>NC_092672.1:11658045-12900818 GCF_964355755.1 Antedon mediterranea | reverse complement strand
CTAACGGAAATAACTAATTAAATTAAATTATTTGCAATGTTGTTTATTAAATTTTATTCAAAATATAATTGTTGGTAAAAATAAATTTAATATTGCTGTTTTTTGACTCATTTATTTCACATCTGGCCATGGCTAGGCCTAGCCTAGCTAGGCCTGCTATTTCATCGATGATCAATTGCGCAATCGCACAATCGCTCGCGTGTAATTCCGGGGCTTGCTTGGGCAACGTATTCCGAGGATTGGCAGACACATGCCGAGGTTTGGTACATAAATAAAAAACACATTTTTTATTATTGTTTGTTAATTATAAATATTTATTTGATAATTCATACTGTATACTTATATAAATACTAAAAACTTTACCAAAAAATATTTCGTGATGCTTTTAAAAAATACACGTAAATAACGAATTTCCTTGTAACCTGCCGAAGTCTGGTACATCCCCAGCTAACAATTTAACGTTCAAATAACGTTATTTGAATGTTACTGTTACGTTACTGTTACGTTCATATTAACATTCAAAATAGGTATTTTGTTGACGTTCTTTGGACGTGAGCAAATAACGTTATTGTTTGAATGTTAACAAATAACGTTAAAATGTTGACCCTTCTAAACGTTCATTGAATGTTATTGCCAACGTTAATCGAAGGTTTTATAAAACGTTTAAACGACGTCATTTTTAAATGTTCGTAGAAAGTTAAGTGTTAACGTTTAAAATAGGTATTTTGTTGACGTTCTTTAAACGTTGTTAATTTAAGGTTAGCGATTAACGTTTTTTTACGTTCTTTGGACCTAGTTAGATTAACGGCATCATCATAGTGGATTTTAATGTCTCTGCATTGTTTACTGAACCGCCAACACTTCCATACCTACATAACCCAAAAACTGATTTAGAAATAATTACTTAATTCCTTCATTAATAAAATGCTTTTATAAAAATACAGGTATTACATAGTATTTAAAAAAACAAAAATAAAAAACAAGACAGTAGTAGTTAGTATTGTCAATGATAATACTGTACTGGAACCCGACTTACAGTGCGACTTCAAGAAGTCGAACTTTAGACTATTAATAGACTATTTCATTCATAAATAGGTTCTGAAAAGGTTCAAACTTTCTTTTATGAATACGGCTGTGTCTATAATTATTGTAATCCTCTCTAACCCTACATGATTTGCTCATCTTATATTCAGGTATTTATTCATAAAAAAAACACATAAATAGTACAAACAGAAGGCAGCCAACGGCTTAAAAATTCTGCAAAGAACGTACAAAGTAAAATTTAAGAGATTCTTATAAAAATATAATATCTAAAAGTACATAAATTCATTAAAATGCTTCCTCTTCTTCGTCATCATGAGTGGGTGATGTACTTGTGTCTGTAGTAACATCCTGTTGAGTTAATAAAAATTATCTTAAAAATGACACAAAAATATTTTTGCAAATCAAGTAATGTCATAATCACGGTAAAACGACAAAATTGTTAATACTACGATTTAATCGCGTTTTCATGACAATGACGTCATATACAAAAATGGTTGTGGACGCCCCATGCAAAATTAATTTGGCTCTTTTTGCTGATTTTAGATTTAGATAAATATTAAAGGGAAAAGATACATTTTTAAATTCATTGTTTACCATTTTTACCTTCCACTTTGATCCACCTGGTCGATGTGGAGCATATTTTAAAATACCGTATTTTCCGGAGTATAGGTCGACCCCAAGTATAAGTCGACCCCCAACTTTGACCTAGAATATCGTTGATTTTGGTATGACCTGAATATAAGTCAACCCCCAAAATCGGCTAATAACACAACTTACTTTAAAGTTCAAAGAAGGCTAGAAATGTATGAAATGTGGTTGTTTGTTTATACAATTATTAAAGTGTAGGCCTAATCAATATCGGACGGACATAATCACAACGGCTTCGCCGCCGTCTTCGCCAGCCTATAATAAATGACAGAGATGTAGCGTTACAGTACTTGCCATCAGCGATGTTTTTTCGCGTCACTCGAATAAGTTAAAACGAGTTTTTCGTTAGGAGGCTTATTAAATTGTACAGGCGAGTAGTTGTAAATCGCGTTATCTGTAAATGTACACGCGCCGGACTGAGGAGAATTTATTTTATGAATAGACATGCGCAGTAATTGTAATTACGAACAAACAAACAAACTGCGCATGTGTATAGATCAAAATATCGCGCAATAACAAACATGCTGCATGGACATTCCAACATCGTGTAGTTCGTTTGTGGTGTGTGTTACGATGTTTTCGCGAGTGAATACGAAGCATATGAAACACAAACGAAAACTATTTATTCTTAATTATTTTAATAAAAGCGTAATATAAACATCAACATTAATCTGTGTTATATATTAATAGTTCTTGTACCACCAGTACTTGTTGGAGTTGTATTATTTTGTACAATGTAGGTATTATTAAATTGAAAACTCCTGTGAGTGATTGATGATAGGCCACTGACCTTGCTAGGCCTTGACAGCTGACGGCTTTTGAACGAATTTTTTCCGCTTGATTTTTTTCAAAAATCGCATGGTCGGAGTATAAGTCGACCCCCCGATTTTGCAATTAAAATTTTCCCACAAAGTCTCGACCTATACTCCGGAAAATACGGTAGTTCCGATTTCCTTCTCGATTTGTTTCTCTTTAGCTTTCTGATGGACGACAAGACAGGTTCCTATATTAATTTGTAAAAGTAATTAAAATAAATGTTATTAAAATAATCTGCAGTTTTAGTAGGTAGTATTCGGCCATGGCCCTCCCTTAGACTTGTTTCAGGTGGGGTCATTCTGGTTGTGAACTGGACAGTAATAAGAGAGACGAGAGAAGTCATGAGAGAGCGTAAGTATTTTGACCAACTAGTTGGAACACATGAAGAGCAGTAAGGAAACCTATGGTTTTCTACGGTTTAGCTGCCACTATTTTAGCCGACTGCGCTAGGAGCCGACCTCGCTTCATTCTTGACAGATATAGGTTTAATTATACCTAAACAATGGTACTTACTTATAATTACTCGGCACATATGTCTTTTTTTAAAACTGTCCTTCCCTTTTCGTCCGTACATACTAAATTCGGACCCTAACTTATTGGAACCTATTTTTCTTAGCAGAATTCTAACTGTGTCTTTGACAGTTGACCCCCCAATTATGCTAAAATACTTGATCTAAAGAGAAAAAATAAAAACATTACATTACTTTAAATAGAAAACACGGTTATATAATGATTTTAATCTAGATAGTTTGAATGTTTATAGTAATTGTAAAAACTCTGTTACAATACATTTGTTTTACACAGCAAAATTCTGATTCTTGTTTTAAGAAAAAAAAAACTTGTTTCAAGCAAAATATTTCTTGAAACAAGTAAATTTTGACTTGTCCGTATTTCAATACTTTTTGGCTTACCAAGAATCGTAAAATTCTTAACAAGAATCACACAAATTCATATCAAGAAAATTATTCTTACCAAGAAATAATACTTTAAGAACAATATTCTTACCAAGAATTTAATTGCTTTTTTCATTATTGTTTTAAGCAGTATCTGCCTTAAAATAAGTAACAATTTATCGATTTTTTTAAATAGAATTCTTGTTTCAAGCAATATTTTTCTTAAAATAAGTAAGAATATTCCGATTTGTATTTTTTTGAATTCTTGTTTCAAGCAATATATTTCTTAAAATAAGTAAGAATTTTCCGATTTGTATTTTATAGAATTCTTGTTTCAAGCAATATATTTCTTAAAATAAGTAAGAATATTCCGATTTGTATTTTTTTGAATTCTTGTTTCAAGCAAGATATTTCTTAAAATAAGTAAGAATATTCCAATTTGTATTTTATAGAATTCTTGTTTCAAGCAATATATTTCTTAAAATAAGTAAGAATATTCCGATTTGTATTTTTTTGAATTCTTGTTTCAAGCAAGATATTTCTTAAAATAAGTAAGAATATTCCGATTTTTATTTTTTGAATTCTTGTTTCAAGCAGTATTTTTCTTAAAATAAGTAAGAATATTCCGATTTGTATTTTTTGAATTCTTGTTTCAAGCAATATTTTTCTTAAAATAAGTAAGAATATTCCGATTTGTATTTTTTGAATTCTTGTTTCAAGCAATACTTTTCTTAAAATAAGCAAGAATATTCCGATTTGTATTTTTTGAATTCTTGTTTCAAGCAATATATTTTTTTATAAAATAAGTAAGAATATTCCGATTTTTATTTGTAGAATTCTTGTTTCAAGCAATATTTTTCTTAAAATAAGTAAGAATATTCCGGTTTGTATTTTTTAGAATTCTTGTTTTAAGCAATATTTTTCTTAAAATAAGTAAGAATATTCCAATTTATATTTTTAGTTTTCTTGTTTCAAGCAATATATTTCTTAAAATAAGTAAGAATATTCCGATTTTTATTTGTAGAATTCTTGTTTCAAGCAAAACTTTTTTTAAAATAAGTAAACAAGAAGTCTATCAAATAAAAACCAGTAAATGTTTACTTATTTTAAGAAAAGTATTGCTTGAAACAAGAATTCTATCAAATTAAAATTCGTAAATTCTTACTTATATTGGGAAAAAAATTGCTTGAAACAAGAATTCTATAAAATATAAATCATTAAAAATTTATTTTAAGAACGATAAATGAATACTCATTTTAAGTAATATTTTACTTAAACAAATAAATTCAAGAATGTTATAAAACATAATATTAACAATACTGTTATTTTCATTAAGAACTACAATTTACATGACATTAGGTACAATAATATATACAACTTCTTTAAAACAAACTTGTTTTTATTAATAATAAAATGCCATCAAAAGAAAACTTAAAAACATTAAAATGGTAAAATACAAATTTCGTAAAATTCTTCTCCCGCACCTGGGAGTGAGTGGATAGTGAGGCCTACTTCTTTTCATTTTGGATAATCGAAATCCAGAAGGTAAAAAGTGGAGAGGAGAGTAACTAGCAGCCTCATCTAATTTTGCTTTCTTTGTAGTTAGAATTGTTTGCTAAACTTTAATGTAGGCCATTTCTGTGTCCAAAAGCAATACCGGCATATTACCTGATCGGCGTGAAGACCAGGATTCTGGATCTTTATTCATGTTCCTAAACATGAAAAGAGATTAATATAGTTTTAGTTATTACTGTATTTAAAATATGTGTAACATCATCAACTAATTGGGTACGGTGTGGTTTTAGAGTCCTATATCTGGGGCGGTAAACACAAAAACATGACGCAATATTAGAACGGTGGTAAGAATAATTTTACATTATAAGACATAAGGGTGGGTGGAATATGCATTTGAACTTTTTAATCACAAACTTTGCCCTGTTTATACCGATCACAAAGACAGGCCTGGCTGTATCTATTATTTTTAGTTAAATTATTAGGGTCTAAATTTATTTTTAATATTACTATTTAGGAAGACAATACGCAAAACGGTGCTCAATCATGATTGATGTTTTTATTCCGTATCAATGTTTATAATAACAATTGTTTGATTTTAATAAATTATTGTAAACATAGTATATACCGGTACCTTGAATTTTAAGCTAAGATAAATTTGATTTTAAAAAAACACTTTAAGATATTTTTTTTTAATGTACATAATGTTACTTGTATTTTAAATTTAAAAAAACACTAAATACCTTCAAGGTCAGCAGACTTTTTTTGATGAGTTTTTCCCAACAAATATGTTTGACAGATTTGACAACATATGGGTTATCTTTGAACCTAACCAAAAATAACAAATTGAAAACATTATATTATATAAATTTATTTAAATGAGTGGAATAATGTATGGACATAAACTTGATATACTGTAGCTCAAATTTTTAATAATGTAGCCTACAGTTTTGTAGGTGGTCAATGTAAAAGGAAGGGGAAAGGGTGGGCTGGTCAGGAGAGCATTAATATGTCAAAAATTAATATTCATAAGTCATTTATTTAATTTTAGTTGTCAAAGGGAGGAGTGCATGACACTAGCTTGAGTCGAACCAAGCTGTTAAAAATACGTACACAATATGTACACGTATTTTCCTCACTACCATTGGTCCATTATAAAACTATTTATGAATAGATAAAAGTACAAAAACATACACTGTACTTACCAGATGGAGGACTGGTGTTTCTCTTTAAAATACCAAAATAAACTATATTATTCTCTTCTTTGGAAAAATTTGCTAAGCACTTTTTTAAAAAGCTTTCTTTTGTATTTCATTCCTCTTTGCCTAGTAATAATTAGTATCCTTCGAACTTCTTCAATTACCTAACAAATAATTTAAGATATTGTAAATAACACAGTTTTTTAAAAAGAAATTTAATATAACAATTTTAGTTATGCAGTACGTATGTTTTTTGTTTGTTTTTTTAGTATGTTTTTTTAAAATTTAGAGTTAAAAACATTAAGTTTCAATATCGATGTGATCACTTCGGGGATTACTTAGTGTGTACAATTAATTAAATATAAAGAAGTGTTTTTAAATGTCATTATATTTCTCATTGGAATATGTGTATATAATATAATCCTTCGTATATATTTCATGGCTACATTACAAAATAACTGTTACATTATAATTGTATTATCTATTATTAGGCCTTCCTTATACCTAGCTGAAATAGGTCCGACAATATTTGTCCCCTCTGTCAATGTCTGAACTAAAATGCTAAGCTAAACCTATACACCTGTCCGTCAGTACAGGCATAGTAGGCTAGCCTAGACCTACTAGTTCCAGGCCTACAGTATTACTAACTAGGAAGGAGCCTAGGATAGGCCTAGACTGCTGGCAGATTAAAATATAATTATTAGGCCTACGAACCTGTTAAAATGTTGGCCACTTCTTCATCTATTTCTCGGATCTTCAACAAAGCGTCTTCCTTCGACATTATATTAGACTAATCTTACTAGGCCTATTGAAGCATTTAATATATAAATTGCGATGAAAGGTGTCTTTTACTTACAAACTCTAGATTTTGAATGATTACTTTAAAAAACCGTTGGCCATGATCCCGCCGGGAGCTAGGTCATCGACCACACACAGTGTTGTTTTTCAACTATAACCAAAAATTTATCGCTGGCCTTTTACCCAGAATGTATAAGGTCATTATACTGCTCAACGTTAAAGCATGGAGGTATAAACCTCCATGGTGGTTAAAGCAAATCTATAAAACGTCTGGACCAACAGTAATACGACAGACAATAATAATGACACATGTTTGTTGCAGTCCGAAAAAAAGCGATAAGTTGGTGCCAGTAAACTGAAGTAGGTACAGTATTTGCTACCCTATTTGCTAAGGCATTATAATTCAATTCATGGAAATACTCCGAATTTTCGAGTAACATGTGGAATTGGTGGTTCGCTGCCCGGCAAGCTTTGGAATTTACAATTCGTTTTACAAGCATGTCATAAGACGCCATTTTAAGGACGAGTATAACAATCGGCAACCTCCTGCAGTTGACGATGGAAACATCAGTAAAGTATGCCTGGAGAAAACGAGGATGCCAATTGAGGATGAAGTAGAACTAGGCCTAGACTAGGAGACTGACGAAGTTAATGAAGAAAAAAACTATTATAACGGGGATGATTTATCAACTGACGATAGTAGTAGTGATAATTCTAGTATTGTTATACTGTTAATGATTGTTTAATATTAATGATCTTGTTGATGCTCAGCAAGAAGGCCTACTAACTAGAGGATGAACAAGCAGATAATAGTATAACAAATGCTGATTTCCTTCTACTAAAATTAAAGGAGAGAAACAAGATTCCACAGGTAAGCCATTTTGCTTTAAAATTACAACAATTATGCATTTTAAACTATTTTTTATTAGAGAAATACGTCTATTTCCTAGGCCTTGCTGGTACTGTTATTATACAGGACTATTAGCTATAGTAACTATAGGACTTGGGTACTAGGCCTAGGCATTATACACTCTAAGTTTATGTTGCATTTTTTTGTGACCAATTTCATTGTTACAAATAACATTTTTTTTGTTAGGCTGCATAGCTCCCCAACTAAAGCACAACTTAGTTTTTAAACATATTAAAACTTGAATATAAAAAATATTAAATCAATATTATTTTCTTTAGGTTGCAGTGCAATCGATTATTTAAAGCACAAACAGTTTGATTACCCAGATTCTTTCATCAGTTGAAACTGAAGTGCTAACTGCTCTACCGTTGTGTGAATATAAGGATATTGACAATCTATTTTAAGTACAGTAGAACCTGTGTTTTACGTACCCTGATTTTACGTTCCCTTGATTTTACGTACGCTTAAAATAACCGATGACGTCATCATTTTCGTACATTGAGGGCGCAATTTAACAACAACAAAGCACAACAAAGCTGTGGCTGTGTGTGTGTGTGTGTGAGGAATTCTGCTGTGTGTTTGAGACAAGCTACGCACGTGCATTTAAGCAGCGACTGTTTTTATTGATTGAAAATACAAGAACATTGATATTTTACCCTTTATTTAAACATCTCACAGCCTGTATATACAGTACTGTACTTTTCTAGTTAGGCCTCACATCTTGCTAGGCCTGCTAGCCTAGCCTGAATAGTCTAGGCAAGGCCTAGCTAGTGACAACCTGCATGCTGTTCAGTAAAGTAGACAAACAGGGTAGCCGCCCTTTATAGCTACGATCTCTACGTATTTGGGGTCAATTTAAGGTCAACCTTGATTTTACGAATCCTTTGTTTTACGTACGCTTTTCGGTCCCGTACCGTACGTAAAATGGAGGTTCTACTGTAAAACATTTCTCAAAATAAGTATTTTTAAAAATATTAAAATAGAATTGACTTCAATTCAAGCAAAAATAGTCTTGATAGGATATAGTATGATATTGACTTCTTATCTTAATTAAAACATTTCTCAAAATAAGTACTTTTAAAAATATTGCGAATCTCAATTTTAAGCAAAAATAGTCTTGATAAGATAGTATGATATTGACTTCTTATTTTAAGTAAAACATTTCTCAAAATAAGTATTTTTAAGAATATTGCGAAACCTAATTTAAGAAACTTTGTCTTACCTAGAAAAATATTTATTGTTTTAAGTAATTTTTAGAATTCATCAATCTTGATTTAAGAAAAATTATTCTTGATAGGGATAAATATAATATTGATTTCTTATTTTAAGTAAAATACTTTTCAAATTAAGTATTTTCAAATCTTGTTTTAAGCAAAACTATTCTTAATAAGAAGAGAATGATATTGACTCCTTATTTTAAGTAAAATATTTCTTGTAATAAGCATTTTTAAGAATATTGCAAAACTTAATTTAAGAAAATGTGTCTTTTCTAGAAAATTATTTCTTGTTTTAAGTAATTTTAAATCTTGACAAGAAAAAAAAATACTTATTTTAAGAATTTTTTCTTAAAACAAGATTTTTTTTTCTTGCTTAGAATTTCAAATTTTGCTGTGTAAACCGTATTCCTGCTTGTTCGCGACCTCCTTGTATTTCTATAACCTCAATATGAGTATATAATGGGATCACTGTAGGAAATAAATTTACACTATAACATACGGTACAAATAGAATTTTTAAGATTTACCATGTTCTTCCTAAATGCCGCATCTTTCAATTTTTCATCAAGTGAGTACAATTCTTCTTTGCTTTCTAGTGGTTGAGGCACAACATCTTCAATTTCTGCATCTTCTAATGCACCTTTTTGAATTGCTTGATTCTTTATTATTTGAAGCTGTTCATTCTGATTTTTTATTATAGTGTCCAGTTTCATCAAGACATTGATTTTAAAACCTAAAAAAATAAAACAAAACAGAATGTACAGTATAATGTATTTTGTTAGAAGTTTACACGTTGGTTTAATTTTTTAATTCTATTTGCATTGATTTCCTTTGTGACAAGCATAATTTATAGTATGGTTAGGTATTATTAATACTGTAATAATCGTTTTAATAGTTTCACATTTATATGCGGATAATGCAGAAAAGCCAAATGCGCTGGTGATTTTAGTAGATATACTACCATGCTACTCCCCTCCGTCTGGTGCTCTTTCTGTCCATCAGCTCCAAAAACTCGCACGTTGAAAATATTAAACACACAGATATTAAAATACACTTACTGTCATCAGTGTTTTCATTCCTAGAGAAAATCGATTTGTAGGACTGTGATGTCCTTGAATGAGGAGAAGTTGGAGGTGAAGACACTTCTGTACTCGTATGTGCTTCTCTGTGTTGTCTCCTAAAAGCTACAAAATTAAACATAATATTTTAAATAATAGTTGGTAGGTTGGTTGTCTTCATTTTAAAAAGAATAAAATGTCCTATATTGTAAGCATACACTGTTAAAAATAAACCTGTATTTTAACGGTATTCTACTGGCAGCAGCAGGACGCCAGTAAAATACCGTTAAAATACATGGCCTGTTAAACGGTGTATACTGTTAAAATACAGTTTATAAAAAGTTGTTTTTTAACAATAAACCTGTATTTTAACGGTATTCTACTGGCAGCTGCAGGACGCCAGTAGAACACCGTTAAAATACATGGCCTGTTAAAAGGTGTATACTGTTAAAATACAGTTTATAAAAAGTTGTTTTTTAACAATAATCCTGTATTTTAACAGTAAAACACAGAGAGCTGGGACGCCAGTAGAAAAATACATTGGCCTGTTAAATCACAGTACTGTTAAAATAAATTAAACATTCTAATCCTGTATTTTTACGGTAAAATACTAGCAACTAGACGTAACATTAACTGTTTTTAAACAATTAAATACTGCAATTCTACAGTCAATTACCGTACAAATACGTTGACTAAAAATGCATTGGCCTGTTAAATTACTGTACAAAGCTGTTAAAATATGGTTTATAAAAAACAGGTTTAATCAACAAAATCCTGTTTTTGTACTGAGATGCCAGTAAAAATATAGGATTTAAATGTGTAAAGCAGTTTGTACCAACTGTATTTTAACAGTATTATACTTTAGTAATACTGTTAGCTGGGACAGCAGTTAAATACCATAAAAAGGGTCTGTTAAAGTAAAGTAGTGTTGAGTCACATGAAGAATTACAGAAAAAAACATTTTTATTTTCTCAAAACTTCAGCTTATGAACAGAAAATGCAAGGTTTCAATGTTACCGTTATTAAATGAACAATTGACAAAGATATAATTGTTACTGTATAACTTGTACATAATCATTAACATACTAAAACCAACAATTATCATCATCTAAAATGTAACGGTACATTGATACCTGTGCACAGTATAAATAACTTGTACATAATCATTAAAATCTAAAACCAACAATTATTATCATCTAAAATGCAATTCACTGACTGTCTGTACCTGTACAGTATAACCTTGTACAGAATCATTAACATACTAAAACCAACAATCATCATTATCTAAAATGTAATACGGTACATTAATACCTGTACAGTATAACTTGTACATAATCATTTAAATCTAAAACCAACAATCATCATCATCTAAAATGCAATTCACTGACTGTATGTAAATGTACAGAATAATTTTGTACATAATCATTAACATACTAAAACCGGGTGTCTAGAAAACTCAGATCTAGAAAACTCAGATCTCAGATATATCTGAGTTTTCTAGATCTAGAAAAGTCAGATAGATCTAGAAAACTCAGATATCAATATCTGAGTTTTCTAGTTCCAGAATGGAACTAGAAAACTCAAATCATCATATGATTGGTTGGTAGGTCATTTGGATCATTCCATTATTAATCAGAAGGTAGGTCATTTGAAATACTAGAGTAGGCCTACAGTATTATTAAAACTGATTACTGTGTACTAATAATATTGTAACATGTAGAAGCGGTCTACGGCTTAAATCATAAAGAAAATACAGCGCATGTTACAGATAAAATGTAGGCTTAAAAATTAGGTATGTACGAGTTGGTGTGGGTACGAGTTGGTTGAGGTACGAGTTAGCCAAGTTGGGAATAGGTACGAGTTATTTTGGGTACGAGTTGACCACTTCTAGACTAGATAAGGGCCAGGCCTACTCTTCGCGATATACATCGCGATAGCACCCACACATTGAGCCTTGAATTGAGTTTGCTTAGCTAGGCCTAAATGATAAGCCTACATTTTAAAAAGTGTATACTGTATTTCTTTATGATTTAAGTCGTAGGCTGCTACTACAAGTTACAATTATTATTATTATTAGTAATAGTAAGAAAACGTATAATACTGTAGTATTTCAAACAAGCTACCCTCTATTAATAATGGAACGATCCATTTGATGATCTGGGTTTTCTAGTTCCATTTTGGAACTAGAAAACTCAGATCTTAATATCTGAGTTTTCTAGATCTAGAAAACTCAGATATCTGAGTTTTCTAGATCTAGAAAACTCAGATATCTGACTTTTTTAGATCTAGAAAACTCAGATATATCTGAGATCTGAGTTTTCTAGACACCCACTAAAACCAACCATTTTCATCTAAAATGCAATTCACTGACTGTATGTGTACAGTATAATTTCGTACAGAATCATTAACATACTAAAACCATGGAGGTATAAAAAAGAAGGAGATTCAACTAGCTTGTCTCCTTTGATGTATTCATTGCAGCCGCCGAATGTTTAACAGATAAGGGAGTAATTATAAACGGTATCGCACATAAGCACTGCGTGGCGTACAAGGTCAATATGTCACGAAAAGGTCGTATAATTAATTGTAAAACCGGAAGCAAACCACTTGACCTCGAGCACATGAGCGTCGTGTGCAAGCGCGCGGCAGTGCAAAAAAGCAACACTGTATTCTTTTATTCAATGGAGGTTATTCTACAAAAATTGATGTGATGGAGTTTGATGAGTTGTTAACAAAAGAATTATTAGCAGAATTTGAAGAAATAAATACCGAAGTAGGCACCGAAGAAGTGAAAAATATCTGTATATGTAACTGTCCATCGACGGAAGAGACAATAGCCTGCAACGGTAAAGATTGCGAAGTCAGATGGTTCCATACGAATTGCGTGAGTTCAGGCCTAGGCCTAGCCGCCGAAGAAACGTGGAAGTGCGACAAGTGTATTATTGGTTCTGAGCCTAGTGGGCCAAGCAATTATACGAACGCTAGTAGGCCCAGCGAATCAACTACTAACAATAAACCGGAAAAAGGTAAGTATTAATGAGCGTAGATGGTATAGGCCTAGGCCTAACTAATTAATTACTCTAATAGAAAATAAGGCTATTTACTACCTAGGCCTAGGCTAGTACTACTGTACATTTTATAATTATTCATGGATTTTGCTGTTGACACATTTTCCAAATAATTAAATTTAAAATTACCGAAATACAGGGAATAGATATTTCAGCCCTACGTCGCCCACTACATTGATTGTATTTTGCACAGGAAATTAAAATATTAGGGATAGTCGGATTGAATTTAACTTTTTAGGGGAAAAACATTTTAATTTATGATTTATTTTAAAATAATTCACAGCTGCAAAAAAGAAGCCGATAAAATGGAAGAGCCAATATCTACTTGAAAATGCATTAGCTGATTCTTTGGAAATTGTTAATCACTCATTTAACAAAGTTCTTGAAGACCCTATGCTGCAGTTAAATCCAAAGATGGCAACAGCAATAAACAATGCAGTGGTCGAGTTGCGGTCAAAAGACATTCAGGATGTTGCAAACAAACTTGTCAATACTTTATGGGAGACAGCAACTGTAGCGAACACTAAAAGAACTGCATCAGAAGGGTTAGACGCAGTGTGTAGAAACTTTCATACTTTTCGCATAAATGAAAACTCAAATCAATTTTTAGGTTTAGTTGACTGTGATATTGCTGCAAATTTTTTATTCCAAATGGCAAGCGAGGCAATTGTAGAAGAGTTGTTGTTAAGGCAAATTGGGCCATATGAGAATGCTGCTGCAAATGAACCGCCACAGGTAGAGGTAACCAAGGAAGAGCAACAAACATTAAGATACATGGCTGGCTATATTCCGCATAAATTACTACGCTTTTACAGAAGATTTCCAAATAACAATCTAGCTAATTTATCTATTGATGTATTAAGGAAATTAGAAATTGAAGACAACAATGATAAAATGTCATTTTTAGATTATAGTAAAGACTGGATTACAAAAATTAACAGAGGAGGCCTATTTAAAATAAATAATGATTCATTTTTATTTTTTAGGCGGCTAGAATGCGAGGTAAAACCCATTTTGTCCTCCACAAAAATTACAGAACTTTGTGGTTTAAATTTAAAGGACAAACTTACTTCAGCCCTTGACTCGCCTGTCATTAAATTAGCATGGGAACGGTTAATTGGGGATAATGTTAATGAGGTAGTAGTGTCTACTTTATTTAACAAAGTTATTGGATGTTATATAGACATCAGATGTAAGGCTTTTACCACCGTATATATGATGGAAAGAAAAAAGAAAGATGCATCAGTCGGAAAGAAGGGTGAAAAACCCTTAAGAAAGAAACTTAAAAATAATGACTTAACTTAAAGAATTTCCAATTTATTCACAATATAAATATTTTCTATACAGTTCAGTAAATACATAAAAGGTGTTCATGAAATTATTATTATATTTCTACTTTATTATTTATGGTTTTCGTTCTTTTTGGGAATGGGGTACTGTCTATGCTAAATCCAGACTTCCTGGTGTTGGAGTGGATTGAACCAGTTACACTTCTGGCTCCTGCAACTTGTAGTGTCAATGCATTATGTTGGAATTGATGAACTGTTGGGTTTTCATTTCTTCCTCCACATCCTCTCTGTTTGCTAAAGTATTCCTCAAGAGGATCTTGGTTTAGTTTTTCACTCAACACATAGTCCACACCATCAGTAGCAAGCAATTCCTTTGTAAGTTTCACAAAAGAGTTAACTGTAGAGGAACACAATAAACATTAATTGTATTAACATTTGATTTAATATAGTTTTTAACAATACAATCATTAGGAATAACAGGATTTGATGACGTGCCAGGCTAGAAGACAGGGGTCGCAAGCCCTGGTTTATATTTACTTTTTAATACACTGAAAGATAAAGAACTTATTAGATTGTGCTTTTGCAACCTATGATCTATCAAACAATCTATAGCTAAACATAAATGAAAAGAAAAAAAATAACCTGTTATTCTTAGTCCGTCAAGTGTTTCACGACTTAGGCACATCCTTTTCTTTTCTGCTGCTGTTGTATTTGGTGTTTCCAAACATTGATTCTCCCATGTATTAAGAAAGCCGAGGAAATCGTCTACAAGCCACTAAAAGCCAGTAAAAATGATTTCATGAGTAACCATTGAAAGATGGGCTAGCCCATTCCATGAATAAAATATTCAATATACTACCTGAATGCAAGGATGGATTGAAAAAATGCATGTCGCATGATACCTTATCAACCAATCAAATGGCAAGGATACACTTAGGTGTATACCCCAAATTCACTGGGGTAAGTATAAATCTTGGCTGAACTTTTCAGTTAAATCATGGCGGTATAAAAATATAACTCCATGGGTAAACCGATCTTCATGTTTGGTTGACTATAGGTGTATTAGGATAATTTATATGAAATTCTTTAATAATTTGAAAAACAAATCTGTACCTTTAATCTTGAATCATCCACACTTCTGTATTCTAACAGGTTCTCATTTATGTTGTTTCTTCGTCTCTCAACACGACTAACATTAAGACAATCAAAAAACTTGTTCATGTACTTTATGAAGTGGATTAGACTTTTTGTGTCATGTCTGCCTTGAATTTCCAACGCATGGGCAACACTGCTGCTAAGGATCTAAGATAAATGGAGAATGATAAAAACTTTAAAAAATGTATTTGCCTAGACAACAAGAAAGAAGTCAATTTAAATTTACATTGGGTCTCAGATTACTAAAAACTAAACAAACAAACTAAAATTACCTGGACAGCTAGTTTAACTTTCATCCTTAAGCTTGGCGTAAGGTATAAATGTTCGTGGCGTATTTTGTGGAGTTTTCTTAGGCCACTACCACATCCAATATCTTCTTCTACCAAGGTGAGCAACTGATTCCACTTTAGATCTTGATGATTAAACTGCAAAAAAAAAGAGGAAAAAAAATGAAGAGCTTGCCACTGTAGCATAAAGTTGGGGGGGGGGGGGGGGGCGGAATTGTGTTTTCACTAGTAAAAACTGGTATGAAAAAAAAATATTAAAATGTATAACTCACATGCAAGTTTCTTGATTTTGAGTTAAATCCAGAGTTTTCGAGATTATTTCTTGTAGTCTTTAACAAGTGTGGAGTGTCGCAAATGAAATAGATATTCCTTTTCGTATATGGACTAATGGTTGAAAAGACAACTTCTGAAGAAACAGATGTTCCATGCTGTCTGTAAAATTTTCGATTTGGACTTGCACCATCACATACGAAAGCACAAACTCTGAATCCTGCATACTCTAGCCAAGTCACAGCTTTCCATATGATCCAATATAAATTGTAACTCTTGCAGCCATGAGTGGGGAAATGTGCGAATGTTTCATGTAAAGGCATAAACATGCCCCGAACCATCAGAGACAACATGTGTGATGCTTCCTTTGGTTGTTTATTTTTGTCCAAGTCCAACTCTCTTGCAAAATTGTCCATGGCTTCGTTCATTGATCCCATACTGGAGAATCCAACAAGATTACCCGATTTGCTAGAATACACAAGACCTGCGTTTATCTTCATTTCATCAAAACTTAATGAAACAATTTTCCTAAAATTAGGTAACGCATCAAAATGTATATCATGCTTTATCCGCAGGATAACATCAGGATTAAAACCAGACTTTGCATCAGTAAAATGTGTGTAGTTCCTTAGGGTATTTTCATGTGGCAATGTCAAGTAACCAGAGTTCCTAATAATACGGTAAGCTGCAGTAGACTTCATGTGCAACGCTAAGCAAAAACGAATTATTGCTGGGTGCCAACGACGACCTGTTGCAGATGATTTATTGGCAGCCACTTGTTCATCCCATAGTAGTCTTTGTGGAGAACCTTCCTTAAATTGTTCTGACACAGTTTCTGTATGTGTTGTCATTATTGTCTTTAGAGCTTCAGACATTGTTTCTTGCAATGGACTAGAATCATCTTCAAATGACTTCCTTACTTTTTCTTTAAGGTCTTTAACCATTTTCTGTAAGTTTTTCCTGTCATTTGACACCAACATCAACTTTTTCCTTAACTGATCATTGTTTAACTGATCATTTCGTGCATGAGAACTAATGTCTACTGCTTTTTGATCATTAATTCTTGACCTTTTAGACATTAACGTTGTTCTATACATTGTGCATACTTCACAGCGATTTCCCTCAACAAATATACAGCAGTTCACGTGCCTTATTGTTCTTTCACCATTTGTGTCCTCTTCCATTGCCACTGTTGATCCAGAAATACTATTAAACACTGCTAGGTTTGATGGTGATTGCTTGCGACAAAGTTGGATGAACTCAGTGTTTCCACAGCAAATTGCAGATTTCCATATCCATGTCAATAAACATTCTGCATTATCTTCTGTCAGAATTTCAGGAAATTTTGCACATCTATTTGTAGAATCCTTCAACAAAACATTTACTTTCCATGAGCATGTGGCATAAATATGCACACAAACAATAGGAAGATCATTAATTATCTTAATGAATGTGACTTTGTCGGTTCCAAGTTGTGCTACAAAGCCAAGATTCTTCCCAATTGCTAGAATTTTGTTGAGATTGATCAATGGAACAGAAAATGCACATACAGAACAATTATCATCGGAATGTTCAGCAAATGGCAAAAGATGAATTGATATTTCTTTGTCTTTTTTCTTATTGCGGAAAGTCCGCCAACGATGTAATTTCATCTTACAGCAGTTGCAGATGAAGTTGGGATGGATGCCATCTACATCTTGCAACACATCAACTCCTAATGAAAGGTTGATATCTCTTGCATAGCACAACTTGGATTTCAATAGATTTATTTTAGAGCAGTTTTTTTTACCACATAATCTACAGAGATCCTGGAGGCAACATTTGTGCCGTTCCATTTTCTACAATTTCCTGAAATTAAATTAATTTAGAAATTATAAAAAAAATCATTGGCATTTAAAAAAAATGTACTTATTGCTAATATTGTAAAATAAAGTTAAATTACCTGGTATTACCATTAATTATTCTGTATATTTTGGTTACCAATTCAATGTTTGCAAGACATTTATGACATTTAAATATCTTAAAATTCTTATGTAACTTGCAGTTTACCAGATTTAATTTTGGCCTATGGTAGGTTAAAAACTACTAAAATTAAATTAATTAAAAATTATCTGACAAAAACAAACCATATTAACCAACTAGTTGTACTGTAGTCTAGGCCTAGACTTAGTAGTGTAGAGGCCTAGCTAGCTAGTTTAGTAGTACTAGTAGCCTTACTTTACTTTACTTAGCCTACTCTGTCTTACTAAAATGTGTTCACCATTGTATTAAAATTATAATATAAATTAGCCTATAACTATAAATTATATTAATAACAATGTTGAATAGGTTCACGAATCATAATATCAAACAAGAAGGATACTCTAGGCCTAGCCCCAGCATTATCTTCCTAACCCGTTGATTACGTCACACTTGATGAACCAACAAGCGACTCGCCGAGAAAAAAGCCCTATGTTGCAATGCATGTAGAGAAAATATACACGCGTGTACACGGTCGGGATTTTCACGGTTTGACACCTAAATTATTAAATAATATTTACTAAAAAAAATCATTTTCCGACGTTATCGTGTTATCGATATATAATATAAAAACCATAAAATCTTAAACTTACGGTTATTTTGGTAAATATTACTCGATTTTCTTCTAATAAAATGTAATGGCTTTCTAAATTCAATATGGTTTCGGATAAGTTAAACTCTGACCCCACAAGCCCTCTCTAGAAGCAAATACAACCAAAAAAGTGTTTAAAATACATGTTCGGGGCGACTTAAATGCTAAGGGGCCTTGTAACAAGCGTATGAACGACCGGCTGCACTGACAACGATGAAAGGCGACGTCCCGCGTGGCAGATAGTGGAGTCTGTTAGGGATGAAATATGGGTGTTTGGTTCACTTTTTTCCAAAAGCACCAAATTTGGTATACAGGTTGCCCACCCTAAACTAATTCAATTTTTGATGGGCGCCAAGCGAAATGACCCCTTGGGTCACCTAATTTGCATAATTTAAAATGGCGGACAGTTTCGCTCAAACACTCTATATCTCTGAAAATACTGGTCACAGAGAGTTGATTTTAAGTTCAAAATGTTCAGAACATAAACATTCCTATTTGCTCTAATTAACCGATTCACCACGATAAGCGCTTAAAGCGCTCAAAAGGTTAAAAGTCAAGGTCATTGTAAACAAATTTTCAACAAAAAAAAAGTAAATCGAATTTACATGCGCAGTTTGCTGTGCATGAATCGTAACAAATAATTATACAAAATACTCACAACTTTTTTTTTAAAAATATGCTTCTAAATATATAAAAACAATTGTTGAAGTTAGTTTGAAAATAAAATTCGAAAATATAACCGTTTTTCGAAGCACGCTGTTCGAAACGCGACAGGCGCGTTGAATGAATCTAGGCCTAGACATACAACGTAAAATCGTCTAAAATCCATCTTTATTTCTAATAATCACTATTTTGAAGCTTGTATACAATAAATGTATAATAAATAAAGATTATGTATCAGTTACAGTGTCTAAATCGTCATATTTCCATGTAAAAATGTGATTTTTCTACCGGAGAAAAGTCGTGAAGATGTCCTCACAAGGGCCGCGCCATATTGTTTACCTTTGATTGTAATATGAACCCTGACATGTCAGATGCATTATGGGCATGAAATATTTGTTCAAACTCTGCGCAAAGGTCAGTTTATTGAAGCATAACTTTTGACAAACATTTTGATACCAAACTTGTTTTAATTTCATAAGTTTTCGACGCATTTTCGTCAAATTTTCTGCAAGCTACACGTCTAAAACAGCGGACTAAGCTCCCGAGGGATGCCGGTGCGCGTGGGAATCGCGAATTCCAAGTCGCTTTCGGGATGTTTTTTTTAACATTCCCGGTGAACAAACAGCGGCGAGGACGCTCTCGGGGCGGCTCCCGATAGGCCTAGGCCCCATATGGTCATCGTCGGATGAGTCAGTCTACTAATTTCTTCATAATTTCGAAACCGGTCATTCATAATGGTCAAGTTTGGTCTTATTTTGAAGAGAAGAAATAGGTTCTGATGAAGAGATGAGTTTTATTATGAAATATTTATTAATTTTTGTGCATTTGGTAGTCAAAGATAAATTACAAATTTTTAATAATTTTCCTAAAATATTTCTAAAATTTGCATAATCCATACTCCGCCAAAATAAGTTGTAACACAAATTTGAAAACATATTTGGAAATAAAATGTCCTTTGCATTATTTTTGTTTTTTAATTTTTTTAATGTCTGTGTTTAGAAAAAAAGTTAGGGTTAATTATATGACATATGCTTTTTGGGTCCCAGGGGAGCAAAATAAACTTAGGGGTCAATGGGTTAAGTTTTTTTTATAAAAATGACCGGAAGTACCATTTTTAACCTTTGACCCATTTTTTATGGCATTGCCATATCTCAATAATGAATTGTCGTAGAAAATTTATTTTGGTGTCAAATTGTTCAGAATATATATGTTACTATTTAGTTTAATGGAACATTTAATCACAAAATGACCGGAAGTACGTAATTTTGCCTTTGACCTTTATGGTGTATATTACAATTGCTAACTGAATCAATGTTAACATATTTCTCTGTATCTCTAAAATTACTTGTCATAGAGAGTTGATTTAGGTTTCAAAATGTTCATAGCATAAACATTTCTATTGGTTATAATGAAGGTTTTTTTCAAATAATGATCAGAAATATTACATTTGACCTTTGACCTGTTTTTCCTGACATTACCGTATCTCATTATTGCGTTGCCGTGGAAATTTCATTTTGGTGTCAAATTGTTCAGAAAGTGTACAGTATGTTTCTATTCTGTATAATGAAAGATTTTGCCAAAAAATGGCCGGAAGTAGCTCTCAGGTAAGCCATAATTATATTATTTTGACTGAACTACGCCCTCTATCAACATATAATCTAAAACTTTTGAGCACATGTCAAAGATGGCTACTTGCATAGTTACAATGGTTACTGCACTGAATGAAGTTAAATAGATTGTCCTATTTAGTTGTGAGTACATATTAATACATGCAAATGATAGACATTGTATAGACAAAGAATACTCATCTTTAGTAGATAGACATTAATTATACTTTGCAAATAATATATTTCAAACTCAAAGGCCTAGGTGCGTATACTTCTATAGATGGTAGAACACCTAGCTTGGGCCTAGCCTAGCCTAGGCGAAAGGCAGTATACACAATTTTTGCTTTCTTAAAATCATGTTGATAACAACTTTGTATTTTTTTTCCTAGGATTTTTACACCTTAACTATAGGATAATAAATATTAATAATGTCTTCTACCAACAATTTGAATTGGGATCTCTGTTGCCTTTGTCAACAAAAAAATAAACAACCTTTACAAACACCGACTGAAAATGGAATGTTATCACTAGAGAAAGATATAAACAATTTAAGTCAGATAAACCCAAATACATTTCCTGCTGGTATCAATGTGACACTTAGTCAGTTAGATGATGGGTCAGGTATTGCAGAAACTTTAAAAATACATAAAGCAAAGTATCATAAAATGTGCAGAAGCTTTGTTAGCAGCTCACGTGTCAAGCGGGCAAGTAGCAAGCTAAACAATGACGCTAGTATTACAACACATAGTAGTCCAAAGAAACTTCGATCATCAGATTATTTGACTGTAGGAATATGCTGTGTAATCTGCGAGGAGAAATCTCCAACCAACCTTCATAAGGTGGAAACAGATGCTGTTGATGTTAATCTAAAGTGTTGGGCAAAAATTAATAAAAATTTCCAGTTGCTTGGTAGACTAACTGTAGCTTCTGACGCCCATGCAGCTGATTTTTATTACCATCGTCAGTGTTATACACAATTAAGAGATTCTGCCCGGTCTACTGAGCGATCGAAAGATGTTTCACCTGCAATAATTTTACCATTTGATTCTATAATATGTGCTCAAATTGTAACCATGATCGAAAATGCAAAAAGTACAGTATTTAAGCTTTCAGAGCTGCGTGAAATTTATCAGAAGCTAATGTGTGATAATGGACACCCATGTCGAAATAAAAAGGATCCACATGCAACCAGATTTAAAGACCACCTTCTCAGCTTTCTTCCTGAATGGAAAGAATTCTCTACACAAAAATATGGTAGAAAAGATATCTTCATATCTAATAATTCAAAAGTAGTGGAGGAACTTAAAAAAGCATTTAAGTCACAGTTATGTCAAGAAGATGCTTTAACGTTGATGAGGGCTGCTGTAATAATGCACAATCTTTGTTTGCGGGACCAGCCGCCCTTCAATGGCTCCTTCTCTTCTGATTGCCAAACAGTTGCTGTAAGTGAAGAGCTGATGAGTTTTCTCAATATAGTACTTCAGGGCCCAGATCCTCTTCAAAGAAACGAGGATGGAGTAAATGTAAATAAAAGGCAGAAGATTGCACGCAATATTTCGCAGTTATTAATATTTAATGCTAGCAAAGGTACGCATCACGTATGCAAAGTTGCTGAAATACGACACAATAAGGAAAGAGAAACGCCCTTTCCTTTATATCACGGACTTAAACTACACGGTCAAGGAAGAAACAGAAAGCAGATCGATATTGATCATGCACATGGTCTTTCAGTATCATATAGTCGCATAATGGAAGTGAAGAAAGACATTGCACGTGCCGTTTGTGCTCGCCATGCTAAGGTAAATTCTATCAGTGTTTTATATGTATGTTTTATATGTATGTTTTTAATGTATAATAAATCCAATACTGTATAATGTAATTACTAGGCCGCTTTTAAACATTAATCATTAACTTTTTTTCAGGATGGGGTAGTTTTGCCTACCAACATTCGTCTCAATGTATTCACCACACACGATGTAGATAATATAGATAGCAAAGCACAAGGAAACTTCTCACAAGATGAGTTTCATGGATATGCCCTCAGTGTTACGAACCATCTTTCTCATGACAATCAAGGAAAGAAACGTCCACCTATATGTATCAATCCAATAGACACAAAGAAACCTCAACTACCAGATGACTATGTAATACATACTCCAATTCATCTCACAAATGCAAATGTATTTGCACCATTATATGATGATAGTAGAAGATGCAGACCTCAACACAATTTACACGGTGCTAAAGTTAAAGATGAAGTTTGGATGGCACATACCATGGGTGTTTTAAAGAAGGAAACACTTACAAATTCTGATACTATCACTTGGTCGGGATATAATTCAAGGATGGCAAGTGAAGAATCGGTAAAACCACCTGCCGAGATCGGTATATACCCTCTCTTTCCAAATAAGGCTGCGTGTGCATCTTCAATGAAACACGCAATGGAATTGACAATGAAAAGTACCAAGTTTATAAACCAGGGTCAGACATCTGTACTTGGTGCTGATCAGCCACTGTATGCGATCATAAAACGAATTCAGTGGCAATATCCTGATACTTTAGGAGAAAGCAAGTTGGTTGCTATGATGGGTGCATTGCACATTGAAGACAAGATGCATCTTATGATAGGAAAGCTGCTCCGCGATTCAGGATGGGCAACGGTCCTTTCTCAGGCAGAAGTTTTAACATCTGGGCGTGCAGAATCTGTGCTCAATGAACATAAAATCAAACGTACTAGGTATGCACATCAAGTAACACTAATGTCACTTTACCTTCTGAAACAAACTGCATACACAAAATACAGCACCGGTGTAGTGGGCCCAACTGAGCCATTCGAAATGTGGAATCGTCGAAATTCAGATTCTGTGCCTCAATTTCAATTTTGGTCGATGATAATGGATCTAGAACTAATGATGGCCCGCTTTATACGTTCTCTTCGAGAGGGAAATTTTGAGTTATATGTTCAATCTTGTGATGAACTCTGTGGTTGGTTCCATGTCCTTGACCATGTGAACTATGCTCGTTGGCTTCCAGTTCATGTACGTGACATGGTTACTTTACCAGATACTCACCCGGCCATTTATGCAGAGTTTATGAAGGGAAACTTTGTTGTGCAAAAATCAGCAAAAAAGTTTAGCCTCATTGCCAAGGACCAATCTCATGAACAGTCAAACAGAAGACTTCAGGAACATGGTGGAGCAGTTGGTCTTTACGAGAACCCTGACAATCTTACCCTGTTTATGTTGACTGGACCAGACTGTTCACGGATTGTTAAGGAGTTCGAAACAGACATCAGTTCATCAGTTTCCAATGCTCATCATGAGGAAGGACACAGCTTTCAAGTAATGTTTCGAAATGATGTAATTTCGTTTGTTAAGGTGGTGGAAGAGCTCAACAATCCGTTCTGTGAAACAAGTCACGAACTCTATGCACTTGATACTCACAGTGTCATGGAAAGTGCAGTTGTCAGATCCCTCTCCAAAATACGTGAAACTGGCCAATCTCTTTATAACACGTATGTTACTGAACGACTAGAAAAGGCAACAGTACCAGTTACCGATACGATCAAACGTAATAACATTTTAACCTTTGCTAATCGACCAAACATCAAGAAAAAAGGCAATAATGACAAGGGGATACTAAAGCATAATATGTCATTAGTAACGCAACTTTTCCTGTCCATCCAATCTCGTCCAGATGCTGACTTGGCTGAATTTTTTAAATTTGAAAATCTTAGAGAGCCACCAAGCTTGGCGGACCAAGGATTACTTAGGTCTGGGACGAAATCAGACATTCTTCAGTGTCTTGATAAATCTACCATCTGCCAACCTCCTGATGTTATAAAAACATCAGTTGTGGTTCTTGATATGGCAGCAGTAGTCCATATGGTACGTCCCACAAATGTCAATACTTTCAATGAGTATGTGAAGTACAACATCATACCATTCTTAAAGGCCCAATTAAAGAGAGATACTCAACGAATTGATGCAGTATGGGACAATTACCCAGAATGTAACAACCTTAAATTGTTGACGCAACAGCGACGTGGAAATGGTCCTCGAACAAAAGTTGGTGATGGAAACACAAAAATTCCAAAACAAGACTGGAATGGATTTCTAAAGAATGAAGAAAACAAGAAGGAATTGTTCCCCTTCATCAGTGAACAAATAGTTCAAAATGACATGTGTGGGAAACTTCTTATAAGTAATCGCTTTGATGCCGTTCTTTCAAATAGAGAGTGTGATGTATCATCTCTTCAGTCATGTAACCATTCTGAGGCAGACACCAGGATTATCTTACATCTGTCACATGCAGCAAAAGAAGGTCATTTTACAGCGTATATTCGTACAGTGGATAGTGATGTTGTGATCCTGGCAATTCACTTTTTTGAGACCCTTAAATTCAAGGAACTTTGGGTTGGCTTTGGAACAGGAAAGCATTATCGTGATATTCCTGTTCATACCATCTTTTTAAATCTTGGGCCAACAAGATGTGTTGCATTACCGCTTTTTCACAGTCTAACTGGATGCGACACAACTTCACAGTTTCTTGGGATTGGTAAGAAAACTGCCTGGTCAACATGGAATAGTACATCCACTATAACAAAGACACTTGTAGAACTCATCAACCATCCTTTGTCATTTGATATTGAATCCGAACACATGAGAGATATCGAACGATTTATTGTTCTTATGTACAATAAAGGGTGTGGCTTTTCAAAGGTTAATGAAGCTAGGCATCACATGTTTATAACTGGCAGAAAATCGTTAGAAAAACTACCACCAACTCAAGCTGCATTATTCCAGCATGTAAAGAGAGCGTTACTGCAAGCAAGTTTTTATTGGAGTAAAAGCAATCATAGCTCATCAGAACATCCCTGACTGGGCTGGCAGAGAGATGACTCAAACAACTGGAAGCCACTGTGGACCACACTTACTGACGCTTCTGTGGCATGTGCTGTACTTATGCACTGCGGCTGCCTCAAGACTTGCGCTGGGAGGTGTAAATGTTTTCGTGCTGGTGTCAGATGTACAAGTTTGTGCAAGTGTGAAGGTGGATGTAGTAATTATGAATCTCATAATGCCTAAAATGTTGAAACTCAAGGTAGTGTTCTATTTTTATAGAATAGAATCTTTACCGAGGTGGTTATAAATTTCATGTTTGAACTTCAAGGTGAAAAGAATTATTTCTGGTTAAGTTTTTTGATCAAATTTTTTTTTAGAGTGAATAGAAACATACACTTTCTGAACAATTTGACACCAAAATGAAATTTCCACTCAACTTAATAATGAGATATGGTAATGTCTTGAAAAACAGGTCAAAGGTCAAATGTAATATTTCTGATCATTATTTGAAAAAAATCTTCATTATAGCCAATAGAAATGTTTATGCTATGAACATTTTGAAACCTAAATCAACTCTCTATGACAAGTAATTTTAGAGATATCGAGAAATATGTTAACATTGATTTAGTTAGCAATTGTAATATACACCATAAAGGTCAAAGGCAAAATTACGTACTTCCGGTCATTTTTTGATTAAATGTTCCATTAAACTAAATAGTAACATATATATTCTGAACAATTTGACACCAAAATAAAGTCTCTACGACAACTCGTTATTGAGATATGGCAATGCCATAAAAAATGGGTCAAAGGTTAAAAATGGTACTTCCGGTCATTTTTATAAAAAAAACTTAATTAGAGCAAATAGGAATGTTTATGTTCTGAACATTTTGAACTTAAAATCAACTCTCTGTGACCAGTATTTTCAGAGATATAGAGTGTTTGAGCGAAACTGTCCGCCATTTTAAATTATGCAAATTAGGTGACCCAAGGGGTCATTTCGCTTGGCGCCCATCAAAAATTGAATTAGTATAGGGTGGGTAACCTGTATACCAAATTTGGTGCTTTTGGAAAAAAGTGAACCAAAATATCCCTAACAGACTCCACTAAGAGCGGAAGGCGGCTTTTTTGAACTCATTTAAGCGAGCCAATCAGCGTCCGAGGAAGTCAGTCATAGTTCATATAGCACACAGCATTTTAATCTCTATTAGCTAGTTGAATCTCCTTCTTTTTTATACCTCCATGCTAAAACCAACAAAAACAATCATCATCATCTAATATGTAATACGGTACATTAATACCTGTACAGTATAACTTGTACATAATCATTTAAATCTAAAACCAACAATTATCATCATATAAAATGCAATTCACTGACTGTATGTGTACAGAATAATTTTGTACATAATCATTAACATACTAAAACCAACCATTTTCATCATCTAAAATGTAATACGGTACATTAATACCTGTACCTGGGTAATTTGCAGTACACTTAAATTTTTTTTTTTTTTTTGGCAACTTTTGTTTTTCAAGTTTTAGAAAGTGAAGAAGTGCCAAACTCCACTTTCTATACTTATATAATAAAACTAAAATTATAAGAAAACAATGTGCACAAACCATTTTAACCCTACTGTATAAAATGATATTTAAAGTTCAGAAAAAAAAAAGAATGTTGTGACTCTTGCTTATAATATTGATTTGTGGTCCTTGTGTAGATCTTCTTCAGCTGAGCAGTTGAAGATGAGTTTTAATGAAGATTACATCAACCAAGATTGTTAATTACATGTACATGTAAAATTGCATGTACAATTTTGAAGCCTGTCATAATTTTTTTTTAAATTAATAAAGGTTTTACTGATCATAATAAATATAATCCTTGTTTCTTAATAATTGTACAGTACTGTACTTAATTACCAAACAAACTCAGTTGTACTGTGTCTGTGTTATTACATTTGTGAAGTTAAATGTCACAAAGAAGCAAAGGTCAAACAAATTAGATTATTGCTAAATAAATAATCTAAATAAGGACTAAGTTTTGCTTACATCAAACGAAGCATTGAAATGGCTTATGCACATTTAAAATTTGTATTTATACCATGATTTAATAGACAATATAATTGATTATATCAAGTCGGTACACCTAAATTGTGAGGGTATATTTTTGGTAGTATTGCACCCTCATAAAATTACATTTGGCTACTGGGATCAGGTACTGAGAGTCAAGCCCTCCGTCCATTTACTCATTTTTGTTTTGACAGTACAATTTTGTAATCACTCTCTTACAGTACATTTAATAGTAACATTATCCATGCCAACTTCTAGCGGATGTAATATCTGTAATTTTACGACATAACTCATCCAATGCCTGTTTATCTTCATTAAACATAATTCATAGTTTATTATACTTTTTTTAATGTTTAAAGTTATAAGATATCCGATAAATAAGGACGATTATAAAATGTCCGATAAAATATGGACGGCTCGACTCTCACTATCTGGTCCCAGTACTCAAAGGTAATATTTGATGAGGGTCAATATGAGGGTGCAATACTAACAAAAATATACCCTCACAAAATGAACAATTGACAAAGCTATAATTGTTACTGTACAACTTGTACATAATCTAAAATGCAATACACTGATATCTATCATACACATTTGAATGCAAGATAAAAATGAAAAATAGCAACATAAAAGCATTGATAATGATCGGGTGTCTAGAAAACTTAGATCTAGAAAACTCACATCTCAGATCTGAGTTTTCTAGATCTAGACAACTCAGATATCTGACTTTTCTAGATCTAGAAAACTTAGATATCTGACTTTTCTAGATCTCTTCTTTTTTCTGACTCAGATATCAATATCTGAGTTTTCTAGTTTCAGAATGGAACTAGAAAACTCAGATCATCAAATGATTGGTTGGTAGGTCATTTGGATCATTCCATTATTAATCAGAAGGTAGGTCATATGAAATACTAGAGTATTATTAAAACTGATTACTGTAGGCCTACGTTTTCTTACTAATATTGCAACATGTAGAAGCGGCCCACGGCTTAAATCATAAAGAAAATACAGTGCACTTTACCGTTGAAATGTAGGCTTAAAAATTAGGTATGTACGAGTTGGTGTGGGTACGAGTTGGTTGAGGTACGAGTTAGCCAATTTGGGAATAGGTACAAGTTATTTTGGGTACGAGTTGACCACTTCTAGCCTAGTAGGGCCAGGCCTACTCTTCGCGATATACATCGCGATAGCACCCACACATGGAGCCTTGAATTGAGTTTGCTTAGCTAGGCCTAAATGATAAGTCGTAGGCTGCTACTACAAGTTACAATAATTATTATTATTAGTAAGAAAACGTATAATACTGTAGTATTTCAAACAAGCTACCCTCTATTAATAATAGAACGATTGGGTTT
Organism: Antedon mediterranea; assembly: GCF_964355755.1. Lineage (NCBI taxonomy): Eukaryota > Metazoa > Echinodermata > Crinoidea > Comatulida > Antedonidae > Antedon > Antedon mediterranea. Next base: position 12,871,508 of record NC_092672.1, on the reverse strand, counting down.
TCTAGTTCCATTTTGGAACTAGAAAACTCAGATCTTGATATCTGAGTTTTCTAGATCTAGAAAAGTCAGATATCTGACTTTTCTAGATCTAGAAAACTCAGATATATCTGAGATCTGAGTTTTCTGGATCTGAGTTTTCTAGACACCCATAATGATCAACAATAAAAAGGTGGACATCATACGTTTACTGAGAATTACTTGTAAGGCTCCACTCATTTTCAAAATCCATCAGTTTGTTAGTGAGCGCAATTACCTTCGGGTGTATTGGTACACTCTTGCCCTTTTTTTTCTTCATTCTCTTGCTACCTATGCAGGGATTTATTCCTACAAAGCATCTAAAAGAAAAAAAAAGTTTGTGAAATAAATCATAAAACAAGTTTTACAATGTTTGAGTTAAGTATCAAATTGGATTGATTATGCTTTAGCTAACATCACACCTGGTGCATACAGTACAGAACTAAAAGGTCACCTTTTAGTTCTGTACTGTACTACAGACATTTTTCAATCAATCAAGCAATTGTTAATCCAATCAATCAGTCAAAGTAATGGTAATACTTCCTTCAGGTATAGTAACATATTTATTAAAAATAAAGGAAGATGACAAAGGCCAAAAAAAAAAAAAAAAAAAAAACAGATCTTGTGTCAGGTTTGCCAGAAAAAATAATACAGAGAGCAATTTGAGTTTTTTCAATTCATTTTTGTATCGTATTTCAGTTACCATGAATGTCTCTAAAAATAACAAATTGACAATTAATTTAGGTCTACATAACAGTCAAATTAGCAAAAGTGATTAATGCCTGTATGTTAACTACAGTAAAAACAATACATAAATAATGCTAAAAAGTGTACACAACTTTTAGAAGTTAATGTAATAAATGTGGAATCATCTTGTGAAACAATCTTACCTTTGAATAAACTCCATTACCCCAGCATTCTCTCCATATTCAAAATTGAAACAATAATATGACATAAACCAACAACATACAGCTGAGATGGGGTTCTTGACCTCTGTTACCACCTTCTGCCCAATGGTAATCTCAAACTGTTCGGCTTCAAGTGGGCTGCCTATATTACAAATAATTTTAAAGTTGCCATGAATGAATTATCATTTAAAAACAACAGAAATTGACATTTTTAGAAAAATGACCTTTTTTGTAATACTCTTTATCTATAGGCCTATGTTTATGACTATTTGAAAATGTATATCATTATTATTTAATATTTTGTTTAAATTTCATCCTAAAATAAAGTAAATTATATGACATTCACATACAAAAAGACATTGATTTTATGAAATACATGCATATTGACGTATCTCAGTAGTTAAGTCTTTTTGCCATCAAAATGCCTTTCCATTATAATGTGTAACTTTAAGAGAGGTGTTTTGCCATAAAATATAGCAGAAAACTTAACAAATATGCTGAAGAAAACCTATCTTAAAAAAGGTAATGAATTTTTAAAAAGTCGTCTCTCAAAAGATGGTACCCTCCAGCCAAAACAACCCCGGACATAAGGTAACCTCCACAGTTTAGTGCACACACAGTGACTTCCGTCAATTTGCGCGACTGAGCTTAATGCTGCTCTCTATCCCGAAAGGGGTTGATAGAAATAAAATTAATACTAAATACTTACCATGAGCAACAATACATGGAGTGTCTGGTAATTGCAGTGAACTGGTTGAACTTGTAGACGTCTGTTAGAATAAAACATTGGAACAATTTTTAATTAACATAATAATTAGATTTCATATTGTTTTAGTCATCTTTTGTAGTCAAATGATACACAGTAGGCTGAAAATAGCATGCAATTTTACGATCAACACATGTGTTAAATTGCAAACATTGAGTTCAGTTTTATGGGAATACTGTATTACCAAAAGGGTGCCAATCGAATACATTGTGTCAATATTCACTCAATTTAAGAAAAGATAATTAAAACAAATTCCTTATAAAACACTGGAAGGAATTTTCAACTCTTTCTGAAAATTAGTGAATACATTCATCTGGATCACTTTCTTTTTAGTTTTGGAAGACATTTCTGAAATGCTTTTAAAACCTCTTAGAAATACTGTATACTCACCTCTGTACACATGACAGAACTATTAAATGGTTCATTGAAGTAGCTTGAAATAACTTGTATTGTTCCCAAAACCTGGGGAGTGTTATCTTCTTTTCTGGTCACTGCTTCTTCTATCTTCTTCATTACATCTTGTATATTCTCAACATCTAGCGACTTCATATATCTCAGTAACTTTGGTACCTTAGTGCTGAAAGCATCCGTAAGCATGTTTGTAATGTTTACTCCAGTAAGCTGCTCGAAGTGCTGCGACATATTTATTTCTTTAGTGATATATGGCCAGTCGGTCAGGAAATCAGCAAGGACAAAGTCTTTCTTGTTAATGGAATGCCTTTGAGAGACAAAAGTCAAATGCATACTTTTTTGAATATCATTTGATTGTGCTGCACTGCTGGTCTTATATGTATCTTGCATATTTGTTTTGATTTCATTTTGTGTTTTGTCTGTTTGGCCTTCTGGGTAATCAAGTGGCATAAAGTTTATACATCCGTAAGTATCAGTAGTTTTGGGTGTCGTGTCCGTTAATGCAGTTCTTTTCCGTTTCAGTTCACATGGTCTTTTAATATTATCAACCTTGCATACCAGTTGAGTTAGGAGACTTTCGTGTCCTGAACCAACCACAGTTCCATTTATTCTGTCAATAAAGGAATCTGGGTATTTGGCAACTATCTTTTCTGCAATAAAACTCAAAGTTTTCTTTCTCGGCAACGGAACATCTGGCTGGTTTAAATTATCTACAATAATTCTTATCATTTCTCGTCGCAAGGTTGGTTGTGGCCGTACTTTGTTTTCTAAAGCTTCCATCAATTTTGGTGAAAACTTGTGCCAGGGAATGTCATATTTAGTTTCACAGATTTCCAGACTTCTATTAGATGACAACGAGGAATTTGGAGACGATAGCGATGATACCCATGATGAAACTCTAGACATTTTCTTTGGTTGCTCTGGAGACTGGCATTGTGTTTCTGTAATGAAAATGGAAAAAACCCATTAAGAACAACTCTTTCAAAGGTAATTGTTCAATGTTCTGTAGCACTAATACCAAGCCTTCTTAAGCCCTACTAACAAAATAAGTAGCTGGTTTGCAGTTTGACCGACCTATTAAAATGTCAGTCGACCATAACAATTATTATATTGACACTTTAGGAAAATATATGTTCCCGGTCCTTTTTAAAATTTGAATTACAACAAGTGTATGCAAATTAATATATTATTATAAAAGCTTTGTCGGTCAGTTCCCCATTACATTATAATTCTGCTTGTCAAACATCATATCGGTGCACATTAAAACAAAATTATGATAGAAGTAAGTTTTACTTGCTCTTTTACCTGTGCTATCACCCTTCTTCCATGATGTAGTGAGCTTTCGGATTTCAATTGTTGAGCATGTCCCCAATAAGTCATCATCTTGTACAATGTGTAAGTCATCAGGGGTTTCGGCACCAAGCTCCTTTAATCTTTTTAAAATTTGATGCAGTTTCCTCTCTTTTATATTAGGTAGAACCTTCTTCACGGTCGTCTCCAAATTTCCCAAAATCACAGTATAATCATCAGAATCATCACTTTCCATCATGTCAATCTATTTTGCAAAAATACAATAGACATGCCTAATCTGTGGCACAGTTTGTTTATTTTTTGGGGATAGTAGTATAGGTAGCCGAATTTTACAAATCAATATTAAGTAACTTAAACGAACATTTACATTACAAAATAAAATATTTCATTTTCTAGGATAATTTGTTTTACAAACGCATGTTGGTGGTAAAGGATTTCTAAGCAGTACTGTAGCATGGATCCATTGGTTTATTTTTCAAAGTGACAAAGTATGAACCTCCTATTTTGTAAGAGGAAAGTGGATAATAATCCAGAAGATCACTGTACTTAACACATACAACACTGGAACTAATGTCCATACTTGAAATTTCATAAACGCCATATTCACGCAGTATAGTTGATTTGCATAGTCTAACAACAAAATGTACCGACTCTTTGTTAGACACCAAAGCAAGAAGTATATTTCCAAATGTCCAGTCAGTGGCGTTTGTTTTCACAATAATGAGCAGACCTTTCTTGTACTTGGTGCCAAACACACATACTTTATCGGTTACCACCCATTGCGTTATGTTAGTGTCAAGATGTTGTACAGCCTTCTGAATATTTGTGGCATAACATCATCAGGATAAAGCTGTCCATGAAAACAGTAAGCTTGCAACAATTGGTGCCGTTCAGCAAATGTTGATGTGATGTTGATAAAATTCTGAGCATAGCGAGCACATCTTTTAAAATAGGAGTGCTTACTCTCAAACCTCAAGCCCCACAATCTGATGAGGGGCCCAAACATCAATATGTGCCAATGGTAATGGCTCAGGTAGTGATGTTTCGGTCGTAGAGGTTTTGATGGGAATAACTCCCTTCTGTCATCGATGTATTCTTCAATCAGGACACGTAAATAGGCTACTTGTGAGGCATCGATATTGGGAGAAACAACAAGTTCAACAATCTCTTTCAATTTAAGAACCAACTGCCAAACAAGGTCTTCTGTATCATCAATTAAGCCAAACACAAATAGGGGGAAAAAACGTAAATAACACCAATTCTGAACAGCTTGTCCTCCTAGTTTATCTTTCTTCTTAGAGATTGCAGCAGCTGGTATATTTGCAGTATCACTACCAACAAACTTGAATCTTTTTAGTTTTTCATTTAGCAGTTGATATGTGAACCATTTTTTCCCAATGAAATAATTTATGTACAAAGCCATGTCATAGTCAACTACCCCTTCGAAAATGTCATGACCTAAACAAGGAGGTAAGCTAGGGTTAGCCACATGGAAGTATGATAGTGTGTTGAAGACAGAGTCTCTTTTTATTCCTTCATATGACTGGACATTTTCCTGTTCCAACATATTAAGTGCCCTGGTATATGAGTCAGGGGTTCGATATTGCCATTGTTCCTTATTTGCAAAACCTTCTCTGATTTGGGTCTTTGTTTTATTGCAGTAACGACAGTAATATTCTGTGTTAAAGCTTTCACAAAATCCTCCTATAAAATGTGAGCCTAAGTTATCACCAACTATGGCAGCAATAGCACCTTTGACAACATTACCATTTGCTAGTGTAACTCCATTTTTTTCTAGCACTTTTAGGTCTGCAATTAGTCTAGCAAAAACCTTATCGTCTCCAAACTTATTTATATACTTTTCCTTGCAAAGTAGTACTAATTGCATTGGATCAATTTGGGATCTACATCGTGGGTCAATGTTGCCAAGAGTCAAGTACATACCAAGTACTTTGTGCTTGGTTCTAGCAGAGGCCAGTGGATTAACCACTTCAAATGCATCTTGAAAAATGATTATTTGCAGTGCAGTTGGATTTTCTGTGAAAAAAATATTATCTTTGAACACTTTTCCATCTTGAACATCAACAAAACCTCTTCTGTCTCCTCCAATGGGTACAATATGCTGTTGGACTGACTTATCATCATACAACATTTTTAGGGTTTTAAGTATGGGGACATAGTGGCATTTGTATTTAAAACCTTCCTCTTCTCCTAGCACAATTTCCACTGGATCTACATAACTAAACTCTTTTTGGTAGTATTTCTGTCTCATATATTTCGATCGAAGAACACCACATTCTGGGGATTGTACCTGAGTAGCTTCTGAAGGCATCAAAGAACAACTCAGGTCTGACACACCTTTTACTATATCATCAAACAGATTGTTGGATACTTCATCAGATACACCAATATCAGTACCAATCCTAGTAAGTGTAGCTCTAATACATTTCTTCATATGATCAAGAGAACATTGCTGTAAAAAATTCAACTCATTAACTATCACCTGAATAGTTGTTTCAGGAATCAAGTACTTTCCCTGCAATTTCATTAAGAACAATGCAATATATTGTGTGTATTCTGTTGCATCAATAGAGTGACTTTCAGAATCAGCATAATCAATGTCTGTGTCAGCAAAAGGAACAAGTCCATCATCACTACTGTCATGTTCATTTCTCTGGGCTGAAGTTGTACCATCGGAAACACATTTTGCCATTATATCATAAACACTATAATTCATGTGACAACGTGATATGTGGGAGGAAAATGAAGACTTTTTTCCAAAATTTCCTGTGCATTGATCAAATGGACAATCCACTTTCAACCCACTTGCTATGTGAGTCTTCAAATGTGAAATTAAGTCCTTAACATCTGAACACTTGGACCGACAAAAATCAAACATACAATAAACATAAACACCAATATTTCTATAGTCTACTTGTGACTGACAGTGAATATCACTGTGGTCTCTTGAAATATGAGATGTCAACCCTTTGTAGGTGTAAAACGTTCTGATACACCTTGGAAAACAACAAGGAAATCTTGCATTTCTATGGTGAATATGAGTTCTGGAATGCTTTACATATTCTTTGATTGATGATAATTGAATGGTACAAGTAGGACAAATTGGCCTAAACATTTTGCTAACAGTAAAGGAGGATGCAGTGGGTAAATTACCATTGGACAAATATAATACTGTACTGCAAATGTCACACCACAGCCCTAAAAGAACAAATTTTATAACAATTATATTTTGTACTGTACTAATAAAATACTATAGATAACAACAAAATTGTCCATGCTTTATTGGTTTAACAATGAGTAAAACAATTATAATTATTATTAAATGCAGTTATAGTCTAGGCGTGAGACCTAAAAAAATTGACCCTCTTGCGTGAGAGTTGGCAGTACTACTAGGCCTAACCTACAATAAACAAGTAAAATCTAGCCCTATTACTAGGCTTGCCTAGACCTAGGTAGGTAAATGGTAGCCTACAAAATTGGCTAGGTATAGAAGTAGAAGGGCAGGCTAAATAACCAAAATATCCTAGGTAGGCTAGCTATAAAAGGTGGCCCCTACTCCTAGGCTAGGTCTCCTACCTGGTGATCAGACAGTCACATTTTTTTCCTTATTCTTTATACTGGGGAGCCTGTTCAATAGTTAACTACTGTTCTCCCACACAGGGTCCAGTAAAACATTGATATAATATAACATAACATAACAATACAATAATAAAGTTAAATTACTAAGATTGTCTTAAAAATTAACAATAAATAAGTTTCCAGACAGTACCAGTTTTCGGACACCTACTCATGAATATGTATGTATTTTATTAAAATATTGACCAATCAAATTATTATTATTATTATTATTATTGGATCATGAGAATAAAAAAACAATTACGATTTTGCCATGAAAAGTGTCTCCAAAACTATAATTTAAGAGAGGTCCAGGCAAGATCAAGGCCAATAGAACTAAAGTATTAAGGTTATACATTTTATTTAAATGGCAAAAATAGCCCAAAATGTATTTATGTTTGTTTACACCCCTTACTTCATTTAAAAAAAAGAGATATGCCAATGGGTGGGAGGGGGGTATCCAGTACATGGACTAGAAAGACAGCATGGTTTTGGTTTTCAGCCAATCAAGTGGCTTTATATGTTTACTATATACTATGGGTATTTCATTATTAGGCATACAAAAAATAATACACTTAGCTGAAGATCGAAATATGATTATTTGTACATATTTTTGTAGGAAAAAAATTGTATATAGTAAATAATGGTATTTCATTATTTACTTAAAAAACGAAATATTATCAGTACAATAGAGGGCTATTTTATTTGGGCTCCCCTTTCCATGTAGGTATTTATTATTTTTTTTGTGACACTCAATGATTATTACAATAATACAGAAAGGGGGCCTATGTTTTAATAAATCCTAAATGTTAGTCAACACATGGTCAACATACAATTTTATTTTGGTAATTATTTACAATTTCCCAATAAATTATTAAAAATATAGGCCTAGGCCTATTTATTTATTAATGTATTATTATTATTTATTATAACAAATTTGATAAACTTATACTTTTAGTTTTATACAGTACAAAAGGTATATATAAATAGAAGGCCTCCTCTAGGCATAAGCATGCATATGGTACTGGTAGGCTCCTACCAAGTATTAGGTTAGGTATTAATAGCCTAATAGTACTAGCTTAGGCATAGGGCTACTCTACTACTACTAGGGGCCTAGCATAGGCTAGGTAGTAGTCTACAATAACTATAATACTACTACTACTACTCTAGGCATATGCCAAGGCTACTGTAGCTATTAAAGCAAGGTTAGGCCTTAGTTAGTTCTAGTTAGCCTAGCTAAACTAGTAGGCTAGGAAGTCAATGTATAGGCCCTGGCCTAGTTTATAATATAAATATATTTTATAATGCAACTGCAGTATTTCAACAATAATAAATTGTGCCTATATTATGTATTATTAGTCTACTTACCACACAAACTTCCCTGAATTGTGAAACCTCGTGGTAAGCTGGTTGCGCGCGGAGAGAGAGAGAGAGAAAGGGGGATAGCTGGCGAGAGCGCGTCGAGGTACGTATGCTCTCTCCTCGTGGTGGAAAGTTTACTCTTTCATCGTGATAAATATTATTACGCCAGCCGAGTAGCCACAATTAAAAAAGCAAGGCAATACCATAATAATAATAATATTATCTCGAAGCATTATGTAAATGTGGTAGGTAGGAATGTCTATAAAATTATATAACAATTAATCTTCCCTGATCGACCAAGACGATTGTTTAGGCAATTTAAGACCGAACTTTGTTTTTAATTCTATTACTACGCAAGACTGATATAACAACTTAAATACAGGACCGTGTAAATAAGTAGAATGTAAATAAACAGAAAAATACGTTTATTTTAACATGTTAATTTACAGTAAGTTGTACAATTACTGTAAATTGACAGTTAGTTATAATATTAAGACTTAAATATACAGGTATTACCGTGTAAATAAGTAGACTGTAAATAATCAGAAAAATGCGTTTATTTTAACATGTTAATTTACAGTAAGTTGTACAATTACTGTAAATTGACAGTTAGTTATAATATTAAGACTTACATATACAGTTATTACCGTGTAAATAAGTAGAATGTAAATAAACAGAAAAATACGTTTATTTTAACATGTTAATTTACAGTAAGTTGTACAGTTACTGTAAATTGACAGTTAGTTATAATATTAAGACTTAAATATACAGGTATTACCGTATAAATAAGTAGACTGTAAATAAACAGAAAAAGACGTTTATTTTAACATGTTAATTTACAGTAAGTTGTAAAATTACTGTAAATTGACAGTTAGTTATAATATTAAGACTTAAATATACAGGTACTACCGTATAAATAAGTAGAATGTAAATAAACAGAAAAATATGTTTATTTTAACATGTTAATTTGCAGTAAGTTGTACAATTACTGTAAATTGACAGTTAGTTATAATATTAAGACTTAAATATACAGGTATTACCGTATAAATAAGTAGAATGTAAATAAACAGAAAAATACGTTTATTTTAACATGTTAATTTACAGTAAGTTGTAAAATTACTGTAAATTGACAGTTAGTATAATATTAATACATAAATATACAGGTATTACCGTATTATAAGTAGTAACTGTAAATAAACAGAAAAAAGATGTTTATTTTAACATGTTAATTTACAGTAAGTTGTACAATTACTGTAAATTGACAGTTAGTATAATATTAATACATAAATATACAGATATTACCGTAATATAAGTAGTAACTGTAAATAAACAGAAAAAGATGTTTATTTTCACATGTTAATTTACAGAATTACTGTAAATTGACAGATTTGTATGTTAAATCACAGATCATTGTCCAATTTCTCGTTAAATAACGGACATTATACAGTAAAACTTATTTTGACGGTCATTCACCATATTTTTACTTACAAACTGTGGAATAACAGTAAATACCGTAAATTCTAACTGTGAATTTACAGTTATTTTTAACAGTGTAGACTATTTCATTCATAAATAGGTTCTGAAAAGGTTCAAACTTTCTTTTATGAATACGGCTGTGTCTATAATTATTGTAATCCTCTCTAACCCTACATGATTTGCTCATCTTATATTCAGGTATTTATTCATAAAAAAAACACATAAATAGTACAAACAGAAGGCAGCCAACGGCTTAAAAATTCTGCAAAGAACGTACAAAGTAAAATTTAAGAGATTCTTATAAAAATATAATATCTAAAAGTACATAAATTCATTAAAATGCTTCCTCTTCTTCGTCATCATGAGTGGGTGATGTACTTGTGTCTGTAGTAACATCCTGTTGAGTTAATAAAAATTATCTTAAAAATGACACAAAAATATTTTTGCAAATCAAGTAATGTCATAATCACGGTAAAACGACAAAATTGTTAATACTACGATTTAATCGCGTTTTCATGACAATGACGTCATATACAAAAATGGTTGTGGACGCCCCATGCAAAATTAATTTGGCTCTTTTTGCTGATTTTAGATTTAGATAAATATTAAAGGGAAAAGATACATTTTTAAATTCATTGTTTACCATTTTTACCTTCCACTTTGATCCACCTGGTCGATGTGGAGCATATTTTAAAATAGTTCCGATTTCCTTCTCGATTTGTTTCTCTTTAGCTTTCTGATGGACGACAAGACAGGTTCCTATATTAATTTGTAAAAGTAATTAAAATAAATGTTATTAAAATAATCTGCAGTTTTAGTAGGTAGTATTCGGCCATGGCCCTCCCTTAGACTTGTTTCAGGTGGGGTCATTCTGGTTGTGAACTGGACAGTAATAAGAGAGACGACTGCGCTAGGAGCCGACCTCGCTTCATTCTTGACAGATATAGGTTTAATTATACCTAAACAATGGTACTTACTTATAATTACTCGGCACATATGTCTTTTTTTAAAACTGTCCTTCCCTTTTCGTCCGTACATACTAAATTCGGACCCTAACTTATTGGAACCTATTTTTCTTAGCAGAATTCTAACTGTGTCTTTGACAGTTGACCCCCCAATTATGCTAAAATACTTGATCTAAAGAGAAAAAATAAAAACATTACATTACTTTAAATAGAAAACACGGTTATATAATGATTTTAATCTAGATAGTTTGAATGTTTATAGTAATTGTAAAAACTCTGTTACAATACATTTGTTTTAAACCGTATTCCTGCTTGTTCGCGACCTTGTATTTCTATAACCTCAATATGAGTATATAATGGGATCACTGTAGGAAATAAATTTACACTATAACATACGGTACAAATAGAATTTTTAAGATTTACCATGTTCTTCCTAAATGCCGCATCTTTCAATTTTTCATCAAGTGAGTACAATTCTTCTTTGCTTTCTAGTGGTTGAGGCACAACATCTTCAATTTCTGCATCTTCTAATGCACCTTTTTGAATTGCTTGATTCTTTATTATTTGAAGCTGTTCATTCTGATTTTTTATTATAGTGTCCAGTTTCATCAAGACATTGATTTTAAAACCTAAAAAAATAAAACAAAACAGAATGTACAGTATAATGTATTTTGTTAGAAGTTTACACGTTGGTTTAATTTTTAAATTCTATTTGCATTGATTTCCTTTGTGACAAGCATAATTTATAGTATGGTTAGGTATTATTAATACTGTAATAATCGTTTTAATAGTTTCACATTTATATGCGGATAATGCAGAAAAGCCAAATGCGCTGGTGATTTTAGTAGATATACTACCATGCTACTCCCCTCCGTCTGGTGCTCTTTCTGTCCATCAGCTCCAAAAACTCGCACGTTGAAAATATTAAACACACAGATATTAAAATACACTTACTGTCATCAGTGTTTTCATTCCTAGAGAAAATCGATTTGTAGGACTGTGATGTCCTTGAATGAGGAGAAGTTGGAGGTGAAGACACTTCTGTACTCGTATGTGCTTCTCTGTGTTGTCTCCTAAAAGCTACAAAATTAAACATAATATTTTAAATAATAGTTGGTAGGTTGGTTGTCTTCATTTTAAAAAGAATAAAATGTCCTATATTGTAAGCATAGGGATAAGAGATTACCATAAATGTTTTCATTCATAGACGTCGAATAGAACTTACAAAACTCTGGTGGCCTTGGAAGAACGGGCGTGCTCATTAGAGTCCTCTTGGCCTGTTTTTTCGAACAACCTGGACTCCATCGTTTGAAAAATCATCTGAAAATAACAAACACACATAGATGTTATAAAATATATATTTGAAACAAGTTCATACACTTTGAAATATCCATTTAGACATTCACACTGACTTTGCACAAACCAAACCAAAACTTGAGAAAGATGTTATTATGACTGATACTCACCCCTCACTCTCTGTTTCTATGAAGCGTTTAGGCGCAGTTGTCATGCGTTTTCCAATTTCTTCATCATCTGAATTGCTTTCCACTTTAGTTAGGGAATATCTTGATTTTTCTGTGAAAAAAATATTAACAAAGGTTTTTTTGCAGATTCATATCACATATCCTCCAGACATCAGGGGATGGGGAAAGTGGTTAAATTTGACATTTGACCTTACAAGGCATATGACACTGTATCTCGGTATATCTTGGACAGTAACTGGTTTCCATGCCTTGATCAGCGTACAGATTGGTCTGATCTACTAGTTTCAGGACAAATTCATCTGTCAAGAAAAGTTCAAAAAATTTGATTGGCTCATCACTTTCTATGTTTACAGAATCCGTTTACCCTGGTACAGAAGTGAACGGGATATATAATGGTTGCCAGTTGTTAGCTTCCCAATCACCATCTTGATGTTGATTCCCAATCACATCTTGTCTATCCATGGCACCACGTCCTCCTCGCCCACCACGTACTCCTCGCCCACCACGTCCTCCTCGCCCACCACGTCCTCCTCGCCCACCGCGTCCTCCTCGCCCACCGCGTCCTCCTCGCCCACCGCGTCCTCTTTGTCTACCACGTTCCCCTCTTCCAACATGTCCCACTCCTGCATCGTGTCCTCCTCTTCCGCCACGTCCACCTATGGCACCACGTCCATCTCTAACATTACGTACCCCTCTTGCAACATGCCCTCCTCTGCCACCTCGTCCATCTCTGGCATCCTGTCCCTCTTGCAACATGTCCTCCTCTGCCACCACGTCCACCTCTAGCATCGCGTCCCCCTTCTGGCAACGCGTCCTAATCTGCCATCACCTCTACCTCTTGCATTGTATACGCCTCTTGCAATACGTCCCCCTCTGGCAACACGTCCTCCTCTAGCACCAAGTTTGTTTAAAATTGGGGACCTACTGCGGGATGAATCGCTGTCAATATCCTCTTCATCTACCTATTGAGAATATAAGTACCAAACTCAATAAATATTATGTGTGTAAAATACAAATTCATTTTAATTTATTCATAGCAAAATGTACATCATGATTCATAATTTAATTTTCATAACATTTTTTTTTGTAATTATTTGAAATGTACACCATGATTCCCTCACACATGATTACGCATTGTGAATAATAAAAATTAAAAAATATTTTAGTAAAAATAAAACAAATGAAACATATTATGTCTACAATTCAGGAGCGGATCCAGGATTTTTTTAATGGGGCAGCGCTAACATGTAACATTCATAGTCTCTCAAAAATAGGTACCAAATATATATATATATTTTAGCTGTCAAAAGCGAGGATTGCATGCGTCCAGAACTATCACCTAGATCCGACAATTGCATTATGTTATATTACTAATGTTACATTACTATATGTTATATAAAATATGTACTTACATTTTATTCCAATGCACATCATTATTCCATCTCACAATAATAACAAATAAAATATTGTTATATAGAAATATTAAATTTCATAACATTTAATTTTATAGTCTCCCTTGCGCGCCGAAGTGTACTTTCAACTCCAAGATGGTCTCCTTTGAATATTACATTGTCCAATATGGAGAGTTCATGTTTATAATTGAAATATGGCTGTGCCTCTGGTGAAACCAAACAACGATGTTCTGGCCAGCCTGACGTGATCAAACGTTTGACAGTCTGTAAGCCAGTATCGGTAACAAACGCCCTTGGATATTTCTGTCACCATGTTTTATGTATTGTTTTTATGATTGAAGACTTCATATGACAATGATTATTAACAACATTCTTTATTCAGATATCAACACATGTGCTCTACAATATATCCACCATGTTGCCTCTGTATTCAGATATCAACACATGTGCTCTACAATATATCCACCATGTTGCCTCTGCCCCGGATAGAGGGCGATATCACTCTTTATACATGCAACAATAAATTGGATTAAAGAACAGAATTCAACCATTCAGTTGTAATTAGTCCCAACACACCAATACTGATCAAGAAAGGTCTTCAATCTTGACCAACTAAAGAGTAATAAACGAGACATACCACACTGTCCTTGAGATTGTCATCTTTTAATTTGACTTAAAAACTTTCAAATTGTGCCATACTTGACATAGGCCATTCTTTAGGTTCAAACTGAGATTCTCTTGGTTCTCTTTTACAGTATTTGCTTTTAAAAGGTTTTTTATTTCCAGTAGATCATTTTCTAAACTATTAAACCTCATTAACACTTTCTGCAAGATCAAATTATAAGTAATACAGCAACAATTGAATAATGCATACATACACACATAAATCATAAATAAAGGCTAAATCTTACTTTTGGAATGTTTCTTTATTGGTGGGCTTTGGTGATGATTCTAAAAAAATTATAAAAAAAAAACAAATAAAAATAAGGCCATGTATGTTGTAAAATTTAAAATAAGACAGTTTTAATTTAATTAACTAGAATTTAATTCGTCACTTTGACGAATTATAGGTGATCATTTTTATCATTTTAATGAGATTAACATTTTTTAAACATGCACGTACGTTAAAATACCATCGTAAAAAGTTGATGTACGCCATCCTATGACATGATGCATATACACTTATAGCATAACATACCTATTATGTGTCATATACAATATGTACAGTATATACTGTATATCTATATACAGTGTAGCATAGGTGAAATTATGGGACCCACATCATGTTCAAATTTTTTGGTATGATGGAATTATCAAAATCAACTCGAAAATGACAATTTCGAAAGATAATGAATTGAGAAAATAAATATAAGGATTGGAAGAGAATTTGACACGTAGAAGCGCAATGCGCGCTCTTTGAAATTTTTATAACTTTGACTAAAGAAATTTAAAAACTACTTTTTAACTTCATCTGGCCATACGTTAACGTCACAACATCCAATAGGCTTGATTTTTATATGAATTCATATCTACATTTCATCAGCTTTCATAATAAATTATAATCATCAAGGTAACCTTCAATTCTGAAGAGCTGTAAGATATTCAAATTTACGGCAAAGGTGAAATTACACGACCTACGTTATTCAAGTTTTTACGCGTGATGACGTCATCAAAATGAAAACGCTGACAATTTATGAGAAAGATAAATAATTAAGAGAGCACACACTGAAATTTGTGCGAAAATCGAGCTCAAATAGCGGAGATGCGCTCTATTGAATGTGATAACCTACACAAAACGGAAAAAAATCCTAATTTTTAAATTCAAGTGGCCATTTGATGACGTAATACCATTTTGTACGTCTAATGTGTATATACATTTATATCTACAACTCAATGGCTTCCCGAATAAGTTAAAAAACTTAGGGGTCATCGTGCATTCTGAAGAATTATTTTCATTTTAAAAATGCCTTATTTTTCACCATTTTCAGCACTTTGATGCAATTAATTTGCGCATTTTGACATTTTGAACCTGCTCGTATAGCGTTATTTTAAGTCGGAACTGACTCAAATTTGGTTAATGTACTAAGGATGGTGAGTAGAATGCGATTTGTACAAACAATTCGTATTTTTACGCTTTTTAAGTATCGCGCGCGCAAAAACGTGTTTTTGCGCAGTAATTTTTTGAAACACGCAAATGGCCCAATTCATGCTCTAAATTGATCAAAACTTAATTTTGAGCCTTTTAAATTTTTAACGCGCGATTTCACGCGCATGACCCTACGTGCGCGTGAGTTTTTATTTGCTAATATTTTTACCCTTGACCTGAAGTTTACGTGTTGTGAATTTCGTTAATATGTGATAATGAATTATGGAGATATGATTGATAATGTGATTTCACAAAATCGCGTATACGTGACGTCACGGTTGAGTGATCACGCTGAAAAGCTTATTATGGCTAAGTTAAAGTATTTGAAAGACATTGTGAAATTTTTGTGATCATTGTTATTCAACTTTTTGAGATATTTGACGAACAAAAAGTGTACAGAAAGAAGAAGAAGAAGAAGAATAAAGATTTGATACAATAACAATAGGTGATCATTTTATTCTAAATGATCACCTAATAAAGATTTCATACAATAACAATAGGTGATCATTTTATTCTAAATGATCACCTAATAACGATGATGATAGTAATACAAATATGCAAAAATTTGATACTGCAACAAAAAATGTGACATGACAACAAAAAATTAGAATTGTTCGCAATTCAATAAAGTCAATCTTATTTTGAATTTCCATATCCCAACAAACATAATACAAAACATAAAGATAGTCATGTATCAACTTCCCGGGAAAATTGAGATCACAAGCTTACTATGTTGGATGTATTATGTTCGTAACATGGTGTCATTTAGAAAACTGCCTCTCCAAGGTGAGTACTTTTTTTTTCTTTATTTGATATCTGAATGATACTTAAACTTAATAGAAAGACAAAAACACACAAAAAAAATTAAATGTTTTGCACACATTTATTATAATCCGTAAATTAGTTGACACCGTTACGCACATCATCAACAGTTCTTCAACAATTTGCCTGAAACTTTGCAAGAACATGAACAAAGAATGAGATGCCTACTTGCAATCAGCAAGTTCAAACCTCACTTTGAACATACTGTAATATTGTTTACGATGACTTTAATAAAGATTCGGTAGACACTATAAATGCAGTTCTATCTTTTTTATTACATGCTGTTTGGTACTACAGCGTGTCCTGCACGCATGCGTATTCTACATGAGTCTGGCGTTTCCAGGATGTGTTTACTAAATAACCCATTTATAAACTGTACGACACTACATCTCCCTTCTATTATTGAAATAAGAGTTATTGTTTTAACATTTTTTTACAAACTGCTAACTACTATATACAAACAACTTAACGCTTTCTGAACTAATGCATAGCATTATTCCTCAACTAGCCTTTGAGGCCGTCTTGCTTGTCTACAAGATCTGCGTGTCTGTTGTGGGATCGGATCTTGTCCCACTACAACAGTATCATCATTATAAACCGGTTTTGGATTTACATGTGCCCTATTTGGCAGATTCACCTTTTTAAAATGTGACCAGTTTCTGGTTATCTTATTACCATCTGGGTGTTTAGCTGTAATTAGATCATGATTTCTATGTACAATGATTAAAGGTGTTTTACAGAAAGGTGTGGTAAATTTGTTCTTTTTTTCTTGCTTTACTAACACAGTGTCACCTACGTTGAGATTACATTCTGATATGCATCTCCTTTTTTCAGCATCATGCTTCATCTTAATTTTGTTTTGATTGTCAGTTTGTCGTAGTGACTCATCATTACTACTCTCCTCCCTTTTAAGAGATGGAAATCGAATATTAAGGTCCATACCCAAGAGGGCCATTGCTGGTGAAACACCCGTTGTACAATGTGGGGTCGCCCTATAATTTCTTAAAAAGACGTACATGTCTTGTTTCCAGCGCTCGACTTCACCATTGGGCTCGGGCCACAATGGAGTTACTTTCCTGTGATGGAAACCAAGATATTTTGAAAATTTATCAAATGCCCCACTGTTGAAGGGTGGGCCATTATCTGACCGGACAACCTTGGGAACCCCTAGCATGCTGAAAATTTTGTCAATTTTCGGAATCACAGCATTTGCTGAAGTTGAAGTTAGGAGCTCGACAACAGGGAACCGTGAGTAATCATCGATTACAACCATTACATATTCATTGTTAACATGACCAAAATCTATGCTAACCTGCTCCCATCTGTTTTGTGGTAAACCAGACATTTTGAGTGGGGCTCGTACTGACTGAGGAGTTGCAGCCTGACACAACATACACTCCTTTACAACTATTTCACTAAGTTTGTCTAACTTAGGGAACCAGACCTTAGAACGCAATAAATTCTTTGTCTTAACTATCCCCTGGTGCCCTTCGTGAGCGAGGTCAACAACTTTACGTCCTAAGCTAAGGGGGATAATGATATTTTTGCCTCTTAATAATATTTTGCCATCATCAGAACAAATTATTTCATCTTTTACATTCATATATGATTTGAGGTCTTCTAGATCAACATCAGTTAGGTCTTCTGGCTTCAACTTGGCCATATCCCAATTATCATTTAGCATAAACTTAAGAACACATTGAATCGTTTTATCAGACTCTGTTGCTAACTGAATGTCGGCAATAGTCATTGCATTAGGTTTAGCTTGTTCAATACACATATTTACATATGCAGTGGCACTGTCAGTCACACAGTTATTTACTTCATTACACTTATCTAATGTGTACCGTGACATATAGTCGGCAGGATTAGTCGAACCTTTTTGGAAACATACTTCAAACTGAAACATTTTCAACCTTAGTATCCAATTTTCTATTCTGAGAGAGGGTTTGGACCGTGGGTTGTTAACACGTTCACTGCCAAGGCATTTTCCGTAATTTCTGTCCCAGTGCCAAGTCCCGTTTACATATTAAATTACAGTTTGAAAGTGTAACATCTGGTCACAGACTATCATGATGTCATTCAAAATACGATGGCGGGAAAAACCGTTGAGACGTATAAATACGTCACTGGCAATGGTCCAACAATTTTATTGACTTTGCCAGGAACGTAAATATACGTCGGGGATTTTCCGCGCTAAAATCGGTCAAACCTATCATCGAGAGATAAAAACAGTAAACCACACTGAATCATTTCATCCTTTATTATTTTTATTTACTATTAGCGCAATTTATGACATGTTTGAGATGATTATATTGAGTGTGAGGGCGCCATCGTATCAACCATATTCAATGCATGAGGGAATAAACACAAACAAACATATGACATTTATTTTTAGATTATCGTTTACGTACATCATTCATAAACTGCCATGCGATAATTCCTGTTCCAATCACCACTGCCAGCGATTCTACATACAATACAAAAGTGCTACGATTTTGACGTAGTATTACGTCTTGGCAAGTAGCGACACGCAATTTTTGACGTATAAATACGCCGTGGCAGTGAACGTGTTAAACAGTGAAAGTAGCGGTTTGTGGTCAGTAAAGACTCTAAATGGTTTGCCAACTAGAAACAGTCGAAAATAATGGCACGCCCATGCTATGGCCAATGCCTCCCGTTCAATTTGGGAATACCTTTTTTCAGTGGCTGTTAATGACCTATTACCACAGAAAACGACTTTGTCATCTTGCATTAAGATTCCAGCTAGACCCACTGGACTAGCGTCTACATAAACATTGGTGGTTTGTGTGGGGTCGAAATATGCCATAACACAATCAGAATTGAGCTTATCCTTGAGCATTTCTAGAGCTTTGTTTTGCTCTTCACCCCATTCAAATTTGGTGTCACTTTGTAGCAACTTACGCATAGGTGCTGTAATAGTGGCATAATTTGGAATGAACCGACTGAGAAAATTAACCATACCAAAAAGGGAACGCAATTCTGTAATGCATTCTGGGGCCTTTAATGCTTTGATCGCAGTAACTTTCCTAGGATCTGGGGAAATTCCCTCCTTGGAAAAAACCATGCCAAAAAACGTGATGTTTGACTTGTAAAATTCACATTTATCTTTGTTTACTGTAACATTAGAATCACGCAAACATTCAAATACAGCATTTAAAGCTTCATCATGTTCCTTAGTGTCTTTACCAAAAATTATAATGTCATCACTTATGCTGAGTTGGTTCTGTACTCCGCTCAGCATGTTTTTGACTTTTTCATTGAAGATCTCGTGCGCAGCGTTGACACCGTAAAATAATCGCTTGTAACGATACAGTCCTTTGTGCGTAGAGAATGTACTTATGTTGCGCGAATCAGGATGCAGAATTAGTTGTTGGTACCCGCTGTTCATGTCGATTTTGCTAAACACGGTAGCGCCTGTTAGCTTGCAAATTATATCATCTAGCGTTGGCGTTAAGTACCTCTCGCGTCCTATCGCTTTGTTTGCCTCACGCATGTCCACAACCATTCGCGTTTTACCATTGCTTTTGGGTACAAGTACGATCGGATTGATCCAGGTGTGTGGTCCAGGTGCTGGCTCTATAACTTCATCTTGCAGCATTCTGTCAAGGCATTCTTCCACTACGGCGCGTTGGTGGAATGGTATTCTGCGGTGAATTTGATTAACAGGCTTGGCGTCAGGGTTGATGTGCAATTTGATTGTTGCATCTTTCATCTTACCCAGTCCTTTGAACACATTCTCGTATTTTGCGGTTATGTCCGTCATGGGTTGTTGTGGGATGCTACATGTTATGTCAATGATTCCAAGCTCTACCCCTGTGCTGTATCCGATAATTGGAGTGGGGCCACATTTTACAACAACAAAATCCGCGAGGACAACCTTTTTGCTCGATTCCACCATCGCGTTGAATCCACCCAAAACTTTAAGGGGGGTGTCGGCAGCATAAGGATATATCTTCGTGTTCGTTTTACCTATTTTCGCCTTAAGCTTTTTGGCTACGTCTTCAGTCACGATGTTGACTGTCGATCCGCTGTCGATTAGCAATTGTAAACTAACATTGTTTACCTTCAGTGTTGCTTTTGGTAGCTTCGCTTTGGTTTCATTTTTCAACGAGAAAAGATACTCATCCTCTGATGATTCAGCTTTTCGATCATCGCTATTCATAGCATTAACTGCCCTTTTGGAAGGGGGCCTACTTGACTTGGCTGCTACATTACTACCACTAGATCTACATACGCTTGCAAAATGATTAGATTTGCTGCACAAATTACAAGACTTGCCCATGGCTGGACAGGAACCAGTGTGTGGGTAGTTACCTCCACATCTACGACAGATATTGTTAGTTTTGGTTTGCTTGGAAGTGTAGCTATGCCTACTACTACTACCAGTATGCTTAGCCTGTGTCCTCTGCTTGCTGGTCGTCGTCGCCTCTGCAGAATAATTGACGTACTGGGGATTTCCCTTTTTGCTTTCAATCTCAGACGCTTGTTTTTGCGATGCCTCGAGTGCGCGCGCGTACTCCAAGATCTTGTCTAGCGTTAGCGTAGGATCTCGTAGAGCCGCACGTCTAAGCTTTGGCGAGCAACAGTGAGATATTATTTGCATTTTTATTTCACCATCAACGTCCGCAAACGAGCATGTCCTAGCAGCCTGACGTAAGCGTGTGACGTAGTCGTCAATCGATTCGCTGGCATTTTGGCTTAACTGACGGAAGGTGTAGATGGCGAATGGAATATTCTTCTTGGGCTCAAAGTAGTTTTTCATTGCTAGTTTGGCCTCATCAAGTGCATGTATTTTATTGTAAACGCATTAAACTTGGTCATTTAGCATTCGTTCGATAATTCTTTAGAAAAAAAAAACAACCACAACATTACAATGCGTGTACCAAAACACCTGATCATACAAAATGCAAGACAGAAAAAATTATTTATATGCACATATTATTTATTTTTGAAAAAAAAAAACATAATCATTCAACAACAACGCTGTTATATATGTATTATCAAATACAAATGTTTTCAACTGCCTCTTGCTTGAATCACATGATGTCTTGTAACGAAGGAGGGTGAGTGGAATGATTAGGTAGACTTGAGTTCAAGGTCCATATGATGCAAACGACGACGATGATGATGATTCCAAACAGCAATCCTGCAATAGACCATCTCTTTGCCGATCGTGCTGATCTGGCTGCACCCTCACCGTCACCGTAGTCGAACTTTCTCGAACTCTGTAAAAGTAAAAGAATATAAACTAAAATAGATTAAAAAAAATAAAAAAAAGTTGTGATGGGATGAGGTTGTAGAGGAAATAGATTACTTACATCTACGCTGTACACGATTCCTATAATACCGAATGGAATACAGCATAATAAAGTCACGAGTATAGCTGAAATCAGGTAATTGTTAGGTCTTCTCGCCACTATACGGGAAACAGATTGCATGACAAAAGCATTCTCTTTCTCTCCAATGTACACGTACACAAATACACTCTAATCGATACTCTTATTGCATTACGAAAAACAGCAGCGTGAACAAAAAAAAAACAAAAAAACAACGCATCATCTTCAAATGGTAGTCAACACCGCTTATTCAAGCTGGACGTTGATTGGCTGTTTGGGTCTATATATACGTTAACTCGCTCACCGTGCATTCGTCAGTAGTCATCATGGATCATTGCGATATGGACATGTTTTTAGAAAACCTATTAGCGTTCAATTCAACAGACGACGACATATTAAAGACGGCAATGTTGGAATTGCAAGACCCGGTCGAACCAGTTTTCATGGAGTACCAACAAGAAGATGATATAGCATCAGAACAACAACCACACCCATCACCACCACCACCGACGCCGCAAGAATCAACAAAAGCAAACACGATGATAAATGTTCGAGGCAGTCTCGGTAAACTAATTGCTTTCTGCGATGGATCTGAACATACACTAACGCAATCATACGGTCGAATGATCGGATCTTTGCAAAAGGCAAAAGGACGCATGCACGAGATGCCAATGTTATTGATGTGTACGGACGGTGAAGAAGAGTACGCGGTTGTTGCAAGTGTTCTGGAATCATCGCGACTTGTCGAATCTACAATTGAAAATCAAGTCATGAGTGTACTTGGAGAAGACAATAGGAAAACAATAATGCAGCAATACGGTAGGGACAACGTGTTTATGAACGTTTCTTCACGAAATAAAAACTGTGTTGCTGACTTTGTCGGCGCCGATGTATCGACGATGCCCGTGCCGATTTTTGACATAATAAATGGCGACGTGAAACGTATTTGTTTCTATATGGCACTCGGCTGTCTCTACAGTCCATAATGCGATGATGATGTTGCGTCGTCGTCGTCGTCGTCGCCGCCGATGAATGGCGTTCGACTTAGAACTCCAAATGGAGTTGTCTATACGGCCGCCATCATGCCGATAACTGTAAAACGACGCATGCGACTAGAGTTGACTCTGGATAACGAATTGGACAACGGTAAACTGGAAGAGTTGCAAATTACGGTGACCAACAACAACCGTATATTGTTATTGCATAAACAAGAAAAAAGAACCTATCACTGCGGTGCGGACATGAAGTATCCCATAACTTTGCACGGTGCCTTTTCCACACCGTGCACATCAGAGAAAAAGAATGGTGTTGCCACCGCCATTGCGAATATTGCCAAAACCAAGTCAATCAACAAAACACTATTTGCTAGATTTGTTGGACGAGCGATGGAATCACATGCAAGCAGTGATTGGACTGCCATAATAAACATTCTTCAGATATCAGATCAAATGACGATATTAAAAGAAAAATGTGAGTACAAACGAAAACGAATCTTAAAAGATTCTCTAATGGACAAGTATCCTTCAACAAGAGGTTTGATTAGTGATGTAAATAATCTACCCTCATCTAACATTGGCATTCAACAACTGATAAGCCAATTGGAGCAGGCACGCCAAGATTTACGTGAAACAGAAACCAAATTGAGTACTTTACAAACACAATTCAATAACATGTTGATAGAATTCCAAAATCACATCACCAAATCGGAAGAAAGAGAAATCAAATATCAACAAGTAATAGAAAATATGCAAAAACGAGAAACCGATATGGTTTCTACGTTTCAAGACAGTTTGCTTTCGATGGCCGATACTTTGCGGGATGAGATGCGCCAACAACTGACAAAACGAAAGCGTCTTCCTCAATGCGGCAATATTAAGAAAAAACAACGAATCCATTGACTTTAAAAGAAAAAACAAACATTGTTGTTGTTTTTGTAGTTTATTTTGTATTAAAAATTTTTTATTGTACAAATCAATGCCGTAATTGTAGTAGTAGTAATAGTAGTGATAATAATAATAATTAAACGTTTGATTATTTCTATTTATAATTTATTGTACAAATCAATGCAATTCTTAACGTTGCGTCTACCTCAATATAATAGTAACAACGAATTCATTAAGAAAACTAAAAATTGTAGTG
The DNA here is from genome assembly GCF_964355755.1 of Antedon mediterranea. Taxonomy (NCBI): domain Eukaryota; kingdom Metazoa; phylum Echinodermata; class Crinoidea; order Comatulida; family Antedonidae; genus Antedon; species Antedon mediterranea. Next base: position 12,847,295 of record NC_092672.1, on the reverse strand, counting down.
TAGTAATAATCAATTCAATGCCGCAATAAACATTGTAGTAATAGTAGTGATAATACAATTAAACGTTTGAAAAGAAAAAAAAAATATTGTGTTTTTTCTCTCTTCCAACGCGATGACGACGACGACGACAGAATGTTATGTGATTGTGAGAATGTTGATGAAGAAATGAGGAGAGAGAGAGAGAGAGACATGGATACGGTTTGCTTAGACACCCATGGATATTGACACCGTCAGTCCAGTCAAAAAATCACCCTCACCATGGTATAAGAACGTACCCTAATAAAATTTCATCCGTAGGTTCTATGTATATAGGTAATAACATTTCTTGATGTTGCGTCTTGCAAAACTTGGGATTTTAAGAGAAAATTAGACTTTTTATACCCAATTTATAACCGCCTCATGTCGTATTATTGTGTACAGCGAATGCGACGAAGCGTGACTGAAATTACGAGACGCCGTTAGCGCCCGTTGAAAAATGCATTAACAAAGCTAAAAACCTACAAAATTAATAGTTTATACAATAATTTAAATATAGTTTACAATAAATTGTATAATAAAATACATAACATTATAAACAAAACCCAATTATAAACTAAAATATTTACAGATATGTGTTTAAAAATGTACAAATCAAAATGGCCTTCCATAAAATAAAGTGCGCCCTCACGCGTCATACTTTTATCGGACTTGTATGGATGATTATATATACAAGGCATTAATATACGAAACCCGATGCAGTTTGTTAGTTTATTGCCTCTGCAAGAGGCAGAATTTTATTATTATATTTTCACAAATATATTTCTAGTTTTTATCATGGAAAAAAAAAGGATTGTATATATTTAAACACATTACAACCTCCAGTCTACCATCATGATGGATTAAGTGAAGCGCCGTATTGTATCTGCTAAACGGTAATGATCTCCTAGTTATCTGGTTAGCCTATATTCTTGACATTCTTTTTTTCACAGCATTACTTGCGCGGATATCACAATGCATTGTTTATTCGCGATTATAGTCAATGTTAAGTTGAGTAAGCCGCGCAATCAGTAACATGCATAACATGCCGTGCATTCATCGCGCGTTGTATAATTATTATACATGGTTTCTTAAATCCAAACACACTCTTATTCTATAATGTGCATGTAGATACATACACCGTCTCTTTACCGATCGAGTTGATACGGTCGTGCAATCAATAAGAGGCATAACATGCCGTGCATTCATCGCGTGTTGTATACCGAGAGAACCAATTTAAAATATTGTTTACTTCGAGAAGAAGCAATACACCATCTCTTTTTACCGATCGAGTTGATACGGTCGCGCAATCAGTAACAGGCATAACATGCCGTGCATTCATCGCGTGTTGTATATATACAATAATGTTTATAACTTTCCAGATCATACTTCTTATTCTATTCGATTACAGTTTCTAATGATAGCATACTTCAGGAAACAGCGCGAGTCAATGTTTTCAAGCATTCAGTTCACCCAAACGGAGAGAGAACACTACCCGTTCCCTCTTCTTGTATACGATATGTTCGTAACCTTCTAGATGATACTTCTTACTCTATTGGTATTACAGTTTCTAATCATACTTTTGGAATGTTTCTGATTGTTCTTATAATAATTATTATACACGGTTTCTTAAAATCTAAACACATTCTAGAATGTCCATGTACATGTTACTGTATAATGTTGGAAAATTTTATGATGACGGTTAAACATATTCAATACCGAGTGGCAGAGGCACGCATTATAGGCGAGATATATTATCTAACTTGCCGTTTAAGACAATTGCATTGGTTCGATGTATGAAATGACCCTTTAACAGTTGTATGACAAAACCATTCTTCAATACTCCCGCACCAATGGACAATGCATGTCTCTTATTGTAAACGCTTTCAACTTGGTCATCTGTCAAAAAAGAGACAGAAAACTGGTACCCGTTTGCATTCATTGGATGTATGAAATGACCCTTTTAACAGTTTTATGAGAAAATTATTCTTCAATACACGCGCACCAAAGAGGACAGTGCGTGGCTGTTATTGTAAACGCATTCAACTTGGTCATCTGTCATCGATAATTCTTTAGAACAAAAAAGAGACAGAAAACTGGTACCCGTTTGCATTTGTTCGATATATGAAATGACCCTTTAACCGTTTTATGAGAAAATTATTCTTCAATACACCCAGCACAAAGGAGGACAGTGTATATCTCTTATTGTAAACGCATTCAACTTGGTCATCATCAATCATTCGTTCGATAATTCTTTAGAACAAAAATAATAGATACTTTTGGAATGTTTTTATAATAATTATTATACACGGTTTCTTAAAATCTAAACACATTCTAGAATGTTCATTTAGATGTTACAGTATATAAAATTAGGAAATAGTAATTCATTACCTCTACCGCTCTCAATCACATGATAATCTTTTAACGAAGGAGGGTGAGTTGAAATTGGTTTAGAACTTAATACCAAGGTTCATTATACGATGGCAAACGATGCCAAAACATTTTCAATACCGATACAGTTGCCAAAGGTGCGCATTATAGGCGCGTTATAATATCTAACTTGCCGTTTAAGACAATTGCATTCATTCGATGTATGAAATGATCTTTAACAATTTTATGACAAAACTATTCTTCAATACCCACGCACCAAGGACAGTGCATGTATTTTATTGTAAACGCATTAAACTTGGTCATTTAGCATTCGTTCGATAATTCTTTAGAAAAAAAAAAACAACCACAACATTACAATGCGTGTACCAAAACACCTGATCATACAAAATGCAAGACAGAAAAAATTATTTATATGCACATATTATTTATTTTTGAAAAAAAAAAAACATAATCATTCAACAACAACAACGCTGTTATATATGTATTATCAAATACAAATGTTTTCAACTGCCTCTCGCTTGAATCACATGATGTCTTGTAACGAAGGAGGGTGAGTGGAATGATTAGGTAGACTTGAGTTCAAGGTCCATTATGATGCAAACGACGACGATGATGATGATTCCAAACAGCAATCCTGCAATAGACCATCTCTTTGCCGATCGTGCTGATCTGGCTGCACCCTCACCGTCACCGTAGTCGAACTTTCTCGAACTCTGTAAAAGTAAAAGAATATAAACTAAAATAGATTAAAAAAAAAAAAAAAAGTGGTGATGGGATGAGGTTGTAGAGGAAATAGATTACTTACATCTACGCTGTACACGATTCCTATAATACCGAATGGAATACAGCATAATAAAGTCACGAGTATAGCTGAAATCAGGTAATTGTTAGGTCTTCTCGCCACTATACGGGAAACAGATTGCATGACAAAAGCATTCTCTTTCTCTCCAATGTACACGTACACAAATACACTCTAATCGATACTCTTATTGCATTACGAAAAACAGCAGCGTGAACAAAAACAAAAAACAACGCATCATCTTCAAATGGTAGTCAATACCGCTTATTCAAGCTGGACGTTGATTGGCTGTTTGGGTCTATATATACGTTAACTCGCTCACCGTGCATTCGTCAGTAGTCATCATGGATCATTGCGATATGGACATGTTTTTAGAAAACCTATTAGCGTTCAATTCAACAGACGACGACATATTAAAGACGGCAATGTTGGAATTGCAAGACCCGGTCGAACCAGTTTTCATGGAGTACCAACAAGAAGATGATATAGCATCAGAACAACAACCACACCCATCACCACCACCACCGACGCCGCAAGAATCAACAAAGGCAAACACGATGATAAATGTTCGAGGCAGTCTCGGTAAACTAATTGCTTTCTGCGATGGATCTGAACATACACTAACGCAATCATACGGTCGAATGATCGGATCTTTGCAAAAGGCAAAAGGACGCATGCACGAGATGTCAATGTTATTGATGTGTACGGACGGTGAAGAAGAGTACGCGGTTGTTGCAAGTGTTCTGGAATCATCGCGACTTGTCGAATCTACAATTGAAAATCAAGTCATGAGTGTACTTGGAGAAGACAATAGGAAAACAATAATGCAGCAATACGGTAGGGACAACGTGTTTATGAACGTTTCTTCACGAAATAAAAACTGTGTTGCTGACTTTGTCGGCGCCGATGTATCGACGATGCCCGTGCCGATTTTTGACATAATCAATGGCGACGTGAAACGTATTTGTTTCTATATGGCACTCGGCTGTCTCTACAGTCCACAATGCGATGATGATGTTGCGTCGTCGTCGTCGTCGTCGCCGCCGATGAATAATTTAAATATAGTTTACAATAAATTGTATAATAAATTACATAACATATAAAGAAAACCCAATTATAAACTAAAATATTTACAGATATGTGTACAAATCAAAATGGCCTTTCATAGAATAAAGTGCGCCCTCACGCGTCATACTTTTATCGGACTTGTATGAATGATTATAATATACAAGGCATTAATATACGAAACCCGATGCGATGGTTTTCCTCGATAACGTTCACTCGTTATCTTGTCTATTATCCAATGAATCTACTCGTATGGCAACCGACGCACGGTGACTGCTCCGTCAGTTATCAGGACGATATCTGCTTTGCCTTTCATCTAAATCTAATCTTGGACGTGATTCGGCGATATCTTATCATATCCGTCGTGGTTTTGTACAATACTTGGCCTCTCGTCTCTCATTATATGGCCACATTAAAACGCATCTTTAGAACTTTGCATCGAGAAATGTGCTATCAGTTACACAGACTTGATCCCGGCGGTCATTCTTTGACGCGCGGACGCTTTGCAAAACGAATCAAACATTTTTTTCACTTTGATTGATGAAATGAATGATCTTCGGCCAGAGCACTTTCAGCCACTTTGCGGTTATGCACGTGCATTCTGGCTCCAGCGCATATTGCGTAGACAGACACGATCGCTACTAAAAACGCTGTACAACAGGTAATCAATTCTAGTGTACAATCACAGTCGTCTTCATGTACAGTACTGGAGCAGCCTAACGACATCCATCGGTCCCAGTCCAATAGTTTGGTGGCGTTTCTGATGAGTTCCAGTCGAACACACTCTACACGCTCGACGAGCGTAGATCTAGACACTGTCATCGAGCCATACAGTCGATTCAACACAACAGAGCCACCGACGATCGAGTTTAAACTCACGTTGTGTACCCGCAACGTTTCTTCAGACAACAGCGGTGATACGTGAACGAGTATGGGCGGTGGCGCTGAATCGATATTCATTACATCATCATCATCATCATCATCATCATCATCATCATCATCATCATCATCATCATCATCATCATCATCATCACCACCACCACCACCACCACCACCACCACCACCGTGTACACCGAGACGCTCCAATGTAACGAACGTTGTACACGCGTCCGACTCCTGTGAGACGCAGCGCAGACGACGAACGCGACCAGTTGTTGCTCGTATACCTTCTCACCTGCATAGTGAAGCAACAGTGCTCTCTTTCTCTTGTCGTCCCGGATGTTCATAGCCGTGAAAAAATTTTCGAGTCGGCCTGCGTATTTTTCGAATTCTTGCGCATCGTCGCCGGAATTTCATATTTTGAAGTTCGGGAAGTTTGCCAGTGTGGATTCCATTTTTACTTGATCCTACTCGTCGCCAGTGTAATATTGTTTATGATGACTTTAATAAAGATTCGGTAGACACTATAAATGCAGTTCTATCTTTTTATTACATGCTGTTTGGTACTACAGCGTGTCCTGCACGCATGCGTATTCTACATGAGTCTGGCGTTTCCAGGATGTGTTTACTAAATAACCCATTTATAAACTGTACGACACTACACATACCATATGGTTGTTTGTAAACCCAGCTTTGTATAATAAATACAAAATTCAATAGTTGATTATGTTGGTAACAAAGACACCAACAATTTTGACTGTTGATTCACGTCATCGCAGCTTTAAATTTGACCTGTATCCAGACGTTTTATTGTGTATATTATTAGTTGTACTGCTGGGGCTTCCTTATCAACGACCAGTGATGACAGACTAGCGCTCTGCACATGTGGTGTGGGTCAATCTTCCAAATGACGTTCGTAACAGACTGGACACGACACACATAAACATGTTTTACGAACATCAACAAAATCTCTATAAACATAGGAAAATAACACTTATCAAAACGTAATACATTTATTGCAGAATACTTAATAAATTATGTATAAAATTAAATTCATACAGCATGTATGAATTTAATTTTATGTTCGTAACAGGCGACATAATTATTCAGTGAGGGTAATTGTGTCAAAGTTACGAACGTCAACAATGCATCAATTGACTAGCTCCTTGCACAACAGACAGATGCTTACAATTTCCCGCATTTCTATCGTGTCGCCATCGTTGAAATGTTTTTTCGTAACATTTATTGCTCTTTTCTATGTACAATGTTTGAGATAAAATAATTATAAATAAGAGCGGCTAAACCCAAAAAGCGGAAACTTGTGAAGGGTTTCTTGGAAGTATTTTTACTTTCTCTCGCCATGGAGTAATATATTAATTTAATTTAATTTCCATGGAGGAATTCACCTCTCTCAATGTTTATTTCCGTTTCGCGTACGTTTTATGCATTAATTTCAATTTCACGTGGGAAAACATGATTTATGCGATGAGATAAGCAAGTCGCGCCGCGGTAATCTTTTTAGGGCCTTCATGACGGCAACATCGGGTTGGCACGGTCAAAATACACTTTTGTCATCGTCATCCTTTTATATACTGTCAAAAAAAAACTACTAAATTAAAGCACTCAGGCCTAATAAAAATAACATTAAATCATTTCGGAGTAAATTGAAAGAGCCTAAGAAAACCAAAGTTTCTGAAATCTATTAGGTTGGTTCAACCATTTTAAAGCTTTATTTCAACCAACGGACATTATACATATTGAGCCATTTCGCTTCCCGTTAAACGATTTTAATAATGAAAATATTCATGATAATCGTGATCTAGACAACATGAACAAAGATTTTACTTTTGATAAAATAAAAAAATGCAGTCAAATGTCAAAAATATATAAACCACCAGGAATCGACGGGTTCGTAATTAAACTTCTTACAAAAGCACCGAATGTATTAACGATATAGATGTTTATTAAAGATGTATTGTTCCCTGTGAATAAATATTTAAAAAAAGGTAAAAAATGATTTTGAAATTAAATAAGCCATTTTGAAGTATCATAATATTTATTCACTTTTACCAAAAATTAAATTTTTTAAAAATCATTTAACTGAGATACAGACTTAAAATCTTTTTTTTTTCATTTTCATTTATTCAAAGGGACAATACATCTTTAAATACTTTAATGTGCTTTTCAAAGAGACGAGTTGGCAATAACGCATGTAGATAGGCTGTGGGGTTGAGCTCGGCGGCGGCCTTTGGGTAGTATGGAAGGTAGCAGCTTTGATGATTTTGATTTTTGAGCTGAATATCCATGTTCGGATATGCGGGCCAATTGACTAGGCCGCCCCCGCCTGTCACTTTTCCGGCCACCAACAGCCATCCGTTTTCTTTGAGCAATTGCAGTCGGTTGCACAGATATTCGTTTTACCCCTGTCAAGCTACTCTTTCGCATTCCTGCAGAATACCATTCAGGATTTGTTCCATGGTCCGCTGCCATATGGCAGGAGCAGATGCAATGCCATACGCTAGTCGATTAAACTGGAATAGCCCTTTGTGTGTATTTATGGTCAGCATGTTTCTGGATTCTTCTTCCATCTCTAAATGTAAATATGCTTGTTTCAAATCTAGTTTGGTGAACTTCTGTCCACCCGCTAAGGTTGCGAAAACATCCTCGATTCTTGGAAGAGGGTAGCAGTCAACTTTTAACTTTGGATTTACTGTAACTTTGTAGTCTCCACACAACCTAACATCTCCATTACTTTTTGGTACAGGCACTATTGGGGTTGCCCAATCACTAGTTTGAATCGGGGTGATGATTCCCTGACTCTCGAGGTTCCTTAATTCGGCTTCAACTGCAGGTCGAAGTGCATATGGTACATTCCTTGCCTTAATAAAAACTGGTTGTGCTCCATCCTGTAAGGTAAGATTACCTTTTACCCCATTCACCTTTCCAATTTTGTTAAAGAGTTTTGGAAATTTATTCAGTATTGCTGGTACATCAGCTTTGTTGTGGTCAGCCTTCACTGTGAAGATGCTGGCCCAGTCTAACTTGATATGTGTCAACCACTGACGACCAAACAACGGGGGTCCACCTCTTTCTACTACATATAGTTTTCCATCGTGTTTCTGTCCGTTGTATTCTACTTTGGCCTTCAAATACCCTTTTGTCTTTACTTCTTCTCCAGTATAAGTTCTAAGTTGAACTTTGGTCGGCAACAAGTCTGTATTCCTAAAATATTTCTCAAAATCTTCTGTCGAAATCAACGAGAGTGCACTGCCAGTATCCACTATCATGTCCAATGGGATATTATCTATCGTTGGTTTTATCTTTACTGATTTCCCAACGTCTACATTATTAACATACACCATGGCTAGAAGGTTGTCTTCTTCATCAACAACATTCACTCGCTTACCCTTCTTAGTTTGGTGTGGTGTTTGTTTTGATTTACTCCGGCATGCAGCCTTGATATGTCCCTTCTTTTTACAGTTATGGCACTCAACTTCTTTGTACCGGCAGTCGTTTGCCTTATGACCACCCTAGTTGCAGCGATAACATAATTGCTGCTTATTATAGTGTTTCACGTTTATCTTGTTCACAGTACTCTGTGGTTCTTCTTTAAACTGTTGTTGTAGTAGCGAAGCATCCTTCGTTGCAGTTTCCATAGCAACTGCCATTTGTAGCGCTTTCGCTAATGTAAGCTTTGCCTCAGCCAACAGTCTTTTTTGTATACTGCCTAACCTAATTCCGCAAACAAGACGATCCCGCAGGGCGTCATTTAGCTGTGCTCCAAATTCAGTGTTTGGTAAGGCGTCGTAAATCCGCTAAATAGGCCTGGATTGTTTCACCTTCATGCTGCTCACGTTTGTGAAACCTGAATCTTTCAGCTATAACTAGAGGTTTAGGACTCAGATGCCTTTCCAACGAATCCACAAGTTCCGGAAATGTTTTGGTTGATGGTAAATCAGGTGCCACTAAGTTCTTCAGAAGACCGTAAGTCTTAGGCCCTATCAAGCTGAGTAACGTAGGTACACGCTTGTCGTCATCCACGCCGTTTGCCATGAAATATGCCTCTAACCTTTCCACATAGGAGGCCCAGTCCTCTGCCTCGCCGTCATACGGATCGAGTCTACCAATTATAGTACTCATCTTAGCAGATTGTAGAATATTAACTATTGAATATTCTTACTCACAGATTAATCTTCTTATTGACGCGCTTTCCGTTATATTCTCGTCGCCAATTGTGATGTATTAGCCCTTGTTTAACAGTAGACTATCATACACATGACTCATACTACGGTATCCATTTTGTAGAGTAATGGCTTTAATGAACAACAGAGGGCGGCATAACTATTTACAGTATGATGTATACTATAGTGGTCAATACACTACAGAAAGGAAGCCAATCTCTCCTTTGGAGTGATTGCCGCCACACACTTTTGCTTCTAAAGCCATTTTTGTCATAAACCAAAGAGAGTTCAAACACGTAATAGAATCCCTAACCATAAATCAATTTAATGCAGCACTGTAAAATCGTGCACTGGACAGACCAGCGGCCCGTTAGAAATACAGCCCATATGAACCTAAGAAGATGATGGTCAAGTCAAGAGGGGCACATACGGGGGCACATAAGCATTAATGTCTCGATATCCAGCAGGTAGAGGTAGAGGTAGGCCTCCTAGTAGTTTCTTTGCATAAACTATATATCATAAGTTCAGGTCGCGCGCGCCTTTCAGCGCACATCATATTACAATACAATTTGTTTTGAACAACAGTAAAATTAATTCATAGTGCGTCAGAACTTTTTTAGTGCGCGATCGCCTTCAACGCCCAGCAGCGGTGTTCATCCAACTGTTTCGGAATCGTCCACTCTTAGCGAGGGTTGTCAACGTTATTAATTTTGTTTTGAACAACAGTAAAATTAATTCATAGTGCGTCAGAACTTTTTTAGTGCGCGATCGCCTTCAACGCGCACCCACTTCATCCAACTGTTTCGGAATCGTCCACTCTTAGTGAGGGTTGTCAACGTTATTAATAATACGAAATCATTACAATTAGTAATTACTATCAGTATCTGTAGCTAGCTACAGACCTACCTAGGGCCTAGCCTCAGTAGTCTGTTCAATAAGAGAAGATAATGTACAGTAATATTGCGTGGTCGAGTGAAAAAAAAGTTGTTAGCCTAAATTATGATAGAAATATTCAAATTAAGCATTTTGTTATGTTAAAAATGTATTATACAAATCAAATAAAAAAAGGAGAATATTGATAATATCTGAAAACCGGTAATTACCGGCAAGTCCGTATCGGGAAAATTGATTTTCAATTCTCGTTTCTGAAAACTGAAACTGATTACCAATACTACTTTCTTCTCTTTCACAGGTAATTACCATGCAATATTTGATGTGCACTTTCATGTTCTTCATGGAAATGTCGGCCCTACAATTTAAACATTTTTCTCGGGCTTCCACTAATGGTATTTCTGCCTCCGGTATATCCCGCTGCAATGGGCGAATGTATAATTTTCCAGAACCAAATGTTCTAAGGTCTTGAACTTTACATGGCCCGTAATGGACAACAATCAGTTTTTTGCGATCACCTGTTGTTATCTCAAACCCTCCGCAATTTGCAAGCAACGGAAATGTTCTACAAAAACAAATTAAAAATAAATATGTAGAATTTTGTTCTCATTTGCAAAATGTCATAAGCATCATCATCATAGTTGATTATTTTCTCTTTAACAAACAGTATTTTGGCAAAATCACCACAGAAAACATTTCGATGTGAAAACATTAGAAAAATTATCTTACTTAAATACCAGGTTGCAAAAATCGTCTTGATTGCCTTCCGCTGGAAACACAATTTTCTTCTCGCCATAGCCGTTATCTTTCAGTTTTCGACGTTGGGCTACAGTAGGAACAGTTTCCATTTTGTGTTCCATGAGGCATACTAAAAATCTTGTCAATGTTCTTCCTAACAAAGGATAAAACATCTTATAAAAACCATCTTTTATTAATATTAATAATCATTTCGGTCAATTAAGAAGATAAGACCTCCTTGTATTATTATTAGGCATGTTTTTGATTATTTTTGGTTAAATAGCAAATTTTGTTACATGGGCTAATTGTTGGAGGTTATCAAATATACAGATATGTTAGGAATTACATAACATCGTTATTCTTTTTATTATATGTTTAATAAAACTGTTAACATTTCAACTTTATATAAAAAATATACACCAATAAACCTGATTGGCAGTATTATCCGAACTCAACTATAACATGACGTAATAACTGTACCGACCTAAATACATTACACACGACAGCTTCTAAACTCTCATTGAGAAAATACAATTAAAATTGATGCGATAAAACAATTACCATGGTACCTTTTCCAGATGCTTTACTACTGGTACTGTTGTTGCTATGACCCCTGTTATAATATGGGGTTTGTCTCTGAAATAATATTATATGTACACAGTGATAAAAACTCGTTCAAAATGTTAATTTTACTTGTAATACAAAAAATATATGATGTTTTACTGAACGGCCAGGTAAGTCTCCAACAAAATTAATAAAAATGTGATGGACAACATGTTAAAATACCATTGTATTGAAAATTATTTAAACTGGATTGGTACAGGCTTGGAGCCACTTAATAAGCTATCTATCGGTACAATAGTAAACGATTCGGGTGCCAAGAAGAAGGGGGTTTAGTAACATGATGCAACTTACATAATTTCGATTGAACAGTCGTCTGTGTTCACTCGCAATACTTTGGTCTATGCTATTTTATTTTATGCTATGCTACTACTACTTCTGCTACTACTAGGCCTACTAGTACTAGCAGCATGACTAGTGGTTGTAGTAGTGCTACTACAGGGCATCATTTATAAGGAGCGCCTGCGCGACCGCGCTCCTCCGCGCTCCTCAACAGGCTTCGAGGAGAGCAATTTATTGCGCTCCTTAATTTTCAAAATAGAGCCTAGCTTTTGACAGTGTTGATTTTTCTGTCAAGAGGCCTAAAAACACGTGGATTTTTAAAAGTTAAAACCAATCTAGGCCTAGGCTAATAATATATAAGCTAAGTTATAAAGCTACAAGCCTAATGGCAGTCCCTCGTTTTTAAGGATCGCGAGCGCGATCGCAATCAACAACCTTCGAAAAGGAGAGCAATTCATCGCGCTCCATCTCACCTAGTGCGACGAGGTACCAACAAAGGGGATTCCCCTGCCTGCGCGCATTCAAGGGCGAGTTTACTTCATCGCCTCATAGTGCAACCAGTACGGTGTCATAGAAACACCTCCTTTACAGGAAGATCATGTCCCAACCAATAATTTTTATGTTTTTATGGAACGAGTTAATAAAATATATTTAATTTTAAAAGGAAACATTAATATAGGAGGCCTAAATATAATGTTTATTATTTAAAAAAGCTTAGCTGCTGGTTGCTTTAATTATGTCATTTTGAAGATGGATTATTTCTTCGAAAGTTCTAACCAATTTTGGTCACTCAAATCCTCCTCAAAACACGTGCTGACGTGTGACGTCAGCATCTTCTAGAAGCTCTCTCAGCCCTCCCTCCCCTATTGTGCGTGCGCCCATGTGTGACACATGTAAACACGATCAAATATCTTTCTTAATTATTTTAAAATGACACTTTGTAACTTATTATCAATATTTTAATGACTGTTGCATGTTAGAATTGTATAATTTATGAATTGCAGGTAAATACTTTTCAGGTTTTCTGTCTGATTTCTAGGCCAACAAGCTAGGCTAGAAAAGCTAGGCTAAAGGCATAATAGTTGGCCAGGACAGGATTCTCCAGGCTCCTGAAACCCAATCTACCCAGGCAGGCCATAAAAAAAAATTGGCTAGAGTTTTTTTACTGTAGAATAATACGATCCCCACGGAAAATATTGTGTGTAAAGGTGGGTGTGGGGGATTTTAGGGGAGAGGTACAGTATACATTTGTTGTGCCCGGGGGGGGGGGGGGGGGGGTTATCCCCTGTCGGGCAAAAAAATGTGTACAAAAAATTAATAAGGGCCAGCCATTTTTAATAAGGGCGACCATCCTTCAACTTCAACATAAATATTTGAGGAGAGCGATTTAAAATTTTTGCAAGGAGAGCGAATTGCTCTCCTCGGTGATTTGAGGAGAGCGATTTGTTGCTCTCCTGGGTTTTGCATACGTGATGCCCTGTACTAGTAGTACTAAGCTCACTACTACTACTATTGGAAATGGTAGCAGGCGAAGGAGTGTTTGTGATAGAATTTGCTAACCCCTGCAGCACCTGCAAAACACTACGTAAATCATCTGACATACTGGATGATACCTGAAACGAATGAGTCCATACAACTTGTATTTACACTTATTCACAATTTCACGTTAATTTATCACATTTTAAGTTTATATACTAGAAAATCAATATTATTCCTAGAGCCTAGGCCTATATGGTTTAGAGCTATTTGGCAAAATAAAAAATAATTGTTCAGTGGTAGGCTTCTGTACTATTTATTATTAATAAATACAACCATTGATTAAAATATCGGTCTACGCACAATCGGAGGTTTATATATAATTTAATATAAGTGTAACCCTATGATTTTTATGAATATATTTTACCATTTATATCTTTCTTATATCTTTCTGTTTGATTTTATTCATTTGAATGTATCTGTTTTTACAATGTATATAAATATAGTTTATAGGTCAGTAGAAAAGAATGCAGCTTAATTGCAACAAAGGTTACCACAAGTGGGTCAAAGTGACCACTGTTTGGGAAGTAAGGAATGTGTTTTGCCAAGTTGCTAGGCAACTAAGGTGATTATACCTCATTTCTGATGATTATACATCACTTCCACTTGTGCCTGCTCACAAGAAACATCTATACATTTTTAACAACTTTAAAGGAAGTCACTTTTTCATATTTTGGCTCTTTTCTTAGGTAAGAACTATCAATTATATTATTTTATGTTTAACAAATGTGTTAATATAACTTAATTTGAGATTTAAGCTTATGAAGATTAGGTTTATGCATTATGTTTGCATTGGCTCAATGCTTTAGATTAGTTATGTGATACTTAACTTTGATTATATTTTATAACTTTTGTGATACCATTTGCAATTGCGCTTGGTAATTTATGTTACTGTAAAGTAAGGTTCTGCAATCACACATTGTTCTCTCCCGTTTTAAGTTAAAGGGTCTTGAAGTGATTAACTTGCTTTTGCTAATACTTTTAATTTTATGAGTGTATCAGGACGATTCTGGTAAATGTGGGTCATTTACTAGATGGCAGTACACTCTTGGTATTGATTGACCTAGAGACAATTGGAGTGTGATTGTAGAATTGATACTATTGTATTATACACTTATTTTTTGATTTCCGCTTTATATGCGACATTTATTTTTATACATTTAATTACCTTTTAGTTTATAATTTAGTTTATTGAATGGATGCATTAACCATCCTGAGTTTATAATAGTCAGGTTAATATGTTGATAGACACACGTTTGAATAGCTATTGCTATTATCCATTGCGTTGCAATGTAGTTATATTGGTATCAAGTATTAGCATACTTACCAAACGAAGTACCTCTAACTATATAATGTAACTATTGTTTTAATGAGTAGTGTGAATAATCATATACCAATCAGTGTTAATCGAACCTGATGGTATTGACGGATTATATTTTATTTTGTTTAATTGTCTATCATAGCCTAGGTTATTTTGCAAACATTGTGCTATTGTAATTATGTACCAAATGATATTTGATTTAAATTGTTTTATAGTTATATAGTATATGTATATATTTTCTCTTTTCTTAGATGAGAAAACACTACTTTTGAAATTTACGAATCATTATTGCAATTATTACACCATTGGTCGGAACATTTCGTTGATAACATTTACTCTACTGTGGAACCTTTCAAGTCGGAATTGTTTCAACTGAAGACTCAATTTTAATATAAACTTTTAGTTTTGTGGACACTTTAATGTTTTATCTTGAGAACAAATAATATTGGTTTTATGTAAATTCCGACAAGTTGATGTCAAAGGAATAAATCTACATTTTTAATTTATAAGGCGTTTTCCTTGATTTGATTATTTAATACTTCTTGGAAATTTTAGTTTCTTGCTAGAAACTCGGGTTACAAATGTAGGCCTAGGCTAGGCCTATGATGTGTAATAATATTATATTATAGCTGGATAATTCCTATAATTAGTAATTTCAGCTACAAAATCCAGGTTCCAATCCTGGTCACCACTCATGGCACTAATTGTAGCTTTTTATAAAATAATGATAATAATTCCAATATTAATAATTATTAGGGCCTAGGCCTAGGCTAGGCCTAGCCTATACAGAAAAGTATAACAATAACTTAAACCATCATCAATTTCACCTACAAAATCGATAAAACACAGAATTTAAAATAATAATAATAATAATAAAACAGGAAAACACTATTAAACATTATTATATTTATTTATCTACCTATCATCAGTATACGTACGGTACGTACCTTTTTTGGTCTTCCTGAGCTGAATCAATTCAATCAGCATCAATGTGTGAAAAATGACGAACTACGCAGTTGAATAGTCCCCATAACAGCGTTGGGTTATTTAATGCATGATGAATAACAAAATAATTAAGATTTAATAACAATACACATGTTTTTATTTAATCCATGATAAATATTCGTAAAATATGTTTATTCGGATATTTATTAATTACGTCTCCACTAAAGTCTATAAAACATAATGAATGTCATTATTTCAAATAAATAGGCCTACCCCGTAAACAAATGGAAGCGTCTCAACAACAGTTAATTTATGCATCATAAGCCCCTTTCTCACAGAGTTGTGTGCCAGGAATATTGCGGGAATATACCATTACCATGCCAGTATGGTTTTCTGTGAGAACGGGTCGTCTTGGCATCATGCCGGCACCAAGCCGGCATCGACATGACCTGCTTTAGACCTAGTAATATTCTAGGGATATTCCCCGCAATGCCAGACGGGCATTCTGTGAGAACGTATTGCCGTTATATTCCGGGGTTCCCCGTCGAGGCTTTGACACCTTGCGCAGTCAAGTGTATCACTTTGGCGCCTATTCAATTCAATTAACAATAATAATGTCGAACTGGAGGGATAATGAGATAAGAGAGCTGCTTAAAATAAGGGGACAAGAAGAAATTTGTAGCATAATCTATATATAGGCCGCTAGGCTAGGCCAGCCATAGCTCTTTGTTTGTTGGTGCCTGACCTTTCGTCGCCTTGTAAATTGTAGGCCTACAGCCTTCTAAGGTGTTTTACAGATTGCCGATGACGGCAAATTAATTGCTATACCTGTATAATATATGCACAATATAGGCCTACTGTACATAGCATGTATTGCATAAATATGCTATAAAGGAAAATAATAATCTGTAAACTTAACATTCGCCGCCATATCATCGCTAGACAAAAATAATAACAATAAAGGACGCCCTCAATAATTATTTTGTCAGAGACTTTTTATTGGCCGAATATGCCCGACTCCTTTCTCACAGAAAGCCGGTATATACCGGTTATATTTCCGGCACGATAGTCCGATGAGAATGGGTATATGCCGGTAACGATACCGGCACGACGCCAGCACTGTACCGGTATATTGCAGGCACATCTGTGAGAAAGGGGCTATAGAGAACACAGAGCAGAAAATGGCTCTAGGCCGGCCTCATCTAGCAGCCGCCGCACAGGGGGAGAGAGAAGCACGATACCAGCTCCCCCCCCTCCCCCACCCCTGTCTCTCCCCCACAGGCGGGTGAGGTGGGTGTTACCCCGGGCCTAGTTGTGGGGCGTAAAATTGTAACAGGCCCACAAGCTAAATTATATTATTTCATTCTGTTTTTTTTTTCATTATGTAAGTTTGTGATAATGTGTGTAACCAGGGAGATGTAAAATAAATTTATAAATTAGTTTACATCTCCCTGTGTGTGTAACGTAGGCCTAGGCCTAAGTAAGTGTCATACAGTCGTAAAGTTGACATTCACCCCCCGCCCCTCAATATTAAATCGGCGCCAACAGTTACAATTTAACAATAAAACAATAAATGTGCGAACAACTACCGTTTAAAACTTGTCGAGTGGAATATCTACACTTTACATGCGTAAATGCGAATGATGTACAAAACTGACTAGGATGGAAAGTATGAAAATTAAAAAATAGTATATCAACTGACATATAGGCCTACGTAAGCAGAGTCAAAAACTAACGTTTGAAAAGTTGTCGAATGAAATGTTATCACATGAAATCACGAACAAGCGAACGGTGTGTAATACTGGCCAATCGAAAGTAGGTGATTGAAATGCAACCACTTTAACTCAAGTAAATACGTTCGGTGTGAAAAATCGCCATTTGGAAAGTCGATGCTTCAAATATCATGGTTTGAAATCACGAACAAAATTAAGATGCTTTGTTTGAAATGTAATTATGTACCAAATGATATTTGATTTAAATTGTTTTATAGTTATATAGTATATGTATATATTTTCTCTTTTCTTAGATGAGAAAACACTACTTTTGAAATTTACGAATCATTATTGCAATTATTACACCATTGGTCGGAACATTTCGTTGATAACATTTACTCTACTGTGGAACCTTTCAAGTCGGAATTGTTTCAACTGAAGACTCAATTTTAATATAAACTTTTAGTTTTGTGGACACTTTAATGTTTTATCTTGAGAACAAATAATATTGGTTTTATGTAAATTCCGACAAGTTGATGTCAAAGGAATAAATCTACATTTTTAATTTATTTATTTATGTATTGACATTCATTATGTTTTATAGACTTTAGTGGAGACGTAATTAATAAATATCCGAATAAACATATTTTACGAATATTTATCATGGATTAAATAAAAACATGTGTATTGTTATTAAATCATAATTATTTTGTTATTCATCATGCATTAAATAACCCAACGCTGTTATGGGGGCTATTCAACTGCCAATCAAAAGTAAGTGATTGAAATGCAACCACTTTAACTCAAGAAAATACGTTCGGTGCGAAAAATCGCTGTTTGGAAAGTCGATGCTTCAAATATCATGGTTTGAAATCACGAACAAGCGAACGGTGTGTAATACTGGCCAATCAAAAGTAAGTGATTGAAATGCAACCACTTTAACTCAAGAAAATACGTTCGGTGCGAAAAATCGCTGTTTGGAAAGTCGATGCTTCAAATATCATGGTTTGAACTCACGAACGGGCGTATCGTGTGCAAAACAGTTGTTTCAACTGTTGAACAGACGAACGGTGTATAAAACAGGCAATGAATTAGAATTATAATTCGATGAACTAAAATTAAGATGCTTTGTTTGAAATGTTCATGAACTACATGAAATGTTGATAAATGAGTTGGCTAATATATACTTGTATTAACGTTAGATTAATTCAATTATTGCTGCCTGGGCTCAACATTCTTTAGATGGTTTGTGTTATGGGTAGTTTGTTCGGCGTATTGTCGTTTGGGGTAGTGGTAGATGGTCACACATTGTATTGGATGGTGTAGATACAAGGTGAATGGTTTAAGTTTTCATTGAACTGCATGAGATAATATTGGATGGTTTGAATTTTGTACGAATTAATTATTGGTGGATGGTATGTATTATGTATTTTTGGCGGGTTTGGCTTTCCATAATCGCAAGTATGATACAAACAAACATGACAAACTTGGTTGAGAGAAACAAAATATAACTTTAATCCTGATTATCTTGCTCTTAACATGCATACAATATCGCTGTCACTTCGTATCGAGAGGGATTCACTAAATATAATAAAATAAGAAAACAATAATTAAACATCAATCAATGAAAATTTGGGCAGTACCCGTGCTTTAGCAACATCAACTAATTAACAATTCTAAGTCCTTTATCAATACAATATACACTAAGTATAGCAATTTCCTTATACAGTATTATTATTCAAACAACATACAATAATCAAATGGACCCGTCTCAACTAGGCCCTAATCTCTGCACTAGCAAAACACAGTAATGTAAACATCAGTAACACGCCGTCATAGGCTGTATTAATTTAGGACTATTTATTAGCTAGGCTTACAACATTCAAGTAATAACATTAACATTCAATAACAAGATAATATAATTATAACTCCAAAGCTCACCGAAGTTTTGTGGCTCAATAGAAAACCTTTACGAATATACAATTTCTAAATATGTAATATCTTTAACAAACTTGAAACTAAAGGGCTAGTACTAGTAGGTACAACCACGCTGCATACATGAAGGCCGCCATGATACTTCTCCAAGACAACCAGCCTAGCGCCCTCATTAGCTCAGTTCAATGGGAACGCTATACCGGCCCCTTAATTTAATAAACATTACAATTATTTAGCTCTAATGATTAAAACAATGATTATACAGATATAAACAGTTTAAACCTTGTCTATGAATAACATTGTTAAATTTCGATTATAAAGTCCTCTTTGATCTGCATAATAGTTGCTTATTATTTAATGTGTCCATCCTCGGGTGTAGACTGCCCCTCCGGTCATAGGCACATGGGTTTATTCTGCCCCTGATTCTTCAGTTGCCTTTACAAGTAGACACAATTTTGCAATAGGACGATTCAAGGTGGAAAATTGAGTTTTTACTGTGCATGATCTAATAAGTCCACTTTTATCCTTTTTAGACTCCACTATCCGCCCACGCAGCCAACTGTTTCTAGGTAAACTGTTATCCACTACAAGCACAATATCTCCCATTTCCAAGTTGCGTTTAGGATTAAACCACTTCTGACGCTCTTGCATAGTAGGCAGATATTCCTTCCTCCATCTCTGCCAAAAAAGATTACTCAAATATTGGACTTGAAGCCAATAACGACGAGCATAAATATCACGTTTGTCAAATACACCAGGTGGTAATGGCAATTGTGTCAACAACATGGCTGGTGTCAATGGTCGAAAATCATTTGGATTGGTTGACAAGGTAGTTATTGGCCTATTGTTTACAATCATTTCCACTTCGCAAAATAATGTCTGGAGACCTTCATCATCCATTTTCAGGTTCTGTTCTCTAAGTGCTCCTTTCGTAAACCTGGCGCACAGTTCGTATCATGCGTTCCCAGACGCCACCACCAAAATGAGACGCTCCTGGAGGGTTGAATTCCCATTCAATATCGCTTTGCTGCAAGTACATATGAGTGTTCCATTCTGAAATCTCCTTCTTTAACTCTTTGTCGGCTCCAACAAAATTTGTACCATTATCCGATCTAAGTTTCTTGATTTGGTCTCTTCGGGCAATAAATCTTCTCAAAGTATTGATGAACGAGCTTGTAGTTAATGAATATGCCATTTCTAGGTGAATGGCACGGGTAGATAAACATGTGAAGATAACATAGAAACTAAAATAGATAAAAAAATAAAAAAAGTGGTGATGGGATGAGGTTGTAGAGGAAATAGATTACTTACATCTACACTGTACACGATTCCTATAATACCGAATGGAATACAGCATAATAAAGTCACGAGTATAGCTGAAATCAGGTAATTGTTAGGTCTTCTCGCCACTATACGGGAAACAGATTGCATGACAAAAGCATTCTCTTTCTCTCCAATGTACACGTACACAAATACACTCTACGTACGAAAAACAGCAGCGTGAACAAAAAAAACAAAAACAACGCATCATCTTCAAATGGTAGTCAACACCGCTCATTCAAGCTGGACGTTGATTGGCTGTTTGGGTCTATATACGTTAACTCGCTCACCGTGCATTCGTCAGTAGTCATCATGGATCATTGCGATATGGACATGTTTTTAGAAAACCTATTAGCGTTCAATTCAACAGACGACGACATATTAAAGACGGAAATGTTGGAATTGCAAGACCCGGTCGAACCAGTTTTCATGGAGTACCAACAAGAAGATGATATAGCATCAGAACACAATGTGTTTATGAACGTTTCTTCACGTAATAAAAACTGTGTTGCTGACTTTGTCGGCGCCGATGTATCGACGATGCCCGTGCCGATTTTTGACATAATCAAAGGCGACGTGAAACGTATTTGTTTCTATATGGCACTCGGCTGTCTCTACAGTCCACAATGCGATGATGATGTTGCGTCGTCGTCGTCGCCGACGAATGGCGTTCGACTTAGAACTCCAAATGGAGTTGTCTATACGGCCGCCATCATGCCGATAACTGTAAAACGACGCATGCGACTAGAGTTGACTCTGGAAAACGAGTTGGACAACAGCAAACTGGAAGAGTTGCAAATTACGGTGACCAACAACAACCGTATATTCTTATTGCACAAAAAAGAAAAGAGAACCTATCACTGCGGTGCGGACATGAAGTATCCCATAACTTTGCACGGTGCCTTTTCCACACCGTGCACATCGGAGAAAAAGAATGGTGTTGCCACCGCCATTGCGAATATTGCCAAAACCAATTCAATCAACAAAACACTATTTGCTAAATTTGTTGGACGAGCGATGGAATCACATGCAAGCAGTGATTGGACTGCCATAATAAACATTCTTCAGATATCAGATGAAATGACGGTATTAAAAGAAAAATGTGAGTACAAGCGAAAAAGAATCTTAGAAGATTCTCTAATGGACAAGTATCCATCGACGAGAGGTTTCATTAGTGATGTCAATAATCTACCCTCATCTAACATTGGCATTCAACAACTCGTAAGCCAATTGGAGCAGACACGCCAAAATTTGCATGAAACAGAAACAAAACTGACTACTTTACAAACACAATTCAATACTATGTTGATAGAATTCCAAAATCATATCACCAAATCGGAAGAAAGAGAAATCAAATATCAACAAGTAATAGAAAATTTGCAAAAACGAGAAACCGATATGGTTTCTACGTTTCAAGACAGTTTGCTTTCGATGGCCGATACTTTGCGGGATGAGATGCGCCAACAACTGACAAAACGAAAGCGTCTTCCAACACCATATCTCTTCACAAGACTACGACCTAATTTGATTTCAAATGGACCAAATAGATCAATACCCGTATTGTGGAACGGTGGATGATCGCTCACAATTCTATCTGGTGGCAGTGATGCCATTTTCTGTTCACTAGCTCTAGCTCGGTGCTTCTGACAAACTACACATCTGCTTATAACACTTCTGATCAAGGAACTTGCTCCAATGATCCAATAAAGTTGTGATAAAATAGCACTTCTACCAAGGTGTCCAACCTCTTTGTGTATTTCCACTATGAATAATCTTGCAATAAGAGAATTCTGGATGCTTTATGTTGTCGGGAAGAGACGCCTTGTTCAGTCTTCCTCCCACTGTAATCATTCCATTTAACAACAACGGATCAAGTTTCTTGAGAGGGCTATTTCTCATCACCCGTCCAATAGATTCGTCATTATCATTCTTAAGTACCTCTAACTCCTGTTTAAAATGAACTCTCTGTTCGTGTGCACTCCGCTTTTGAAACCTAACATTGCCTAGTCGCTTACTGGTGACCCTTTTGCATAGTTTCTCAACAGCAACCAGTAACCATGCCTCAATTCTTTTAATTTTTCCATAAGATGAACACAGTACAGATCATCTAACATGAAGTACAAGCTGGAACTAATACATTTGACACCCCTTTGATTTCTGGGTCATCCTCGGCGATAAGAGGTAAGGACTTGGCTTGTAAGTCTATCCACTGCTCACATTTATCTCTGAGAAATTCTGGTCCGTTACGCCATCTTGTGTTACTTAGGAATTCTTCAATCCGTTGACCTCTTGATGCTTCATCAGCTGGGTTATTACAAGTTCTAACATACCTCCATTCTGATGCCTTAGATATGTTCAAAATGATAGAGACCCGGTTTGCTACAAAGGCTTTGAATCTTCGAGAGGTTTTATGTATATATTTCAAAACGGTTTGACTATCTGTCCAATAGAAAATCTTGGAATTGAAGTGTATTTCAAGGGTGCAACTCTGCTTCTACCCATGACCAGGGACATTTGTACATGACCATCACTTGACTCCTGTCTGATATAAGATGCCATACCATACCCATCGTCTGCAAACACATGAAATTGGCGACTAATGACATCTGTTGGTAGTTCAGATCCACTCATCCAGTCTCGCCAGGTCTTGCAACCACCGTTTCCATCGTTGCAATGACACATCGTCAATGGGCTCGTCCCATTCAAGACCCTTCCGACAGATATCTTGTAGTAGAATTTTTGCCGCTAAAACAAAAGGAGCCACTAACCCAAGTGGGTCAAATACAGAGCTAACAATTGATAGCACCCCTCGTCTGGTATGACTTCTATCTGCTGGTAATATAGTAAATCTAAGTGTGTCAAGTTCTGGAGACTATTGTATACCAAGTGCACTTCCCGATGGCAGTTTATCCTTCCGTAGGTCTAGCGTTTTAACCTCCAGCATCAAACCAATTTCTCCATCAACTTCTGGAACAACCACTCGTCCCCGTAGATGATCCCACCTGTTCACATCATCTTGTGTTGGAATATGCTCCTTAGTGACAGGCAACGTATCCTTTGAATAAATATTTGGTAGTCTACACTCTTTGTCGCCGTTCAAATTACTAATAACAATATTTGAGATTATGTGAGTCTTTAAAACCTGATTCGTTCCCATGGTGTCGAGTACAATTTGCGTCTTTCGTCCTCCAAGTCCCAGTTCATTTCGCAAACGGTCAGTGCAGAATGATACACTGGACCCTGGATCAAGGAACACATAAGTTGTTACAGCCCGGCCGTTCTTTGGCGACTTTAAAATGACAGGAATAATTGCCATAGTGCAGACTCCATCATTGTCACTACATCCAGCAGAGGGAATTGTAGCGGGCTTCTTTTCTTGTGTTTGCTCTGGCGGAGTTTTATCTTGCTCCTTCTCAACTTTATTTTGTTCTTTCACCGGAGCAGGTCTTTCCTGATGGAGGATGGCTGGGTGTTTTCCTTTGCAGGTTCCACATTGCATGCGTTGCCTACATTCTTTGGATCTATGACCCGGACGTAAACAGCCAAAACACAACCGTTGATCTTTAATTATTTCTAACTTCCTTTCGTAGTTAGACTCTATGAACTTCTTACACTTCGCTATCTCATGAGGATTCTTGCATAGGTTACAGACCTTTGTAGGCAAAGTGGCACATTCTCTCTTCGATGAACTTGTGAACTGCTCCTTGTGAGGGTTGGCTGTCTGGAACATAGGGATATTTGCTTCCTTCGCTTTGGCCTTCAGAAACTCTGAAAACCTTTCCAAACTTGGGAAGGTTGAAGTATCCATTGATGTACTGACTATACTGCGCCACTTGTTTTCCAGATAGTATGGTAGCTTACTAACTAACGTCATGTTTTCTTGAGGGTAATCAAGAACTCCTAAGTCCGAAATAGTCATTTTTGCAGCAGCCACTTCGCAAATAAAATCTGAAAATTTTCTCAGACCCGTATTATCCTTCGCTGATATCTTCGGCCATTCATTTAGTTTGGCTATCAGCGCTTTAGCTACCACTGATGGGTGTCCGTATCTTCTTTTTAAGTTCATTCTTGGCTTGAACATATGCTTCTTCTGTTTGTAGAAGCAAATAATTTGCAACAAGAGCCTTCGGTTCCCCAGCTAGGTGTTGTGCCAGTAAGCTGTGTCTTTCATAATTGGAACATGTCTTTGCTTCTACCAATGAATTAAATACTGCCAGCCACGTTGGAAACTTGAGTGGATCACCCTTGAACAGATATACTCTGATTGGGGGTAATCGTATTGAATCAACCAGCTGTCGGAACGTTGCACTGAGGTCACATTCATTTGTAACTGTCACAGGTGCCTCTTGCTTGATTGGGTCACTCTGGTGTTCAACTATTGGTGTATAATGTTTTATCTTCTCTTTTGGTTCCTGCTGAAGTGGCTCTGCACGTTTATCAGAAACCTTACCATTATTCTTCTTTTGAGGCCAGACTGGTGTTGGCTCTTGTGATTTCTCTGTACTTATACCTTCCAATTGGGAAAAGGAAGTAAACAATTCTGTAACTGGTGCTCTTGAATCTTGTGTAGTAGGTCCCCAGTGTTAACAAGGTCGAAGAAAACGCATCGTCAAGGTTATATCTGTTGTGAGTCTGGCCTCTTGCCGATATTTGTACGTTTACACTCCGTCCAGGAACAGTGGTTGTTCCGTGTTCCATAGTTTTCAGAACAATGCTGTCTTTATGGCCCTGTATGTGTAGTTTATTCATTCCATCAGTGAGCAGCATGGTTCCCATCGACCCATCATCTAAAACAGCGTAGGTATCAACTTGGCTGGTGGGACTGTATAATGTTACCGGGACGATTTTCAGGATTACGTCTCTGGGCTTGTACTGTTGACACAGACTGTAGAGTTGGTTGGTTGCCGCTTCTGGATTGGAAGGAGTGGACTGTTGAGATACCGGTGACAGGGTGTCGTGCAAAACTGTAAGATGCAGTTCAGAGCACATCTTACAACCCTTCCGAAGAGTACATTCGGTGGTAACATGTTTTCTAGCGCAATGTTTACAGCGATTGTTATTAGTGATCCAATCCTTCATCTGGGATTGGCTTAGTTCTCTAAAGCTTTTGCAGCCCCCAAGGAAATGCTCGTTTCCATTACAGTAAGGACAGAACATCCGAGGTAGTTTCTTGCTGTCTTTCGTATCTGTAAGGGTCATAGTTGTTGGTGGTCGGTGATTTCTTTGGTGATCCCTTTGGTTAGTTTTATCCTTTTCTGGTTTCTTAGCGGTTAGCACCCTTCCAAATACTGGATCTTCCTCTTTGTCCCTAGCCTTCTGAACGAATTCAAGTAGATGCTTGAGTGTAGCGGTGGTATGGTTCTCTTTCAACTTGAAATTGACATCTTTTCACTTGTTTCGGAAGAATGTCGGTAAAATCTGCACAACTTTGGATAATCCCTCCATGGTATCCAGTTCCAAGAGTTTCCCCAAAGCTTCTAGCTAGCAGTTTCCTAGGTCATCTGCAAAATCTCCGAGTGTATCGAGGGTAACTATTTCTCGCTTCAGTATTTTATCAGTCCAGGCCTTGGTTATTATGTTGGGGTCCCCAAACTTCTCTTTTAGCTTTTTAATGGCTGCTATGTAGCCTTCTTCGGCTGGTTTAAGGACACAATACTGTATCGAAGAATATGCAGCACCCTCACATAAAGAGAGTAGATGTTGTAACTTGACACCATCATCTGGGACTTGAGAAACGGTGCTCTTGTATGCTGTAATGAATGCATGGTACCGTAGCGGGTCTCCTCTGAATTTTTTCGGTTGGCTGCGGGGTAGAGCAATTGCCCGTAACAAGCCTTCCCAATTGAAGGCGTTTGTGTCCAATGAACTACTAATGGCTGTGGATAAATTAGGGTTAATAACATTATTATCGTTCACATTATCAACATCAATAGCGGGATCACTTAAATTAACCTCACTAACATTATCATCATGGATATCATTTTGATTACTTGAAATTTCATCATTAATAACATTACTATTATTTACATTACTGTCATCTACTAAAATACTGTTTCTTGTTCCTTTTCAATCAAGAACTGGTCCTGGCAATCCTGCATCCATTTCTCTTCTGTGTTGTAGTCTTCCTTGCCCTCCACATGTTCGACTAATTCGTTATGCTTTAGTTCTACTACAGCGAAGAGGTCCTCTAATAAATCTGCCTTCCTTTTAATCTCTTCCAAATCTGGGTTCTCCAATGCAAGCATCTCCTCGGTGCGTTGCCTTGTCTGGTTAAATTTCTTTTAGCATTACGTCTGTTGATTTTCAGTTGTTTCAATTCCTCCGCCATTTTTATCCGGCTCGAGGGACCATGTAGAAATGTATGTACTGTTATATCTGGTTCGGTAGTAGGTAGGTAGAATGACAGACGGAATGAAACAAGTGGTCAGCATGTAAAACTCAAGGTAACTTTTAATAGGTAATCCTCTACATATAGGTGATGAGTTTGCAAAGTGGCAAGGTGTCAATGTGGCTATCTGGAAATGTGTGTGTGTTCATTTATCACTACAAATACAAAATAAATAGAAACGGATGATTAGCAATAGTACCGGTAATATTAGCATACGGGTCACGTGACCCAAACTGTCCGAGCGAGAGAGGCTCTCGCAGAATACAAAACAATGAAAACAACGTGCGTCGGCCTAAAGAAGACGTCACCTAAACTGACTAAAATATAACTTTTAAAATCTTTTATCAACAATTACAGCCTATTACCAGGATTCCTGGTTTATATAAAAACAAGTAATAACCAAAAACACTATAATATTCATAATAATATATGGTTATTGGAACGCTTCAGGCATGTTTATATGACATTAGCTGCAAACGAGTGAGCGCACAACATCGTCCGATACTCGAAGCATATTATGATATGCGCCCTCAGTGGACGACATAAATCTTTACAACACTGATCATTTATTTCCATTACACTCATAAAATTCTCTTTCCAATGATACCACTCACGATCATTTTTGTTAAAGTTAGTCCGGCATCTTGAAAATCAAGTGGCGGCCACTTGCCATGGTCGAAAAAAATGGCACCAAAGTTTTTCTTGTTTAGCGAAATTAACATCAAAAGCCTACAAAATGACATAAGCCCCTGAAATAAATGGTCAAATTGTTATATACAATATACAAGTTATAAGCGTAATAATGTTAGTGTAAACCTTGTCTTCTCAATAAATTTAAATATCAAACTTTTGCCAATGAACGGTTTAATATTGAACCTGGTGAATTGCCACATACCATACCGATGGTTTGCAGTCTATAGGATTTTCCTCACGAAGGAGAGCAATTATAAACGGCGCACTCTACAGGCTGGTTTTCGCTCGTACAGTGTTCATAAGCCTACCGCTATGAAAAAGATTCTCAAAATAAAAATAAAGACATTATTTATGTTGCTGAAAACCAAATGTCGGAATTATTCAAAGATGGATTCTTTTTACATTTTTGTCTGTTTATGCAAAACAAGACAAGCATTTGAGTTAAAAAAATTGCAATCTTTATGATTTTTATTCTGAATAAACTATACATACTGTACTATGCAATTTATTTACATAACCTTATTTATCGGTAAACAAGAAAATTCACCTTGAAAACAAATGATGATATAGTATATAGATAATAAAAATACATTTTGTCTACAGACAATAAAAGAAATTAGAAAAGTTTTCATCCTAAAACTATAATATATAAATTCATTTGTTAATGTCCAAGTGTAAACAGGACTTACCGGTAACTCTTTCCATTCCATAATGCCTCACCTGAACTTAGTTCACTTAAACTCTTCTGTGTGTTTTTTGGGTTTTTTTTTTTTTTGATATAGGGAAAAATTTATTTCTGTAATAAATAAATGATATAAATATTAATTTTACATATCAAAACTAAATCTTGATAAAACAAAATGTTGTATTTATTTACCTTATCAATATAAGGAAATTTATAATTTTTTTTGCTAACTCAAAATCAGTTTTTAAATTGCTTATTTTTCTGATTTTGAATAATTCTTTTTTTTGCAAAATACAACATTAACAGCATCATTTTTGGGTTATTTCACTTGTAGTAATACAAACTAAAAATAGGAGTTTACTTGACCTCCTATAGACAGGATTGAATTTTAATGTTCCACTCAAATACAGTATAACATATTACACATTTTATTTATGTTATATTATGTCAAACAACATGAAGCAAACATTTTTTCAGTCTAAATTTTGTATCTTCCTTTTCACCTTCTGCTCCGACGATCGTGCTTACGAGGTGATGGCATTCGTCGCAGTTCTGTTCTTTTTTTGCACTCAGAAGCAACGATAACCGACGGACGGACAGCTTTGCAACGGCATGGCCGGGAAAGTCCCCATCACCACAACGAACCTTCAAACCGTTTTATCACAACGTAAAAAATACAAATTCAAAACGTTTAATTATGGGTAGCGTTGTACCTAAGACTTAAAATACAAACATTCAAATAACAACGTTTCTAATATAAAGAGTTCATTAATGGTTATTTACACAACGTAATAGTTGAAACCGTAACTAATTTATGACGTTTCTAATCAGTTCAATATTAGTCATTTATAAACAGTTTCATGAAAACGTTTTTTTTTAGTTACTTATACCAGGGAGTTTTAAAATAATTATTATTATTTTACAACTCCCTGCTTATACGTTAAGTTTAGAAGGTATTAAAAAAACCTTTAAATAACCAATTTATAACATCCTCAATGAGTTAATTATAGATTATTTCAAAAACGTTATAAAATAACACTACAATTTCCTTAAAAATACATTCTTTTTATGTTTTTTTTTTAAACTAACTAAAATAAAGCTATTAAATATCGTTTAAAAACCATTTTTTTCATTTGAAAAACAAATCATATAAAAGTTTTTTTTCTGCTTTATTACAATTGGCTTTGAATAAAAATACAACAAAAAGTACCCAGTGACCGGTTACCGTATTCACTAAACACAGCCAACTTAAACTTTCTCAAAACCAGAAATGTTTCTTAAAGCTTCCAAGGTGCTTTTCTACTACAAATAATGTTTATACGGTACTTTACTATTCATAAAATATTGACAATTTTGAAGAGAAGAATTCCAAAGAGACAAGCAAAACACTACCATAAACCATTATCATTATCAACTCAGTCGATTTTCAGGTTGTTATAAAGCAGTTTTCCCAGGGATAGGGTGTCAAATGCCCTAAACATTTCCGACATCGGGGAAGACCATGTTTCCTAAAATCTCCTTGAAAAGCACTTATCATGCATATATGTTTCCCTCTTCTACCTTTTTTATTTACCTGCTAAAAGAATAAAATTAACTAAAAGAGTTTTTGTTTTCGCCCACTATGCAGCCCGGCCTTGAAGATCAATCAAACATCTTGTTCCCAACTGTATACAATTTTGAAAAGAGCAATGTAGAACTTTGAAAAAAAAAAAGCAAATACAGAATGTTACCTGTAACAATATTGCAAATCAGGGCAATGGACTCTTGTGTACTCAACATCTGTACAGCCTTCTTGAAGATAATAATATTATGCCATTCACCATCAAATAATATTTGATGGAATCCAGAGCCGATGATGGTGAATAGCCTGATCTGTAGAGCTCATGAAGCTTCTCTGTTGCACCATCACTTACATCCTTTCTCAAATGGCATCATTACTTGCCACTTCATGGTTGTGATCCCACTTCAAGATTGTTGGATAACCTTGCCCTATGTGTTTATCTTTAGACCTGAACAGTTAAAACAAAAACTTGAGCTGTCGCCTAAGGGATTCATTGGCTTTAATGAATCATCAGAGACAGGAACGTTGGAAAACAATTTAAACAAAAGTAAATTGTGTGTGTTGATATTAAGACACACATAAATCCTTGTCATCTAAATTGGTACAACATATTTCAACACAATGGTTTCTTCACTATCACTTCGAGTGGTTTGTGATCAGTAATTATTTCGAATTTTTGTCCAAACAGGTAGTGGTGAAATCTGTCGATGCCATGAATTACACCAAGTCTTTCATGTTAAATATTACTATAGGCTAATTTCATTGCGTCGGTGTTAGTGTTTTACTAGCAAAATGCGATTGGACGATTATCCTGCATCAAAATAGCACCTAAACCTCTGCCTGAAGCGTCAATATAGTTCACTATGTCGGTCGGTCGGTCTGTCTGTCTGTCTGTCGGTCTGTCTGTCGGTCCGGTATCACTATGCATTGTAGCACGCGACTTAATGGCTGTTGGCCTTGTTTTTTAAACCCCGGAGTTTCTCGATGTATTGAATGGTCAAAACCCCCCAACCGGAAGTCTCCAGAGTTATGGTGTGAAAGAGGTATATGTATCAACACACTGTTGTCACACTGTGAATCACTATTTAATTATTTACATTGTGTTTCTCTTTAAAAACGCATTGTTCACAGTGTGTTGACACCACATACCACAAGTTCTCCGCGCGCGAACCGTCGCGACGGTGTGTCGCCTGTATTGAAATCCATTAACCAATCACAAAACGGGTTTTGCCGTGGAGGACACCCCGGGAGTTTCAAACTAAACTTGACGTTCCCACGTGCGTGTGTAGGCCTACTGTATAGAACCAAAGTAAGATAGCGTGTCAGTTTGGTCGACCATTTTACGGAGGGGTTTACACTAACATTTAATTTATTTATTTCTCAAGAAGTTCTAATAGGTATTCGAATATATTTCCCCGTGTGTTGTTTATTTATATTAGGTCTACAAGGATTCATACATATTTTTTTTAATTATTATTTTAAAACCCTTTCTTACCCTCTTTAAACGTTTCCCCCACTGTTTGCTGGGTCTGCCAAGACACAGAAGATGGATGGATGTGAGGTTGTTGAGCAGATGGATCATACGAATGGTTTAGCCATTGGAACAATTCTAGTGTATGTATTATCTAAAGGATTAAACACATTTGAAGTAAATAAACTCCAAACATTTATTCTGAATACCACACCTTAGAATTGGCACTTTCATGAAAAAGAATCACATAAAAATAACAAATACATTTTTAAATTGATGATTTTACAGACGTTTTTCTCGCACACAAAATGACTAGCCTACAGTACGTCAGTAGGCCTACCCCATGTTCAATGTTTTTGTTTCTATGGAACGTCAAAAGAGCAAAAATTATATAGAGTCCATCTACAGTGTGGATGGAACAATGTAAAATTAAAATTGTAATGATAATACTGTAGTATAATCATGCAAGTACGAAGAAATTATAACTGGCAAATAAATTTTAATTTAAAAATCATGATAAGTTTTTTTGTTTCGTTTTCTTTCTGTTTTTATACTTGTACTATTATTGTTGCTCTTTTGGCGCTCCATAGAAACAAAAACATTGAGCATGGGGAGCTCGAGGAGTTACATTACAGTATACAAAGAAACACATCTGTAAAATCATCAATTTAAAGGATTTATTTATTTGTTATTATGTGTTTCTCCTTCTGAAAGTACTTATAAGTCCTAATTTTAAAGTGTGGTGTTCAGGATAAAGTTAGTCAACAAATTTGGAGTCAAAATACAAGAAAGGCAGGTGCGTAAGAAAAACATCCTCTGAACCAACACAATGGAGTAAATATATACCAACAAACAACCCGTCAAGTTTGTTTGTTGTAAAGAAAAAATATACATTTACTCAACGGGCGAAAATAATGTGAGTTTATCTATGTTTTGCGGTAGTATTAAATTATATTTATGGTAATAAATTAAACCTACTGTGTTTAAAATTATGTATGGATAAACAAGTATTGTTTTTAAGCTGTAGTATATCTTAGTATTTGTAATCTTAGGTGTTGGGTCTTAGCTTTCGTGATCTTAGGTCTTAGAGGGTCTCAGCTTTCGTGGTCTTAGGTTTCGTGACACCCCTAGGTAAGCCTAAATATCATAATTTACTTGCTTTGAATTCAGTATACTCACTTCGGCAGACGCTGTTAAGGTTTTTTTCAGCATGCAAGTGACTGATCTGATTAATGTTTCAAAATTTCTTGAAATCAGGAAGAATTTGTTGACAATACAATTTAAAGACCCATTCTCTACGATTGTTGACATTTTGTAAAAATAATGTATACATACAGTATCTTAAATGTACGTTTTATAGTAAATTATGGTAAAAAGAGAGAAATAATGCACTACCTAATTAGCTCGCTGTATTAAGCTAGGCCTAGCCTAGCGTAGCGGTACGAACATCGTACGCTAGCTAGGCCTAGCCTGACGTTTTCTGGTGAAGACTGCATTAATTGTCTTTTTGGGTTTTTTTTGCCAGTATCCGTTAATACAAATTGGGGGAAACGCGGTATTTTTGCTGAAAAGTTACGAGTCTTCCATTTGTTGGCCGTCACGTTCGATCGAAAGTGGATGAATTAGGCCTACATAAGAAAAACTAAAATATTTCTGCGCGCAATGCATGTTGAGATTTATAGCGGGCCGCCTAATTAATTATTAGAATCGATTTATTTTTCACATTTTTAACCATTTAAAGAGGACAACTTCAGTTATCGCAATAGGACCATATAGTATTTATTTTTACATTAAATGTAGTTTGTGACCTTAAATTAGATCGCAAAAATGAAGGAAACATTATAATTGTGTTTGCTTTAGCCAAACAATGGTCACGATCAATATATTTTACTTGAAAGATCCAAATTTGAAATAACTTTTATTGCATTCTGGAAACCAGAACATAGAGTTAATGTAGTTAATAACATGTTATTTACTCATTCCATGGCAAATCAGCCATTAGGACCAGGTTCTGTTAAAATGAATGATAATGTACCTTGATGGGTTTAATCAACACGTAATGACCAGATTATATAATACATAGACCTACCTACGTAATGCTTTTTCTTGGTTTTAGATTGGCTGGTTGTTGTGGCAGATGGTCTGGTATTGAATAGTATTTACTGCTGTTGGTGACTTTGTTTAAACGTTAATTTGCTCAGATTGTTGTATATTATGTTTGTTATCATCATTGATCATCAGCTAAAATGTTTCATTGTTACAGCATTATATTTTTTATAAACTAAAATTCTATTTTCCTCCACTAAAGGGTTCTACATCTGGAGTCAATGGTAACTTTAGAAAACCACATAGCCACATAGTCAACAAGACATGCCCCACGCCTATTTGGAGAGTATT
The DNA here is from genome assembly GCF_964355755.1 of Antedon mediterranea. NCBI lineage: Eukaryota > Metazoa > Echinodermata > Crinoidea > Comatulida > Antedonidae > Antedon > Antedon mediterranea. The sequence goes on along the minus strand of NC_092672.1, from coordinate 12,813,469 downwards.
GAAGCTCCCTTCGGATGCCAGCCAATAGAGGACTGTCAGTTCTTCCAACGCTGGATTTTCCCGGACATTGTGTAGAATATCGTGTAATGGCGGTTCTGCTCTGCGCCCTCTACGAATAATGATATGTATGTACAGTATTATTAAACAAGACACAATACGCACACACTGTACCAACAAGTAATATATGAACATGTATTTAGTTGTGCCAAGTAATAAAGGCACATACCGTAACAAGAACATTATTATTATTATTAAACAAACAATAGCAATGGTTCTATCCGAGTCGATAATAACCAGCCATTATGTCGGCATCGTAATGAAACTTCACGTCATAGCAAAAGTCAATGATTACTTTTTTGTTATATTATTGCATATGAAGTCGGCGGCACCACAACGGGGTCACCAACAATCAATGTCTACTGTTTTACTGGGTTGCTGATAAGACATAATAGCACTATTACATTTACTTTATCATATATCTGCTTTAAAAAAATATCAAGAAGTTACTTTTATTTACATTATATAACTCTGTATAGACGTACGGTATCAAACTAGTTTGACGAAAAAAAGTGAGATAGTGATATGACGTTATCGTGACCATATTGGGGCACATCACATTTAATATTTTTGTCAGAATAAAGTTTGATAGTGTAGACAGATTTCAACATATAGATCTGAAGACCACTTTTCTGTTTTAATAATTATATCGAGCATATTCTATAGAGGCATTGTATACGCGTACGGTACGGAACAGAATTCAGATACCGCATGCACAATGCACTACTTTTTACACTAGTTTTAATTTTGTATTTATTAAATATTTGGTTGTATACAGCATGCGGTTTTCGGTACCTACTATATCTAGAGGTATCCAGTATCATAGACAAATTCCGTAATACTTGAATCACATGTATTTCACAACTAACATGATGATGCATGCACCACACGTGACGCACTTGAGATGCTTTATTATTAAACTTTCCTATAACACTGGGTAAATATTGTCGTATGCAGATACACAGCAGCACAGGGAATTGGGTGCTATGCACGCCTATAATAATAAATACAGTAATACAGTCAATGTTACTGTAAGATAATATGGATAGTATAGGATGAATATTATTATTTAGAAATAATTATTTTTGCCTAATATAAATAAATCTTATGTTACAATAATCTTTAAGCCCACTTGTACCCGGTCACTTGCTATGCTTTTAAGCTGATTGGTCGTTAATACTTTGCCAGGATTTTAGACATCATTAATTCTATCATTCGGGTAATCATACAATTATAGAGATTGGCCGTTCGTTCGTTCAATTATGAAAATATCTTTTTGAATCCCGGATTAAAGAAAGCAAATCGAATCTTCTGTTGACGCAAGCTATCAATTTGCGACTTGCTTGTGGATCTGGAATGTAATCAGAAATACGATTCGTGACAATATGTGTACCCAGGGCAATGGGGAGAAAAGCTTATATCTCTGTCAATACTTGCACCTACATTGTCTGATAGTTTTTATCAATTTAAAAAAAAAATCAATTATTCCTTGACCCTTTCCCAATCAAATAAAATGATACTTATGTTAAGATATAAATATAAAAAATATTCATTTCACTAGATAGAATCGTTAAAATAAAATAACAGTTTAACCTTAATTAGGATTCAAATGAACATGATCCTGTAAGGCGTCCGTAATAATACTCTAATCAATTTGTGATGGCGCTAGTTACACTTAGTTATGCGCGAGTACGTAATGAATGAGGTAATGCCTTAATGGAAATAAATTAGGGGGGTGGGTGGGGGGGAAGGGGAGAGATTTATATATTTATGGTCCATTGCAAATACTGTGGTTCGGTAATGCATCGTGCTAATGTACAAGACAGATATGTTGTAAATAAAATATGAATGAGTTTAGCTGCTTGACGTTATTTTGTTATTGTCGTCAGAAGAGTATAAATTGAACGACAACATAGACTATTCACTGCCCCTCCCCACGATGGAATTTAATCATGTTCTGGAAACGATAATCATTTAAATGCCCGGATTAAAAAAAGCAAATCGAATCGTACGAACATATGTTCCTCAATCATCCCTTCGTATGCGTGTAATGTACTGTATACGTTTCTCCCTTTTACACCTCCCCCCCCCCCCCCACCATCCCCCTCATTACACTCGAAAAATTACGTAACGGAACAGTATATATAACGCCCACACTACCCTGTTTGATAGCCTGTTCGACCACTGTTTCGGCATTCGTTTCTTTACTTTGCCACGTCGGAACGGAAGTTGTTTGGGATCTGATGGATGCGGAAGAGGATTTTTCAGAACCTAGGCGAAATGGTTTTCCGTTGTTTTGTTTAATTTATGTAGGCCTAATTATTATACCCTATTACCGTAATTCATATAGAATAATGTGAGAATTATTAAAGATTAAATACAAAAACTTAAAATATTCCATCAGCAATAGGCCTAACTCCAAACTGCTCCAACTCACAACACATTTCTGTGAGAAAAAAATATATTAAACATAGTGAAAACAAATATCTACTACACATTTTAAAAGCACATAAAAAAACGTATAATATTAGCAAGCCTAACCATTGAGTAGAAGGCAATAATTACCTAAACAAGATACATGGGTTATTTTTCCGCTTGTTTCCCCAAGATAATAGCAATATTTTGTGAGATGTCAAATAAAGCCTAGAGCACTTAGTATGACGTTATGACATGTGGGTATTATGTTATAACTCCAATGCCTTGGGATATTAACTCATAAGTACTTTGTGAAATTTATCTTGGAAAGTGACAGACGGGTTGTAGAAACATGAGAAGAATAAGTTCTCTCGTTGTACAGTACTAAAAATTATTGCATCTTGGAAGACAATTATAATGCAAAGCCAACATTTCTAATCCGCTTAGTAATATGCTAATATCATGAAATAATGTAACAGAGAAGCTTTTATAGAAGGTAATAAATAAAACAAAATGTAACTACAAAGTTAACAAGTTCACAAGAAATTACGATAATCTTAATTTTAGAGTAAAAATAAAACGAAAGTGTCATAATCTTTTTAATTTTTAAAAAATATTGCTACGTAACTTTCCCCAAGTAATACATACATTGATACATCCATTTTCCATCTCTTTATTTAAGTGTATTATTGGATTAACAAAATGTATTTCTGTATCTGGATCCAACCGTAAAGAGCAAAAACCATGATACTCCCCGTGCGTTACTACAAAAGCAGTTATAACATAATAATTATCATATAATACTTTTAACGCAGTTATGACTTTTACTTGATGTGTATGCCGTTACGTGAAAGTAAAAATGTGATCTAAAGAAAGGGTACACCTTGTATTTTCTGGAAGGAAAGTAATGTACCTAATTCCACCGGTGTATGATTGTCATACATGGCGACACCATAAAATAGGGGATACATTTTCATAACTTGAATTATTCTTCTTATAAAGGCCAATTTACACAGACGAGCGGTAATGGTAAGCGGAAATTCCAAAAATAGAATCTGTTATTTCTTATGACCATTTACACTGAACGATACTCGGGGTACAGCAAAGAAGCTGTAATGACGTCATAAGACGGGATGACGTCACATACACATCAAAATCAGCTACCAAATACGGCTATACGGTACCATCTTTGAGACGTGATATGGCTGCATCCTGTTTGAAATTTAAAATTCGGCTATAGCCTTGAGGACATGTCCCTGTAGTATAGTCATGCCAAATCCCAGCTCAATAATACAACGAACAAGGGAGGAGTAGTACTTTATAAATCGCACTTTTAATAGTGTCCAAATGGAGGAAATGGAAGAGGAGAAGATAAGAGAGTCCTAGACTCGGGTACCCCGAGTAAAACACGACTGCCGTAGTAGGCCTAGCCTAGTTTTAGAACGTATTATTATTCAGAAATGCAAACAACTAAGACGTGACTGGTTAGGCCTAAGGATAGTGTAAAGAAAATATACATTTATTAGGCAAAGTCCGTCTAAACCTAGGCCTGTGTGTGGTAGGCCTACTGACACTGACAGTCAGTCTAGTCCTTGCAACATGCAGGCCAGCAGTTCTTGCAACATGCAGTAGCCTCGAAGCCTACAATCACCCACTTTCCACCACACCGCTCGAGAATTCCACGCGCTGTATAAATGGGACAAGATGCGCGGTTTTCCGCTTACCGTTAACGCTCTTCTGTGTAAATTGGCCTTAAGCCTGTTTTCCACATGAGCAAAACATTTAGTACGTTGGCAACAATTGCCCTCATCAGTATTCTGAATCTGATTGCAGCTATTCAAAATATATTCGTGCTCTATACACCCTACAGTAGTTAAATACAAGTGGCAAAATGTAAAAAAAGATAGGATTTCATTACCTTTTACAAATGCGTCGTCCCCAACACAGGACAATTTTCTTGAGATGGAATTTTGACAAATTATTTTCTATGTTACTACATCCATACACACCATCTTCAAATTCTATTGCCTCCAATATCTGCTAATTTAAATGTTATAGTTTTATCTAAACCCACCATAAGTAAAACTACACTAATGTTTCTAGTAATTTAATCATGATGGCTTGAGCCTGAATTATTAGGTCCGTGCTTTGACTATGTGCTGTCTGTATATAGCCCCAGCACTATGATTCGTTTAACTTAACCATTTCACTCATCTTTTATCAATGGATGGATGATTAAGTCTTTTTATTTTAGTATTGTTTTTGTGATTGTAACTTCGCTTGTCATTGGTTAAAACGCTTGCGTTGCGTTTACGTCCTTGCGTTACGTTCTAGTGGGAACCAAGCTTAAAGCTTCAGCACTGGATTTTTCTTTAGTGGGCTCTACTTGATTCGTATAGGAGGAGCAATCAAACTCCAAAGTTCCCTAAATATTTTGGTGAAATAATTCCAAAGCATCTACAATCAAACAACTCTTCTTCATTCAGCTTTCATTGTTAAATAAAATATCTCTCTCTTTCTCTTCTTGTTTTCTGTAAACATGCCAACCCAATACATCTAACCCAATGTGTTTGTCTCTCGGAATTAATCAATAACATTCTTAAATCGATGGCCAGCATCATTTAGTATTTATAGGCAAAACATTTTTTGTTATTTGGTCTTTATATGGAAAAAACGGTAGCGCTGCCAATTCTTTGCAACAATAACCAAGTATTGTAAAAGACAGCTCATGGTTTGTTAGGAAAGAGTGAATACTATCACATACGCCGCCACGTACATATCACGTCAAAATCGTGTTGAAATGTGATAGCAAAAATGTTTTTTCCCTTTTATTATACGTTCTTTTTTTTATTATTATTTTGGTTATTGTTTGTTTTTTGTTGTGACCAATACCCGGCAATAAGTTCGTCATCCTATTCACAACTTTAGCGAGTAACTCGACTAACGTATAGTCGACCATCATTGTTGTACAATTAAACAGTGATAACAAAGGGAACAGTTAATTATGCTAGGAGTTACTTGAGGAAAAGAAAAAAACAAACACCTAAAAACACAAGTGAAAGAAACTTTATTATAAGGCAGTTCATTTCCCGGTATACCTTGAAAAAAGTATTGATAACGCAATATTTGGTAATACAGTATATCATTTGTATCCTCATAGGCTGGTGGTGTCTGTATTATCTAACGGTTATGTGCTGGTCTATGATACAGGTGAAACATGTGAAACACATGTGATACGATACTCAATTATCAAATATTCCGTACTGGAGTAATCTAGATAAAGTACCGAGAATGATTACAAGCATTTTGATGCGAGTTATGTTGTGAAAGCAACATTGTGACTCGCCAGTTTACATTTAAAAAGCCTACATTGAGAAACTTTCACGCCTGTTCCGTTTTAAGGAACGGAAAAGTCGCCGTTTTATTACACAACGCATGGACGTATTAGCGCAACGTAAGTAAGGATAGCTTTATGTACCAGTCAAACGATTGATCCAGGAGAAATAAAATTCAAAAAATGATTATTTTACCATAATATATCGTATAAACAGTGGCTTTGCCAACAATAAGCAAACAAAACTACAAAATACACAGATTTGTTTTGTACCGTGTAGGTGTAACGGAATACTGTAGTTATTAGAAAAGGTTACCTTCAATGCCCGTTTAATAATGACATAAATCATACTATATGCCTAAAGAGTATTCCTTCACGAAGCAATGTTGACATTGTATTAGATACAAAGACATGCGTCAAATTAGGATAATAATACGCAGTTCCAAAAACAAATATGGATAACCTAATATGTTTTCTTAATATAAGATGGCACCTTGAATGTTTACTTTGCACTTATTAAACCTAAACCGTTTCAACAATGGCAATAAGTGTGCAATAAATGTGATGCTAAAGCATATTTCTATTCCTCTTAGCTTTTGAAATGAGGTTTAATTAAATTTGGATATTCAAACAGCACTATTTTTTCAAGTAAGCGAAACAACTGAAAAAAAACCCGTTAATAATTTGAATCCGGACATATTCAGTTGTTGTTTGGGGTGACACGTAACCTATACTTCATTAACAATTAATATCGTTACTTTCATGCCTTATTTTGGCATACGTGGCCTACACAATACTTAATAGGAGAAACTCAACAGTTCTTTTCAGAACTAAATACACGTAGTGTACCGCAAACTTTGTATCAGCATTAGGCCTATAATACATTCCAACTAACCTAGCCTATTTTTGTGCTTGGTGGTCTGTTTACGCCAACATAACATTCTGTTTTTATAAACAGTTAAAAATGCACATGTATCAACAAGGAAATGTAAATAATACTAAATTATGTTTTAATTTTTTTTAAATTTCGTTGATCATCCAAAGATGTTAATGCTAATATAATTTATCTTTTATATGGAAGTATATAGCGTATTATAATTATAGACATTTAGAAACACTCCCAATAAATGTATAATTATGTTTTATTTGTTAGATGACCCGGGGGCCTCTTTGTTGAAGTCAACAAGCATTGTATTATAAATAATATTCAGAGTATTTTCTTCTACAATGTGTTTCATATCATGAACCAATTTAATTTCATCAACGTACATTTTTGTGTATGATATGCAAATACATTATATAAAATGAGAATGCTTAAGACTAGATTAATTTGAACTAAAATTAGAATAAGTTGCATTTTGTTTACAGTATCATGAACAATTGATTGATTAAATTCATCCTACATTATACGCGATGTTTTGCAGTCTGTATGTTAATAATACTCTAGTAGCTAGATCAACTTTCGTATGCACTTTGAGGTCCAGAGAATTTGACTTCAGAAATTGGTTAAGGATGGTCAAACAATCATTATTGGCTTGGTTACACATTTTGAAAATGTGGCGAAAGGTCAAAAAGTACTGGTAGTAGAAACTTAAATTTAATTAAGAGTATTTCTGATCATGTTTTATCCAAATTTTCTATTAGACTGAATGTAAATATATTTATTTCGAACAATTTGATACCAAATTTAAATTTCTACGACCAGTACTTACAGAGATAATGAAGATGCCCTGGTATGTGGGTCAAAGGTCAGAAATGGCATTTCTAATAATTTTTGACTAAAATGCTCCATTAGACGGAATATAAATGCATGCCTTCTGAACATTTTGAGACCAAAATTGACTTGCTTCGACCAGTGGTTGCCGAGATACAAGTACCTTTTTTTATTTGTTCATATAACCCTTGACCCTGACCCTTTGACCTTTTGTAACATTTTTTAAAATGTGCAACAAATAACAAAATATAAATTTTGAACAATTTAAAACCAAATTCAAGTGTCTACGACCAGTAGTTACGGAGATACGTACATGCCCTGGGTTGTGGGTCAAAGGTCAGAAATGTCATTTCCGGTCATTTTTTACTAAAATGTCCCATTAGACTGAATATAAATGTATACCTTCTGATCAATTTAAGACCAATATTACCTCGCTGTGACCAGTGGTTGTCAAGATTTAAGGACATATTGGTGTTTGGTCTTATGACCTTTCACCCTGACCTTTTGACCTTTCGCCACATTTTCAAAATGTGTAACCAAGCCAAAAATGATTGACCACCCTACCCCAATTTCTGAAGTCAAATTCTCTGGACCTCAAAGTGCATACGAAAGTTGATCTAGCTACTAGAGTAAAAACTTCATTACAAAAAATAAAACAAAAATTTCAATTCTGAGCTTAGTAATAAACCGAGCATGCGCGTGTAATTAAAAAAATGCATTACAACGCATGAAATTTATTGTCGTTATGCTCATTTCTAATCAGGTTTTAAGTGTTATATTCTCCCACTCGAGAATAAAAGAATAATCTTATATAGCCATCAGCTAACAACAAGAAGATTATAGACTGTGTTTGGGGAGTGATTGCAACCAATTCTATGAATACCAATTGAGGAATCCGCACTTTAATATGGTATTAGTCTTGTTCGTTACCACCATCATCGTTCTTTATTTGCTCTTGCAGACAGATTTACAGATAACTGTAATGCACTTCCATGTATATTTTGATACAAATTATGTTTACATCGTGAATAGATATTAAAAATAATACGCTTTATTGAATTCATTATTGAGAAGTACCACAGTCAATCTGCTTTGAAAATATGAGCAATGGGGTCCGCACAAGTATAATTAATATTGTATCTAAAAACTAATTAACACAGTGCTCGAGTCCAGCTGACAGTTTGGCCAAAAGTTTACTTTTATTACACACCACACACGAATAACGGGAAAACACAAGAATTTGGAATGTTAACCCAAATACTAATATAATTTATGAATAAAATTTAAATCGCTTTACTTCAATATCCATGAAATTCCAAATTGATGCATTTGTAATTGAAATAGGTTTTCAAATTAATTTCAGCTAATTACGAAATATATGTTATTTTTCCGTACAATGAGTTAAATTTAACCTTATTGTTATTAGAATAATTAAAAATGGTATTATTCATTTATTTATATTTAATTTGTTTTATTATTTAAAGGGGTTTTGCGTCTGGAGCTCTTGCTTACTGCTTAGTCCTATTCACAGTGTTTGTCACTATTGCTATGTCCACTGTATACACTTATATTAGTTGTAGTTCTTTAATTTATCTATTTATACTTTTTTAATTTGATCTGAGATTGAGAATAACAGACATTATTATTATTTTATTATTAACCCTTATTTTTGTACCTTTTCCGATAGAGTTTTCAAATATGATTAACACTCACGTAATTATTGTTTGTGCACCCGATTATTCTGCTACTGTCCACAGGTGCTATCTTAAAACTATAGCAAGTTATACACGTTGCTGTCTGCTATAAATGCTGTACTTTTAACACACGGTACACTGTCTGTAGCACAGTGTGTGTTGACAATTTACAATGATGTACAACCATAGGCAGGTTTTCGTACTGCCATGCAAGAATGGATAGGTGTTTTCCGCCGCTTTTAGGCCTTCTAGTAAATTATTGTTATTATTATACGAATTACGTAATTAGTCTAGTAGCTCATCTACCTTTTTAGCAGGGCATAATGAATATTGTAGCTAGGCTAGGCCTACTAGTCTAGCGGGAAATCAACCAATTATTTGGTTGGATACGAGTTTAGGGTAGGAAGTTAAGTACGAGTTGGCATGGGTACGAGTCGACCAGGGGTGAATCGACCAGAGTACACCCGGCCGCCCTACTAGAGCATAGGCTACAGGCCTGCAGGAATGGGAAATCTGTCCTAGCTATAGGCATAGCATAGACCTACATTGGGACGCCCAAAAAAGCCATCCTATGAGCATAAAAAGGCCTCGTAGAGCCAGACATGTTAACATATACTACACAGTACTAGTACGTCTACCATTTATTATAGTTCCATGGTACTACGGATCACTACTATCTAGGTCTAGTAGGCTAGGAAGTAGGGTTCCAGTAATTTCGGTCGCGTTTTTTCAGGAGGGCATGTGAGAGGTGAGGTAGGTTAGCCCAGCTAGGCTAAACTAACATGTAAGTAGTATTCTACCATGGGATGGGAACGAGTCGGCATGGGGGTACGGGTTGATCTTTATCCGTATTCTAGGGTGCTGGTCAACCCGTAACGTACCCATGTCAACTCGTACCAAACTTGGCTAACTCGTACCCAAATAATTGGTCAACTCGTACCAATAGCTTTATAGCTTTATTGATAGCTGGGTTCAAATCTAGGTTGGGACGGTTTTTTCTCATTCTAAAACAGATTTCCTTATAATAATAAAATAATATCGACCTATGAATTTAACTGTAATATTGTATTGTATACATAATATTAGTAGTAATAGTAATTCCCATTGCATTTATTATTATAATATAATATTTTACGGTTACCCCTTAATTATACTATAGTATAACTTCCTTGTTATATTTTACAATATTTTCTTCATAATTCAACAATTTTTTTTCACAGCTAATTATCAAACTGAATCATCACACACCAAATCTCATGAAATCTCTAGTGTATTTCTCCAAGCTAATCCAGCTACATCATTTCCTTGAGGCTAAACTACACTGTATACTGGGCACTACCATCATTCCTGGCCCGTCAACCTGGACCACATTATGGTCCAACACAGTCGTGTACTACTGATTCCAAATAGTGAATTACATCCTGTGGTCAAGGATTTATTTGCACTTATGCTTATTTCCTCCAACATACAGAGTACGTAGGGCTTTTAATTTGCTTTTATACCTGTTAATTAAAAATTCGTTTATGCCTATTGTTGCATAAAGATCAAATTTAGACTGTAAATACTGGGATGATCACCCTAAATTTTCTTTTTCATTTAACAATTTTATATTTCACAGCTAGAAAAAAGCATACAGAGTTTTTTTTATTCATAACTGTTGAATTGCATCCCAATACATGGTACCTATATTGGTATTATATCTATAAATATAAAGTACTCTCTTATAAATAGATGTATCTCTCCAAACTACTCCAACTACCTAATCTAATAATAGTACTATTAGCATACTACTGTACACTTTGTAGACAAGAAATAAGTTGTATCCACCTAGAGGACTTACGGTATAGTACTGTACAGTCGATCGTCCTCTCACTGGCCTGGTCAACATAATCTATGCCTAGATTATTACAGTAATTAAAAAGTACATTATTACAGAGATTTTTTTTTTTTGCAGAAATCAAAGTTATGTGTATAGAAAGCAGTACTCGTATTAAAAACTAAGCAGGTTGTACTGAACGCAAACTGGCAGGATATTTTGAATATTTTTTGTTCATTTTCCACGAAATGGAGACAAAGACATATTACGACCCTTTTATTTAAATTTATTTGGATAGACCTCCATGTAAATTCATTAAAGGCTATATGATTGTTTTATATTTTAATAATGTGATAGTAGAAAACCATTGTGCGTAATGAGGACTATGAATCTAATATTTACTTGCATTCTCATCTTTTTAACATTTTATTTATAATGCTGGTAATGAATTTACTATTGAAAAGGTCATGTTTCCACTTATCTCAAATGTTGGCACCCACCTCTAACCTTGGTAGAACTGACTGTGTTCTACATGAGTACATATAGTAGTGTTTCCACCAGACTAATTCAACCTGGTAATTGAATAAATTTCATTGGGGTAACATTTAAACTAAATCCTCCTGAAACATGTATTTGTACTGTACTTCATCTAATATCCATTACTTAATACTAATTTATGTGATTTATGTCTAACTTCAGGAATGATCTGAGGCTAGAAGAACGAATTTCTGTACACATATAAAAAATAAACCAATGTTTTCCTAATAATTTAACCCCTAGGTTGATAACTGTGTAATATAGTTCATATATTATGTATTAAATAAATTGGTAAGGCCCTATACTGTTTATATTTAAGGAAAGTTTATATACACTATTATTTTATGCCTACCAATATTAGTATTAATTGTTTATGTAACTATTTTGTCTAATTGCATTGATTTTTTGTATAGGCCAATGGCATTAATGTTTTTCTCAAAGCAAATTAGCCTAATAATGCCATATTTAGACACATAATTCATTGATTTCTGATATTCTGTACTTGTGTATGCATTACTAAAATAGTAGTTATTTTATTTCAATTATAATGTATGTAGGCCTATAAACATTTATTCAGTTTTTTTTTTACCTTTTTAAGTTTAAAAAATATTAAAATACCTATCAACCTTTCTGTTATTGTTACTATTATAATATTTTTTGCAGAAGATTGATTTCAATAAAAAAATTTAAAACATTTAATTTGACTTATACTGTACTATGTTAGTTCAGGAGATGAAGTGTGTGTTGGTAGAATCTGATGTGTTTGAGGCAGGGGTGGCGCCAGCGGGGGGGCTACGGGAGCTCTAGCCCCCCTCGTCGGGGAGCCTAGCCCCCCCCGTCGGGGAACACGGGTACTTTTTGTCGGGGAATATAATATACAGTAAAAAACGTTCGCGTTCACTTCATAAGGCTTCAGCGCCTAGAAAACCACGACGTTCCATTAACCGTGAGAGTACGTCAGAGGGCTATTATGCACTTACTTTTATGCATTTATTATTGCCAGCGATCTAACTTACTACTAAACATTAGCTAGGTACGCACTTGTCTGGCGGTATCCCTTTGTACGAATCGTTCAACGTTGGGTCGAGACGCGTGATATCAAGTTCCATCCAGGGACCAAAATGTGTAATGTAGTTATTTTCCAGGCGAAGTTTACCGACGGTTACCGAAGGGAACACGGGTACTTTTTGTCGGGGAACATAATATACAGTAAAAAGCGTTCGCGTTCACTTCGTAGCTAGCTTCAGCGCCTAGAAAACCGCGACGTTTCATTGACCGTGAGAGTACGTCAGAGTGATATTATGCACTTTATATGCATTCATTATTGCCAGCGATCTAACTTACTACTAAACAATAGTTAGGTACGCACTTGTCTGGCGGTATCCCTTTGTACGAATCGTTCAACGTTGGGTCGAGACGCGTGATATCATGTTCCATCAGGGGACCAAAAATGTGTACTGTAGTTATTTTCCAGGCGAAGTTTACCGACGGTTACGTCGTGTACTGTGTCGACGTACGCTACACTACAGCAAAAACGAATTAAGTTAATTGTTCGTATGTTCACCAATTTTTTTAATTTATAAGTAACCTTCTGTACCGTGGGGCACCTAAAATAAATTTTTCATCAAAAAAAAAAACGTGCCATTTTCGCTTAGCCAACATCTTATTATTGCTAAGTTATTACATTTTCAATGTCCTGTATGTCATGAATTTCTCACCACTCGGAAGTCCAGATGGTACGCACGCATACACTTGGGAGGAATAAACTTATTTTCCCGACTGAAAAAGGTCTACTTGCGTTTTTTAAGCCTCTATGCCTGATGTTTCCAAAGTATAAAATGCAATTTTTTGAAGACCTGCAGCTCTAGTTTTAAACATTTTCTTAGCTCAGCCCCAACAATAAAGCTGGTCATATTTCGAAGTACAAGAAGTGCATTTTCCGGGACCTAACACCTCTATTTTTCAAACATTTCTTAGCTCAGTCACAACCATGATAGGGACTTATATATTTTGTTTCATGTTTTGAAGTATAATAAGTCCAATTTCCAGGACCTCCACCTCTATTTTTCTAAATTTTCTTTGAACATTTATTTTTTAAATTGAAAAATATGGATTGAAACAGTCATCGCGCATCGTTTTTTTGCACGCAGTATTTTATTTATACATTATAAAAAATGGAAAAAATGGCTACCCTAAATCTGGTTAAAATGACCTCAAATGACGCTAGAACGCGTTGCTTACGGGGGATTTTTTCCCTGGACCCCCACCGGGGCCCTTGGCGGCCCCCTGGCCCCCAGCCTAGTGATGCTCGCTTCGCTCGCATAGCCCCCTCGTCGGGGAATGTAGCCCCCGCGTCGGGAAGATCCTGGCGCCACCACTGGTTTGAGGTTGGTGATGTGAGGTGTATTTTTGTGACTTTAAGACCTAAATTAGATGTTTTCTGAAGAAAAGAAGCGAATAGGCTTCCCAATAAAATAGTATGGAATAGTGTATATTAAAGTACATTGAACGAATTCGAGCGGAAAAATAACACACATAAAAAAACATTCATTTCCTTGTCGAAAAGCGCCCTCTCTAGTTTTCTATTAATTTATTAATAATTATTATTAATTAATGAGTAATATAAACATATTTTTAACATTTGATGCTGGAAGCTCATTCTACTCCAAACAAAGTTTCATACCTCCAAATTTCATCAACGTATTCAAAGCACTTCAATAAATATCACATTGAACATTAACAATTAGGGTTATGTATAGAATTTTGCTTAAAAACATATACAAAAAATACAAATTGCACTCCTGAATACATTTTTCAGGGGTGCTGCGTGTGTGACGTTTGTATTTTGGTGTGTACTGTGTGTAGAAAGTTTACCAAATTTATTATTAACTGTGTTGTAAATCATCGCCTCCCGGCAGTTTAGCCTAGCTAGGCTAAGGCTAGATAGTAGGGTCTAGATGCCTAGCCTACCTAGGCCTAGGCCGATACGTACGGTAGTAGGGAAGTGATTGCACTCGCTCGCCTCGTTCACGGACGAATTTCGATCGGGCCTAGGCCTAGGCCCTAGGCCCTAGGCCTAGACGAGTGTTGACAAAGTGCGAGGCAAGCGAGGCATGCCAAATCTTTGTGCGAGGCATCATTTTATCATTTCCAAAAGTGCGAGGCATGCGTGGCATATAGTTTACAATTTCAAAAAGGTGCGAGGCATATCTTAACGTGCTATTATGCTATATTATAGGCCTAATAATCAATCGATACAAGCGTATCTAAATAGATTCGTGTATACACTCATCATGTTGTTTATTTTTATGTAACGATTGTTTTTTCATTCAAGTCATATCGTGTCAAATTTTACTTTTACAAAAGTGCCCAACCTACGGTTCAAAAATCTGAACGACAGTCTTCAACTTTCGATAAACAATAATTGTTATAGCGACACACTCATCAAATGACTGCAATGTTTGTTGGCATTTCGAGCGTGTTCACTCACATGTCTCTCGAACATAGCAGAGTGAAACTAATATTTTGTCACACCCCTGCGCCTAGATCCGGTAGACCCGAGAGATTTGTACTATTTAGCAGGTAGCGGAATGATTCAGCCCTCAGCTCAGAGGAGTGTGGTGCATTCCCCTCCTATAGCACGTGGTTTTAGCAGCAACGCACAGACTTCTCTCTGAGCGGCGTGCCAAAGACATTTTTGACATTCCATTCTCTAGGAACAACACGTGTACCTCTCTCGCAAATAAGGTGAACAGCGATTTCCAGGACAAGTTCAATAACTGGCGGTGAATAAAAGGTAACTGATATGGCGATCCAATAACATGCCGCAAAGAAAAAAATTGCGACAGAATTCTGGAGCGCGTGTGAAAAAAGACTTACGTCCGACAATTGTAATACTAGGCCTAAAATTAAACTTTCTAATATGCTTAGCCCTAACCTAGATAAGAGGCCTATGTAGAAAATAATGTAATCAATTTTGATATAATAATAATTGGTGTAATATTTAATAATGATACACTATTCCTGTTTTAGTAAGCTAGGTATATTACGAACGATTTTTATTTATTGTTGTCCATGTACGTACTAATAAACCTGGCGCTAGTTTCCTTCGCTTGTATTTTTACTCCAAATTTGATAACTAACTTTATCGTGTGAATACCACACCTTAGAAGTATACCTCATGCGTACTTTAATGAAAGAATCACATAAAAAGTAACAAATAAATCCTTAAATTAATGATTTTACAGGCGTGTTTCTCGCACACTGTTCGCGAATTTCACTTATTCAATGTTCAATATTTTTGTTTCTATGGAGCGCCAAAAGAGCAACAATAATAGAGGACTAAAACTCAGTGGAATGCGTCAATTTCTCATGCATTTATTGGTGAAAAACACGTTTTATTTCAATATATTTGTTAATTTGTCAATAAAAATGCTGTAATATGTTACTGCTGATACTGTTCTGTTTTCAAAGAATAATAATCGATCCTAAATCAACATCACTACCTAGTCTAGACCTAGGACATCCTACTAAGGATATTATGATGAATTTTTCTATTTTATTCTTTAAAAGGTTACCGAAACCGTGTACATTATCAACAGTACACCGGTGAACAGTAACATTTTTCCTTACTGACAGTGACAAAATCTATTGAAATTGTACTTGATTTTCACCAAATAATGCGTTAAATATAAATGGATTCCACAGAGTTTTTAGCCCTCTAATTAATTTTGCTCTTTTGGCGTTCCATAGAAACCAAAATATTGAACATTGAGTGTGCGAAATGCGAGAAAAACAACGTCTGTAAAATCAGCAATTTAATGGATTTATTGTTACTTTTATGTGATTTTTCTTCATTAAAGTAGGCCTACTAATTCTAAGCTGTGGTATTCAGGATAAAGTTGGTTAAAATACAAGGCAGGTGCAAAAGGAAACTAGCCTAGCGGGCCTAGGCCTAGGCTACTTCAATTTCGGTGATTTCCTGCCTTGCAATTTTGAGAAATAATAAAATGATGCCTCGCATTTTTTGATGATGGTAAAACGATGCCTCGCATAAATTTCTGACTTGCCTCGCATGCCTTCCCTGCCTCGCGTGCCTCGCTGCCTCGCACTTTGTTACTACCCGGCCTAGACCATCAGCTCCACGGACGATCAGGTTTAACCGTTCTAACTAGGCCTAGCCTAGGCCTAGGCATTTTATGTTATTTATTTTCTCTATAATATGGTTAAATTATTATCCAACTATGATTGTGAATCTTTGTATATTTTTTTAATAATTATGGTGACACACAATCGGACATTAGATTAATACTAGTAGGCCTAGGCCTATACTATTATAGTGAATAGGCTAGGGCCTACAGTAGTAGGACTAGCCTACCCAGGGAGTTGTTAATTCTCATAGAATAGGCCTACCTAGGTCTATATGACATGAAGTTCATAATGTTGTGAGTACTGAATTTGATTGATTGATACTGTATGTGATGAACTGTATCTATGTGCCTACTGTATCTAGTAGCTTAGTATACTCTTTCCAAATATAAAATAAAAGTTGGGTGTTTACTTCGGTCATCTTTTGAGAGGCTTGGAATACCCACAAAGACACCCTTTAACAACATAGCCTGATAGGCCTATTATTAATTGTTATTAAAAAGATGCTTAGTATTTATAAAATAATATATTATTATATATTTCACCAGGTAGGCCTAGGTGCATAATTCCATACGCTACATTTTAAACAAATGAAATTGATAGATACTGTGGTATTCAAATAATAAGCTAGGCGCTACTACTTATTTATGTTACATACTGGAAAAGACATACAGTATGTAAAATGAATTCATACAAAAATCCATAGCTCAATTAATTCAGTGTTTTAAATGGTATAAAATGTGCCAAATTATATGCTATGTGTGTAATCTCACTTCATCAGGTGCATGAATTAATGGCCTAGTACATAATCATTATTTATTAAAGTTAAAAAAAGACCTATTTTAATTTGAAAAAATAATTTTATCCAAAACCCTAAAATAATTAAAATGACACTGCCTCAATGACCATATACAGCCTAGGCCTACTGTTTAAACAAAGTATTTATAGATGCAGGGCTATCTTAGGCCTAGTTACAAGCAAGTAAAATTATATTTAATACAGTTTTTTTAAATACATTTATCTTGTACATTAAAACTAGTATCCAGTTGTGATTGATTCTTGCTATACAGCTGCAATATCAACAATTTGTAGTGCTGGTTTTTCTATCTTAAACTTATATAAACCACAATGTATTCTTGCTAGTAACAATACTCATAAACATAAAGTTATAAAAAGTACAAGAACATTGTTAACGATATTTTATCGTAACAAATAAATTGATCTGGTAGGCTTACAAGCAAAACGGAAGTTTGATAAATGCAAGCATTCATTGTTCTGCTTTACACACCTTGAGAAAAATAATGCAATCGTGAATAACAAACCAGGGAGTTCAACTCCCTGAACAAACAGTGATACTTCAAACTGGCGGTGCTTGTTTTCTCTTTAAGTTTTAAATAGCACAAATAATGCAATCGTGAATAACAAACAGTGATACAGAAACAGGTAGTGCTTGTTTTCTATCTTTAAATAGCACAGTGTATTATTGCTCCAATATGAATAATATAAGGAAGTTATACAAAGTACAATAACAGGCCTCTCATTGTTACCGATCTTTTCTCCAATAAACAAATCTTTCTAGTACCGGTAAATCGGAAGTGTGGTAATTGTAAAAGAACAAAATGAAACAAATTTATGCTCCAAATATTATTTGTTTTACAGCTTTATATAAGGCAGCTTTAAAAGTTCAATAATA
Source organism: Antedon mediterranea (assembly GCF_964355755.1). Lineage (NCBI taxonomy): Eukaryota > Metazoa > Echinodermata > Crinoidea > Comatulida > Antedonidae > Antedon > Antedon mediterranea. The sequence continues at coordinate 12,795,061 of NC_092672.1, read as the reverse complement.
TTTACTGATTAATTTTGTTTTATAAATACTAGTAATTCGCAGAAAAAGGCGCAGCTTAATTAAAAGAAAAATGAAACAAGTTCTGATGAGTATAGGCCTATTGTTATACCGATAAGGAAGTACAGTAGACCTACAATAATAATAGTACTAAGAAAACATAACATCAATTACATTGCTTGTCTTCGTTCGGCTGATCAAAACCTACTACTTGTTCCCAGAATTAACACCAAATCTTATGGACAAAGGTCTTTTATGTTCTTTGTTGCTTCTCTTTGGAATTCTCTCCCTCGTCATTTTACTCATTCAACTTCTATTGCTATTTTTAAAAAAGAACTTAAAACGCATCTTTTTAACATCAAATAATATAAGCGCCTTTGATTTTTACTTCGGTTTAGTTGATTCTGGCGCTATACAAATACCTAAATTATTATTATTATTATTATTATTATTATATTATTATTATTATTAGTAGTAGTGTTATTATTAATATTATTATTACTACTAATATTATGTATACAATACAATATTACAGTTAAATTCATAGGTCGATATTATTTATTATTATAAGGAAATCTGTTTTAGAATGAGAAAAAACCGTCCCAACCTAGATTTGAACCCAGCTATCAATAAAGCTATAAAGCTATTGGTACGAGTTGACCAATTATTTGGGTACGAGTTAGCCAAGTTTGGTACGAGTTGACATGGGTACGTTACGGATTGACCAGCACCCTAGAATACGGATAAAGATCAACCCGTACCCCCATGCCGACTCGTTCCCATCCCATGGTAGAATACTACTTACATGTTAGTTTAGCCTAGCTGGGCTAACCTACCTCACCTCTCACATGCCCTCCTGAAAAAACGTGACCGAAATTACTGGAACCCTACCCTAGCCTACTAGACCTAGATAGTAGTGATCCGTAGTACCATGGAACTATAATAAATGGTAGACGTACTAGTACTGTGTAGTATATGTTAACATGTCTGGCTCTACGAGGCCCTTTTATGCTCATAGGATGGCTTTTTTGGGCGTCCCAATGTAGGCCTATGCCTATAGCTAGGACAGATTTCCCATTCCTGCAGGCCTGTAGCCTATGCTCTAGTAGGGCGGCCGGGTGTACTCTGGTCGATTCACCCCTGGTCGACTCGTACCCATGCCAACTCGTACTTAACTTCCTACCCTAAACTCGTATCCAACAAAATAATTTGTTGATTTCCCGCTAGACTAGTGGGCCTAGCCTAGCTACAATATTCATTATGCCCTGCTAAAAAGGTAGATGAGCTACTAGACTAATTACGTAATTCGTATAATAATAACAATAATTTACTAGAAGGCCTAAAAGCGGCGGAAAACACCTATCCATTCTTGCATGGCAGTACGAAAACCTGCCTATGGTTGTACATCATTGTAAATTGTCAACACACACTGTGCTACAGACAGTGTACCGTGTGTTGAAAGTACAGCATTTATAGCAGACAGCAACGTGTATAACTTGCTGTAGTTTTACAGATAGCACCTGTGGACAGTAGCAGAATCGGGTGGTTTGTGACATTGTGTATGTGTCTTGTGTATCTATCTCGAGGTTTGTATTATATTATTTGGATGGTTTTTCTACTTTTTTTAGGTAAAAACTCTGCCATGATTTAATGGAGTTTCAATACAATACTAAAACAATTGTTCTTATTCAAGTATGTGCCTTTGGTAAGACTTATAAATGTTTTTGAAAGAATAAGTCATATAAATAAAAAACTCATTTAGGTCTTTTTCTATATGAAAAGGTCGATGTCATTAACACATTTCATATACGCCTATGAATCGTGTCCATTACTCTATCTATGATTCCATCATTTAAGTATTTTCGATGTAATATTTTGAATATAGTACTCAAACCCAATATTTAAGATTAAGGTAACTTAAGTACATATAACATGTGTTATTTGAAAAAGGCCTACGTCATTTCTACGAACGAACTCGTGCATGAATACTAATCCATTGTTATGTGTTATATTCAAAATGTCATTTGAACATTACTCATACAATCTTCCTAAAGACACCGACGTACTACGTTTTATTTGATTTCATCAATTAGGGTTGTGCCGTGTGTATCTTTTACGATTTTATGTCAGGATTTGAGGCACCAATGTACAATATTATTATACAAATAAATATAAAATACTATATTTCATAAATGAAGGAAAGTTCAACGGGGATAATAGTTGAAAGTTGAAAGATTGAATATCAAATTAATATATTTAATAGTTTAGTCCACCACTTCCATCATCCAATGTCAAAGGCTACCGTACTTGAAAATGAGGGAGGCCGCGATAGCCGATTATCGATGTGTCTAAATAATGATTGTCTTGACAACACTTATTCATTCTGTTAAACGTGGGATAGACAGATACTATTAATTTATGATTTAATTTTCGCATCGGATGTCCTTCAATTGTTATTTTGTGTGCGTTAACTTTTTTTTATAAATAAATGTTCGTGAAAGTCAATCACAAATATCGTCTTTTGGTCGTTCAACCAAATAAACCAACACATGTTAGTGTATTTTAATGAATACCGACATCTGATAATAGTAGAGGACACTCTAAGACTGCATAATTCTACCTACGGTTTGATTAAATTTCCTACACAATTATACTCTCCCGGAAAATATGCTTTGTAGGTTTAGATTAGGCTTAACTGCAGTATAACAAGTGAATGTAACCTTTTTTCTAAAATAATTCATTTTTACTTTTGACCTTGTCCCTTAAAGTTTGACAGGATTCTTATAAAAAGTGTCGTCTCGGGGATGTTCACTATTGAACAAACATAACAAACATAACTTCGTAGATGAAGGCAATACGCACATTTGATTTTTACGTTCGTTTATGCGTTAAGTTAAGTTCGAGTGTCTATTGTATTATTTATACAAATAAACTTTATTTATTCACGAGACTGGTGTATACAGCACAACTCGTTCAATCAAATTGATTGTTTTTACACAAGTTCGTGATATAAACATTATGTTAGCATATTGTTTCTTGTGCACAGCATGTATATATACTAATACATCTTATACGGTCATCCATGTGCAAAGAATGAATAATATAAATGTTAAAGTGAGTTCTGTTAAGTGTTTTTGACATGCGTGCTTTCTCATGGGAAACAAATGTGCCATTTTTCTTTTAGTTCGCACGATCTCTTTTATAGCGCAAATGAATCAGATCGGACGAACAGCACTTTTGTCACCTTTCAGAACTACCAAAAGTTCAGACTGTTCATTTCTACAAATTTGTAGAAACGCTTACGTTTGTAAACTATCTCTCATACTAAATGTTTATCGAATTTTATTCACAAACTGAGTATGGGTTTTTAGGATGCATAAACATCAGTAAATTAGCTTTTGAATTTATGCAGTATGCTCTTGGAATATAAACAAGCCATCTATGACGATGTTTTTTTCCGCACCGATGAATCCTAACATGATTTAAAACAGGTTTTTCGTATAATTGGAGATAATATATTTCACTGTACTATTTCTCATTGGTAATAGTTTGATCTGCTCATCATCCATGATCATTAACTAATAGGCTTTATTTGTAAGTAACTTTCTGTCTCTGATGTTCTTGGAATCGTATAAAGGAAACATTCGTTTACATAATGTGTTAATGTAAATACAGTACATTTTAAAATGTGCGCGTTGCCACCTATAATTCGTCTGGTAGTGTTGTTGCCCTGATTTTTTTTGTCCTCGAAGTTATGTATGTAAGCATATTAGGTGTATTTTATTTGTTTAATTTGGCTGCATTCGGCCATACGGTACCGTAATTCATGAATAGATAAATGTAAATAGAAATGTTAGCTAAAGTACATTTCAATTTACTAAACAGATGTACCAAGCCATACCTTGACTAAAAATCAAGCAAACACACCACATAATACTTTAAGCTCAGACATAAAGTTTGCAAAATATTATTAAATAATATTTTGCAAACTTTATTTACATTTACATTTGGTTAGGCTAAATGTACAATTAAAAATGTGCAACAGATATCACCCCGGATAAAACGTAAATTGGTCAGGTTTTTTTTTCAGTATATCTAATTGGGTTGTTTAGAAATGTTTTGCCTGCGTCTTTAATGAAAGGGAACTGTTTAAAAAAAATTGTACACATTGGTAGAAATGTATTATTGGTATCATGCTAATATCCTCATGTTTAAACGCACCTTTCTTATAGTATTAAGTGTCAGTGATGTAAATAAGGTGTATGTCAATAAATATTATAGTAGTAAAATCAATTATTAATCTTAAGGATTGAACATGTTTAACATGTCATCTTTAGTTTCAAACTCTCGATTACGGTTTATAGATTTTATAAAACATTTGCTCTATTCAGTTCAGTAAGAGACCAATGGAGCCTAAAATACAATATTAATGTTATATTAATTAATGGGAATTTGTTCCAAATTGAGTAATTGTATAGAATAATTATAGCAACTCCACTCATTTAAGGAATAGTTCTAGTCTCAAAATTTGAAAATACATGTTTAAAAACATGCAACGCATTTATGTTATAAATTATCTGAATAAATGAGAAATATTTTGAGTCGGAACAATGGTTAAACGATAGAAGAAACGGTTAAAAGATTTTTTGAAAAAGGATAACAAGCAGTTATCGTAATGATGAAGCGTGGTAAAAGTCATATATTACTGCAGGCGTTTACTGTTATTACCACAGTCTTTGTTAAGTGTCTATTAAACACCATATCTAAGAAAGAATACTGCATTCTTGGCGATTAATGGGATATTGGTTTCCAGAATAAGTATAAACATCTCGTTATGATGTACGGTGGATCTACGTCATCTTTGTGGATAATCTAAAATATGTACTGCATGTACACCAATATACGATAATGGTGATTGAAACAACGGAATGATTGTCGATGATTTTGATAATTACAGTATTTGACATGCAGTCAGTTATCAATGATATACATAAATACGTTGTTGTTGCTGTCGATGTTGTTGTCGTCGACGACGATGGTGATGATGGCAACTATATGATTAAGGTTGTGGCTAATACCGAATAAAGAATACAGTCAATAGTTATTATAAAAACTGTCATTTTTTAAAACATTTGACAAAAATGCAGAGTAAATACTGATGGAAGTTGGTTATCTAATTATGATGAAATAATATTGTTGTTAAAATGAATACCATCAACTCATATAATTTGCAATTCTGACATTAGTAATTTGGTCTTAACTTATTTTACCAACCATGTGTTTCAACACCATTCCTACAGAATGTTTAATGTACTGTACATTTGTCTTTGTTATATTAATCTATAATATAAAAAAACCGTTCTGTTAATGTTATTTATTTTGGTAAACGCGATAGGTGTCACGGAACTACCTTGTATTTGATGTGACTGTCACTTTCAAAATGCTAAAATGAATTTACTGACGACACAAATGATGTTATATAAACGACCATCGATATTCAAAACAAATGCATAAAACAACAATTTCTGTCCTGGTATTTAAATATCAAAAAGAAACGCAAATGTTTTATTCAAAATCAGTCTTTATTTTTAGGACTAAGTTCGCACATAACATAATTTATTTTAAAACGAATATTTTTTTTGATTTGAACTGTGAACTTGTAATGTTAACATTCCATTATGCTGATTGTAACTTACGTTGACATATTGTTTTAGATTTAAATAAAACTGTAAAAAATGTAATCATTAATGATATACGACATGATGCATTAAATTCATTTATTTTGGAGATACTAAACTATCCATTAAAATATTAAATTTCACAGTTTCAAGTGGAATATTGTATTTTGCATGATTTAGTACTATGGTACGGTATAGAAGCTGCTTATGTTACATAAGTAAATACTGTAATGTGCATGTAAAGATGCACATCGAATCAATCACAATAACATTAGTATTAATTAAGTTACAGTATAATATTTACAATTATTTAAAAAAAAACAGTACCATTGTTTAAGTATGAAACAATGAATGACACAATTGTGTTTTTCAAATGATGTGACTTATGAAACAGGCCTACATTATTATTTTATATTGTCATGCCACCATATTATTATACGGTACATTATATTGGCGTTATTTTAAAATTCAGGGCGAGCATATGTGCGAGTAATGCTGTTCATCACGTTTAGTGGGCTCTATAGTTAACTTTTTTTCAACATCATCGGTACATTCACCTGCTTCATCGGACACTTGTATGCCAATGCACTTTTGAACGCTTTCCATCCGATATGGCGATCTATTATATTGTTCAGAATATATATCTTGACTTGGAACACCAGTGTGACTATACACTGGGAGAAAATGTCGCCAACCACAATACAAAATAACACTTGTAATTAATACAATTACAATAGCGAAACACCCAGTAATTGCTATAATTACCCCAGTCCATAGCGGACTTCTAACACTTGGATTTACAGTCCAATCAACGACTGGTAGTCCAGTCGTCTTTGAATCGTCAAAGTATATAGTTTTTGTGGACGAACTCCGACCTATCGCATTCATAGCAATACATGTGATGTTTAATGAGGGTAAGGTAGAAGATTCAGATAATGTTAGTCGTAATATACACGCATTTCCAGTGTTATCTTGGCTTGCTTTTATGTTCTTATTTTTCTCGAACTTCCATTTACATGACTTTGCATCTTCTGGATCACAGATTAAAACCACTTCTCTACCCTTTGTAGCCGAAGTATCACCCTTAATATCTACAGTTGGAGGCTGCAAAATGTTCAATTTACCTATGGTACATATATTGGTCACGCCTGGTGGGTAATCTTGAACATTTGGTCCAATTTGGGAACAGGTGAATTGCGTATCGGCATCCTGTAACTTTACATCAATTGTGTAACTACACGCTTGGTCTTCCTCTGTCACAGTGCGATTACACAGCACTTGGTTGCCCTTTCGTAGTATTAATTGAACCGGAGGTTCTGTATATTCCGTTTCACAACTAACTCTGTATTGTTCACCTACAGTAACCCCAGCTGTAATCTTTTGACATATTGGGTAGAAATACGGGTGTGTTGGAACTGGAACGTTCATAATATCTAAGCTAGCCTCGGTCGACCTCTCCATCTCTTTGGTGCCATCCATTACGCGACATGTGTACTTAGTATTTTTGTCGTTTCTACTAACATTTGATATTTCTAAATCATAATTCTGCGCATTTTCTTTATACGTACCTTCCTGTATTTTATACCTATCCTGTTTATTGTTTGGGTCAATTTTTATGTTATCGCGGTACCAAACAATGTGTTGTCCATCTGACATAAATTTTACTTTACACAGTAACTCCACAGTATTTGTTTCAAAAACTGCCACATATGACGGAACATTAATGTTAAGTGTAGATGATTTTACAATAGTTATCAATAAAACTAAGATAGCAATGACATTCATATCGGTGTAGACAACTGTTGCCATGGCAAAGCCTTTTCCTTATAATTTTTTCAGTTACATCCAATCACATAAGCTGTAGGCCTATGATGTCTTGATATCTGAAAGTGTAAGTTCATTATAATATCCAACAACTGTTCTTGTATCCAACAACTGTTTTTGTATCCTTGCGGTTTACCTTAACATTGAAGTCTATGTAAATATGTATCCAAAAATGATTTGATTTACCAAATATAATAATTATTTCGACCAACCAGTGAAAATGGGCTCATCAACAACATAGAACCATCGTTCCCCAGTTATAAACAAAACTTTAAGCGTTCAGACAACTCTTTTCACACGTGTTGACAAATTCATGTAATCAATCAAATATTGCTCGGCTATACGACTTTCATTATGATTCCAACACAGATGCGTATATATATATATATATATCAAATATGATTTGTATCCCTTTCTTCGATCCAAGATTTCTTCGGTTTTTGTTTCGGACAATTTCTCCAAATCGGCTTGTTGAACGAGCTATTGCAATGATCTTTCAACTATTTAAGTAACTGTTTAGTTGTATGTTTCAAGCACAACTTCGTGAATCTAAATAAATGGTAGTGCCTTACCATCGTGTGTCTACTGTAGTTTCGTGTAAAATTTACAAGTTAGTACATCTTGAACGTCCGCTGTACATCATTCTCCAACTGCACGTAATTATTCAAATAAGAAGCCTATTCATGTTTTCCGCAAACGGGTTTTAATCATATCGGATGAAGAACAGCGATTCACCTAACGTGACCAATAGCAGTTCACTAAGTTTAATTAATGACGAGACATGAGCTAGTCTCCTTCAGGAAAATTCAAAGTGTAATATTATTTAATGAAGTGTCTTTATCCAATGAAACACACAGTTTGTTCGTGGCACTTCGTTTACGATGGTTAATAATTTAGGAGTTGCGATTGCAAAATCTTTAAATACTCACTCGTAGGATGTAATTTCCTTTTAGATTTGCACTAGTTGATGAAAATTTAAACATTAATATATCTGCGTTAATGAAGTATCATCGCTGTGGACAGCTCAGCTACGTATATGTGATACAAGTATCGGCAAGACGCCTACCGCTTCTCCAGCTTTTAATTCATCTGATCCGACGCAATCACATCAAAGACACATATTGCTCTTAAAAATAAAGCCCATCATACCATTACTACTTTTTTCCCTAATCAACTGCTTCTAGCACAGACTCGAATCAGGATAATGAAACAGAAATTGGGTGAATAGATAATTTAGCTGGATGTGAACGTGTGTTTCTCCTATGATTCGTTCGCTGTTTATAATATTTGTAAAGAAATTGCTTTCAAGATGATTAGTTTTGCTTGGTGCGATTGCAATTTATTTCGAACGTCCTTTCCCATTGTTCAAACGTTGACTACGGTACTTCATTACTCATATTTCAAACGTAAAACTTAATATTTTGGGTTAATTGTTTTGTTGTTGAAAACGAAACATCTTTGTATTGGGACTCATATCAGAAGTCCACGTTCACTACATAAGTCTGGACAAGCAAGTACTTGCGAGTTGTGTTGACCGAACTCAAATATGCATAACCACAGTACAGTATTTACATAGTAACGACTTCTTGGCACTTACAACTGTATTAAACATATTTAACGACATGATGTCAATGCAATATTCATTACAGTTAACGATATTTTCAGTATGAACTGTATTCATTATTACCATGTAGGCCTTTTTATTCAATTTAAAATTGTTATGTTCTAAACTGTTAATTGAATTAATAACATATACGATATTATTTTACATATTATACTCTAGATAGGTCTGTCAGCACAGATTTTAATTAATACGAAGACGTCATCAAAAAAGTGTTTATTAAAATTTGATTAACCATACTTGACTTGCTAAAGTAATTGCTTTAAGTAATTAATAATAATAATATAATACGTAAAATAAAATACAGTTAAGGCAATTGCGCTTGTGCAATTACGCTACCATTTCGCATTTTGCCTGGTTCAGTATTAGAATGACTTGGAATAAAATAATAATATGTCTGCCATTAACATCAGATAGCATTTGGAAAGTAATTTTACATTACCTTGAAAAGCCTTTTCGTGGTACAATTGCTTATTAAAATCTGAAATGTTCGTGACATGCCACAAGAAATAGAGAAACTTGAGTAGGAATAAACATTTAGGTAATGTCTTCGTCAAACAGACTTTAATTAACTGCCTGATACGTTTCCAAGATGACAAAATTACGGAATAAAAAAGATACTTTCTTTAAAGATCAAAAATTAAAGGAGAAACCCGAACATGGTATAAGCATTTAAAATTGTATATTGAACATTTTCTAAGAATAGGCCTATTAACTTTTACACATTTCACTGAAATAATCTAAGGTTTTGGTTTATTTACTAACTGTCTTAGGCCTATTAGGCATACAAATATTGTTTTATTACTGTGCTATTAAAGATATATTTTCTCCCAAAAACATGACAAATGAAGATTAATAAAATCAGATTTTTAATAGGCAATGTTGTAGTCTTAACGTTAATTAGGCTATTTCCGTAGAAAAACCCTAAAAATGTTTCACTTATAAAATGACAAAATAAACGGTTAAATTTCAACTAAAACCCCACTGACTTCCAGTCAATTGTTCTATTTTGTTGCATTAAATTACAGTTATTCAGGTAAATAATATTTTTTTTAATCCAAGTGAATAACTATAATTATGTGACATTAAAAATGGCATATTCAACGAAAAACATTATTTTTTAGAGTGACAATATAGGCCTATATCTTTAATAGTAATTTGTGCACATTTTACTAAAATAATCGGTACTTTGTTTATTTACTAACTTTCTTATTAGGTATAGAGATATAGACATTTGCTGATACCAATTTGAGTTAATGTTGAATATCATACTGTAGCATTGCAGAAACATGATGGTTATTATTATTCTAATACAAAGAAATTGTGTATTATGATTAATTTTCATTTCAGCCCACAAATACACAGTACAGTGCGTCTGTCTGAAGAAGTGTATTTAATCAGTAATGCAAAACACGATATTAATAATCTTTCAATCGCCAATGGCGTTTGGATTAAGTCACAAAGCCGTCGTGGCCCATAGTAAAACAATCAAATTAAATCGAATAGTACTTTATTGCAACTAATATGCGAATTGAATTTTACAAAGCATATCTAACCGAAAATATATTAGATACAAAATTTACATTATCGAGAAGTAAAACGTATACCGTGTTTTATATGTATGTATTTAATATCGCTTTCAGAAAAATTACTTGAATCACAATTCAGCCCAGTTGTTTTTTAAAGGAAAATGGTACTAAATACAGTCGATTCTAGTACGGTATAATTTTGGTGTTATGAAGAGGCTGGCCAAATGTCAGAAGGAAGATGCTAGTATCACATATTGGATTGTATGATGAAAACCTCTCTTCATACCAGTGCTACATATACAATTTTATTTATGTTTATTATTATTATGTTACATTTTACATTTCACAGAGAGATTAAAGACAATTTATTTTTATAGTAGTAATATTGTGTGTGAATAAAAATTTTTTTTTAATCTATTTATTTAGATAGGTCTACAATGATTTTGAAGGGGGCATACACATGTTTGTAATGTGATATAAAAGGACGATGAAGAAGATGTTGTTTTTTGCTATGATAATCATGTGGTCGATGATACGGGGATTTTACCGATGATGGGAATTCACCATATAAGTGATTAATATCTAGCCTCTACCCTTTAAAATAGTTTTCAAACATAAATTGTCGTTTGCTTTTAGTAAAGGTAATATTCAGCACTGACAAAAATCATTAGTTCTTACATTTTCAACAGAAAGATCAATGAGAGCGGTTATAGTGGAGTTAAAAGCAGTGTTCGTGTCACAATCATTATGTAGTTTATACTGCATCGTCCATTAAACATTTATAGGGATGGGATGAGATTACTCGGTGAATCTTAAATGCTGCAACAGAGCACGATTTGGCCTTCGAATTATTACTTACACGGTTTAAGTAAAATCATGATTCATTTTTTTTCTTTATAAGCTTGTTGTTTGAGTCCATTCCTAAGTTTCGCCAAACCGATTAAGTTATTAATATAAAATTGGTTCGATGGCTTAGCAAGGCTGGTAAACAATCTTGTTTAAATATCATTGTTGGCTCCGACTTTGTAGGAGTGAAATTGACTAGTCAATCGATTTATTTGTGTCCTCATACAACCTTAACTTTGTCCTTTGTTTTATTTGTTCCTTTTATTTGGATTTAGAAAAGTAAAAATCTTTTTTTGGAGGGGGAGGGTGGTTATCGAACTTTAATTTACACAAATATTTTCATACAACGAGTCAAAATGCCATTATAGAGGGCTATATGTCTATATTGTTTTTACCTTCTAAAATCTTTGAAATTAGGTCATGACTCGTTTTCTGTGCGTTTAATTTTTAAAGGTTGCAGTGATCTTGAACATTACAACATTTTAGTGGGAGAATAAGCTTTTCGGATAAACACTGTGTTTCATAAACATCATCATTGAAATTGGCAAACATAACTTGGCATTTCGATTAATAAGCAAACATAATGCATATTGTCGCTTGCAGGCAAAATAATATATATGCCAAATCTATGAAATTCATTAGTAAGATCCAAGCTGTCGAATATGGAAAAAAGGGAAAAATTTACATAGTATGCCTAAAACAATTATGTTATTCTTTTTAAAATTCTTTAAAAAAATAATGTTTATGCATTTTGCGTTTTGTGATCAATATTGTAACAGGCCTATGCTAAAACAGCAAATACGGTATTAGCCTTATCGAACGCATAACACACATGTAAGCTAAGCATACGTATTATTGCTACCACTGCTCAGTAAAATTTATAAATAGGTGGAATCGAATATCGCCAATTGAATCACCGGATTGTCGAATGTAGCGAATCATCGGATCTTGTAACACCAACTTTTTTGTTTTGATGCCTAACTGACTTCGCCTACAGACTGTACCGGTACATGTCATAATTGAGTTTGCTTCTGGCTTGTTATTTCCAAATTATTATACCTCACAAATCACCTAAAAAAATCTTTTCTTTTCGTAAACCGGCTAACTGTGTCGAAACTTGTTTTTTTACGTTATGCAAAGATTGATGAAAATGTACGTGGCATGAGATGTAATTATTACATAGTTTTGTAAGATAGATTCGCTACACATTGGTACACATACTTCTTACGTTGTCCTTATTGATTTACAGCACATTATTATGCCATTGTAATCAGCATTTGTTTCAAATAGAGAACGTACGATAGTACATTGATTACTGTAGTAATAACAGTTAATTATTTGGGGCAGTTGAATTAAATAAACTTGTGTCTAAAACATGATGCACGGATCTGAAACCATTTCAACAAACAATGAATTAAGAATACTGGGCCTTTCTAATAATGCAGATTTGGTGAAAATAATTGGAAAGAAATCAAGTCGACGAGAACTTTATTGAACGAGGATATGAATAATGATAGCAGATGAACGCTATTTATTGCTGAGAGTGGAAAAATCACCAAAGAAGACAAAGTGTAATGTCAGAGGTATGAAAGATAGAACCAAATAGGCCTAAAAGCTATGATAATAAAAATAAATGGAACACAAAACATGAAATTAACAAATTGCGTTTGTCTTTCACCACAACAAAAAAATGAACAAATATATACTGAATTAAAATGAAAGTATAATTATGATAGTAACAATTGATGCGGAGAAATATTGAGTGCATGAACCTGCCTATAGGCAATGATGACCGTAAAAAGTATTTTAATTATGGATATTCAGACAAATGTAGACGGCACTACGATAGAGGCAAATACAATAATATCGTCAAATAGCATCTTATTCAAATTAGTCTTTTGTAAATGCATCTGCACTATGATTACCGAATAATCAAACTATAATAACTACAATTAAATCTGAAAATGAAGAAAATACAATATAGAGAATAGAAACAAAAACATAGTACGTTAATAGTAATAACAGTAGAAGAATCAATAAAGATAATCAGAAGATAACGAGTCTGTGATTTGGCGGTAACACAAGGGATACTGATTTGATTACTAACACGAACTGTAGAAAATTGTTTAGGGCCTTACTATTTAGTTATCATGAGTAAGATTCAATTCTGCCGACAAGGTTACATATTAACATGTAAGCATGTATTTAGCAAGAAAATACGGTTTTAGAAAACCCAATTTATTCCTGCTTAACTTTTGTGAGGATCGTGCGATGGTCAATTACTAAGAATCTACCCAAAACCTCGTTTTAAAATAAACTATGAGTACTCCTCATTTTTGCAAATTTGATATATATTTATTTTTATTTTTTTTTTATTTTTTTATTTTATTCAATCAAAACCAACAGCGATAAATACCGCCACTAACAGGTTTGAAACATAAAACAATACAACATCAAAAACGGTTAACAATAAAATACAGATAAAATATATATATATAAATATATAAAACATAGATTGGCATGCCATAAATAATTTCAATTAAAACAGGTTATGCAGACTGTTCAAGAAGTGAACACATCATCGTCCTCTTAAAATAACCAAGTCTATCATTAAAAATATGTTTAACATGTAAGCATGTATTTAGCAAGAAAATACGGTTTTAGAAAACCCAATTTATTCCTGCTTAACTTTTGTGAGGATCGTGCGATGGTCAATTACTAAGAATCTACCCAAAACCTCGTTTTAAAATAAACTATGAGTACTCCTCATTTTTGCAAATTTGATATATATTTATTTTTATTTTTTTTTTATTTTTTTATTTTATTCAATCAAAACCAACAGCGATAAATACCGCCACTAACAGGTTTGAAACATAAAACAATACAACATCAAAAACGGTTAACAATAAAATACAGATAAAATATATATATATAAATATATAAAACATAGATTGGCATGCCATAAATAATTTCAATTAAAACAGGTTATGCAGACTGTTCAAGAAGTGAACACATCATCGTCCTCTTAAAATAACCAAGTCTATCATTAAAAATATCGATATGATTGCTATTTAGATTATTAAATGTATAAGGTAGTCTATGAAAAAGTCCCCTCTTAGTACAGTCGACACGGCTAAAAGGAATATGCAATAAATGTCTATTTCGTGTACGACCAGGAACATTTAAACTAAATAGTGAAATTCCACGAGACCATCCAGATCCTCCTGAAGTGAAAAAGCATCCTGTGGAGTGGTAATCACTTTAAACAATTTCAGATCGTCAGCAAATAAAAGAGACTCGGAATGATTAAATTTTAAAGGAAGATCGTTGATAAATAAATTAAACAAAAGCGGGCCCAGGATCGAGCCCTGCGGAACGCCCGATAACACAGGGAGCCAATCAGATGTCTCTCCCCCAATGACAACACGCTGTTGTCTATTAGTTAAATAGCTTTTAAACCAACTTAACAGTGAACCGGATAAACCAAATTTTGAAAGTTTAAAAATAAGCAAATCATGGGAAACGGAATCAAAAGCCTTAGAGAAATCAGTGTAAATCACATCGCACTGCTTCTTGCTGTTAATTGCATCGTATGATGTAGCAAGAAGCAGTGCGAGGTTGGTTTGACATGATCTCCCAGAGACAAAACCATGCTGCGTAGGACTTAAAGCATTAGCAACATGTGATGACAAACCATCATGCACAATGCGCTCAAAAATCTTAGACATAGTAGGCAATAACGAAATAGGACGATAGTTACAGATTAGTTTTTTGGGACCACTCTTGTGAATTGGGACAATATTAGCGTGTTTCCAAGATGAAGGAAAAACCCCAGAATTAATAGATAGCTGAAACAATTTGCAAAGCGGATAAGAGAGTGAGGAGGAGGCACCCTTTAAGACAACGTTACTAATCTGATCAATGCCAGTAGCTTTATTGATATCAATGTTACTAAGTGCCTTTTCCACAGAATGCTGATTCACAGACAGAGAACTTAAGTTATCCACCGCATAGTCAGGAAGACCTGGATAGTCCCGGGGAACGTCCGGAGAAGGCTCACTGAAAAAAGAATGAAAATAAGAATTAAATGTGGTAGCTTTATCATAATTAGACTGGAATGAAATGTTATCGTGACTCATGACAGAAGGAAGATTATTTGACTTGTATTTAGTTTTCATCCAGCTCCAGAATCTTTTACTGTTAGTGACAATTTGCTTAGCCAAAGAGTCCAAGTAATCTTTGTACTTTTTATTGCACATTTTTTTAAAAGACGCGCGAGCAAATTTGAAATTACTTTGGGCTAACCGATTATTATTTTTTTTCAGATATCTATAATACTTTTCTTTGAGTTGAAGCGCACTTCTCAACTCATTGTCAAACCACGGAGGAAGCTTTCTGCGCTTTCTAATTTTATAAAGATATATAAAAAAGATATATAGATATATATTTTAAAAATTCGTCTGTCAAAAGAATAATCATGTTTAAATGGAAAATGTTTAGGCTAATTACCTGTTTTTCCCGGTTAACAATATCAAGTTACGTAAAAGTATTATTGTTCGTACTCGTCGTTAATCAAAGAAAGTTATTAACGTGATTAAATTTCCTTTTAAAGATTAAATATTTAAAGATAGCGGTATCCTATAAACAACATTACGAATGCATTGCTTCAATATTAGCAGTATTTTGAAAATAATATACTGTAACAATAATAATAGCTTATTGATTTCGATGAATTTCAGTTACGTGAATTCATTCAAATTAATTACCTAAGGTAGCTTAATTGTGCAGTGAACGATGAAAACGGAAGAGAATAATACATTGTTATGTTTGGTATAACAAGTGTGTTATTAGTTAGGTCTATGTGTGCCTTCTAATATCGCCTTATTCTCGGTACTCTAGGCCTGTCTATACTTTTTCTCCAGTATAATTTTTTTATAATTTTGGTAACATCTCGTAGTATTACACTTTAACCTAACATGGTACAGGCGCGCACCACATGTCATAACAATGAGATGCTGAATTTGATAGTATGGGATACAGGACTGGGAATCGGATACTACTTTGTCGAGTGTTGCAGCACATAATTCGCGTATCCTAGGATTGGTTAGGATAATACTGTAACGGTACATTTATTATATAGCGCCATTAAGCAATAGTAATGTTGCCTGTAAATCTAGGTCTACATTATAAAATTATTCCGATGCAATAAAACAATAATATCAAATAACGCAATAACCAGGTCACCGTACATTTTTGAATATGTATTAAAGATAACGATATCAATATATTAGCTTAGTGTATTTGCAAATATTGCCTATTTTTAAAAGAAATTAACATGGTTTTATCCCTGTCATTGGATGTAATTCAAGAATGTATCTAATTTATCCCGTTTCATAAGGGAATATTTCATAATTTTGTTATCAAAATAATCCGACATATAAAATATAATGTGTGGTATATAGGTCTATTTTGAATTTGCTTGAACTAAAGAAATAGACTGACTATAATGAATACCGTAACCCCTCATTTGGGACGACCAATATTAAGAGGATATCCCAAAAGAAAACACATTCCCGAAGATATTTTGCAATTGACACAACGCCTGACATTCAATAAGGGGGCGGTGCACTCCGAACAATAACACACGAAGCGACACGCGGCAAGCGTCAAAAATCGAAAAGAGTCGCGCGAAATTTGAAAAAGTTACCCATGAAGCAGCAACTCAAGCGAATTGACGCGTAAAGCTTTCTCGAGCTCCGAATTCACCTCGTTGAATCGACTGACGGCTAGTAATTAAATTTGAACCTGGAATCGTTCTTCGCGCCAAAATTACGGTTCGATGCGTGTTGCTTTGCGTTCAAATTGAGTGTGCTTCAGCCTTTCGGTTTGACAATAGTGGGTAAACCCCTTTTTAAAAACCTTTACGCAACGTAATGGCGTACGGTAGGCGTTTTACGTCATTGCGTTGAATCCTAGTGGGAAGCAAAGGTAAAACGCTGCTGTGGGTTCATTGTGTCACTTCATTTCACAGCAGTCAGACATCAAAATCAAAACGTTATTTTGTTATGTACTGTATAAGTTACCTATAATGAAAACAAAAACAACATTACTTGATATCTTGACTGACATTGCACACACAGACGAAACTTAACAAGGAAAAACAGCTTCCAGATATGGGAGTGAATTACATAATTGCTAGCTGCGGTTTCATTAAACAATATGACAGACTTTAGTGGTCTTTAGTAGCTTTGGTCTCCGATTAGAACCCTTCTAATTTAAAAACAGCACAAGAGTTGTTATTAAATTACTGTATTTAGAAAGAATGTGTACAGTATCTTGCTTTCCCGAAAGTTGATGTTAAATGTAATCAGGTCAGTTTTTCTGTCCTTTTCATTTGTGAAAAAACTACAGGGTTTTGTCTGAACTTTTCAATGGCTGTTCTACCCTTAAAATGCATTAATTTTCTTTAAGGAGGTCTTGGAGGAAAAATTTGAAGACAAATGTTCAGTTGGGTTCATGGAGGAAGTCGTCGGATTGAAGGAAGAAGAAGCTAATGGTATAAACTTTTTCTGTTTTATCCATGAAATAATATTCTCAGGGTACTCCGTAGTTGCTGTTCAATTCTGTTACATGGTGACATGCTTCATTGTATACGTTTGTTTAAAATGTCATACATTTATTATCAATTAGCGTATTGATAAATAGTAACAATATTGTGAATACAATTATATTTGTATGTGCAGCAACACAAGTATTTACCAATGTAATGACTTGAATAATTATTGTGCATATTATGCCTACATCATTGTATTCATACAGAAACTATTTCTGCTTGGGCACATTTTATTAATGTCCTGCATGTTTGAGAATTGTCGTCAAACAAACAGCATAGTGTTAAAAATGACGACACTGAAAAAAAGGATGCTGTAGGCAGAAGATTCAAGTGAGTTTAATTCTCTAATGACCTTCAGTATGCAATTACGGAGTACTAAAATCCTACGAGATACCATTAATTACTCGTTGAATCACAAATAACTTCACCAACTGTGAATATTTTCCTCTTTTTTTACTTTAATTTATGTTTTGCTTGACAATTGTAAATCCCCGAGGAAGCGAAAGTTAGTTCAGTGGTTTTTTCTTTCCATTTTAAGGTAAAAAAACATCCCGACTGTTAGTACCTTCGCAAGATACCTCCAAGGAATATCCCTCATTAATAACTTCATCGAAAGTGTTAACAAATCTAAAATGTATAAGCGTCTAAACAATATGTGATGTTAAATTCTATAAAATAATGTAATCATCTAAACGTTCTGCGATAACATACCGTAATATAAAACACTTAAGTAGATTTTGAAAAAAAAATTTGTTAATATTTGACTTCGACTAGGCCTAGATTATTGCCTACAAAATGACAATGCTGTGGGTATCAGTGGCTGGATCTCAATGGAGAAAGGCTACATCAAAACGATAAAGTAAAACAGCCAGAAAAGTTAGCAGAGCTTTCGGGCAATACTAGCCCTGTGTGTTCATAATCGACGTACCATGTCCCGCGTAACTGACTCAGCCTATATATATTGTGCCAGTTCTGCGGTACATGAGCTGACTGACGAGATCTAATAAGATCAAAACAGCACTGTCTGCAGATTGTATATATATAATAAATCATGTAATATATTTTATTCAAATATATAATATATATATATATATATATATAAATCCGAAGGCAAATTACTGAAAAAATGACAATGCTGTGGGTATCAGTGGATGGATCTCAATGGAGATACACAAAAAAAGCAAAAAGCTAAATCAAAACGATAAGTAAAACAGCCAGAAAAGTTAGCAGAGCTTTCGGGCAACACTAGCCCTTCATCTGTGCAAGTGCAATATATTATATATATAATATATATAAACTTTAGTTCATCATTTCTCTTTAAACTTTATTGTATATATAGGTTTGTTTGTATACACAATTTAATTTATTATCAACACACTGATAATATAGCGGTAATAGTATGTATATTATATTTTCTTTAATGAGTGTGCTTAATTTTTAGGTCTGGTAACTGTGGCATTAGAGAAAGGACCGTTTAATCAAACTGTAATTACGAAAACGTGATTGTTCACCATAGAAACAATAACCTTATGTATTTTAATTATGACAAACTTTATTTATAATCTAGTGAAATCATGAATATTAATTATCGTCTGTAAAAATGAAAGACAACATTATGTGAGAACTACAATTTGCACTTTCTTTCTTAATCCTGAATTTGATAGTGTTTATATTCCAATGTATGGTTACCAGAAACCACACAATCTTCAATAAGGATTATTAAATCTCTGTTCTGTGTCTACACTATCAAACTAGTTTGTAAAAAAAGTGTGATGATTTCAAATATGGTGGTGATATGATGCCATCATGTCCATATGGCACATCACAATGTTTTGTAACATAAAGTTTGATAGTGTAGACAGAGTTAAACTGCTGGTGGGAATAGCAAAATCTGCAATATGTAAAATTGACACTTCAACCACTCATTTACGATGTTGTACCTACCTTCAAGTGAGAGGTGGAATCGTGGAAGAGGCGGTTATTTTATACAAAATATTTATAAATATTCATTGTATTATTTTTGACATGAAGCCACCTTTGATTTTCATCTTGATTTCCTTAATCAGTATTTGCATCTCGCACGTCACTCTTGGTATGTTTAACCTCATAATTCTGATTTACAAACTCTTCTAACCTAAGGGATTGCCATGGAAACGTAATCGTGTTTTAGACAGATATCATTGATGATGTACATACTAAATTGATGTATGTCTAAAATAACCGTTAATAAAAGACGAGGTAACAATTTATTTCTATAGGTGATGGAAAAAACATCAATACCCAGTAGCAATATTTGATACAGCAGATATAAAACAATACCATAATACAGGGAAAGTAATAATTTGCAAGTGTCTCGTTTAGTTAGCATGGACTTTTCGGCACGCGTGTGTGTGAGAAATTATCTATCAGACCGTCGATAGATAGTTATGTGGGCTACTTTATACAAAAGTAAAATGTAAATGGTAAAATGAATGGGAAGAAAATAATTATTACAAAGGAAGTGTAAAGACTGATATAAGATTGTTTTACCGAGAAATGCAATGCATACAATACAATGTGTATACTAATGTGCCAGATAACAGTACATTGGTATGACGAAAACATAATAAGGGAAATGGAGGTGACGTGAACATAGTCTACTGTTGGTTATATAATCAAAATAAGCTGTTGAGAGCGTTGATTTTATACACCGAACATCCTTCAGTATTAGTAACTTTAATTGTATGTGTTAATTCTTGTTCTTGTTTGTTCTCTGTCTCCTTTGATTTATTTTAATTTGATTGGAGGAGAGTGAAATTAGTGTAATAGTACTCTTCCCTGGCCTGATGTCAGCTCCTCAAATGTATTGTTATGTAACAAAGAAATCTGATAACACAGCATGCTTATGTTAGTTGCCTTTCTCTCATTTTTTATTCTTGACTTCAAATTTTTATTTTAAATCTTCTGTTTAAATTTATTATCTTAAATGTAGAATAAATGTTATGTTAGATTGATGACATTCTTCTATTAAAGTTATAAAGGACAATATAAAATGAATAATTGTTTACCATTCTTAAACAATAGAGGGCGTAAGCTGTTTAAATTGAATATGGAAATGCAGCCAGGTAAGAGGGAGGTATAGTAATTATGACACTGATACAATTTAGTATTATTTGTGTAGTTCAATTCAAATTCATTATTTAATCACAAAATCGTAAAATATAATAGTATACAGATCAAAGCTCGTTCATCATAACATTTTTTTTTGTCACGACTCGATAATTCCATAGCCGAAAATACAAATAATAACTTTGAAATGAAAATGAAACTCTAGAGGGGGTAGTATCATAATTCTAAAATACTATCATCAATCAATTACCCGAATTAACCATCGTGTTTATAAATCCTGATCTGAATGTTTTCGAAGAAAATATTTTGAACATTGTATGAAGTTTACGAGATCAACAACAATAAGTACGATAATAATTTTCTAAAGTTTATTAGGCTTAGTCACTAAAACAAATCAAAACTTGTACAAATTAAGAAATAGAGTAGACAATTTTATTTTAAAACTGCTAATTATAACTATAGTTTCCAAAAAAAAATCTAACATGTTGGTAATATTTAGCAGTTTCTTTATTTGAGAATAAAGCCATTTAAAAAACAACCATTTTATATTTTGAAGTCATAATAGACGGTTAATTAGAAGTTAACCTACCTGAAAATTACATATGCCTACATTTGTATTATAATTTAAAAGGTATGCTTTATCTGACCAAGGCTAGGGCGGACAAGGCCTATCGAACCGCATAGTAAGACGCCATTCATTCTTTGCTTTGTAACGTTGTGACGAATGAAAAGAACAATGTTTTAACTGATTTGAACTTGTTTCTGGAAAGTTAAATCTACTACTAATGTTAATAAATGTACATTACATCATTTTATATAAAAAAAACCTACCGGCCCCCTACCTAACGATACCGGTCCCTACCGGGCGTAGATTAGTATAAACGGATTCCAGACCTGCCAACTCGCCTGATGTTGTCACGATTTTAAGGCCAATCTCCAGGTATCCCGATGTAATGTGATTTTCACAAGATTTTTCTGATGTTATCCTAATTTTCACCTACAATTTCCTATAAAATATATATTCATATTTTGATTTTGATGACAGTTATCTGTGTAATTCTTATTTTGCTAACTTAAATAAACAAAAAGCCATTTTCAAATTGAATGTCGTCACCAACGGCTAACTATCCCACAGATAGAGGGTAGCAAATACTAGTTGGGTTGTCTTAGTTTTGTTAGTATTTTGCATCATTATTTTTAAAATGTTTTTTTGTTAAATCTTCAGATTTTTTTTGACTACTTCTAAAAATCCACCAGATTTCTATAACCCAGGAATCTGCATGTTTTTGATTCGGATAGTTGCAGAACAGATCGTTTTTTATTGGAGCCCGATCTTCGACGGTCGTCAATAAAAATTTTCCGTATGGTTTGTGGCAGGGAATATGTTTTCTAGCTTGTTTTGTCATGGGCCCGATCGTCTATGACATGGACAGCAGGATAATAAATAAAAAGTAGATGAAATTTTAAAACAATAATTATAGCAAACAAAATGAATGAACCATGTGTAGTTACAAGCAACACGATTGAAATTTTCCAATGCCGCCATCTTACGTATGAACAAGCAACTGTGGTAACGGTATGTTCATTTAGGTTCTTCAGTTTGAACCACAATCACAACAAAAATTTCTACTTGTATATTCAGGGAGGGATTTGGCAGAGTTGAAAGTTTAGGTCTATTACTGAGTAAAGGGTTTTAGTTTCGTTCACAAAATTAGTTTTGGAATACATAACAAGTATTCTATGTGCAAAATTAATAAATTATGCAGAATATTAAGTAGGTTGCACTAACCTCTGGCCAAACATTTGAAGTATGTTGGTACAAACGGAAGAACGTTATTTTTGTTTCACGAGATGCGACCTTCATTGTGTAGGCCTTACTAGTCTTCACTTGTGTTTACTAAACTTTCGAACATGCTTTTGTTGAGAAGTAATAATAAACAATAATCATGTCACAAGAAGTTACCCCTGAAACTGACTGTACCATTATTTGGAAACGTCGTTGAAAAATGTAAAAAAAAAGTTAAATCAATTTAAAATGTAGCTTTCCGCTTTTCGTCTTAAAAAACAACAGACTTAAAGTACCATTTACCGTTTTGTAATAATTGTAATTAAATTTTCCATTTAATTATTTTGTTTTCGGAGAATAGAATTATAGTAATTGTAACTACATTAACATGTCATTATTATGTCCAAATTAATGCTTCTTGATGCGACATCTCTTACAAATAACTCGTTTAATTAAAATGCTGAATAATTACAAATACTGAACTGATAGTATTATCTTCAGGACTCAACAAATATAGGGTTTGGGGTAATCTGATTGTAATTCCTTTCACGAGAAAGTGTCCCCAAAGGAGAGATACGATACGATATTATTTATTGTCATCTTAACTACGAGGCACACATGGAATTTGGTTGGTTGGTTTATATTTTGATTTAGGCTACATACAATTATACAATGAATAAAAAAAGCATATATATACTGTATACTTATTTTCTCTCCTGTTAGGCTAAATACATACATATTTGTGCAAAACAACCATTGGAAAAGCCAAGACAATCAAAACTTTGGAAAGACTCACCGAGTACAGAGTGTTTGATATTCCGGATTCAGAATCAATAAATACTGTAGCGCCCTCTAATACAGGTATTTTTGCACAATGTTCTAATTCCAAAATACATTTCCTCGGGATATTGATTGATTGAAACTCATTAGTATGGAAAACGATTTCATTAATAAATGAATGAATTATTTGGATGATGCTATCTATCTTTGTTCATTAGAATAAAGTTTTGTTTAAATAATTGATCGAATCATCTACAGTGCTCTTACTTTAAAAAGAAGAAACATAACACTATAACTAATTAAGATCATCTTCCCTATATACTCACGTAAATCATTATCTTTATGGTCATGTCTGGTTGGAAAATTAGTTACAAATAGTAATTACATATTGTGTATTGAAGTAACTACACATTACTACCCCACTCCACGATTAGGAGTAGCCCCATCTATCTTATAGATGGGAAAGAAATGATACACAGATGAAGGGGCAAGTCTTTCTAAGCGTCGTTCATTTGTAATTGGTGAGCCCTTCAAAAGTTTGACGTCGGTGACGTGAGACGTTTATTTTATTACAAGTAGAAGTCACACAAAATCTATGTCGTAAACAATATATTCTTTATACTCTGCATTGTTTTCGTTGTACATGAATGTAGTTTGTTTTAAGTATCACGTTAATTAAAGGCAATGCAAATCGTAGTAAATGCAATAAGCAGGTGTTAACAGATAGCATAGTAATACTTATTATATCGCCTGTCACCCCTAAAACTTTTTCCACCAATCCTCTTTCAGTTAATGTCAATATCCTCAGTTGCCTTGTGTATATGTAGAAATCAAACGAAAAAAAAAGCAAAAACATACAAGTATGGGCATTATGTTTCTTTTAAGAAGGATTTTGCTTTCATTTTAAGATGTCGATCACGTTGCACTCACATGATTACATACATAACTAAACAGTTATAAACTAGGCCTCTTTTTGACTAAACTTGTATGTTGGATATAAGAGAGTTGAAAAGATTTAAACATTAGTATTAATGTTCATTTTGGATGAATTGTATGACATACAAAATGCGTACGTACAAACTGTATTATATGTTATGAAAAGTTTTTCCTTTTACATATACAGGATACTCACGTGAGAGGAAATATAATAACTGAATAATCACTTTAACTGGACAATTATTGTTATTGTTAATAAAAAGTGAATATTTTTAATATTTTTTCTAAATTGTATTTTACATTATTTTCTTTCGTCTCTTTTCCTTTTACTTCATTTCCTTTAATTTTCTTGTCTTGTCTAGTTTCTCCTTTTCACTCACTCACTCACTCACTCACTCACTCACTCACTCACTCACTCACTCACTCACTCCCCCACTCACTCACTCACTCACTCACTCACTCACTCACTCACTCACTCACTCACTCACTCACTCACTCACTCACTCACTCACTCACTCACTCACACACTCACCCACCCACCCACCCACTCACCCACCCACTTAACATGGCCTCAAATGACTCTAGAACGCGTTGTTTCCGGTGGCTTCTTCACCTGGACCCCGCCGGGAAATATAGCCCCGCCTCATCTTTCAGTATTTTATTCACGAAGCGGGATCCGAAGAGATACTTATATATAAACACATCAGGCACAGAACATTAATTCTAAACTCATAAAAATGATTCCGAGAGGCAAGCCATTATTCAACGGTTCGACCTTGTTTGATCATCAAAGAATAATTATTGCGCATTTGTAAACTTTCGTTATCGTTTTAGATGATTTTGTGTCACGATGCGTGATGATTTGTTGATCTAATGTAAATACTTGTAATAATACCAACTTACAAAATAAATAAAAAATAATTTTAAAATCAATTATCCGGAGAGACACCTTACCGGTGACAGCGTTATGTTTAATGCTTTTGTCTCTCCTCGGCTTCTTGTCTTGTACTTCATATATATATATATATATATATATATATATATATATATATATATATATATATATATATATATATATATATATATATATATATATATATATATATATATATATATATATATGAAGTACAAGACAATATATATGAAGTACAAAAAAAGAAGCCGAGGAGAGACAAACGCATTAAACAAAACGCTGTTTCTATTGTTATATTTCTTTTATTCCTGTTCACCCAGGCAGCACTTGCCAACTCATATGCTATGACTTTATCCAAATTCCCTCACTTGCATGATGAAGGGCTAGTCATACTGCCCGAAAGCTCTGCTAACTTTTCTGGCTGTTTACTTTATCGTTTTGATTTAGCTTTTCGCTTTTTTTTTGTATCTCCATTGAGATCCAGCCACTGATACCCACAGCATTGTCATTTTTTCAGTAATTTGCCTTTGGATTTATATACATATATATAAATCGTGGTAATTTAACGCAGATCATGAAAGCGAAAGTGCTCGATACAAAATGTAGAGCCAAATATAAATAAATGATACAGACGCTAGTAAATTACCAACTGAACAAAACAAAGAACTATATATATAATGTTCTTTGCCTGATTTGTTTATATATATATATATATAAACAAATCATTTGATTTGTTTATATATATATATAAACAAATCAGGCAAAGAACATTAATTCTAAACCGCCCGGTAATATACTGAAATTTAATTAATTAATTTGAAACGATAAAGATGAGGAAATCTGTGAGAATGAGAAAAAGTCGCCCCAACTGAGACTCGAACTCGGACCGCCTGCTTGATATGCAGATGTCCTAACCATTAGACCACTGGGGCTTTCATGGTATTGTTCGAACTCGATTGGATAGCGACTCTTTAACATTCTCGGCGTGGTACGGCGGAACAGCACTAGTCCTCAGTTGTACGCACGCGCACCAGAGATCAAATTGATACGCCCTCATATATATATATTTAATGTTCTTTGCCTCTTGTGTTTATATATATATATATATATATATATATATATATATATATATATATATATATATATATATATATATATATATATATATATATATATATATATATATATATATATATATATATATATATATATATATATATATATATATATATATATATATAGTTCTTTGTTTTGTAATTATTATTTCATGTTTATTACCGAAATGAATTAAAAAAACAAAAAAATATATGTAAAAAAAATCTGTGTTGCTTATAAATCATTAGTGTTTATAATACACTTAAATATTCATAATTATTAATATACAGAAACTGTATATAATCTAGTGACTTTACGAACAAACCATCTGCTTTCTGTGATTAATTTCAGTGATGTTTGTATTACTGTAACCTATCCGACATATTATGTCTTGATGTATAATGAACAATAAACCCACGCGTATAGTTCAAGTGTGCCTGTATATCGAAAAGAAAAGCTTTATAACTCATTAAGTGGCCTAGCAACCAGAAACGTATAATATGAAATTCGTAATTTTCTTTTTATCCAGGTAGTCTACCTAATATATCACTTCAAAAATCAGCTGCTCTAATCCCACAGTATTATTGAAAGCGGATTGGAAGACTTCGATGTATTCTAAACTCAAAACTAACTTATTATTAATTTCCGCACAAGATCTTACCCACATCTTTAATAATGTT
Organism: Antedon mediterranea; assembly: GCF_964355755.1. Lineage (NCBI taxonomy): Eukaryota > Metazoa > Echinodermata > Crinoidea > Comatulida > Antedonidae > Antedon > Antedon mediterranea. Next base: position 12,767,655 of record NC_092672.1, on the reverse strand, counting down.
CTCGGTTATGTTAAACAATAATGATATTGTTTTTCCCAGTGAAATATTTCTCGTTTTGGGTGCTATGAACATAGCATGTAACCCAGAATACTTTACCTCTATTAAATCGGCGTATTTATTCCCTATTAATTTATAAGAGAATGTCTCGACCCACATCCATTGTATCAGTTTCATCAGATAGTTTTCGACTTGGTTTGTATTTCACCACCTGGAGAAATGTTGTGTTGGCTTTGTAGAAATAATATCAGGAAAGATCGAGGTTTTTAGTTTGTCTTTCCGTCTTTAGTAATAATACTTAAATACACATTGCGCTACGTTTTATCTCAAGGTAATAAATGTTCTCAAATTACCAACGATGATATTATGCACATTGATGGAGCATTTTGTATTTCACTTGTACGGCTGTCGTGAATATTGAGATATTGAAATACATTTTTGAGAAATGTTTCCTAAATTTCTATTTTAGAAAGATATTAATAAGAAAAAAAGGGAAACAAAAGCATATACACTGAAGGAAACTAAACAGGAACTTCACAAACGATTAAATAAATCCTTCTTTTCTCATCCCTTTTTCATAACCGCGCCTTGTTAACATAACTACGTTATTTTGTTAATGAAATAATTGATTTCTGATCAAATAGAAAACATTAAATTAAACTGATTGATTTTTATTAATGTTGTACTGCCTACTTTAATATGTGGCTTTAAGCTATTTATCTGTTGAAATGGGTTAATACATATAATAAATATATATGCGTGGCGTATACAGTAGTTTAAATTATTTGTCAATTATCATTTCTGGATTACAGAGTCTATTCTATTGCGATGTGTTCGGTAGTGTTAGGCTTTCTTATCGTCTTCGAAATTTTTCCATAGATTGAACATGAATTGTTATCTTGGCTTTAGGACCCATTTGGTAGTACGGAATGTTATTTTGTGTCTGGGTAAACTGGTATATAATATTGCTGATATAACAGGTACCCATTTATAGCCTACACATGGGAGTGGAGAGAGTCAAACGTAAGTAAAGTGTATTGCCTTATGATACAAGCAATGCGTCGAGCGTTGGGCTCGAACCCATGATCTCTCAATTAGTAGTCAACACACTGCGTCACATGCCCTTATAACAATATTAATTGTAAAGACGTTGTGTATTTTTCATCCAAGAAGTGTTAGTTAGGCCTACTTATCATAATAGACCAATCACCAACTGACAATGTAAACTGTTTGTCAGTTGGGCATTGTACCACCATGGACCTAAACATTAGGTACCACGGAATACGCTACAATATATACGTTCCTTTAGTATTTTACTTTAATTCAAAATTAAGTAATCTTTTTTCTTTCCTTCCTGAACTTCCTCCCTCATTTGTACTATTAATATGTATAAACACAGATAAAAATGTACAAAACAAGACGATACGATTAAGAGAAGATTAAAATGTCCAAATAAGTAATAAAATGATCAAATATGAATAAAAATTCAAATCATTCACCTTTAAATGGGCACGTGACAAGATTTCAAGATAATAGATGGACATACAGATTAACAGAATGTGAACCAAGGGTAGAAAAGAGGAAAAGAGGAAGACAGAAAAGAAGGTAGAGAGATGATCTAACAACTTACATTGGAACGGCTGCATGGACTAGGACAGCAAGAATTAGACAGAAATGGAAATGTTATGAGGAGGGCTTCATTCAACATTTGAATGAACTATGCATAGATAGAAGATAGAAATGTTGCATATTGTCATGTATTTATAATTTACAGTTGTTATGCTTGTTATCATGGTTGAATGGGCTATGTCATATTCACTACTTAATTTAATTAAACTAATTTATCATTATCTAAGTCAAAGGTAAAGGACTCATTCTTAAAAATAAGCTTATCATATCTTAATTAATTTTTCGTTTCTTAATAACTTCAGCCATGATTGGTTTGTAATTGCTCTCTGAGAGTGCGTCTATCCTCTGAACTTAACATAACGTATCAAGCCATTAGCTTATCAACACTGTAAATGTGTGATTCGGAGGGTCCATTGTAAAAATAAAAAAGACTACCGAACTTAATTTTACGTTCGTTTTTACCATTTATACTTAAATCAGTTCATACATCATTTTCAGCATCACACGTATAATTTTACCACAATGTGATATACAATAGCGTCATGAGTTTTGGAGAGCTAAAATTGTGTCCTTGTCTATAGAAATGTTGTATAATGACTGTGACTGTGTTTCGAATCAATAATATTAGTTTAAAAAAACTTGACACTTATGGCGTTTCATACGTATAATGCTTAAATATTTTTTCAGAAAGAAAATTGGCAGATGATTAGCATAAAAAAGACAATAAATATACATACTTTGGGCAGGTCTACAGAGTAGAACTGGAACAGCCTGTGTATCATGGTGGTACGCATGCACGTTTACTTAAAACATTTCTTCAAAATAGTATTAAACCAATGATGATTGTTATCATCTTTACTATAATCATATAAGACTTAGTATTAAATGTCGATAGTAATAATAATAGAGTAAATAATTACGGTCATAGAATATGTTTATACCGATATTGAATTATTTTGAAATAGAATAGAATACGATGTATGATATAACATATCTTCTCATATTTTTATAATATTATGTAGTCAAGGAATATTAAGAAATGTTGACGTGAGAGATGTCTAAAACGGTAATTATGTTTTAAGTTTATTGGTAATTACTCCAAAATGACATCGTAAAATCATGAGTGTTGGGTAAGTTGGTCCTAATGGATTCATCTACGGATGAGTAATTTATCTAATGCGAATCTAATGATGTAGCTATCATCAGCGATGTGCAATGCTCTCTTTAATACTTGTTTTTCTTTATTGTAATGATGAGTGTATTTATATTTTTTGGAATAATACAGTAAACTCTCGTGTAGTTTCTTTATGTTTTGTGCTATAGATATACTACTAACATTATAGCAGTTGTAGCAGACATTGGCCTTCATTTAAAAATATAAAAAAAAGCAATGCTAAAATAAAGTAAATATAATTGTATTTTTAATTTTTATTTTAACGTACAATAATATATACTTAATACATACATTTTACATTTAAGTAGTAGTAAGGAAGGAAGGAATAGACAGGAGACAGGACAATAGAGCGAGAAGAAAGAGTAAGATGAAGCATGTCAGATATCTAAAGGAAGAGAAAAGAAAGATGGGTCTTATTAATAATTTATTTATTTCAAAGAGACATTGACAGTGCTTCCCATTGGTCTAATGTTTGGCAATTGCCATTAATGACACTAAGTGTAAGGTATTTCATTATGGTCGTGATAATCCCAATTTCTTGTATTCAATGGCTGGTAATTTACTACATGAGGTAAAGCAGGAGAAAGATCTAGGTGTTACCTTTGATCCTATAGTTTAATCTTTAATTTGCATGTAGCGGATATTTGTAAAAGAGCTAATAAGAAACTAGGAAGGATTTATAGATCTTTTAAATTCTTGAATAAAGATGGATTTATGAAGCTGTATAAGTCTATTGTCAGGCCAACGCTTGAATATTGTAATACTGTCTATAATCTACGGTGGCCTATAAGTGTCACGGCAACTTTCAAAACATATCACGGCAACTTTCAAAAAAAGCTACGGCAATTTGAAAAAAGCCACGGCAATTTGAAAAAAAGCCACGGCAAATTAAAAATAAAACATCACGGCAAATTAAAAATAAAACATCGCGGCAATTTAACAAAAATACCACGGCAACTTAAAAATGAAACACCACGGCAAATTAGTATTGAAACACCACGGCAAATTAATAGTGAAACACCACGGCAAATTACACAATGCCACGGCGGAAGTGAGTTACCACGGTGGAAGTGAAACCTTTGGAATCTAATTCAATTTCAAATTGCCGTGGCTTTTTTCAAATTGCCGTGGCTTTTTTTGAAAAAATTGCCGTGATATTTTTTGAAAGTTGCCGTGACACTTATAGGCCACCGTAATAATCCTATATTAGAAAACGAGATCAGGATGAAATAGAGAAGGTCCAGCAAAGAGCAACAAGATTGATTCCTAGGTACCGTAATATCCCTTATGGACAACGTTTGAGAATTCTTGGTCTTCCTACCATGAGATATCGAAGGCAGAGAGCAGATTATCCAAGTTTTTAGGATTGTAAAAGGTTTCGATCGTATTTCGATCAACACATTTTTTGAATTTGATCTAGAATCTCGGACCCGTGGACACCCATATAAACTCAAGTTTAAAAGCTCTCGTCTTAATATTTGGAGGGACACGTTCTCCAGGAGAGTTATTCTCTTATGGAATGCTCTGCCTACCGATGTAGTTTCATGTGCTACGGTGAACTTGTTCAAAGCAAAACTTAACGTCGCATGGTCAAACCACCCGCTGAAGTTTTCACCCTATATAGAATATGATTTTATTGCTAAGAGGGGCTTTTAAGCACTGAGTGCTTCGCCTCGATCCCGTAGACGAAAGTGTACGGGAAACAAGGAAACAAGTAAACAAGATTGAAGTTAAAAGAATATTTAAAACAAATATATGGTAATCTTTAGAAACATTAAATAAATAATAAAGAAATGACAAAATTAAATAAAGAAAATATATTGACAGACCGATATCTGATATATTGTCCACTTAAAAAAAAATCTCAAATTTGTCTTGTTGGATATTCCATTTTAATGTTCCATAATAGTTATTCACTTTTACCAAACATTGGGGAAAAAAATTGCTGCTTTCCAATGGGTTTTTCGTTGAATTTCACCGTTTGTTTGTCTGCGAAAGTGATTACCTTTATTGAAACTACAACATCTTTTTTGACTAATTTTTATTTTACATGTTTTTGGGGAATATACATCTTTAAATGTTTCAGAATTATTGCTTATTGTACATTCATATTACAATTTGTCATCAAAATAATCTGGATCATTATATTAAGCATCGTCAAAATCATCATTATCAATATCACAAGCATCATCATCGTCGTCGTCATCAACAACACAATTTTATGTTCATTATTAACATGAATATGACCAACATTGACATATCATTATTCTTTATCATCTCAATGTTTACAGTTTTCAATGTGACACGAACTTCTTAGGTATTTTTAATGTACTATAGTTCAGGATGTGGAGTGAATTTTAGAAAAACGTGGAACATTGCTCAATAATGTATGTGTAACACCATTCATTTAACCCAAAATACTCTGTTTGTACCAGTCATGTTGCCCAAAACGTGGGGGAATTACTCAGGCTGTAGTAGAAGTAAATGTAAAACTTTTGATTGTGTACCAGTCCATCTTTTATCAGGACCCTTTCTTGACTCAACTGTGAAAACGGTAGTTATCTATCATCAGAGAATAGATTCATCAGGTTTGTTTGCAATCCAGAGAAGTAAATTAGTTTGTCAAAACCAAATTGTTTAATCACGATTGATTAATATACGAAATATTAATCAATTGTGAGTAAACAATTTGGTTTTGACAAACTAATTTACTTCTCTGTAGTTATCTATATTAGGCATACTTCTTGAATTATGAATGGTTAAATATTTCACTTGTCATTAGGCGTTGAAAGTTTGGTTGGCTACAGCTACATTTGCACTTTCATGTTGTGATATGAATACAATTTGTACTTTTGGTACATTTAATACTCTGCAGTGTTTATGTTATCTGGTGTGTATATTTAGTACTAGTTTGTATAAAGAACAAAATGACATTAAAATATGGTAGTTTGTAATTTAGAATGTGATTGAGTTTAATAGAGGATAACTGAAAGGTCACAGTAAGATTGAAAGTGAACTACTTTTAAATCTGATTGAAAAAGGCATTCGATTCTTATTTTACCGTTACATATCACTGGAAATTGCATATTTTATTGCAGATATTATTACTCTACAAATCCCCTTTACCACACCACACATACTACATCCGAGGAATATTAAAAAATGCATAATCTCGAGATAAAAAAGTTTCTGATCCTGTTATCGGGCCCATTGAATCAAACGCTTCACGTCGGGTCAATCATAAAACTACAATGTGTCTGACGTAATTACTGTGAAATATTTGATAAAATTGACTAGCATACACAAATTACTGTTTTAATCTGTAGGATTTGTTACATTTATTGCAAACTGTCATCCCCTAGTCGGACTTTTTGTAGAGGCCAAATTCTTGCAGCGGTAGCCTATGCTTCTAGGTCTGTGCCCGGCGCTGCGTACGGTAGTTTTAGAGCCTAGCAACACAATCATATGGCACCTAATAAAATCGATATCGCAAATTTTCTAAAGTTCTATCTGCACTATCAAACTGTATGTGACAACAAAATTTGATGTGCCCATATATGGTAGTGATATATCACATAAAGATTGTTAGTGCACGCAGAACGGGACGTACCGTTATAAAATGATAGGACTTGGTTGGGTTTGGTAGGGCTGTTTACTTATACTGTAGGAGTGTAATGGAACTCGTGTCACACACATCTAAAACAACAGTAAATAGTTGGGGAGCCAGAAAGGGGTTACCTGCACCCTCTAGCGAAATATGTTATCAATATTTGCTTCTTTATATCAATACAATGTTTTGCTGTTGGCCGAAAAAATTGGGATGCTTGGTCAGTACAAAGTTTCCCATTAGATTGAATATCAATATGGGTCTTCTGAGTAATTTGGCACAAAAAATATTCCAATACACCCAGTAGTTACCAAGTTACGCAAAGTCTTTGACCATATTGACCTTTTGGCCCCTGTACTTTTTTTTCGGCCAACAGCAACAAATTGATTTGTATTGATATAAAGAAAACAACATAGTATGCTAGAGGGTGCAGGTAACCATTTCTGTCTCCCCAACTAAAATGCTAAAATTAACATTGCTGTACGATTTTGTGCAGTTCTTTATTTCAGTATAAAAACCAAGCCTTTGTACATACACTTTACACAATACAGTGATGTTAATTAATTTTACTTCCAACGTTTTTGCCCATGTAGAAGTATATCGTTTAACCGTTAGAAACAGTTGGTTTAATTTTAAAATTTAATGTCACCTCCTATTACATTATTTAAGTTGGTTAATTTTATTACAATAAAGGGCAATAAATCTTCCTAACTATAATTAATTATGGATTTGAAACTGAGTAGAGCATATAATAATATATCTTTCATACATCGCAGTATTGTTTACTTTTAGAAAAGGGATACTGCTTTATCAATTGCATTTGTAGGTTAAAATATCAATATGTAATAATAGTTTGTGATACTCTTCCCTGGTTATATTTGACAATAACATAAACAGTATAATAATTTTCTACTCAGGTAAGTCGACAAAAAATACATTACTACAGCATCCTAATTTAGCAAATGCAATAAATACATTAAATTTGATTTTAGACAGACATCTTCTAGATGCTTGTTGAACAGTTTTATTAATAAGGACGACATATTCACATTTAAATCTCCATTAACTATTTACAATAAAACAATGTTGGATACAATCAAAAGTAATCTTTTTCTATCCCTTTAAACAACATCCATCCAGGAATTTCACAAAGCGCACATGTTTACCACCAAACTAAACAATGCAGATTGTGGACACAAACGACAGATTTTAGCTTTGTTGGATCGTCACAATGTTATTCGAACCACGACCGGACCTATGCACATCTGTTAACTGAATAATGTTAGGCTTTATTATTTAAGCCGAAACAATTATTTAGGCCCATTATTATGTAGGACATTATGTACAGGACAAACACTCCATAAGGCCTATTCATATACTTTTCAACAATAAAAACACCTCTCATATTAACACATTCTTGAACTCATAACGTTTTAATAGGCTTAATAGGTGTATTAATTTACTACAGTAAATTGAATAGTATTCAATAATAGTCCCACTATATACCACGTTACAGTGATAGCCGACGGAAACTAAACATATATAAATGTATAATAATATAAGTAGTTCTTTGATAGTAAACCAATAAAACTTACGTTGGCAAGACAGTTTCGTCTAGCTGTCAGCTTGACTTCTTCAGTTGCTATGATGCGTTATGGCGCCGATTGGTCTCCTTTCCAGCCACTAGATGATTTTGTTGTGTAGCCTAGGGGACCAGTCGTCGTCGGAAGCTGATCGTAAATGTGAGATAGTTGGTGCGCGCCTTCGTCTCTATTCATCTTTGTATTTTTATTTTGCTTTCTTATGCTGATGCTTTCTTTAATTTTACGTTTAAGCCAAACTTGTTCTTTGTGTAGTACCTCTATCTTATCCCAGTTAGGTATGTGGTTGTGTGTGGTCATATGGTCCGTGATTGCTGATTTATGTAAAATGGAGGACGAAACTTTCCGTGATGCACGCGTCTGCATGTTCTGTGTGTTTTCCTCAACATCTTTCTTGTGCTCTTTAATTCTGGTTTTGAGTGCCCTACCCGTTTCCCCAATATACACCATCTCACAGTTGGTGCACCCCACTTTGTAGACGACACCACAGGAATCCTCTTTGCATGCTTTATCTTTCGGTCGGACGATTAAGTTTTTAATTTTGTTAGATGGTTTAAAGTATGTTCGTATGTTATATTTTTTAAATGTTCTCTTGATTTTCTCTGACAGGCCTTGAATATATGGGATGGATATCGACCCTCTTATATCTTCTGTTTCGGGTTGTTTGTCCGTTTTTTGTTTATCTAGGTTACGTTGTACCTTTCTAATCGTCCATGTAGGGTAGTTGCATTGTTTAAGTGAAGTATGTATCATCTCAGTTTCGTTCTGTTTGTCTGGATTATTTGTGATTATCGTGTTACATCTGTGTAGAAGTGTGCGGATAACGGATAACTTGTGTTGTAGAGGATGATGTGAGTTAAAGTCCAAGTATTGATTTGTGTGGGTGGCTTTCCTAAAAACTTTAGTGTTGATGTTGCCTTCCCCATCAACTAAAATTAGCGTATCCAAGAATGGGATAGAGTTGTCTGTTAAGGACATTTCTTCGCAAGTGAAATTAATGTCATCATCGATTTTGTTTAAGTGTTGTAATAATGGTTGTGTCGCATCCTTGGGAATTATTGTTATAATGTCATCTACATACCTTTTCCACATCCTCGGTTTTATGACGACTGGTCCCCTAGGCTACACAACAAAATCATCTAGTGGCTGGAAAGGAGACCAATCGGCGCCATAACGCATCATAGCAACTGAAGAAGTCAAGCTGACAGCTAGACGAAACTGTCTTGCCAACGTAAGTTTTATTGGTTTACTATCAAAGAACTACTTATATTATTATACGAATCGAAACCAGAAGAAATATTTTCAATATATAAATGTAATTTCCATTTATGTATAATTTGAAAATTGAGCAATTATACTTTCTGTAATCCTAATGAAGTGAAACAAATTAAATAAAAACCATAAAAAAGTAATTCTAGCCTACTCTTTTCGAATTTGATATTAATTATTAATTCGATTAATTTATTTGGAACCAGTTAACACGGAGATACAGTTGATTCATTCTAAAAGTCACTAATTAACCGTCTTACTATGCTACACTATACTCCGGGTTTTTAGTATTCATTTTCTAGACATGAGAATAAGAATTATTTTCAGGTAGCGCTTGATCCTTTCCCTTTTTAATTCCATATTCTGATACCTCAGTGTAAACTGATTCAATTTCTGTTAATTCGGACACTTGGACACCAATAGAATGTTTACCGTCAATTACCTGCGGACTAGATATTCCATCTTTAGGCTCAAAATAAACCTCCGGCTGAGCAATGCGCTCGCCGTAAATGTCCATGGATTGTGGCAGCTGGAAATGATAAAAGCCAATAATTACGGCAGTGAATAGTGCAATGCAGAGTCCGCAGCTACCGGTTACTGCAAGTATCAATGCCGTTGACCAATTAAACGCGGTTCCAGCAGGATTACCAGTGGCATAAGTTGGATTTGAAGTCACAACTGGATCGTGAATCACACGTAGAACGTGTGAAACCCTGCTGCTTCCCATTGTGTTACGACCTATACACGTTAGATTGACTTCATGTATGATCGTCGAAGGAGATAAGATTAAACGTAACGTGTTTCCGTCATGCTCTTCAAAAAACCGTACAGTAGAATCTTCAGCAAAATCTACTGACCACCTGAAAGTAACAGGACTTGGCTTAGCTTGCTTTGATGTGCAAACGTAGACTAACTCTTGCTGTTTGCGTAAAATAACCTCGTATGCCCCGTTAATGCTTACAGAAGGAGCATAGTTAACGTTAATGTTACCGTAAGAGCAGTTCTTATTAAATATGCTAGGGTAATTGTCTGTCGGTGAGGTTTGGACGCACGTCAACACTGACCCATCGTCGGTCCGACGAGCTACAAATTTAGCAATGTATTTATATTTTTCCTGTGTTTTTTGGGAAGTGCCTGTTAGTAATTTGTTATCTTTGTATATTGCTAAGTTGACACGAGGATTTGTGTTTTCTTGTTCACAAACTAGTTCTACTTGGTCGCCTTCGTTGTAGTTAACTTCAAGACGTTTACATTCTGGTGACTCGGTTTGAGGAACCTTCGTGACGTTTAAAGTGGCCCTATTTGATTTAAATTTGTGTACGCTGTCTTCGACGACGACGCAATAAAATCCCTTGCCATCGTCTGTCGTCTGTACTGGTTTTATTTTCAACCAAATATAATTGATATCTAGGGTTTCATCTTGGTTGCTTGTTATGATGTATCTGCTGCTTGGCATAATTTGAGTTTGAGAATCATCATACCATTCAAGTGTTTGAAAACTTTGAAAAGACAGCGTGCACTCGAATAAGGCAACTGTTCCTTCATAAACGCTTTTACTCGTTGGTGCTGTGAGAAATGAACCGGATGAAGCTGCCAGTATAAAACATTGAGAACACAGTAAACATATTTTCAAAAATGTTTTCAATTCGTTTGTGTTCTTACACCTGTTCGTCATTGTGGATGGTAGGCTACTATTATATCAAATCATGAGTGAAAATCAAACTGCATGCACACAATCCATTCATATCCTTCTGGTTACTGAACTTTACACTACACAACGTTGCTTGATTATTAACTCAGTCTAATCGATTATGGCAATTCCCATGACAATTTCAAAAGTCGAAGATGCTGCCAGTTAAATAACTGAAACAAAAATGAAAATATGTGTTATTTAATAGGCCTATGACAACGAAGTATCTCAATTTATAATTTAGGCCATATTTATTTAAAATTAACGACGCGCTTTGAATTAACGCCCCACGATACCACCCTTTTTCCACAGAACATATTTTAAAATAACTCCTCCCTCACTTATTTCCTCGAAGTAACGCCCCCCCCCCCACATGCATATATACACAACATTGTAATACAACGCATTTATATTTGTAGTAGATTTATTGATTGACATGATCTACAATTTACCGAGCAGCTTATAAATTTTACTGTATTTAAGTTTGTCTTCTTAATATTAATTGTGTTTTTTCATACTATATAGGAGGTATTTATTTGATTATAGGCCTACATGTTACCATAAATGATGTCATTATTTGGTAGGGTGACCAGTTCCTTTCCGCGTCGCCCTTTTCTCCCAACAATTTTCAACCAGGTACACATTTACAGCTGTGTGGACTGGGAGTTGTCAGGAATTAAACCCGGTTCTCTCCGCATGACAGTCAAGTGTCCTAACACTCGACTACCAAACTACTTAACACCATTTAAATAACACATATAATTTATTTTGAACAACATTCCACCAATGATTCCGAATCGTTACTGACGATAACGTATACTTTATACTAGGTTGTAATTAAAGTTATTTTTAAATAGAAACTTTAATGAAAATTGAATGGCGCAAAACTTTAATTTGTCGCAATAGACACCTTTTCTGCACAACAATTCGAAGACCGATATCGACCGATCGTTTTATTTTGTTATTTTTTTTTTGAGTAAGTGAAGTATGTGAAGCTGTAACCTATTATATATATTGCTTATTATCGACTTTGAAATTGCAAATATAATCATTTGGAATATTCAACCAGGGAATCTTAATAGTTGTCTTACACATAGATACAGACCTCGTTAAATTATAATCCTAAGGATATGGAGCGCATAAGTTTCATGATGGAATGTACATACAAAATACAGATTCATATTATACAAGTATATAAGTATATCTGAGTGATTTGGAGGGAGATATAACATGTTGTTAATAGTTTGATATTATCTTACTGCTTTACTGTCATTATTTTTGTTAATTTTTCTTTCTGTTGTATTTTGTATTGCTATTTGGTGCCACCGATTTAAAGATGTAAATACAACTAAATAAACGTATAATAATGAACGGATATTAATTTATAAAATTAATATTCAGCATTAATAATAATAATAATAACGTACTTAATTTTATGAACGAGTAGTATTGTATTTTTTGTTTTATAATAAATAGTTATTTTTCTATACTGTTTATAATAGTGCCTCTTTTACTTTAAATTTGTATATTGATTGTAAACAAACGTTATCCGCCAATGGCTGCTGTTTTGTATATATGTTTTATACCTGAATAAATAAATAAATAAATAAATAAATAAATTACTATAATATGTAGTTGCTTCATTGTGTTTTCAAATTAAAGTTGAAATGGTTACCTACAGACAAACATTAACTTTGAAGATCTGAAATAAATACCAATACCAATCGATCAATAAATATTAATACGATTTTTTTTAAAGATTTGTTAAGCGCTTAAGACACTAATCCGTGAACTTAAAAGCTACAAAATCCGGTACGTTAACGCATTACGTTTACGTACCGTATCTAGGCCTATTTACTTTACTTTAAGAATGGAACTATATATTCATAGGTATATGGTGTTTGTAATTTACAAACTTGAGATGGATAACTAGTAGGCAAAACATTGAAGATAGTTTATTTAAATGAATACCAAAAATCCATTAAATCAATCAATAATAATAAGATTTTTTGTATTTTAAGCGTTTAGGCAACTATTCCGTGATCCTAAAAGCTACCAAAACCAGAAAAAATCGACATACATTAATTACGTCTTTTTTACTTTAAGACAAAGACATTTCCGTTAGAGATTCTAGTTAGCAGTGAGTGTGAAAACTTCAATATAATATGAATTACAAATCGCTTAACTATAAAAATCAATTGTGATTGGCCCAATCAGACGAAATTGTCCACAAGGAATTGAAAGAATACCGAAGCTTATATCGCTCAATTAGAGAGGTAATTAACGTTTTATTGTGCACAGCGTTGATAATGACATTATGTGGCGGATTAGGCGTCAAACAAACAAACCTAACGCCTTTGGAGATAGAATCAATGAAATGAGGATGATAATTATTTTCTCAAATCAGTCAAAGGTTAACATCTATTGAAATGAATACTTATCAAATTATTATAATCAATAATTTTATTCACAAAATTATAATTGTCATCAATCAAGTAATTCGTCAGTGAATTATAGAAGGTGTGCATGATTGGATGATGCACGATCACTTTATAGCTTTGAAAGGAATCCTCATCATCATCATTATCATTATTATTATCATGATCATCATCATCATCATCGTCGTCATCATTATCATCATCATCACCATCATCATCATCAACAACATCATCATCATCATATTCTCCATCAATGTATATCAAGTATGAGCATGGACGGTGGTCCTCAAACACAATATGACATATGAAATGTGACGCACATCATAATTATATCAAAAAGATCATTAAAATAAACTACTAATACAATGAAGATGTCATCACAAGAGACATAATAGTAAAACTTAAGAGTAAGACATGAATTGAAAACGGAATTGAATTCGTGTCATGCTAATGATTGTTTAGAGTTCTTCAAATATTCGAATATTTTCAGTTCTGAATAATTTATGGTTGTAATTTTATTAATTGTAAAAATGGTAGTAAAAGTCACCGTAATGCACGTCACGTGAGATGTCGACAGGAAATTGCTTGAATGAACATATTTTAAATTTTATAAGTAAACAGTTGTCCTGTTTCAATTGTGAAAATTGTTTTTTATAACATGACTGATTGAGCAGGCGCGGGAAACAGGAAAAGCATTGGCATTTTTACTGTTTAATAAATTAAATCTGTTAAATCAATCTATCAAAAAAGTCAAATGAATATTGTATCATTAAAAACAGTTAAAATTAATATCTAATGAAAACATACATGTGGTAGTATACTGGAATTTAGTACATTTCGTAGTTTAGTTACATTGTCTGCATATAAATAATTCAGGAATTTTGACCAGAGTTGATTGGTGACAGAAAATATTTCATTTGGTGGCAAACATTGTTAAAACATGGAAGTAATAGCGCAGTATCATGACTCACTTTACGTAATTTATCTGTTTTAAAAAAGAGACTTTTAAAACACTTACTTTTCATTTTAGGCCTCTATTAAATGATGGATCTCTTTCATAACATTTGTTGTTAAATGTTTATACTGATTATTTGTTCTTATTGTTATTTTGTTTTTCTTTGTTGTCATTGCTTCATTGCTCATTATAAAGGCAAATTACTGAATAATGACAATGCTATGTATCTGGATCTCAATGGAGATACAAAATATATTATCAAAACCTAAATTAAAACTATATAGAATAAAAGTGAGAGTGCTTATAGACCTGCAAACTGGAATTTAACGTATGCATACCTACACTTGCATTTGTTTTAAATACAATCAAATACTCAGTGCAGTGGTAATTCCTTAAACGTGTAACACGAAAAGCGAAAGAAAGAGTGTGCACAATTAATTTCAATCTATACCATTGCCTTTTTTCCAAAAATATCTGATTAAAATGTGAATTGAAAAAAAAATGAAAATATGTATTACAAAAAATCCTTATGCCTATAGTATTTGAAGGCACAAAGAACCCTTAGACAGGTTAGACCAGGTTAAGATCAATGATATTCAATCAAAATGTTGAAATCGTTATTAAAGAGTATAAAAGTCATCTAGTTCGTACACGTACACCACCTGCTTGCAATCAAATGTTTGTTTTATATTGATATTCATAGATTAGCATAACTTCTTTTAAATAATTCTACACGCTTTATATTTTCATTTTTTTGTAATGATGTACATTGTTAATAGGTGTTTATACATGCCTTTCGTCAAAATATAACTATTCGAATCCTGTTTTTATAATGGTAACTTTGATACCCTTAGGCCTACCTATGACTGGAAACTTTGTCTACAAGATCGAGTCGTGCAAGACAGAACACATTAGGTCGACGTTCATTTTCTGTTAACTTTTATAATATTAATTTAATATTCACGATAAAACTATTGATTGAAATGAACAAAAATAAATTAAACTATACAAATGGCACAATTTCACATATTTATTTTAGTGATTCTGTTTGTTTGTTTCTTTCTTTATTTCCACTCACAACAAAAAATAAACATATACAAATATTCATTACAAAAATGAAAGAATGGAAAGGAGGAATCTGTGAAGCAGAGCTGTATAAATGAGAAAACTAGAGATATAGATTGCAAATCGTTATTTGAGCAACTGGGACAGTGAGTAAGAGGTACTGTGCATGCATAATATATCGAAAAGGCCGGAAGTGTAAACATGGAAAAAAATAAACAAAAACATTAAGCCTATTATATGCCTACTGAGTCGCTCATGATCGGCATAGTGCTTCCGGGGGACAAACAGGCTTCATCTTGTCTTTTTGTCCTTTTATACCTCACCTGTGGTGGTCACCTTGAATGGTGATGGTCAATCTTAAAGTAGAAGGAAATTTTTTTCCCATTATCCCCAGAGGTGCTAACCGGTCGTGGGCGACATATGTTTTTAAATTTTTTTAGTACATAATATTTGTTGTATGTTATATGTATGTACATGTAGATGCATTTAAATAATAGTTACCGAACTGACAAGCACTCGCTTCTTGTTGGTGTACTGCTGGGTGTTGAAATTGTAAATTGTAATTGTGAATTGAATTGTGAATAAATGTAAGCGGGCCTAGAACTAGAGAGATATGCGGGTGTAACCAGTTCATTATTGATCAATTAGCTCTCGGTAACACGTCTACTATTAAATCATCATGATATCAATAGTTATTCATAACATTTTTAGTTTCAATTTATATGCAAGCCTGTCTATGCAGCAACATTTTAGGATGTTATGTGTGCATCCATTATTCATTGAATCGCTGAAGCATGACGAACATGGTTTTGAATGGAGAGGACCGTCTCTAATCTCCTTTATTATTACTGTTAACGCCTTTTTTTCATAATTGTTGATATGCTGATGATAAAATTCTGTGTTTGTCCTGATGTTTAATCAATCAAGAAATATATAGTTTTGTATAGATGACGATGATAATCTACACATCTGTTTAGAAAGGTGAGCACACATCCCAAGGCGAATTCACTGATATATCTAGATCACAACTGATCACACAATTTCCCTCAGTTCATTGTAATGGAGAAGAAGAAAAGATCAATATAGATTTTTTTTTCTATTTTGTCGTAATAATCTTAATTGTAAAATGAATTTGACTCTTTATTTCACACATTTTAACTTAAAAAAAAATACAACAATGTATTTTGTTGGTTCATCCCACTGCTATTTCCAATTAAGACGTATTTTGAAAACATTACATTTTAATAATATTGAAAAGTTAGAACAGATATCTAGCTGCACTATGGCATAACTCGACAATACATCATACTTTACTATATACTACGGTACTTTCCTTTAGGTTTATTTTTGAATAGAAATAGTGTATAATTGTTATGCCTGCGATTAGAATAGAAACATTTAAAACGTAGGTATAATATTTATACACATCAATATAATAAATATATAGAGGGAAAACATTTTTTGTATAAAATATGTGCATTCTGAATTATTCGTTAAGATATCACTATAAAATATTCTGAATAGTAGTTTGTATTTACATAAATTATTTCGATTGTAGTAATCGAGTTGAGTATCCACATTAAGGCAGGGGCGCCGCAAACCATCATTATTATAAGAACTTAAATCTGGAGGTTTAGTGTACACATCAGACTCGAGTGTATTTTAAAGAACCGAGTTCTTTTTTCAGAAGATTACATGTATTGCATGCACAAACGTGGCTGTTTACAAAGGTAATGTTACCATGTACGGTAATTTACTCTCAAACTCCCATTACACAGACAATGTATATATTATTTTTCTACCGTCAAACTATTGATTGAGTATCATTTCGACTTTTTTGAAGTTTGCAAATAGTGTCAGTGTCCCATTCGTGTTTTCATTTTCAATTAGGGTTTGGTACCAAACGATTATAATCAATAATAACTAAAAGCAAAATTATAATTAATGTAATGAAATCAACATTATAATAATTTCCAATGCATAAAACACGTTTTGTTTCGTATTGGTATTTTGTAA
This sequence comes from Antedon mediterranea, assembly GCF_964355755.1. Classification (NCBI taxonomy): domain Eukaryota; kingdom Metazoa; phylum Echinodermata; class Crinoidea; order Comatulida; family Antedonidae; genus Antedon; species Antedon mediterranea. The sequence continues at coordinate 12,750,214 of NC_092672.1, read as the reverse complement.
CTGCTTTAAACAAATGGCAGAAAAATTGCAAAGAATGCTATAATAGGTTCTACAAGCATGTACGAGTAGAGAAAACACTCTCATTAGGACAACTGTTACCTAAATACCTAAATACATCCTAAAATATTAAATGTACTTTAAGCATTTGGTTTTGTTTGTCGATACATGCGACACAGTTATCATGCTATGTCAAATATAGAGCTCGTTACTTGCCACTTGTTTCTGTCAAAGGAAATTCGGTAATACATTAACATTATAATTTAAAAATTAACATTTTGGATGAAAAATCTTGCTAAAAGGTACAAAAAGCTTTTTTTACAGACTTACATTGTATGTTCAGTCATTATTGAGGCCTACTTGAAATGTCCTCAATATTTGCCATGCATTTTGTCTGAGTTTTGATCGTACTATGTTTCTACTTCTTCTTTTTTGTTACGTCCATTAATAATTTTGAAATAAGTGGAAGTGGAATTTCGACTTACATCTGTATTTTAATAAATATTTTGTATTTATTTTTCTGTCTCGACTATGACCTTTTAATATATTCATGATGAATACAAAGAGTGTTATTTTAGAATGTATTACTGTCATTAATTATCTATTTTGATGTGTATATATAGAATGTATTAATGATGTTGTTGTTTTGCAACTTAACCAAAAGGGCCTAATTAAACACGTGCACATGATGATTCTTTTTCTCTACACAGCTTTTCAACAATGTGTATTTTATACAGAAAGACTGGAAATAAATATAACATAAATAAGTTAAAAAAACGAAATTCAACAAGTCCTCGATAAAACGTAAATTACTATAAAATTGATCACATGCGATGCACTATAAGCTGAACACATACTGGTTAATACTCAAATCACCAATGTCCAGCCAACATTTCTAAAGATTGTAGATTGGTTTGTGCAACTAATGCCGGGTTTAAAGAGGAGGTATGTTTGCCATACTTTAATGGGAAAGAATCTCTAACTACAGCATATTGGATCAGTTAGTGACCATAATGACAACAATTATTGCTATTATAATGATACTTTTGTTTTGAAAGAATGCATGTCAATATTTTGCCTGAAAGGGATAATTGTTTATAATAGTAGTATTCATGGTCAGGATTAGGAATAATAGTACACGCTAAGAGTTTTGGGTAATTATAGATAAAAGGTCGAAATATTTACAGGAATTACAGATTTCAACATGTCCACGAGGCATGAATAAAATCAACAACTAAAGCCCCAAAAAGTTCATACACAAGATTTGTTTTTATTTTTATACGTTTGTTGTTAGTGTATCCTTTGTATACATGTTCGACTTGAATGATCAAGGGAGTAATTTATTTGCATAATACATCACGATCAAATGTATAAAAGTAATAACTACAAAATGATAACTAAGAAAGCAATTATAGAAACGATTCGATACAATTTGTTGTTCCGTGCCGTTTCTATCGGTTGAGATAAAGAAGATGTGCATTACCAGACAGAAGACGCCGTTAGTAGCTGTAATTTCTTTAAGAAAGTGAGTTATGTTAAAAGTCATACCTAAGGGGAGATTTCAGTTTGTTTCTAGAAAGTGGAAAATATATCCATATACGAATATATTTTCATATTTCAATAACAAAACAGTAATGCCTTATTTCCCATGGCCCATTTTGTTTATCGAGATCAATGCCTAAGGATAGATGTTACTTGGCATGATTAGTATTTTTTCGACATCGACATTTTGAAAGCGTCTGCTAGAAGTGTCCTTCTGGTAATTCCTTAACTGCTATAGGGGCTGTAATTAATTGTTCTAATGGATTTCAAAAATCCCATAGACGTTTGAGGCTGGCAATTTATTCTCTTTCTGTTAAGCTCACTTATGCAAAAAATTACATTATGTACATTAAGAAATACATCTTAAATGTTGTTACATAAATGAACTATACTTAGAATCTAAAGTATACATGCATTGTAGCAGTCTGTATGAATAATACCAAACCTAAACCAACCCTATAAAGTGGTACAAAATCACTTGATTCTGTAAAAGGAATGATACGCGTAACTGGAACACCAATATTATGGGAAGATAGAAAGTTTAGTGAGTGATCGAGCGGTTAAGAGGGTTCGAGGATCACTGGTCCATGGTAGAACAAGTTGGGATTCTCAGATAAACACGTGACTTTTATTACCGAGGTCCAGTGTACACGAAATGTTTGTATGCGTCTTTCGAACGCGTAGGAATGTGCTATAGTTCACATACTTTTAGGGGATCGTCTCCGGTGTGCTGATCATCCTATTCCTCACTCCAGGAGAACAGGTTCGACTGAGGAAATCACCCGTATAAAGAATAACAATAATAATAATAAAACATCGAGTGTATGTAACAACAGCATCATTATATTAGCAAGTTTCTTTAAACATTATAGGTTTTAAAGAAATGGATTTTAATTTTGAATTAAAATAATAACATTTCTAATTCATGTTAACAAATGAAACAAACATGAGCAGACGTTTGGGTTGAATCTTTTATAATGAAAGTTCATATTTTTCAAACCAGGCCTCCCATAATGATTTAGTTAATCTACGTGCTTATGTTACTAGAACACAATATGCATTGCATTTACTAAGCGTACTGCTTGCTTGGTGTGAATTGTTGAAAAATACTTTTAATTTCCTACTATATTAAACTACAGAATATCATACTTCTATTCTTGATTTATCGCTTCTGGAATTAGTAATATGATATTTGTAATTAACAATATTAGTATTTTATTGGCAATGCTTTTGGTTACAAACGTTTGTAAGAAACCTGTACTTTATTGCTAATTGGGTTTCTTTGTTGGTTAAAAAGAAACACAACCATTACTCTTTTCATTGTACGATTCCATTCTTCAACCTATTGACAGTTTATGAATACCTATCAACGTAATTAGAAAACAAGAAAAGTTATTGTTACACTACTACGTAGACAGATCTTGTTCATTTAGTTAATATAAGTGACACTAACAACATCTTTGTTCGAATTATATTACAGTTTAACTATTCTCATTTATCACTGTTCATCACAATTCCTTGTCCAATAAATTAAATACCATTGAAGAATAATTGCGTTTACTTCTCGACAGTTAGTTGTGTTCATCAGGCATCAATAAGTTGTATATTAACATACTTCCATAATATGAATAATATTGATATAAACTTCTTATTCTTATTCACAAAATATAGGCAGCAGTGACAGTGACGTAATTAAATTGGTACTGTTTTTTAGCTAACATAAAGCAACAGAAGCAAAACATATGTTCATGTATTGTATAAGTCTAGGCCTAACATTTTTTTTTTTCGATTTGAACGATTTTATAAAATGTTTTCCCAGGACGTTTACAACAAGTTGACGATTGAAAGATTCGATCTCACCTATTGATTGGTGTTTTGGCTGATTGACTCATCAATGATTATTTATTGATTGATCAAGTTTGGCGATGTGATCAAGTGATCGATTACTTTATTGTTTGGTTGGTTGTTCGATCACTTTTATTTTTCGGTGGCCCAGCCCGGATTTTAATTGTAATTGTTTTGTGATTTTATTTTCGTAATGTTTTAACATGGATTTGGCGAAATATGTCTTCTTTTGCAAATTGGTGAATGTAGTATACTTATAATTGTGTAACTGAATGACAGATAGGTTGTTTAATTTATTTATTGTATTTATGGTTACCAAAGTCGGTTTTCTTACGTAGTTTTGTAATCAATAATAAACGTCATAAAAAAATGAGTAAATATAGTTTAATTAACTTATTATAAATGTAGTTTAGTTAACTTATGTTAAATAATACTATTTCTATTTCCATTGATATTAATTGATACTAATTAGTAACCAATCGATGCTTCATTGCGCTCAGAAACAGAACAAAGAAAGAAAGAAAATATTTTATCTTCAATATTCATTAATTACACAGAGAAAACATATTATACTTTATTCATTCATGATTTCCTGATATGTTAGGAAGCTTGTACTTAGCTACAAATAATAAGATACAAAGATGGTATTATCAATGGAACTAGGTGGGCGGGGGGGGGGGGGGGATATGGAGATAAGGAGGCCTATAATTGTTTACGAGTTGTAGACCTAACATACGATGTAATCTTGTTGAGTTCTAATTATGCATTGTAACATTCCCAAGCCTTGCATGGCGATGACGTATGTATTTTGGATCCCGTTTTGGATTGAATGAAACTTGTAAATTTGCAATTATTTCTTTAACAGGATCAGGTGCACACTGGTGAATTCATTGCAATTTTATCAGCGATTTAATAACATATTGATTATTATAACTAATACACAGGAATCTTAATTTGTTATATCTTTGAATTTGAATTTTGATTCACTACCACTCCTTGGCTGTAAAACGTGTCTCAGAGGGAAAAACTGAATTAATAACTGTTTACAATTAGGAACACACTGCTTTATTAACTTTCAATACAAAGAAGACATAGCAAGAAAACCATTGTCTTGCATAATGATATATTTAATATAAATATAAACCAGGTTTTTTTGTATTGATAACTGTAGGTATATTAAACAATATGTCTGCTACTGTATGCAATAAGAATCATAATGTCAACTTCTGAATTTGCTTTACAGACTCTATATTGAATGTTCATACTTATCACTAAACATATAAGCCTACATTTTGGTTAAAGATGTATTGTCCCAAAAACATGAACAATAAAGATTAATAAAATCAGACTTTAAATAGGCCATTTTTCAGATAATCACTTCTGTAGAAAAAAAAATTGTCACTTTAAAAAATAACATAATAAATGATTAAATTTAACCAAAAATCCATTGACTGACAGCCAATTTGACCATTTTTTGCTTTCAATTACCGTACAAATTTTTCAGGTGAATAAATTTTGTTTAGATCCAATTTTTAGTCAAAGTGGATAACTATTATGTGACATTCAAATGGCATATTCAACAAAAAATATTTTTTTTCAGGGGGATAATACATCGTTGTATTGTAACAGCGTTTAATATTGTACTCGTATTTGACTAAGTATGTATCTGTTTGTTTTTAAAATTCTAGATGTACAAACCAACACCAAAGTGGCAACATAGTGTTTAAATACAATAATTTGCTAATTTAAGTTAAAGATAATGATATAAGTATGGTTAGAAAACATGAACCAATACAATGCATAAAAATTAGATTATTATATAAAATACATTCATAGAAAACTTACCAAAATGAATGATGATTGAGCTGTAGTAAAATTCCAATCGGATATCTCAGAAATTATAAGTATTGTGTTTCCTATAACATGTTGCCAGTCACAAACACGTGCTCGCTTCCTATTAACTACAGAGTGTATGACATCCTCACACTTCGTACATTTCAACTCAATGTCTAAAATTAGTTATCGTGCTCTAGAATTAAGATCTCTCTCGGCAAGTCGCGTATAGTTGGCTATTTGTATTTACTACTTACTTGTTTTGCATGTCCTCGATTTGCCTTTAATGTATAGAAAACCGCGGAGTAAACCATATATCTGACTACTTTGGCCGCTGGTTTGATGACTCTCATGGGCGTCCTTACATACTCGCAATCAATACTCAGTAATCCCTAGTGCGGATGGCAGCCTGAAAATCCCAAATGTCATTTAGCGTACTGATGAATTTTTCCCTTATATTATTTTCAAATGTCTTGATTGATTATCTTGGTTCTCCTTAACTGAACACACGAGTCAAATTACTGGCTAAAACAATACTTATATTCATTTACATAATTATCACGCCGTAAACACGTCACAATAACCGTCTGTCGTGCACTCGTCATATTCAAATGCTATTGCGTGTAGAATTCTTCAAGAAGAATATTAATTTACTAAATTATTCTAAACGTTTTCTGATTGGTCGCGCTGTCGATCAATGGTATACACTTTTAAATTCAACGGATTCACATATTCTGTATATTCAAGATTCCATATATTTGGATTGGGTTATGGTTTTTTACTACTAAAAAAGCATATAATTCATTTTTTTAATTATTAAGTGTACAACGCAGCGATTATTATTATTATTCATTACAAGTCAATATTTACTTATATATTTATTGATTTGACGTGCGTACTATCTATATTTTATTGCTAATAAAGTAACACCAGCTGCACGGTAACATTAATATATAAAGTACAAGAATACATAAAACAAGTAGATAAAGGAATCAAAGGTGAATGCATACAACAGTAGGCCTAGGATATATGTTATGGAGGAGCGCTAAAGTGCATCTGTATACTAGCGCAAGTCATCTGGACACAACTTGAAGTAACTTATATGCACACAAGGTATAGCCGGAAAGTATTCTTACTATTCCATCGATACTCAATGTACCAGTGGCGGTATACGCCATTCACTCTGTATTAATTTGGTAAGTACGACCACTGGAGAGTGGCATATTACTGTATCGTACAGTACGACATATCGTACATTACAGTCGTGTCGAATACAACCCGAGGGCGCTGGCTCCCTTGCTCTCAGTGACCACGTTGTGCCATATATTCTGTTTTTAAAGATTTCACAGTAGGCCTACCATACTCAGTTATAACTAAACATAATATTATTTTTACATAAACAAATAATGATAACACACAGAAATGCATATACAGCAATATTTTCCGTCGTTTCTGCTATTATTCAAACATATGCAAACTGTACTTCGAGACGCTTAATAAACATCAAATTAATATATACAAAAAAGTGTCGTTAAAGAAGGCAATAAGAGAAATTGCTGCAACGTATAATTATGAATTTAACTCATACTATCTGGTCCAGTTAATAGTATCTAGTTATAATATAGCATTCACGTTATCATGGCAATGCTAGGTTTCTGTGTTGCAGAGCAGGCCTGTATTTCTTTTGAACTGTAATTGCAATAAAACAGAAAACAAGCATAGTTATTTTTATTTTACGATTGCTTTCATTATCCCTCAGCCTTAAACCGTCTTGTGAATATAGTGTGTAATGTACACACGACTTTTATTACCAGTACATATATCAAAACCAATTATCTTTATAGTATATGGAGGAAACTTTAATGTCAGTATTTCAATATTTTCATTTTTTCCAATCATGTAAAAATCACTATAAATAAATATCACATTGTATTCATATTGTAAGTAAATGAGGAGTTAGCAGATCGAGAAGATATAATAATTACAAACATTATGTAACAATTGAATCTTTTGTAGATTTTAACAAATTTTCATATATACTAAACATCTTTGCTAATCATATTGTCAATGTATACGCTTAGCCTACTACTCCGAGTAAGATTGTTAAATAATTTTGAAGAAACAATATTATTTTTACTATTTTTCTTCGATTATATTCGATACATTTTAATTTCCGTTCAGATTTTGAATGTGGAGAAATGTAACTATAGATATCACTCTAAGTTGTTTTTTGTTTTATTGTTTTCGGCCTTTCGGTCACGTGGCACAAACTATTTACAAGCTGGCTGTTACTAAACTTGATGTTTCACAATTTAAGGTAATAATAACCAATTATATCCATAAGGATATACTAGGTGAATTATAAAAACGAAAGTATAATTTTACATAATACGGTACACATTTGGCAGTTAAATTTGACCTTTGAATCATTATGAGTATAACTGTTCTTAATACAGATAGACGGCCTACTATCACGGTTTTGCATTATTTGTTAGCCTTAAACCAGAGGCACGTTTCTGGTGTTGGTCAGACGTTTTTCACCGTGGTAGCCTATTTATTATGTTTTTTTAATCATGGATATAGGCCTACTGTACATACATTGTAAAATAAGAGTTTAAAAATGACAAAAAAAAAAGAAAAATAAAAAACTCACAAAAGTAAAATTGTTATTTCTGTGTAAAATATTTTAAAATGAGATATAATGATAATGATCATGTATAAGGAAATTATATATATAATTATATATGTTTTAACTTTGTTTGGAAACAAAAAAAGTTAATGATGAGTTATTTAAGCATATTGTCTTTGTGTTAACTTTTTAAACTCCTTTTGTAATTGGGGTATAGACAAATAAAAGAAAATTATTGAAAAATGGACGTGATATGAAATACAAAAGTGACATTAGAAATTCACAAACATGTGATAATAATGAAAATAAACTGTGAATAAAAGTGGTGTTTACGCAAGAAGAATTGAAAAAAAAAGTATTTTTTTTTCCACAAAAGTCACTGATACAAATAAAAAAAATACGAAGAAAATCTTTAAAAAACAATGCTAACAACACTTGATTTCAAAATTCTGAAAACATGGTAGCTCGGCAATCGGTTGATAACTGTATAGTTTAGGCAACAATTGCTGAAACGCTAACAAAAATCACCGACTTTTGTAAAAAATATGTAGGTTTATATTCCTTTTCCCAATTACAATAACATTTTAATGTTTATAATCTTAATGTAAGAAATTAAAAATATGTATCAAATAGCAATATTATTATTAGATATGCGATCGTCCTACTTTTACCTTTCATATCTAGGCCTATAAACTGATTCAACATTATCAACTCTTGACATGCGTTTTTTTCTTATTTCACGGCAGTATATAATAATGAATACTATTACTGCCTTGGTAAATAGGCCGATCTACATAACGGTGTTGATATTCTAATTTAATTTGTTCAGTTGATAGTGGGTGCGTAGGAAGGGAATTAGCAATAGTATGCGATTCAAAACTATATATACTATTACAAATTAAACGCGGAAAAAATGGCACACTTCACGAAAATATTAAACATTTTGGCCTCTTTACCAATACAAATAGACATTAGTTCACATATGTAACCAATGATGAATAATACAAAAATATTTATAATAGAAAGATAAAGATCATTTTTTTTTGTTACAAGAATCAAAAGAAATTAGAAAATTTTTCATTCTATAACTAGGACAGACATTTATGCTGCATTATAAATTTAAATATGCATTGTCCCTCAAAATCATGAAAATTTAAGATTTATAAAATCATAGAAAAAAAAAAATGAGTTCAATTATAAAAAGAAAAAATGAACAGTTACATTTAACCAACAACCCATTGACTTCCATTATTTTTCGCTTTAAATTAAAGTTTTTTGCAGGTAAATAATTTTTGTTTCGATCCATTTTTTTGTGACAAAAAACAATATATTTTTCAAGGGCAATAGCTTTAAAAGCATCAAAGTCAAAATCGAATCCTGCTGTCTACAACAGTCTACCTGAGAATCATACTTCCTCCCTAAACTCTGAGTCTACCACAGAATCACAGAAAAATAACTGATTCTCAGACATGATGACGTCAACATTGGAGAGAAGCCAAGATAATGACTGGTTTTCCAAAATGGTAACAATTGAATTTGGTTTTAAAATATTAAATGCATAATAATTTTCACTCTTCCCAAATAATTTGAAATTAATTTATGTGATCCTACAGCTGTAATAACATAAGCTGAATAATTCTAAAACATAAATTCTAACATAAAGAAAATAACACCTTTACATAACAGTGTAAATAAATGGATATAATGAGATTGGTTCGTTTAATTTATTTTAAAATATTAAATAAATAATAAAATAGTATTATACATATGATTATATTATAACAATAAGGCAACGAAACATTCACTAGTCGTTCGGTTAGTCAAGATTTGTCAATTCAAATTCAGATTTCTGTGTGTTGTGAGAATATGGTGTAGAAATAATGATTGAGTAGATACGGCATTAAGCTTGGAATTAGTTTAGATGATTAAGACAAAACAAATTGAAAGCTGAGTAAAAATCAATAACTACGGTACGATTCATGAATACGTGCCTTAAGATTTAGATTATGTTTATGCATGGAATGGACAAGGGTGAGTGTAGTGTCCTTATTATTGTCAATTCGTGGCCTGTATGTAAACTACAATATTATGTCGAGAATATGTTCCAACTACTAGTTTAATCAAACGCAAGTTGTACTGTCTAGATCAATTTTACCAATTACCCTCAGTTAACACGGCTAATAAATCAGAAAGGATTAGACAAAATTCGCTGTGGATGAAATTAATTGAGATACAAAGCCAAACACAAACATACATTCGTGTACAGTATGTTTGTTTTCAAATTAAACATGAAGAAACGAGAATATTTAATGTATTGTTATTTGCATAAAAAGGGAATTATATATATATATATATATATATACTTTTCTGGCTGTTTTACTTCTCGTTTTGATTTAGCTTTTCGATTTTATTTTGTATCTCCATTGAGATCCAGCCACTGATACCCACAGCATTGTAATTTTTTTCAGTAATTTGCCTTTGGATTTATATATATATATATATATAAATCCAAAGGCAAATTACTGAAAAAATTCCTTCACTTGCACTGATGAAGGGCTAGAGTGTTGCCCGAAAGCTCTGCTAACTTTTCTGGCTGTTTACTTTATCGTTTTGATTTAGCTTTTCGCTTTTTATTTTTGTATCTCCATTGAGATCCAGCCACTGATACCCACAGCATTGTCATTTTTTTCAGTAATTTGCCTTTGGATTATATATATATATATATATATATATATATATATATATATATATATATATATATATATATATATATATATATATATATATATATATAAAGTCAAATTACTGAAAAAAATGACAATGCTGTGGGTATCAGTGGCTGGATCTCAATGGAGATACAAAAATAAAAAGCGAAAGGCTAAATCAAAACGATAAAGTAAACAGCCAGAAAAGTTAGCTAAAGTTAAATTTATATATATATATATATATATATATATATATAAATCCAAAGGCAAGGCAAATGGAGATACAAAAAAAAAGCGAAAAGCTAAATTAAAACGATAAAGTAAACAGTATATATATATATATAAGTAGAACACGTCAACTGTTGAAAAACCTACTGTGTTTTCAATGATGGCATATGAATGTTGGTTTATAGGACCGGAAATTTGGCTATTGGCTAAATTGAACTGATAACGACACTGCATCTGTAAATCAGGTATATTATAAATCACTATATAAAAACATTTTAAAAACAGTAAAACGCAGTTTTAGGCTGAATTGCAGCTTATACAAATTACATTTGCTATCTATAATTAGAATAAACAGCATAAATAACGCCAAAACAGGACATTTTAATGCTAATTATCTGCAATTTATTTTGATTTTTTATTAAGAAGCATGATTTTGTTATCCATAATACAAATACATGAACAGTAGTAAGAAGAAAAAACATTCAAAGAAAGGTCTATTAGTTATTAAATCAACACCTGAATTGTTTAACAATACTGTTGTCTTATAAATGAAAAATGTATCCAACTCTCATTCTTTCCAAACTCTTATTTATCAGCATGTTGCCTCCTTTGATTCCAATCCAATGATGCAACTCATGAACTTATGTTTTTACTTGTCTCTATCTCTTGCACTGGGATTGTTGTTACCCACATTCTTTGCAATTTATATCTGGCTGTTTTTCTTGATTTTAGATTATTTTATTTTTTTTATATCTTCATTGAGATCTAGCCACTTTTCACCTTTTCATACATAATTTATAATGTACCATGTTTCTTTTGTTTACTCTTCTTCTTATCAAATTCAGATTTAAATATTTCGTTTCCTTAGGTTCTTTTCTGTCATTTATATTCTGTCTTGTATGACCGTGGTGAAGTAAAGTGAACCAATATCTACAAACTAATGATATTATAATTAGTAAAGTCAAGAAGTATCAACAAAATGAACAGCATATTGAGCTTGATCTAATCGAAATTAAATTGGCTATAATTAGATAAGTCGATCGATATTCATCTTTGTGACAGATTAGTTTAAATATGTTGTTATCTTGTGGGAAAAATGGGAAAAAATAGAATAATAGGCTAAAGACTAATCTCAATGGATATACTAATTATGGTTAAATTATAGTATGAAGTTATGAGAGTGAAGTCATGATTCAACGTTTCAAATATTATATACTATACTTTCATTGTTGTTATAAAAACCATTCCTGATGATGATCACATGTGTTAGGTCTATTATGGTTCTTGAAGTGTAAAGGTAGACCCATTGCACAGCCATCAATTATACTAAAATTACTGTTATAATATACCTACATTTTACTTTAGATTATTAGTTTTTCTTTTCTAAAATTGCAAATAAAAATATGTTGATTACTGTTGATCATTTAAACTATTACGCATCTGCATAGTCTATTGTTTACCATTACACAGACCGTAACTGTTATTGCAACTAGAAAGCCACCCCGAGATTGCATACCTCCGCCTACTGTAACATTCTCCTACATAAAATTATATTATTATATTATATATTTGTGTGGGTGTCTTAATAATGTGTGTGATGTAGGCTAATTTCACTACAACCATGTGTATGCGAGTTTGGTGTAAATGTTATGTAACCAACTAACAATAGTTTTAGTTGACTAACAATAGAACAGAAACGCCAAAAACAAACGGTTGAATTTGAAACGAAATAGGTTTTTAAAACTACTCGTATCAATTAAATCAAATGTTGTAAAATTACAAATCACACATTATAACGCTAGCCTCTTGATGTACAAAAATGAAGTTTTTTTGACAATCGCAATTTCAGTTTTAACACTAGCAGGTCTGAAAATTAAATTGAGACAATGGTCCGGGATTGCCTCCGAAATTTAATGAAGTGGTAAAGATCTTGCAATAATAACTTTTTTTAGAGTAATCCTTCTAAGAAACAAACAGACAAACAGACTTGGTGGAGGTAAATAACAATTCACAATGCGTTTATATTGACATATTAATAGACAGGTAAGGAGAGGAAGAGGGCAGCATAACTGTTGAATGTTGAACATGAATAAAGAAATCTACGGTTAGAGGGCGCAGTTGTTATATAATTCGGTATCAGAATATAGCCAACAAAAGAAAAACAAGTTTCATAGACATTATTGTAACAAGTACGCTTAAGCAACAGTTATGATCAGTGACTTTTTAGAGTATGCCTACTCCGGCATGATGTGACAGAGTTACAAGTGGTTAAAATTTTACTTGACCGTACATCTACAATGTTCTGTACTTTTTAAAAATCTCAACACTGTACAGTACTTTTAATCCGATATAACTGAAAATATTAATGTTAATATTGTTAGGTCATTGAAATTATATAGAAAGAGTACCATACGGCTGTAGATAGGCTGCACTTTACCGATGCTAAAATTGAATTGAATTTGTTTTTTTTTTCTTCACCTTGTTTTCTTTCAAAGTCAATCGTTGAAATGTGGTATTAAAAGGTAAATGAATTCTTTTTAAAAATAAAATATGTTCCTGTCCTCTCTTGAAAATTATTTGTATCTTAATTTTTGGGTTGCTTGTAGATATTCATACAGTTCCAAACACATCATATACTGAATAATACATATGTTCTCAGTTCACATAAGGAAAAAGTAATTTTACTCTTTTCTTGGTAGTCCATGCATGTCATATTTGTAAGGCTGTTTCGATTCCAATAGATTTTGTTTTGTATGTTTACCATGTCATCAAGAGAAAATATGTAAAATCTAAAACAATATTTTTCATAGGCACGATGAAAGATAAATGTATGCATGTTGGAATAGCGAGGGGCATCAAATTAGGTTACTCCCTTTGCATTTAGGGATAGCTTAGAGGCATCAACTTATGTTACTCCCTTTGCATGTTGGAATAGCGATGAGCATCACATCATGTTATTCCCTTTGCATGTTGGGATAGCGAGAGGCATCACATCATGATACTCCCTTTGCATGTTGGGATAGCGAGAGACATCAACTTATGTTACTCCCTTTGCATGTTGGGATAGCGAGAGGCATCACATTAGGTTACTCTCCCTTTGCATGTTTGGATAGCGAGGGGCATCAAATTAGGTTTCTCCCTTTGCATGTTGGGATAGCGAGGGTCATCATGTTATTCCCTTTGCATGTTGGGATAGCGGGGGGCATCAAATTAGGTTACTCTTTTTGCATGTTGGGATAGCGAGGGGCATCAAATTAGGTTACTCCCTTTACATGTTGGGATAGCGAGGGGCATTAAATTAGGTTACTCCCTTTGCATGTTGGGATAGCGAGGGGCATCAACTTAGGTTACTCCTTTTGCATGTTGGGATAGTGAGGGGCATCACATCATGATACTCCCTTTGCATGTTGGGATAGCGAGGGGCATACAGTTACTCCCTTTACATGTTTGGATAGCGAGGGGCATCAACTTAGGTTACTCATTTTACATGTTGGGATAGTGAGGGGCATCACATCATGATACTCCCTTTGCATGTTTGGCTAGCGAGGGGCATCAAATTAGGTTACTCTCCCTTTGCATGTTTGGATAGCGAGGAGCATCAAATTAGGTTACTCCCTTTGCATGTTAGGATAGCGAGGTGTATCACATCATGTTGTTCCCTTTACATGTTGGGATAGCAAGGAGCATCAAATTAGGTTACTCCGTTTGCATGTTGGGATAGCGAGGAGCATCAACTTAGGTTACTCCCATTGCGCGCTTTGATAGCAAGGGGCATCAATTTCAGTTTCAGATTTCCAATTCTGTCTTCTCCGGTCCGGAGTAGTCGGATTATTTTCATCCTACCTCCACCCCTACTATACATTTTTGGTTTTTCTGTCTGCGCGTTTTTTACTTTCTTATTCATTAAGATTCTAACTGTTTCGATTATATAGTTATGTGTTTTGGGCAGCCCAATTTAGCTTGTAATACAAATACTGTGTCTCAATTTGTAATGTGAATATGATGTTGCTGCCCCATTCGTTTTTATTCATAACCTTTTGCGTCATTCAATAAATTACATATTCCATCTAGTTTAGAGTTGTGTATTTTAATTCCATCCAGTTCAGCTTTTGGCGCTGCCCTCCAGTGACTTCTTTTGTCTTACGTTGGTTTGTCCCACTTTTTTCTTTACATATGTGCTATATATTTTCTCTAAACATCTCATTAATAACACATTTTTTCTATTAACATTGTCGTATCATACAGAATGAATTGATTTTGTTGTACCAATCAACATATTTCTACATTATACATTTCTTAATGCTATTTTCATCACCACCGATAGTCATCTCTCGGGAAACATTTAAAATCATATTCTTCTCAACATTACTAATAATGATAGATAATGGGTAACTGGTAAGGTCAAAGAATAATTACGCTGTTTACTATCTGCATTATCGGAGTATGTTGCCATACGTGTTTCATAAAAAACAAGGCCATATACATGGTAACATACGCATGCTCAAATTTGGGGTAATGTTTACCGACCAACAAACCGACCAACAAACCAACCAACCGACCGAAATATTGAGCTGTAGTGTCGCGTTTGCACGATTTTTGATCATCAATGTTCTTATTATTATAATTATAATATCTTTAACGCAAACATTAGATAGATTTCAAATCGAGGTGGTAAACAATATGGTATGTTTAGACTGTGAAATCACTTTGATTTTTCTAGTTCATAAAAAAATAAGCATCCTCGTAAGACTCTTTTGATATAGTCTATCCTTTTGAACGTTGCTAACCATAGCCTGGCTAACTCAGAAACCTCCAACCAAGCCTACGTGTACAGGGTATGTGATCTCTATGTTACTGAACATAATGCATTTCTGCAATTACATAACATTGTTGTTGTTAATTTGAAAACCTTTTTAATAAATGTCTAGTCACAGAACGAATTGATTTTGTTGTACGCCCTCTACGTTGCTGGTTAATAAAAACGCACAAATAAATATGAATCATTTATACTTTAACTAATATTTCAATTGTGTATTCTGTAACATTATGTTGCTCTCTGTATATGTACATTTTATTTTTGTCATCCTTTTAGGATTTTTGTGTTAAATTTCATATATGTATTAGTTAATAAATTATGTATTATGTGCATGATGGAGAACCTAAATGTACCTTGATGAAGACAAAGAACAAGTGTTTTGGCTGCATTTCGATAATCATTCATACTATTTCGAGGTAATAGTTTCAAGATTCAATTCGAGTTTGTTTGCATGAGAAATGTTCCATCTAAAGATGTAAAAATATAAATAAACAGTTTGACACATGTGAACCCGATAAAAAAACAGTAAATAATAAATACACCGATATTGGTAATAAACCTTTTTAATATGAATGGCAAGCCATCGTTGCCACATGCACGTAAACAGAGAACATAAAAAATGGAATGGGATGCTCTGTAAAGGGCCAGCAAAGTTGGCAACGAAGAGGCTAATGAACGTTTCACAAATTAGTAATCTGCTGACCAAGTAACAACGATCAAACTAAGCGGAGAAATAGATTCAAGACAACATAAAAAGAGAACATAACAAATGGAATGGGATGCTCTGTAAAGGGGGCCAGCAAAGTTGGCAACGAAGAGGCCAATGAACTTTTCACAAATTAGTAATCTTCTGACCAAGTAACAACGATCAAACTAAGCGGAGAAATAGATTCAAGACAACATAAAAAGAGAACATAACAAATGGAATGGGATGCTCTGTAAAGGGCCAGCAAAGTTGGCAACGAAGAGGCCAATGAACGTTTCACAAATTAGTAATCTGCTGATCAAGTAACAACGATCAAACTAAGCGGAGAAATCGAAGATTCAAGACAATGGGAGCAAAATTAGAATCTTTATAAAGTGAAGTTGTTCTGCAATGTGTCCTTCTTTGCATTCTTTTTTATTCCCTCGATTAGTTGGCACCAAGATTAGTATTGAATGAAATATTTTACTGTTGTGTATGAATCATCCAGAATAATGATATCATTCGATTGTCTACAAATATGCAGTACAGAATACTAATTACACGATAAGAAACAATTATTTTATTATTTGCTCATCTTTTTCTTTATTATTAAAAAAAGAATGTTGGCGCCATCTTTGACATACTTGTTTGATTTATTTTCGCATGTACATGCTAATTTACAAACATTGTCTCTAAAATAGAAATATATATACTCTTATAATATAAATCCTTCTTTAAACCATAAAGGAGACATAACTAGAATAAAATAAATTGTTACGGTTTAACAGCCTTTTGTTGTTTTTGATGTCTATACAAATCTACCCACGTGACTTATAGGCCTACCTGATTATGCTGAAATGAATGATGGTGGATAAAATGTTTGGTGAAAGTAAGGTAGCAAATAATAGCAAGCTTTCGATTTGCACGGACCGATGACCAACCTTGGTTAGATCAATCGCTGTATCGTCGGTCAATTGGACCTAGAAACAAACAAAATTGTGTCAAGGAGTATCGAGGACAAACGTCCCAATTTCCCCGCATGCGTAGAATGAACTAGCATGACGTATTTTGTCATCGGTCGTCGCAAATCGAAAACTCCCAATGGAAAATGTTCACAAATGAAATGCATTACTGAAATTTGTCAACCGTTGGCGGCGAACAACTCCTTCATTTTGTGTCAAACGGCTTCTAATCTTACAATGTCGTAATACTTATGTATGGCGCTGTCAAAACTATTGTATGTAGCTCGCCCTCTCTCGGAATTATAGTCTATTATTAGTGGCAAATTGTCAACTACAAATATCTTCTATTTAAATCTTTATCAAAAGGTTATAAAGTTTCGAGTTGCATAGTATAAAAACAATGTTTAATGCGATGATACGGTGACATGCAGAATGTCTCATTACAGACAGCACTTCTGTTGATAACATTATCATAATATAAGATAAACATGGTAGGCTAGTTAGACGATAGTTATATTTGGGGTTCCATTATGGAACTATAAAACTCAGATATCAATATCAAATCATCAGATGATTGGTTGGTAGGTCATTTGGATCATTTCATTATTAATCAGAAGGTAGGTCATTTGAAATATTAGAGTATTATAAAACTGATTACTGTGTACGTTTGCTTACTAATATTATTTTAACATGTAGAAGCAGCCTAGGTCTTAAATCATAAAGAAAAAAACAGTGCACGTTACAGTTATATGTAGGCTTAAAATTAGGTATGTATGAATTAGTGTGGGTACGAGTTGGTTGAGGTACGAGTTAGCCAAGTTGGAAATAGGTACGAGTTATATTTGGTACGAGTCAAGTTCTAGCCTAGTAGGGCCACGCCTACTCTTCGCAATACATCGCCATAACGTTGTTGAGCCTTGAATTGAGTCTGCTTAGCTAAGCTAGGCCTAAATGTTAAGCCTACATTTTAAAAGGTTTATATACTGTATTTCTTTATGATTTAAGTCGTAGACTGCTACTGCAAGTTACAATAATTACTATTAGTAAGAAAACATATAATAACTGTAGTAGGCCTATTTCAAACAAGCTACCCTTTGATAAATAGTGGAACGATCCAATTGACAGATGATCTCGGTTTTCTAGTTCCATTCTGGAACTAGAAAAGTCAGATCTTGATATTTGAGTTTTCTAGATCTAGAAAAGTCAGATATCTGAGTTTTCTAGATCTAGAAAAGTCAGATATCTGAGTTTTCTAGACACCCGTATATTTGTTGTTATTTTTAGAAAGCTGTTACTACATAAATAATTTTTTCAGAAATAGCGCGAGACAAATACGCATTTTGCCAAGTTATAGTCATTATATTTACGTGTCATGATACAGTCATTTTGCAACAATAGCAGTATTATTTAATAATATAATATAAACAAACCCAATAGATTATGCTGTCAGTGATGTAAATCGTAAGAATTTGCGTTCTTTGCACCCGAAAAATGATCATATTACTGTATACCTAATTAATTTCATATTGCTAGCTTGCAGGTAATCCAGTATAATAACGAACAGAATAGGAATGCAATACATCAATGCTCCGGGGTTCTTAACTGGAAAGTAAAACACTGAATAATGAATATTTGCAATCTGTCGACACCATTATTACAATTCGGTAATTTTGGCATTATTTCAATTTCAAAGCAAAATAACCTCACATTTTATTTTAATGTTTAAAACATTTTGGCATTATGCCATTTTTATTTTAACTTACAAAATGGTGATTACTATGGGTAGCATTTTGAATGGGTGTCATATTGATAGAATGTTATTCGTTAAAAAACGTTATTTCAAATTCATAACATAGCATAGAAAATATAATTCAGAATGTTATCTTAAATGTGTAGCACGTTATTTCAAATGGACAGTACGTTATTTAAATGTGTAGCACGTAATATCAAATATTTAGCACGTAATATAAAATGTGTAGAACGATATTTAAATGTGTAGCACGTAATATCAAATGTTTAGCACGTAATATCAAATGTGTAGAACGTTATTTAAATGTGTAGCACGT
Source organism: Antedon mediterranea (assembly GCF_964355755.1). Classification (NCBI taxonomy): domain Eukaryota; kingdom Metazoa; phylum Echinodermata; class Crinoidea; order Comatulida; family Antedonidae; genus Antedon; species Antedon mediterranea. The sequence goes on along the minus strand of NC_092672.1, from coordinate 12,730,906 downwards.
AATATCAAATGTGTAGAACGTTATTTAAATGTGTAGCACGTAATATCAAATGTGTAGCACGTAATATCAAATGTGTAGAACGTTATTTCAAACTAATAGCACGTTGTTTTAAATGTTCAGAACGTTATTTAAAATTGATTGTACGTTATTCGAAATGGATAGGAGGTTGATTAAATTAGATAGCAATTATTCAAATATGCAGAACGTTATTTAAAACGAATAGCACGCTATTAAGATATAGGCCTATGCATAACGTTATTTAATACGGTATGGATAGCCTGTTATTCAAATATATGTAGAACGTTATTTAATATGGATAGCCTGTTATTCAAATATATGTAGAACGTTACTTAATATGGATAGCCTGTTATTTAAATATATGTAGAACTGTAATAAATTACCATTCCTTAATGATATACAGTATCATATAATAGTGTCTACATGAACATTCTAGAATAAGAGTATGTTTATATTTATAAAAAAACCATGTTTAATTATTATAAGAACAATCAAGAATATTCCAGAAGTGCTATTAATAGAAACTGTAATCCAATATTATAAGAAGTATAAGGAATGATCTAGAAGGTTTTATGAACATATTGTATATAAGGGGAAGTATGACAATTGTAAGGAGGGAGAAGGATTTTTTCTATTGAGGCATTTATTTTGAAGAAGGTTGGATATTAGAGGTTGGATATTCGATTGTAAAAGTTATTGTGAAGCTGTTGTTTGAAGTGCTTACTGGATTGTTGAAAGTGCTTACTGGATTGTTGAAAGTTAAAGTTGATTGAAATTAAAGCTTTGTTTAGAGTTAATTTTACAACTTTGTGAATTTTTTGTGTACATTTTTATGTCACAAGGAAGTTCCTAAAGTATTTTCAACCGCTCGGAAACATACGTAAAGGGAGTTCGTGACAAAATATAGTATTATATAATATTTTTATTCTAGTTTATTTTAAAAACGACATTGCAGTACAACATTTAATTGCGTCCAATAACATCAATACAACAATCATAAACATAGAAAAACAAGGCCAACAGCCATAAGTCGCGTGGTCTCAGAAAAAAAAAGAACTTTCAAAAAGTAATGTACTTTAAAACTTTTCTGTACATCAAAACAGTTCAAAAAGTACAGAAAAGCGATAAAACGCATAGTGATACCTAGTCTGGGCTCCAGACGGAGTTTTGTAAAAATATAAATATTTTTGCACATATGGCGTTTCATACGTGTATTACTTGAGTTTGGATACTCCGTCTGGGGAAACACGCATAAGTCACGTGGTTTGACACCAAGAATTCTTGGTGCATAAATTATCCAGTTGACTAGTTTCAGCCGCATGCCATTGGCTACTCACTCGTACGTCGTTTTAATATTCATATTTCAGAATTTCAAAGACTCAACGTCTAAGACGATGCGCATGCGCTATGTTACGTTTAGACAATGTGTACTTGTTGGTGGGTACATTGATGAAAGTTTCTGAAGGCTAAAAATGATTTTATATGCCTAGTATAAGTCTGGTAAACATTTGATGAGATTTTTCCCAAGAACATGAAAACTCGTCGTGATATGACAGGCTAGCTTCTCCGCCAAATCAAACATTGAATGGATCATTTATTATGCGGAGAAAATTTGATTTAATTCCCACCCAGACCCTGTCCTGTTCTGTGTGGTGGTGTAGCCCTGTTGTGTGCCGGTCGGTTCGGTTGTGGTATGTACCTTATTGGCGTTTTATTTGGACGTACGAGTTGAGTAGCCCTACGAACCCGCCTACGAAGGAGGCCTAGGCCAGAACAATTAATAAACAAAACAACTTGGCAACACGATTTTATATTTCAACAGTTGTTCAGTCTCGATCGTACATTCAGCACACTGTACGTACGTACTCGATCTTTTTCATTTTGAAACAAAATGATCATTGGTTGATTCGAAATCCATATTTACATACCGCCCGCCCCATATAGCCAAATACGGTATGATAACCTACGTCATTCTTATCGGATGTTTGCGGTTTGCAAATCGATTTCTATACGTGTTTCACAAGTCTGTATTTTCAGACAAAAATCGCGGTCGAAATAAAAACAAATAAATAAAAAAAAGACAATAAATACAGATTTGGAGCAAGTCTAAGTGATACCGGACCGACAGACAGACCGACAGACCGACAGACCGACAGACCGACATAGTGAACTATTGAGTCGCGTCCACGCGACTAAAAACGTATACATATAATAGAATCAATGTGTAGCACGTTATTTCAAATGTGTAAGAGTATTATTTTAAATGGACAGTATGCTATTCAAATGAGTGAAACGTTATATAAAATGGCCAATTGACATTCTTTAAAATGTGTAGAATTTCAGTATGGTAAATGTTACGATGAATAGAATGTCGACTCTCTGTCAAAACTCGCTATTTTCTTCTCAATAACAGCAAACTAGTCGAAAATATATCACTGTGTGACACATAATATTATATTTTATGTTATTTATAAATATATATATATATAAATATTCACAAAATGTTGAAACGTTCATTCGAGAAACTACGATGGAAGCCATGCTTTTTCATCGTAAACAAAAACCATCCAAATTCGCCAATCAGAAAGCGTAATTTATCTCTATAGCCAATCACAGTCAAGGATTCACAAATTCTTGTTAAAATTGTCAGCAACCTAACACCTTAATACAACTAATTTCCATTGGCTAGATTAAAAAAAAACCTTAGGTTGGTAAAAAATAGGGTAGCTAATATACTTTTTGAACAGATAGGTACCAAACATGACGTGTTTGGGTTAGTGGTTTGTTTACAAAAGCGCCGTAAAGAAAGTTGATTTTTGAGTGAACAAAAATACAATTTCCTAATGATTTTCAATGGAAACGACTTAAATAATTGCAAAATACACATACTTGTAATATTTTTAGTCGCGTGGAAGCGACTCTATAGTTCACTATGTCGGTCGGTCTGTCGGTCTGTCGGTCCGGTATCACTATGCGTTTTATCGCTTTCTGACCTTATCTTGATATCAGTTTAATCTAGCTAAGTCAATTTTTCACAGTATATTCCTTATGGCCAGGAATCGATGTGGTTATGTTTTCACGGTGCGCAATAAAAATGTACGCGGTCTACGCACGATTTAACGAAATCACGTTTGTAATCATATCTTCACAACCATGAATCACAATTAAATAAAATTTGGTACTCATAAATTTCAGGGCATAAATCATATGGCAATAAAATTACGTGCGTAGCGCATGTAACGCATGCGTACGTTCGCTTACAATTTTCAAAATTTATTTTCGACGAAATAAGAGTACGTTTCAGGCAATTTTAAGCGTTTACAAAACTGCCATGAGTGCGCAGATTTTTGCGCGCGCACTGCGCGTTAAATGTTGCTGCGCACTCTTTTTGCCCGATTTCTGTTTTCTTGACTTACTTTTCAACTCGAAATTACGTTATACGAGCACGTCAAAAGTGACAGGTTACGCACGTGTAAATTAAAAAAATATAACTGTTTTTAAACATTTCAACATTTTTAAACATGTTCAGTAATTTCGGTCAGTTGGTAGGTTGGTCGGTCGGTCGGTAAACACTAAGCACGCGACTGCAGCCATTTTTTTGGCCTTGTTTTTTATGAAACAGATTTTGATATGTTAAATATAAGTGTTTATAATATCGTTTTTTATTGACATTTTAAAAAGGATAGGTTAGGCCGTTTTCACATTCTGAACTTCAAGGCTAACTATCTCAAAAGTTCGGGTTGCGACTCTGCGCCCCTTTTGTGATGCCAGCCTCAATTATTTTATAATAATTGTATTGAATTCATTTATTAATTGATTAACCATAAATCAGTAATGAATTGTTTTTAACATCATCGGGAAATGAAGATGTTAAAACAAAAGTACAAAGTGGAATAAACACAGAAATATTGTACACAAAAAGCCAAAAAAATAGTACTAATTATTTATGAGCTACTAATAATGATAATTAAAAAACAGACTTAATTTCTATAAAATAAAAATAATAATGAAACTGCGTTGTTTTCAATATAATGGCTAATTATGGCCTTTTTTGAATGATACATTATGACTAATTTTGCGCAGTATGTATTTGTAAGAAGACCAGACCATGTTTGGCAGCCAAAAACAGTGTTACTGCCCGGACCGATTTTATCCAGGCCGGACCAATTTTATCCAGGCCGGCTAAAAAATGTCCGGCCGGACAGGTTTTGGCAGCCATAAATAGTCCCTCGGACCAATTTTGACAACAAAAACTCCTACAATGGACCTATAAATTAGGTCCACATTACGTAGTTTAGTTTCTGATTATTTTGTTGTTCTGTACAGTAGGCCAGACTATATTTAAACGAAATGTTGACTACTGATTGTTAAACAAAAATAATTGATATAGTAAACCATTATATCTGAAGAAAGAACAATGATTAAAATTGTTAGTCAAAAAGTCAAGCGACGTTTTTTGTAAGAAATATTTCTTGTTTAAATTTATTATCGATGTCAATAAGTTTCTGCTACTGTATTTAGATCAATCAGAACTTCTCACAATGGTACTTTTGGATTATATAACTTATGATTTAAGGACCTACATTAAATTATGAAGTCATTTTTCATTACAATATACCATAACGAAATGATACGCTAATTGAAGCATACGTCAATCCTGTAATTGTATTCATGACACTTTACATTTCTATGGGGTGCTTCAACAACGTGTACAGCTGAATCTTAGTCGAGCGGAAGCATCACTGATCGATATTGGTCTTATTGCAGCTGGTCTTCTTGTGCCAGATCTGAAATAAGATTAAACTCAGACAACGACGATCAATCACTGAGATTATCAATACGACAGGCGACTCTGGCTAACACAGTATGACACTCTTAAGTATACATCAGTGAATAGCTCACATTTACTCATTAGCGCCTGTTTTGTTCTAAAGTATCAAACCCGAGGCTTATTATAACTACGCGGAGCAAACATTGTATATTCGTCTGCATTCTGGTAATGAACTATATCAAACTCAATATTGAATGGAAACTTAGTTATTCATTGTATACTGTGGTATTAGTTACACCCTTTAAGGCAGAAGGATGGACGAAGTGATACAATCTTCCTATAGGCAGTCAAATCATTCATTAACACAGTTCATTATTCCAACGTTGATAATGGTATCTCCTAAATTATAATGCATTGCATAGTAGTTGAACAATAATTATACATTAAAAAAAATAACTGAAACATTTTTAACCGCCGAGTAGCCTAATTTGAAAAAAACAAGGCCATATACATGGCTGCAGTCGCGTGCTTTAGTTAGTGTCTACCGACCCACTGGCCGACAGACCAACCGACCGGGCTGTAGAATCGCGTTGCACGCGACTGAAAATAACAACCTATAGAGGTTAGGGATATCTTCTAGCGAGAGTACAGTGCAAAACTGAGCTGCTTGATATGCGGACATCTTGTAAATAATACTTATTAATAATAGCATGGTAGATTTACAATTATACAGTTCCACTTATAATTTGTTTTAAGCCAAGGTTGTAAGCTACGTGTGAGCCATACGTATCTATATGGTAGTTGAAGGTACTGTATTTCAGGTGATTCAATATTGTATTAAACTACATTTAAAAAAACAAACAAGCAAACGAAAACAATAGGTTCAATTAATTGAGAAATTATTGTGTATACAAAAGTAATGCAATCTGAACAATTACGATATCGAAAAAAGAATACATTTTAAACATTTTATTCCTCTTGTTTTCTTGAATTATATGAAATTTGAGAATATTGCGCCCTCTATGATTGTATGACGGATCGGATAAAAGTGTGCTATTGATAATATTTCCTACCATGGTAATGTGTTAAATATTTGCAGTACTATCTGAATTGAAGTATTACAGCCCATATGGTCTAAGATGTCTGCGTATAATTCTGACGATTCCAAATTTGAATCTCAGTTGGAGTGATATTTTTTCAATAAATATGAAATGTTACAGTCACAAAATATCACTTGACTTTACCTATAACATTAGTAGATAACAAAAAAGCGCAGATCACAAACACCACACTCGTTCACCTATTCTTTAAAACAAGCGAATAAACCATAATAGTATCTAACAATATATTACGATTCAGAATCAATTGAAATGTTAATAACTATTATAATTAATGCACAACATACTGAATCAAAATTCATCAAAATAATCTGTTTTGATAATTTATTGGTTTTTTTTTCTTTACAATTTGCATATGACACACCATTATTAGGCATACATAAATTTTATAAAAAAAGAAAACAATGCGATACAAGTATATCATTATTGTTTATTCATTCAAAACAAAAATTAAATAAGTTAATACTTTTATTTCAAAATACATTGTAAATACAATTTCAAGGTTTATAGTTTATAGGCATATAAAATATACTATTTGCGTAAAAGGATTTCACAGCATTGTTAGATTTAAATCGGAATAATCATAATGATATATTTATACGGGTTAAACCATCAAATTGTACAGCTTTCTCGATCACACATACTAACTCAAATTAATCAGTATTGTTACACCCTACGGTGTAATGCAGCAGAATAGACAAATGGTGGCAAATCAGAATGAAACAACACAAACCAGAATGCAATCACATATTATATACGATTTATTAACAGAAATTGTTTCTGATCTAGCTGTGAATGAATCACACGTGTAACGGTTTACCATTGTTAACCTGTTTTCATCAAAGAGATTCAGTAATAAAATTAAATTATAACTTCGTGGATATTTGTGCGATAATCTAGATACTTGTCCCACTTAATTCAGATTACTATCACGGCCACAAAGCTCGAGCTAAGCCGCAAACGAAATTTAGCATCGATTAAAACACATTTTCGAAAGTTAATTTCCTGATAGCTGGACCAAATACTTCTCGTTTATTATAATTACCTTACACACCGTAGAGATCGAAAATTCAGGTAAAACACGACATGATAGGTTAAATTTAATTACATGATACATCTTTATCTTTTATTTCGAATTCATACGCCTACGGGAGGGAAGCGTACGATTTAGCGAGGAATAACAATTTGGCAAATTGTTGGCTTTGATTGAAATATTTGATTTATCGATAAACGAACGTCAGCGAATGTTATTTATTTTGATTATTATCATTATTATCTACTACATAAGTCTATATATAAGAATTAATCTACATCTTCTGAAATTTCAATATTATCGTACTAAGAATTTTTCAAATTTTGCTATTCTTAAACAAACTATCCAAATCGGGTAATAAAATTCACTACTTTAATTTAACATTTTTGAAAAATATGCCTAATGTACACAGTGTACTTTTTAGTCGGGTGTAACGCGACTCTAATAGCTTACAATGTCGCACGGTCGGTCGGTAAACACTAACTCAAATTTGCGCACGCGACTGCAGTTGTGTATATGGCCTTGTTTAAGCACAAAAAACGTCTTCAGTGACAAAGTATACAGTAATTTTTATTAATATTAATATATATATATAATTATATAAGTATTATATTTACTATTATAATAATAACTGAGATGGTACGAGTTATAAATTAACAGCCGATACTTAAATATAGGCTAAGACGCTATTGTTACATTTTATAACATTAATATATTCTTAATTTATTACGACAATACAAACAATTGCATGTAAATAAACTTGATCATTTTGTGTTTAGAAGAATGAAACCAACATTAGAGAGTTGTTATTAAAATACAATAGTAGGTAGCTATTTTAATATAAAATACATTACAGTATTTCGAATGACAAAGCGACTTCAATACAATTTATGCTAGAATGAAAAGTATGATATGGTTGCTTTGTATCTTGTATAACGAATGTTTGTTACAAAACTACTGTTTTAAAACCATCACTTTCATCTCTTAGGCTACTGCGTTTCTTTTTTTTTTAATTAATCGATGATATATTCAACTAGCTTAACCCGGTGGTCACCAAGAAAGTAGCATAATAAAAAAAACAACAGATGAGGATTAAATTTCCTCTGGCTTGGCAACATTTCGTGCCGTATCATGTCCAAATAATCAACTTTAGTGATGCCTTTCTTTGAGAGCCGGACAATCTATGCAGGTAGACTGGGGTTCATTGATTTATTTTGTAATTATTTCATTTGCACTATTTGTCTATAGTCTGCTTCCTTTATCGAATACTTTCCAGCATAGAATAAATACTACATTACTTTAAATCTGCTTCTATAAAAACAATTATTATTACCCAACGAACCAAACACTGTAAATGTTGTTGTTTTCATAATTGTTTTAAGAATAAAAAATACCCATTCTATCCATATATGGGTATAGGTTTAATATTGTTTTCTTTCAATTTTTTTTAGAATACGTTTTGTTAATATTTGAAATTGTTCACCAATAATTTTGAATTAAGTTTCAATTTTTTTTAAACGAAATAGTTAAATCAGGGTGATTAAACTTCTTGAAATATTACATTCTTATACTCGGTTATAGTTCAATGGTTAATATTAATTAGTACTCGTGGTATAATTATTATTTTTGCATTTACGGCGTCAACTTTGTGTTTTATTAGACCTCCCCATGGCATTAAGCTACGTTGTCTTATTCAACAACTCATACCTACCCTTTTGTTAAGTTATTTTAATTTTATTAGATTGCCACCTGTAACTTTTCCATCTTCAATTCTCAGTTGTATTTTGAAACTTGTTTATATTGGTGATTCACTGTACCATATAACTTAGGCATATCAATTAATATCTAAGGTTTGGAGTTTGTTAGTACTCTGCATCTGTCGTAAAACGTGTTGTTTGTTCACTGTAAGTATGCACTTTAAAACCGCAATTATGTACTCGTCACTCAATCCTTTCTGGTTTTTTACCAAATACAAAGTAAACATACATCTTCAGAAACCTTGTCTTTTTTAAATATACGGAATTATGCACTCAATACCAAATTATCATACAGAAACCTACTCTTACTAGCATACATTACAATATAGCAAGGCTAACCATAATTTAATATTTTCCTATTTAGTTTTTTAATTGTGCATTAAATGAAACAGTTTTTTTAATACATATCTGTAACCCAAATCTATAGTATAATATATATAATGGTCATATCATTCCTTCATGCTCAGACCAGGTCATACATCATGGTGAAACAATATATTGGTCATAATATAGCTCGATAGGGCTTAAAATGGACAATAAACACAGTTTAAATTTATTTGTTTTTACGCTGCTCCTCTAGCCCGCTACGTTCCATGAGGACTACTCATTCAGAAGCTAAAGCAAGCAGCAGTTATAGTATCTAAGACCGACAGTTTTGCGAATTTGTAAACTCGACTATAATTTATAGATCCCAGCTGCAGACCCAAAAAACGTCTGGGAGGTATGTTCTTACTTGTACCGCCGTGAAGTCACGTTGTCTCTAGAGGGTATTCAGTTGCATGCCTACAGGCTGAGGTCACACACACACAGAACATTAAAGTTAAAAATTGACCATTTTTAAATGGCCATGTGATTCATAATTAAAGAAATATCTTTGATTTGTATGTAATTTTGCGATTAAAGGACATCTTTTTAATAATTAATCATAAATATATCTGAAGAAAGAACAATGATTCATTTTAAAATGTCAAGCAGCGTTTTTTGTAAGAAATATTTCATGTTAATTTATTAGTTATATATAACTATAAATGCAACTTTACTTTTCGAATCTGGTAATCCATTTGAATTTTCTCTTTTATTCGCATTAAATACATAAGAAGTATACATTTCAGATAAACGAACCATTTTGATGATAATACTTTATTCCGGTACTGTATTTCATATATAAATATATATAAATATAAATAGGGTGTTTGTTATTTCAATTAAATTCCAATTCAATTTATATTTTTCAGCAATATATAGTTACATTGTTTCATAAAATACTACAGGGATCGTGCAGAGAAAAGTTTATTTTCTGGAACTCAACTCAAATTTTACCAACTAAGTGTAAGCTAATATGAAATTTGTCCAACTGCAATTATTATGAATATTGTAATTATGAGGTTGAACATGAAAAGCATATGTTATTTAGAAGAAAAGAAGTAAAAAATTGCTGGGTAAAATGTTGCGCTATGCTGAAAACATGTTTTGCATTAAATGCAATTTTCTCCCATGTAACTTCCTGAGTAAATTTTACTCAGGAAGTTACATGGAGAAAATTGTACTTGGAAAATATGATGTAAAAATAAATGAAATATTTTCCATTTTAAGTTTCTATGTTTATAAAAGTAAAGTCAGTCATAGACTTGGTCTTGTTAAAAATGTCCATGGTTAATGTTTACTGCTGAGTTAGAAGTTATAATCAATAGTGAGTTTTTAATAAATAAATAAAAGGCAAATAATGTGTGGTCAGATATGGACCGTAACAATTTAGCAAGGTATAAAATTAACGTTTATAAAATTGATATTTAGGTAAAGTAAAATATAACTATTTTCTATTGCCTGAAAGAGATAAGAGTTATAAAACAAAAGAATGTTGTGCTAAATTATACGTAGGTTGTTAAGTATTATAACACTGGACATCAGGTTAACTTAGTTGATGCACTAACTGTAATGTAAAAGTGTATAAAATAGAGGAAACATTTTTCTTCTTTCCTTACTATTATAATATATGGTAGAAGTGAGATATAAGATGTATTGAAAGTTATTTAATGTCAGTTGTATTGTATTACAATAATCAAGTGCAATTCAATGTAAACGAACATTTTATTGATGAAGAAATAAAAGTGGGTCGAACCTACATAAGAAAAAAACCCATTTCAATTCAATTCACATTTTTCAGCAATATTTAGTTACATTGTTTCATAAAATACTACAGGGATCGTGCAGAGAAAAGTCTATATTCTGGAACTCAACTCAATTTAACTGAAATGAACTAGTTGCGCGAGAGCGCTTATGTCGACAGTTTGAGCAACTGGACGGAACTAAACGGAATTGAACAGAACTGAAATGAACCAGTGTGCGAGCGATCAACATGGAACTGAACGCGCTTGCGTCGTAAAAATCTTAGTTGCATTCAGTTGCATTCAGTTTCAGAAAAATAGAACATGAAACAACTGAAAGGATCTTAGAGGATCTGAAATGAACTAAGCTTATGTCGACATTTTTTGTGTGCATATCAGTTGCTGTCAGTTGCGTTCAGTTGCTCGGAGCGCGTATGTCAATTCAGTTGAGTTGAGAATTCAGTTCTATGTCGACATAAGGGCACTTTATTGACACTACACATGGCATGTAGAATAGCGTCTCCACACATTCCAACATTGCCAGATTAAACAAAGTTTGGAAAACGACAATATCATAGAACCACTCACATGCATGTGTCTTCCTTTACTTCAAAGTACATTTCTATTAATATAACTGATCAGCTGTATCAATAAATAATATAAAATAAGAATTTGAAAGACAAACGCGCCAATAAAATAATATATTCATGACAGTTTTAATGGCGTTGGACGAATTCGCTTAATAGATAAAATGATCCTCAGAGCATAGTTCTAAATTAATGTAGAAAGTGGTTGATAAGAAAAATGTATCAAATTACTCGATTAGGAATACTCGGTGCAGAGAAGCAATCGCAAAAATGGAGAGAATCAAAGATACTCATGCAAATTTTCTACTAATGTAGAAATCGACTTAGTGTAATGCATATTGTTTTAAGTACAGTGCACGTTGAAGACGTTGACTAACAGATTATAAAGAAGAACATGAATTGAATAAGACGAACTGCAATAATGATCAATTTTATTTATATTTGTTTGTCTTCATTGAAGGTGTGGTGAAATAAAACGTTCGCTTATCTTTTAATGATTACAAACTTAAGTAAAAATAGCTTGTTCGAATTACGTCAAATAGTGTAATTGAGAATGTTATTGTGTAATAGTATCGTGTGATCACGAAAATCTTGTCCAAATATCAATCGTTGAATGTTCTTGTTTTTAAGGTTCATGATTGACATCAGTAATAACATATTAACATAATGTAGTTCACAAGGTAAAATGTTGAAAATGGTCACAATAATGGTGATACTGACAATGAGGCAATAGTCGTGATAATGAAGATGTGTGACATGCTATTTGTTGTTTATTGTGATGATTACGATGATGTAATCAATTATAAAATAAATCGTGATGCAAAAGAATGTTTTTTTTGTTGATGAATGAATACAGAGAATAATCGACTAAAAAGGCTAAACGTACGTTTAATTCTCCAGCTTTCACTACTTAATCAACATGGCTTAATCACGAATGAGTCCATGATTCAATTAAATGCTGATTTTCGTGACACTACGTATTAGTAACATTCTCTTGGAGCTATTAAACAATACATATTGATTTACTGTTTATCATTACCACAATATATAATAGAAACAAAAATGTAGAACCCCCCCCCCCCCCACAAATCAAAAATAATAACAATAATACACATTAGCGTTTTTCTTAAAGCGATACTTGCATTGTGTGATAATATTAATTTTTCTTAGATATAGTTATATATATATATATATAATCGCAAAAGATAATTCCAAAACAAATGCTTAGATTGAAAACCATTATAAACACCATTCAATTATTTCTAGGTATCCAATGAGGCAGAGATGTGTGTGTATTGATAAGTTGTCTTTGGGGGAGTGTTATCTATAGCTCAGGGGAGTTAAGTCGTTTTCATTATAGAGAAGACATTAAGAAGTAAACTGGCCCGAAGACAAGAACGCGTTAAATTTGGTAATTCCACAGAACGTATGTATTATGGAATCACTGAATTATTTCTTTTTCGCATAAAACACAATCATCATAACTCAGTGTTTTCTCCGAGATATACATCTATGTATGTAATTGACGGTTTAAAAAGATTGCTGCATAAGATACTATAAACTTAATAATTTGTGAATTATCATCACCAACAACATCTTCAATTATTTTGGTCTTACATGGGTTTGTTCTACTTGTTCCCTATTTGTTACACAAAGTCGTTATAAGACATTGCACATCGTAATTATGAATTGAAAATTGTATAGTGCCATACAACCGACGCAAATTTCGAATTATTTTTTAAATATCTATTATGCCCTTATCTTAGACTTTGAGAAGATATTTGTTCACCCCGTAACTTTGTTGTTTTAAATCATCTGTATTTTGTATCTTTTAACATTAATGTTGTTTTTTGTTTGCAAACATAATATGTCTATCTGTTAATTTGTCATTCATCAACATTCATCGTCATCGTCATCAATATAATCATTACCATCATTGTCGTATCAAAATCTTTATCAATAACAGCATCATCATTAATATTGTATAATTATTTCTGTAATGATGTTATCATTCTGAACATGATTTTGATCATCATTTTCATAATTAAAAGAACATATCTATATTCACTTATTGTAATTATCAGCCGTCTTGAAACTTTATCATAATTACCATGATTTAATAATAAGGTGAAATCATCATTTTCATGTCCAGGCCTACTATGAACATATTACCCTAACTGAATAAAATATACAGTTACATTTAACAAAGAGCAGTTAATGAATTTAAGATCAGACTTGTCTTGTCTATAGCAGAAGATATCGTTACACAATACACGTTTCAGTTACACATTCTGACGTAATTGGGACAAGTCATTTTCGGACTATAATGTTCATTATTTTACTATAAAAAAACCGTTTAATTTACACTTAGGCCTAAATAATGTATAATTATCAATCACGGATATTGCAATACAAGTTTATCAGATTCACTACTTAAATAGCAATTTGATCTAAAAATCGTCAGCATACACATGCAATAAGCAAATCATGTTAAATAGTGTTTTGGCACAGTTTTCAATGTTCTCAGTTCTGACAATGCTGTTATTGTGGTGTTTCTTTCTAGTTCTTGCTAGTATACAGGTGGTGACGATGGCGGTGTTTCTATTGGTAATAATATACTTCTGGTGCTGCTGCTGATGAAATTGTGTTTTCGCGCCGCGGCTTTAGCCAGCAATGAGGACATAATCATTAAGAAGCTTTATCATCGCGGTAGCTATAGTTCTGAGGCTGACAGTTTTGGGAAATTGTGAACTCGACTATAATTTATAGGTCCCAGCTGCTGGACCCAAAACACGTCTGGGAAAAGAGAGTCTATGAGGGCTTTTCCCTTTGATTGGTTGACGCGAATCAACAGACTGCAGAAGAATTTTCTCACTTGTACCACCGTGAAGTCACGTCGTCTCTAGAGGGTATTCAGTTGCATGCCTACAGGTCACACACACACAGCACATTCAAGTTTAAAATTGACCATTTTTAAATGTCGTTTTTTAATTAGTAGATTAATATTTGTTTGAAAATAATACATTGTTGGAAAGGTACACATGTCTTCTTTCAAATGCTGAAATATCAATTATTTAATGAAATACAACCAGATTACTAACACACACAAAAATGGGCATGATGTGATTTATAATTAAATAGCTACGTTAGATTGTGTGTATTTTTTGCGATTAACCAATATATTTTTATTTTATTACACGTTGCCATGGTAACAAAAACATATTTTCTATAAATTATTTATATATCTGAAGAAGGAACAATTATTAATTCTAAAATGTCGAGAGGCGTTTTTTTGTAAAAAATATTTCTTGTTTATTGTTTTTTTTTTTGCTGCTACTGCAATTTTTTTACTAAATTTTTGTTTGTACTGAATCGCTGCTCGATAGATTGTTGATGCTTACATTTTGTTTTTGCAATTGCAATTGTTGATACTGACATTGTATTTGTACTGTTTCGCTGTTTGATAATAGTGTTGCTGATGATATTCTATTTTGTATAGCTATACAGTGATGTTGCTGATAAATTGTAAACTTGTACTGTTTTTGCTGCTACTGCTAGTGCTGTTGCTGATGACCTTACAGTATGTTTGTACTTTTTTACTGATGGTGTTGTATTGCTATTGATGGTGATGTTGAAATTGTATTTGTAATATTTGTGCTGCTACTGCTGTTTATGATGATGTTGGCAGTGTTGTTGCTTATCATAATAATGCTGTTTTACTCTTGACGGTGTTTTTTATTTTGTGAATTTTCTCGTTTGTCAGTTGTTAGTGGTGTTGCTGGTGATGGCTGACTATTTGCAAATAGTTAATGATGCTGCTGTAGCTAAAACTGATGTTTTACTGGTGATCTTATTTTTACATTCATAACCTAAGTGTCACTTATATAATACGGGTATATATAATATAATTCGTGAAATCAAGTTTAAAGATAATTATTGATGTATTTAAATATGACAAAGATCAGATGGATATAAATATTAAGAACTTCGTATGAATTCCGTTTAGCTACCGGATGGTTTAATTTAACTGAGAAAATATCATGTCTGTTAAAGCGAGTACTTAAACTCTCAAAGTTTACCACTATCTTGAAATTGTATAAGTGTTTATCTTTGAAAATTGATACATCGTTCCTGTGATACAAATAATATATGCAGGATGGTGAAATTGGCTGTACGTGTGTAATTCCAGATACAAGTATATTGCCTGACCAAAATAAAGTACAAATTGATATTTTATAAATAACAGGGGTTGATATTCTTTCATTCCATATGTTTGTTATGCGTGTTAGCCATCTTGCGTCGCTTTGACGGTAGTATTACCAATGCATTGTTAATATTTAATGAATTAACGTAGACGATTCTTTCAATGGAACGTGCTCAATATTTTATTCATTGTCAATACAATATTTTATTAATAATGTCTAAGATACAATTGTGAATAGTTTATGAAACACTTCATTTATAATTATGAAAACTGTACATGGCATTAAATTAACGCAACCATGGGAAACGAAATCAATATCTTATAATATGTCAGAATAAATAACACACACACTTTAATACCTTTGTTTTATGTACGATGTATACACCATTTTATATAATAACAGCAAATGATCTAAGACAGAAATACACTATTTCTGCTTTGAAATTGTAAGTCTGAGCAGCATAGACAAGAACAGCATATATCTCCATTGAGATCCAGCCACTGATACAAACAGAATTGTCATTTTTTTAGTTATTTGCGTTTGCACAGCAAAATTCTGATTCTTGTTTTAAGAAAAAAAAAACTTGTTTCAAGCAAAATATTTCTTGAAACAAGTAAATTTTGACTTGTCCGTATTTCAATACTTTTTGGCTTACCAAGAATCGTAAAATTCTTAACAAGAATCACACAAATTCTTATCAAGAAAATTATTCTTGCCAAGAAATAATACTTTAAGAACAATATTCTTACCAAGAATTTAATTGCTTTTTCCATTCTTGTTTTAAGCAGTATCTGCCTTAAAATAAGTAACAATTTATCGATTTTTTAAAATAGAATTCTTGTTTCAAGCAATATTTTTCTTAAAATAAGTAAGAATATTCCGATTTGTATTTTTTTGAATTCTTGTTTCAAGCAATATATTTCTTAAAATAAGTAAGAATATTCCGATTTGTATTTTATAGAATTCTTGTTTCAAGCAATATATTTCTTAAAATAAGTAAGAATATTCCGATTTGTATTTTTTTGAATTCTTGTTTCAAGCAAGATATTTCTTAAAATAAGTAAGAATATTCCGATTTGTATTTTATAGAATTCTTGTTTCAAGCAATATATTTCTTAAAATAAGTAAGAATATTCCGATTTGTATTTTTTTGAATTCTTGTTTCAAGCAAGATATTTCTTAAAATAAGTAAGAATATTCCGATTTTTATTTTTTGAATTCTTGTTTCAAGCAATATTTTTCTTAAAATAAGTAAGAATATTCCGATTTGTATTTTTTGAATTCTTGTTTCAAGCAATATTTTTCTTAAAATAAGTAAGAATATTCCGATTTGTATTTTTTGAATTCTTGTTTCAAGCAATTTTTTTCTTAAAATAAGTAAGAATATTCCGATTTGTATTTTTTGAATTCTTGTTTCAAGCAAAATATTTCTTAAAATAAGTAAGAATATTCCGATTTTTATTTGTAGAATTCTTGTTTCAAGCAATATTTTTCTTAAAATAAGTAAGAATATTCCGATTTGTATTTTTTAGAATTCTTGTTTTAAGCAATATTTTTCTTAAAATAAGTAAGAATATTCCGATTTTTAATTTTAATATTCTTGTTTCAAGCAATATATTTCTTAAAATAAGTAAGAATATTCCGATTTGTATTTCTTGAATTCTTGTTTCAAGCAATATTTTTCTTAAAATAAGTAAGAATATTCCGATTTGTATTTTATAGAATTCTTGTTTCAAGCAATATATTTCTTAAAATAAGTAAGAATATTCCGATTTGTATTTTTTTGAATTCTTGTTTCAAGCAAGATATTTCTTAAAATAAGTAAGAATATTCCGATTTTTATTTTTTGAATTCTTGTTTCAAGCAATATTTTTCTTAAAATAAGTAAGAATATTCCGATTTGTATTTTTTGAATTCTTGTTTCAAGCAATATTTTTCTTAAAATAAGTAAGAATATTCCGATTTGTATTTTTTGAATTCTTGTTTCAAGCAAAATATTTCTTAAAATAAGTAAGAATATTCCGATTTTTATTTGTAGAATTCTTGTTTCAAGCAATATTTTTCTTAAAATAAGTAAGAATATTCCGATTTGTATTTTTTAGAATTCTTGTTTTAAGCAATATTTTTCTTAAAATAAGTAAGAATATTCCGATTTTTAATTTTAATATTCTTGTTTCAAGCAATATATTTCTTAAAATAAGTAAGAATATCCGATTTGTATTTTTTGAATTCTTGTTTCAAGCAATATTTTTCTTAAAATAAGTAAGAATATTCCGATTTGTATTTTTTGAATTCTTGTTTCAAGCAATATTTTTCTTAAAATAAGTAAGAATATTCCGATTTGTATTTTTTGAATTCTTGTTTCAAGCAATATATTTCTTAAAATAAGTAAGAATATTCCGATTTTTATTTGTAGAATTCTTGTTTCAAGCAATATTTTTTTTAAAATAAGTAAGAATATTCCGGTTTGTATTTTTTAGAATTCTTGTTTTAAGCAATATTTTTCTTAAAATAAGTAAGAATATTCCGATTTATATTTTTAGTTTTCTTGTTTCAAGCAATATATTTCTTAAAATAAGTAAGATCCGATTTTTATTTGTAGAATTCTTGTTTCAAGCAAAACTTTTTTTAAAATAAGTAAACAAGAAGTCTATCAAATAAAAACCAGTAAATGTTTACTTATTTTAAGAAAAGTATTGCTTGAAACAAGAATTCTATCAAATTAAAATTCGTAAATTCTTACTTATATTGGGAAAAAAATTGCTTGAAACAAGAATTCTATAAAATATAAATCATTAAAAATTTATTTTAAGAACGATAAATGAATACTCATTTTAAGTAATATTTTACTTAAACAAATAAATTCAAGAATGTTATAAAACATAATGTTAACAATACTGTTATTTTCATTAAGAACTACAATTTACATGACATTAGGTACAATAATATATACAACTTCTTTAAAACAAACTTGTTTTTATTAATAATAAAATGCCATCAAAAGAAAACTTAAAAACATTAAAATGGTAAAATACAAATTTCGTAAAATTCTTCTCCCGCACCTGGGCTTTAAACTATTAGGTGTCTTTAAATTTATTAATGTATACTAATGATGATTCAACAGCCTTTGTCAAGTGTACAGGTGTGTTTTCATCACAAATCACTAACTGTTAAAGAATAGTGAGGCCTACTTCTTTTCATTTTGGATAATCGAAATCTAGAAGGTAAAAAGTGGAGAGGAGAGTAACTAGAGCCTCATCTAATTTTGCTTTCTTTGTAGTTAGAATTGTTTGCTAAACTTTAATGTAGGCCATTTCTGTGTCCAAAAGCAATACCGGCATATTACCTGATCGGCGTGAAGACCAGGATTCTGGATCTTTATTCATGTTCCTAAAAATGAAAAGAGATTAATATAGTTTTAGTTATTACTGTATTTAAAATATGTGTAACATCATCAACTAATTGGGTACGGTGTGGTTTTAGAGTCCTATATCTGGGGCGGTAAACACAAAAACATGACGCAATATTAGAACGGTGGTAAGAATAATTTTACATTATAAGACATAAGGGTGGGTGGAATATGCATTTGAACTTTTTAATCACAAACTTTGCCCTGTTTATACCAATCCCAAAGACAGGCCTGGCTGTATCTATTATTTTTAGTTAAATTATTAGGGTCTAAATTTATTTTTAATATTACTATTTAGGAAGACAATACGCAAAACGGTGCTCAATCCTGATTGATGTTTTTATTCCGTATCAATGTTTATAATAACAATCATACAATTAAATGTAAATTTTGTTTAATTGTTTGATTTTAATAAATTATTGTAAACATAGTATATACCTCGAATTTTAAGCTATTTTAAAAAAACACTTTAAGATATTTTTTTTAATGTACATAATGTTACTTGTATTTTAAATTTTAAAAAACACTCAATACCTTCAAGGTCGGCAGACTTTTTTTGATGAGTTTTTCCCAACAAATATGTTTGACAACATATGGGTTATCTTTGAACCTAACCAAAAATAACAAATTGAAAACATTATATTATATAAATTTATTTAAATGAGTGGAATAATGTATGGACATAAACTTGATATACTGTAGCTCAAATTTTTAATAATGTAGCCTACAGTTTTGTAGGTGGTCAATGTAAAAGGAAGGGGAAAGGGTGGGCTGGCCAGGAGAGCATTAATATGTCAAAAATTAATATTCATAAGTCATTTATTTAATTTTAGTTGTCAAAGGGAGGAGTGCATGACACTAGCTTGAGTCGAACCAAGCTGTTAAAAATACGTACACAATATGTAAACGTATTTTCCTCACTACCATTGGTCCATTATAAAACTATTTATGAATAGATAAAAGTACAAAAACATACACTGTACTTACCAGATGGAGGACTGGTGTTTCTCTTTAAAATACCAAAATAAACTATATTATTCTCTTCTTTGGAAAAATTTGCTAAGCACTTTTTTAAAAAGCTTTCTTTTGTATTTCATTCCTCTTTGCCTAGTAATAATTAGTATCCTTCGAACTTCTTCAATTACCTAACAAATAATTTAAGATATTGTAAATAACACAGTTTTTTAAAAAGAAATTTAATATAACAATTTTAGTTATGCAGTACGTATGTTTTTTGTTTGTTTTTTTAGTATGTTTTTTTTAAATTTAGAGTTAAAAACATAAAGTTTCAATATCGATGTGATCACTTCGGGGATTACTTAGTGTGTACAATTAATTAAATATAAAGAAGTGTTTTTAAATGTCATATTTCTCATTGGAATATGTGTATATAATACAGTATAATCCTTCGTAGATATTTCATGGCTACATTACAAAATAACTGTTACATTATATAAATTGTATTATCTATTATTAGGCCTTCCTTATACCTAGCTGAAATAGGTCCGACAATATTTGTCCCCTCTGTCAATGTCTGAACTAAAATGCTAAGCTAAACCTATACACCTGTCCGTCAGTACAGGCATAGTAGGCTAGCCTAGACCTACTAGTTCCAGGCCTACAGTATTACTAACTAGGAAGGAGCCTAGGCTAGGGCCAGGCTAGGCCTAGACTGCTGGCAGATTAAAATATAATTATTAGGCCTACGAACCTGTTAAAATGTTGGCCATTTCTTCATCTATTTCTCGGATCTTCAACAAAGCGTCTTCCTTCGACATTATATTAGACTAATCTTACTAGGCCTATTGAAGCATTTAATATATAAATTGCGATGAAAGGTGTCTTTTACTTACAAACTCTAGATTTTGAATGATTACTTTAAAAAACCGTTGGCCATGATCCCGCCGGGAGCTAGGTCATCGACCACACACAGTGTTGTTTTTCAACTATAACCAAAAATTTATCGCTGGCCTTTTACCCAGAATGTATAAGGTCATTATACTGCTCAACGTTAAAGCATGGAGGTATAAACCTCCATGGTGGTTAAAGCAAATCTGTAAAACGTCTGGACCAACAGTAATACGACAGACAATAATAATGACACATGTTTGTTGCAGTCCGAAAAAAAGCGATAAGTTGGTGCCAGTAAACTGAAGTAGGTACAGTATTTGCTACCCTATTTGCTAAGGCATTATAATTCAATTCATGGAAATACTCCGAATTTTCGAGTAACATGTGGAATTGGTGGTTCGCTGCCCGGCAAGCTTTGGAATTTACAATTCGTTTTACAAGCATGTCATAAGACGCCATTTTAAGGACGAGTATAACAATCGGCAACCTCCTGCAGTTGACGATGGAAACATCAGTAATAAGTATGCCTGGAGAAAACGAGGATGCCAATTGAGGATGAAGTAGAACTAGGCCTAGACTAGGAGACTGACGAAGTTAATGAAGAAAAAAACTATTATAACGGGGATGATTTATCAACTGACGATAGTAGTAGTGATAATTCTAGTATTGTTATACTGTTAATGATTGTTTAATATTAATTATCTTGCTGATGCTCAGCAAGAAGGCCTACTAACTAGAGGATGAACAAGCAGATAATAGTATAAAAAATGCTGATTTCTTTCTACTAAAATTAAAGGAGAGAAACAAGATTCCACAGGTAAGCCATTTTGCTTTAAAATTACAACAATTATGCATTTTAAACTATTTTTTATTAGAGAAATACGTCTATTTCCTAGGCCTTGCTGGTACTGTTATATACAGGACTATTAGCTATAGTAACTATAGGACTTGGGTACTAGGCCTAGGCCTAGGCATTATACACTCTAAGTTTATGTTGCATCTTTTTTGTGACCAATTTCATTGTATACAAATAACATTTTTTTTGTTAGGCTGCATAGCTCCCCAACTAAAGCACAACTTAGTTTTTAAACATATTAAAACTTGAATATAAAAAATATTAAATCAATATTATTTTCTTTAGGTGGTTGCAGTGCAATCGATTATTCAAAGCACAAACAGTTTGATTACCCAGATTCTTTCATCAGTTGAAACTGAAGTGCTAACTGCTCTACCGTTGTGTGAATATAAGGATATTGACAATCTATTTTAAGTAAAACATTTCTCAAAATAAGTATTTTTAAGAATATTAAAATAGAATTGACTTCAATTCAAGCAAAAATAGTCTTGATAGGATATAGTATGATATTGACTTCTTATCTTAAGTAAAACATTTCTCAAAATAAGTATTTTTAAAAATATTGCGAATCTCAATTTAAGCAAAAATAGTCTTGATAAGATAGTATGATATTGACTTCTTATTTTAAGTAAAACATTTCTCAAAATAAGTATTTTAAAGAATATTGCGAATCTTGATTCAAGTAAAAATAGTCTTGATAAGATAGTATGATATTGACTTCTTATTTTAAGTAAAACATTTCTCAAAATCAGAATATTGCGAATCTGAATTCAAGCAAAAATAGTCTTGATAGGATAGTATGATATTGACTTCTTATTTTAAGTAAAACATTTTTCAAAATAAGTATTTTTTTAAATATTGCGAATCTCAATTTAAGCAAAAATAGTCTTGATAAGATAGTATGATATTGACTTCTTATTTTAAGTAAAACATTTCTCGAAATAAGTATTTTTAAGAATATTGCGAATCTTGATTCAAGTAAAAATAGTCTTGATAAGATAGTATGATATTGACTTCTTATTTTAAGTAAAACATTTCTCAAAATAAGTATTTTTTAAAATATTGCGAATCTCAATTTAAGCAAAAATAGTCTTGATAAGATAGTATGATATTGACTTCTTATTTTAAGTAAAACATTTCTCAAAATAAGTATTTTAAAGAATATTGCGAATCTTGATTCAAGTAAAAATAGTCTTGATAAGATAGTATGATATTGACTTCTTATTTTAAGTAAAACATTTCTCAAAATCAGAATATTGCGAATCTGAATTCAAGCAAAAATAGTCTTGATAGGATAGTATGATATTGACTTCTTATTTTAAGTAAAACATTTTTCAAAATAAGTATTTTTTAAAATATTGCGAATCTCAATTTAAGCAAAAATAGTCTTGATAAGATAGTATGATATTGACTTCTTATTTTAAGTAAAACATTTCTCGAAATAAGTATTTTTAAGAATATTGCGAATCTTGATTCAAGTAAAAATAGTCTTGATAAGATAGTATGATATTGACTTCTTATTTTAAGTAAAACATTTCTCAAAATAAGTATTTTTAAAAATATTGCGAATCTCAATTTAAGCAAAAATAGTCTTGATAAGATAGTATGATATTGACTTCTTATTTTAAGTAAAACATTTCTCAAAATAAGTATTTTTAAGAATATTGCGAAACCTAATTTAAGAAACTTTGTCTTACCTAGAAAAATATTTATTGTTTTAAGTAATTTTTAGAATTCATCAATCTTGATTTAAGAAAAATTATTCTTGATAGGGATAAATATAATATTGATTTCTTATTTTAAGTAAAATACTTTTCAAATTATGTATTTTCAAATCTTGTTTTAAGCAAAACTATTCTTAATAAGAAGAGAATGATATTGACTTCTTATTTTAAGTAAAATATTTCTTGTAATAAGCATTTTCAAGAATATTGCGAATCTTGATTCAAGTAAAAATAATCTTGATAAGGGTAGTGTGAAATTGACTTCTTATTTTAAGTAAAATATTTCTCAAAACAAGTATTTTCAAGACTATTGCAAAACCTAATTTAAGAAACTTTGTCTTACCTAGAAAAATATTGATTGTTTTAAGTAATTTTTATAATTCATCAATCTTGATTTAAGAAAAATTATTCTTGATAGGGATAAATATAATATAGATTTCTTATTTTAAGTAAAATACTTTTCAAATTAAGTATTTTCAAATCTTGTTTTAAGCAAAACTATTCTTAATAAGAAGAGAATGATATTGACTTCTTATTTTAAGTAAAATATTTCTTGTAATAAGCATTTTCAAGAATATTGCAAAACTTAATTTAAGAAAATGTGTCTTTTCTAGAAAATTATTTCTTGTTTTAAGTAATTTTAAATCTTGACAAGAAAAAAAATACTTATTTTAAGAATTTTTTCTTAAAACAAGATTTTTTTTTCTTGCTTAGAATTTCAAATTTTGCTGTGTGGATTTATATATATTTTCTACCGATCGTATAGTGGTGAGTATCTCCGCCTGTCACGCGGAAGACCGGGGTTCAATTCCTCGTCAGGGAGCTTAATCTTTATTTATATACGGCCATACTGCGTTGAAACACCGGTTCTCGTCAGATCACCGAAGTTAAGCAACGTTGAATACCTTTACCTTAACCTTTACCTTTACTGTTTGTATCCATTTTGATCCGGTTTTGCTGTAATCCTGGAGGGTACTTTGGATAACTTTACCAAATAACGTCGCCTGTCCGAGAAACCTGTCAGGTATCGTCACCATTTATACTATGACGTTATCCAATTCCTTCACTTGCACTGATGAAGGGCTAGTGGTGCCCGAAAGCTCTGCTAACTTTTCTGACTGGTTTACTTTATCGTTTTGATTTAGCCTTTCGCTTTTTTTGGTATATCCATTGAGATCCAGCGACTGATACCCACAGCATTGTCATTTTTTAGTAATTTGCCTTTGGATTTATATAAATACGCACCTAACGTAAGTATTTCATGGAAATATATGAGAAAGCTTACCTTATCCATAGGTTTCATCTCTCTTGCAAGATTATGCCAAAAATATGACCATCCGTCCTTTCTATAGCTAGTTGCCGCTGATAACGCTTATATATAATACATTACCCGAGTCTATACCAATCACCACCTAACCGTTTGACATCCGGACCCACTCAACAGACCAGGAGGAAACAGGCCGAATTTTTTTAAAAATTTTCTAATTCTGTCTAATTTTGTCGACACGGAAAAAAATATGTGTACACAACATTAATTCTGTCCATACAGTATGCATTCTGTTCATACAGAATAAATTATGTCAAGACAGAATGAATTCTGTCCACAACTGACTGACAACGGCTGCATAGAACCGACCACGTCCGCAATTATGCGTCATACAACTGAACTATGATAACACACTCAGAAATGTCTCAAACGGCGCCCCGTGATATCAGGATTTTTTTTTGCTGAACACCCTTAAAAAGATAAACTACCAAACCTCTTCAATTTTCGGCTTTTGATATTCAAATATATTCAAAGTTACACCTTAATACGTAATTGTATATCTAAATATCAATACTGAATCTACAGTAGACCTGGCTAAATATAATCTTGAATTTATAAATTCAAGGTTTAAAAATAAAACAGGAAAGATTGTAACAGACAATGACGTAAAAATCACAACGTAAGTAATTTGACCAATCATAAGCGATGGATCATCCGAACTGTCGCTTGTGATTGGTCAATTCGTTTGTGTTGTATTTATACATACTTGCGTTGCGTCTTTAGTGGGAACCAAGCTTTAGGTGGCAACATGCCAGGTGGCATACTGTATGAGGCAAAAGGCACATGATTGAAAAGGTTTTGTGGTACCATGCCAGCAGTGGTGAAAGGAATTCACATGACTTCAGCCCTATGACACAATCAAGAGTTAGCTACCTTTTTTTATGATTTTCTGTGCAGTATATACACCGCATTACTCAATCAAAATTCATTCAATGGTTAATTGTTGAACAATATTTTATATAAGTGGTAAACGTCCTTGGAAGGTGTTGTATGGCTTTTACTATAGTCGTTTAATCTTTCCAACTCGATGTTAAAATTAATTAATTTAGACACCCTTATGATCGGATTACAATGCGATGTCATTACTTGGTCTGAATCAAATTTTGGATTCAAAAAATATAAATGTAGTATTACGTGTGTGTTTTTATATCACAAATTATTTAAAACTGTATAGCTGTTGAAGTTGTAACTGGTAAAAGAATGAATTCTGGTAATGCAGAAATTAGCCGTATACAGTCTTTGCTACAACAGAAGCAGCAATGTCATTTTGGTTTAAAGTTGACATGCAAAATATAGTATATTTTTCTTCTTCAGAAAAAGAGTATTACAGATCTAACTAAAAAACGACCATACGCTATCATTTATTCTATGCAGGCAAATCTATCGTTTTTTTAATCCAAATTAGAAAAATTATGTAACCTCATGATTGTAATTTTTATGTTAAAATGTTTTACGAGTAATCTTCGGATCGTTTTTTTTTTCAATAAACAATCACAAACAAACTGTAAATTAAATTAGTGCAAAAGTGTTATTGATGATAATTGCGATCTATAGATGCTATTGTTATCAATGCTGCCATTCATTGTTATCGTTGCTACTCATGTTTCAAGAAAAAAAAACCTAAAAAGGTGAATATGTCAGTATCAATAGTAAATGCTGTCTTGGTATGTAAACACATTAACAAATTCATTCACTGCCTAATATAAATTAGTAAATACATACTCTGCGAGACAGGACATTAATAATATTTGTTCTAACTTTCAGTTTAAACTATGTTTTCTTTATATGTGAAATGTGAGTTATTTACAATACCGAATTTTGAAAAACGTAATGTATCCGATTTAATAACGGATAAAAATAACATAAAAATAATGTTTTTATAAATTTGACCAAGTAAAGTGCACCGACTACGTAATCATTCGATGTGTTTTAATTCAAATATCTAAGTCAAATGCAGAATATTTTCAATCACTTACAGGAATGAGAACAATATAATCAGAAATCGCGGCAGTTAAAATAATTTAACCCATAAATTTGGAAAATTTAAGGTAATTTATTCAATATAATATAAGTATTACTTTATTAAAAGATCAACGTATGGTTTAGTATGGTATAATTAATTAAATGTAACAATATAAAAGCGTGACTCAAGGCATAAAATATTTACATTTATTATCAATATCTTGTTTTTTGTACAGTCATTTTTTAAAATTTATATATCAATGTTTCATAAGATCTTTCAATTTTTTGGTCATTAATTCTATAAAATGTTTCTAAATGATACACATTATTTAGAAAACACAACATTCTATTAAATTGTTGTTGTAAATAAAAACTTTCGGAACAAATGGCAAATTAAAGGAATATTCTCCATATAGCATTAGTAGAACAGGAATATGAATAGTGTTACCAGAATATTTTAAGTTGTTTAGAAAAAAGTGTTTTCAAACGTGCGTTGATTTAGCAACATAAATAGACCCATTACTTAGGTTTTTAGTATAAATTTCTGTTTCCACTTCAGCATACATTGATTCTGATCCACATTCAAGATCTACCGGTACCTGGATACCCACATTACGCCGCCATGTTACAGTATCATGTAATGTAGGTTCATTGGTTAGGATCGTGTCTTTTGGTTCAAAATAAACATCAGGCTGAGCGATAATTCTACCTGAAGCATCCATTGTAACTTTTTGCGAAAATAAACGTACCATGCAAAGGGGTATAAGCATAAGAAGAACGATAATAAAAGAGCAACTACCAGTAATAGCTAGTATCATTGCGATAGTCATTTCATCAGGATTCGAAGATTGAGAAAAATTGTCCGTTGAAACAATTTTTCGTGTAAGATTTTGAGTTGGAAGTAACGTGTCTGTTTTCTTTTTTACATTAATTAGAAAATGTGCCGTTACTTTACCCTCCGAATTTGAAACAGAACACCGAATAAACGTGTTATTGAATTTTTCTGGGTTATAAATTCGAAGTACAAATCCGGAGCTTTCTACTCGATACTCATCGTTCGTTGATGGTCGGTCAAGTGTCCATTCATATGCCTTAGATCGTGGTTTTGAAATAGCAGAACATATAAAGACAGCCTCTCTTCCAACCAAAACTTCGTTTGGAGCCTGAATAGATACTCTAGGTGGGAACTGTACGTTTATTGGTCCGACAGAACAGTTTCGTTGAATATCAAGTTCTAATGAATACAGACTACACCTTAAGAACTGCCCATCATGTTCGGGTTTGGCCTTGAAGGTGTAACGAAGTACCAATTGATTTTGTTCCTCTTGTGCTGGTCGGCTGGTAAGTCTTCTAGAACCACTCCACCACTCAAGTTTAACCCTTGGTTCAGTCAACTCAGATATACATTTCAAAGTTACCTCATTTGGGCTTTTATAAACTTCTGTTTTTGGTGAACACTCAGGGTATTGATTTGCAGGAACTTGGTTAATGTTTAAATTAGCCTCACGAGAACAAACCAGGTCTTCTTCATTTTCTACAACACAGCACATAAATTTTGAGTTATCAAAACTTCTTTTAGTGCGCCTAATTACTAAAGTGTATTGATGAATATTTCGATCTATGCGAATAGTAAATTCGTCATCCATTGATTTCTCATCGTTAGTAATAATGCGATCATTTTGTTTCCAAACTACAACCTGTGTTTCTGGAAGTGTCATTGGTGCGCAGACAAAAAGTGCCTGTTCTCCTTCTTTAACCCTCTGGTCATTTGGTACTATGGTAAAATCAGCTTCACCTCCATTTATAGTAAATAGTACGAAACATAGTTTTGCAATTGATATAATGTTAACGTTTTTGTACAGTATTAGTAGCTGTTCCATATTGCCAGTTCTATTACTTGCTGAATAAATAACGAACAATTTAGATTCTTCTACCTCCGATCAAAATATCAGATCGAATTCTTTACAATAAGTAAGCTGCAACAAAATAAAGAACCCTCTAAACAGACCATTACAAATTATCTTCAAATTCGAAAAGTATACTGACTGAGATCCAGTTTCAAAATTTAAATTATCCAACTTTATACTACATATTTGTGATAGACGTAAAACATAGCTGTTGTCTGGTTAACGTGGACTTACTTGAACAGAATCTTCAAATTGTCCCGCTTATAATATTCCATTAGAACAAGTTTTGCGTGCCCGTCGCTAGGTTAGCGGCGTGCAATTTAAACAACTCTTGCAGATATTGACTGATATCGTCAGCGTTTCTACTGTAATAACTAATATCAATGGCCATCTCAAAGTAATATTATGTTTACCGTCGCATAACCTGAATTCGATACACGGGTTGTTTCTGTTTGTTGTCACTGGGCTGTATCATACGAAAAGGCAAATAAACTGGG
Source organism: Antedon mediterranea (assembly GCF_964355755.1). NCBI lineage: Eukaryota > Metazoa > Echinodermata > Crinoidea > Comatulida > Antedonidae > Antedon > Antedon mediterranea. The sequence goes on along the minus strand of NC_092672.1, from coordinate 12,701,779 downwards.
TGTACATATATATTAATTACATTGATGAGTTTCATAGCGTATTAGTATACATATTTCACCATATGGCATTACTTTATGCAACGAATTAAAACAAGAATAATACTTGATAAATACTATATTCACTAAATGATATTCTCTATAGCCATCGCATTGTTTCGAGTAACAAAATTGATGACTGAATTATTTAGCATTATGCGCTGACATTTGCAATAAGTTTTAATTAATAATGACATCAGCACGATGAGACTGCATACGTATGCTCATCTATTATCATTTACCCAAGAGAAGGATTATGATTCAAAACAATGGGTTCTTACTTGTTCAGAAACTAACGAATAGTTAAAATAATAATAATGCAACTAATCTATTTACATCTCTATAGCATTATTTTATAGCACAAAAAAAAAAGTGTAGGCAACAAAATAACTATGTTATTAAATCATTTTTGATAAATATACTTATTATGATTTGATTTTTAGAAATTACGTACGTTTCCTGTTTGCTATTACGTTAAAGATTTATCAGAAAATGTCATAAAGAATATGAATAATTAATTTCATGTGATTGTTTTTTTGTAAAAATAACTAAATATGATTATAAAAATTATATTATTCACTTACACTTTCATATTGTACCAGTCATTTTCGAATATACTACGGCAAGTGGGCTTCGATTTTCAAGATGGTGTTAAGTTACTAGCCCGAAGATTTAAAGTGCTACAACAATGCATTCTAGTTTCCACACGGCTCGTTCAAACTATCATGTTCTTAGAGCGTAATATCAAACTTTGCTTTTAACGATATTATGAAGTTTCAGCAATAAAGGCACGTGCTCTGAAGATAATTTAAGTCTGATAAACAAAAATACTCACGCGCAAAACAGCTTTCTGAAAGACCAACTTGAAATGATAATCAGGTTATTAAGTTAAACATAATTATTGAATCTAGACTTGATTCTAATTATAATAAATGTTAAATAAAACTTTTGTTAAATGTCTTTATTGTAAATGCCTGCTTCGAAATACAACTAGAAAGATTACGTTTAACGGCAAGTATATGAAATGTGTACATTAATATAACAATGTATGCCTAACTCAAGTGAAAATAGAAAAAATAGAGAATTACTAATTTAATAAATGATACAATATTTCATCTCTTTAAAGTGGCAATGACTATTCAATAATACTTAAATTTCTAATAGACGTTTAATATAAAATATTAGTTACTAAAATATATTACATTATTGATAATTACTTCAAGACTAAAGCATTTTCGTTACTTATTTATAATTTGTGAGATAGTGAATGAGATGTCATTGCATTCCAATTCTCATTAATCAAGCATTGTCACAGATCTAAACCATGTGATCATATCTGCTTTAATTATTATCCGAGAAAAGTATCAAGCAGCAGGTGCGAGCTCATCGAGGGTCCACATTGCGCATAAATGCATAATCACCCGCAGACAATGCTTTGTTGTGTAGATTTGTTTTTCAGTTAGATCTCGCTTCTCCCATTATTCACCTCACTAACCTGTCCCGATAAGTCGTACATCAGTATTCATCATTTTACATACTTAAGTTCGTCTGCTATTTAGAGTGCCTGTGTAACGGTTAATATAGAAACGTATCAATTGTTATAAAGATGCGTCATTGGTCATGTGATCATCATCCAGGGACACTCACATACCTGGATCTACCTGAGTAGATCACTAAGAGTGTATCTCATTAAAAATGAAATCATTCTTGAAGGTATTATTTTATAGTGGTAGTTTTGTGTTTTTTTCATGTTATTATAGCTGACATATATTCTCTCTTTAAAACATTAATCATTCACAAATAGTCTTCTTCACTTACGAATAAACCAGGTTACTATTTCAAAACAAAAACATGTATAATTATTATTATCACTATGGAAATATTTTTCATTTTATTTTAAATTTGCATTTAGTTAAAGATAAATTTTTCGACTGAAATATTTTTTTTTGAATATACCATTTTATGTCACATAAATAATCACATTGATTACGAATTGGATTAAATGAAATTAGTTATCTAAAACTCTGAAACTTTTTCAAATGCTTATATCAATGCTATAATAGACCTAATTCGATAGTTTTACATCACCAAAACAGACAGTAGAGCAGTGATTGCTTGTCATGCCAAAGTTGTTACTGAATATACAAATGAACTACAAGAAAATGCCAACTTTCTTAACTCAGTAACACAATATATTAAAGTCTTTTAAACTGATTGCTTGCAGCAATGAGCTACGTCAATGATGTAAAGATATCACCACTTTTATTCTACCTTCCCACAAATCATCATCACCATAAATCGTTAGGAACATTATTACTTGCGATAAATATTCAATGCGAACGACATGGGATAAAATAAAACAAAACTCACTTTGCTTAGTGTTAATAAATTTATGTTAAATCTATTCTACAAAGCTTTCTATTTAAGATACGTATTTTTTTATACAATCAACTGAGACAAATACAACATTTAAGTTTGTTACTGTTACTCAGAGCTCTTATAGAAATTTGCTTTTTGCGTATGTGATTCGACTTTGGCTGATAATAATAACTGTAATATTACACTCTATGAAATAATAAATAATTAGTAGATTTATTAGTATCATATTTTAATTCACTCTCACATAATATTATCAGTTACTTTAGAAAAATTCAAAAAACTATTTATAAAAAACTTCAGTTTCGACCTATATTGTTAATGTAACAAAGCATTATAAGAAATATTCTATTAATATTCTAATAATTTCTATAAAAATAATGTAGTGTACTGTAGGCCTATATTTTTAGCTTGTTGAATTACACACTTCGAACGTATTCATGAAGGTATGATAGTGTAATACCGATGACAATTGTATAGAATGACATTTAAGATTTAAGATTAAACATTTTTTTATTGTCCCCATCAACCGTGCCAATTACTATTAACCGCCAACCTGACATTAGCAATGAATAGAGTAATAAATCACAAACTACAATAACGTAAACAAATTGAACCTAAATAGTGGATTTTAGATGTTCTTGATTAGGGTTGGTGGCTGCAGTACGAATCTAATTTATTTGCTCTAGAATTACAGTAAAAAGTGGTATTAATTGATATTACATTATTCTAAGTTAAATTGTTTTCAATTTGTGATATTTACACACGTTACCGGTACTGTAAACAACTATGGAAAATTAATTATTATAATATTCACTTTCATTTCATCTTTTGTGGGTCGTCCCATTTTTATTTCATTACAATAGCATAGGTCCTACACATATAATTTCATTTAATTTTAATTTGTAATAACTTTCTAACAATATACCTATCTTTTTTAAACAGAAATTATCATCATCACCATAAGCTCATTCAAAATTTAATTATTTTATTATTATGTTGAAGACGTTTTATTTTAAATTCTTATATACATATATTGGTCTACTACTTCTAGTTATTATTGCCTTTCCTTAACTTTTACTTTTGTTATTTTTATTTCGTTGTCATGTAACAAGGTCCTAACGAAGATTCATGTTTGCTATGTTTTGGACAAAGAAATAATGTTCTGTTTGGATGCAGCCTGTGACTCTTTGCCAGAGTATCATCAGGTAATGTCCTCTAACACCGATCACACGTTCTAGAACTAACCATTATCATCATCTTACTCCATTTATGGAGCTGGGTTTCCTCATTTTTTGTTGTTGTTACACACGTTTCATATTTTTATTTCAGATTTTAATTTTGTCAACATACGGGATACAATTTTTGAATCCTCTAGTGATGTTAACTATCTCTTTGGGTAGTTTGTTCCAAGACGAATGGTGTCTGAAAACGTACATATTTCTTTGTACAGTACAGTAATACAGTATGTTGATTTACAGGTTGGAGGCGTTTTATTAGAAGGAAGACCTTACTGGGTTATCATCATCCACTTTGTTCCACTCTTGGCAGTTCAGATCTACCTGTAACTGGTCGGCATCTGCTAGTGTGTTTATCCTGGATTGTAGTATCATCAGCGAAGTTGTGATCCAGCTGAGACAGAGACAGGTGTATACCAGGAATAATAATGGTCCGTTTCTTGAGGCACACCTGATGTCACAGGAGAATGTTGAGAAGACTCTCCTCCAACAGTTACCTTCCATGCAAAAAATTCTTGATCAAAGTCAGTATATTCCTCTAATTCCATAGGCTTAAATACAGAAATATCGCCATTTTGATACTGAATGTGTCGACACGAACAAACGAACAGATATGGAACGCCAAGAGTGCATCATTAAAACTGCATTCGACATATTAAAAATAAATTAAAAAGAAATAAATATTATTTATTACATGGTTAAACCATGGACGTATAATTACATCTCGTCTTCTTATAACAAACACTATATGCCTATCAAGCAGCGTGTTGCGAACATGTGCATGGGGAGGGCCATAAGAAAGCTTTACATTTCACACATGCATTGAATACGGTCAAACCTTACCCGCCGCTGAAAAAGGGACCGTTTTGACCTATTTCGAGCTATATCACATATACCACCATAGCTATATTTCGTGTGCTAATCGAGTCGAATGCAGTTTTATTGATGCACTCTTGGCGTTCCATATCTGTTCGTTTGTTCGTGTCGACACATTCAGTATCAAATGGCGATATTTCTGTATTTTTTCAATCAATTGCCTGCTTGCGAGTATTATATAAGGTATGGTTTAAAGATATTTGGCTATGTTCGGCTTCGGGATGTTATACCACACTTAGGCCTAGGCTAGGCTAGGCTATAGGGGTCGTCGGTTTCGTGTTATGGGTCGTCCAATTCTAGGTCGTCCAATTCGAGGTCGCCCGGGTCGTTGGGGTCGTCCAATTCGAGGTCGTCGCTTTCTACACACCCTATCAGTCGAGCAGCAAAGTGCTCATTTAACCGTTAAAACGCTGTTTTTTAACTGCGCAGGTCACTGAGCATCGCCAAGTTATAGTGACTTCCGGTTCGCTTTTCACTTCGCGGCAAGCATTTTGCATGGGAATACCCTTACAAATCTGCTGCAATTTCCACCATCCGGGTTAAATTATATCTTTCTATATTTGGAAATTGTTATTCCTAATATGGAAGATTATTCCCGCCACAAAATTTTGGTATAAATAGCCCAGGAAATGACGACAGAGCTTATTGAAGAAAAAAGTGCAGATGGAGGTGTTCGTTGAGGTAGGCTACATGATTTATTTGTTTGGTTTCGTAGGGAATCCGGCACTTTTCTCATCAGCACGGAACCTTTATAAAAACTTAGTGGTTGGTTATTAGGTTATTAATCTATCTTTTCTGAAAGTTTAAGCTTGGTTCAGCTTGTGGGACGGATTCAATATCCGTTCAAAGCTGGGGATATATTCTAAGCAGACTCCATCTTGGATTCGTATGTTTAGTACAGGCCGTGTGGTTGAGTAATTTCAATCCTTCAAAATCACTATGTGCAATCCGTTTTTAAACCAGTTAATATACCAAAATATGTTATTAGTAGCTTTATTATTTTGGATTTGGTGCTAATTTGGTAAATATTGCAATATAATTGTAGATTTGGTTGTAAAAAAATGTACCCAACTTGTATTATCTAGGCCTAGGCTAGCCCATTTGACGGAAACCCAGTGCTATTTGTAGAGGGATAGAGAGGACCGCAGGCTAGTTTTTAGTGGCATATCGCCGGCTTATTATAATCAATGTGAAGCCATATTATGTTTAAAATGTTGAATCTATATCCACTGAATTATGGATATATGTCGTCGGATATTTAAAGAAAGTCCTAGGCCTAGACCTTTTAATTTATTTAATTAATTTAGGACTATATTACGGGAAATTCTTTGCCAAAGAAAAGAAAATATGTTGTGGCTGTTGGAGGTTTGTAATGACAATAATGTAGCCTAGGCTAGGAAGGACTGTAGGTAGGATGAGGTAATTTGGATGGTCGTACATAGTATGATATTTATATATACAGTATAGTAGTAGTGATCATGGCGACACAATTTAGGATGACTAAAGTTGACATTAAAATTATTTAACTATGAATAGCTCATTATTGGTGTTTTTTTTCTTTCAGGTTTCTAAGAATAAACTATCCGACTTGTGATTCATCTTGTGCTGCAAAAACAATCCTATTTTGATATTTGTAAATTGACGTAACAGATGTCTTTAAAAATAAAAAAATAAATAAAAATGTTTATTATCGCGATGATTTAACTCAAATATTGACATATATAACTTGATATTTTAGCCTGAGCAAGATAGTTTGATAGGCATATTTTACTTCGATGTAAACAAGATATTACAATTACATGTTATACTGTATGTAAAATACTTTTGTGTAAATAAAATTATTTAATGGTGGTTAATTTATTAACTTGTTAATTTGTTTGTTAGTTATATGATGTTATACTACTGTATTAATTATTTAGTTAGTAACCAAAGTGGAGTGGATTCGTGCCAGTTGCAACTTGACTGTAATATGCATATATATAATAATATGTACTTCTTGGATAAAGTTAAAGGAAAATAAGCAATAATAAAAATTAAATATTTATTTTGCCATAAAGAAAGAAAAACTAAACATACAGTACTATATGTACAGTCCATGGTAATACATACTGTAGTATTGAGCACCAGTAGCAGAGACGTCTGGACAATCGAATATAATCGTTATCAGCTGTCTGGGTACCCAAGGCTAGTGCTAGAAAATGGCGAAAATTTGTGTATTCATTCGCCGTCAGCGAAATGAATCCGGCACTTTTCTCATCAGAAGCAAATCAACAAATCCTTTTATCAGTTTGTTTTGATATATAATCTGGATAATATATATTAAAATGGCCTTGGTTCAAGCATGTTTAACGGGTAAAATCAGATTTTTTCCTACCTAGGCCCCTTAGCACTGCGGTACCCTACGCCGTGTGGGGGAACCGATCTCGGCAGTATTTCTTAAGTAGCCTATCTTTCGTAAACTCCTTAGTTGAATTTTATTAATATAAATTTAATTGTATGAATATGCTATTTAAATGTTATTGAACATTTTTTTGCTGCATTTTGTAATTCCGCACTACTTGCTTTATCGCGATTCCAAGATGGCGGCAATTCAAATTTTGATTTGGTAATAATTCGCGAGGTCAACCACTTTGCTGCCCGACTGTATCGGAAAAGTCTAGTAGGACCAAAGTCTGTTTGTCTGTTGTCTATGTCTGACGACAAGTCATTGCCTGTAGTGATGAACTGTGATTCGCATGATCGTTTTCTGCGAAAGCCATGTTGCAGGTCAGACAGCACATTATAATATGTACTATCCAAGTGTTCCATGATTGAACTATGAATTGTGTGTTCTAGCAGCTTACAACATAGCCTACTACTGTCAGATAATATTGGCAGGTAGTTGGATGCTCTTGATTTATCACATTTCGTGACTGGTACAATAGTGGTTGCTTTCCAAATTAGTGGTAATTGTCCACTATCCAAGGAAGATTGAAATTGTGATATGGCCGAGTTCATCTGCTAACTATTTTAGTTGACGGGTGAGATTTTTCTCGGACCATTTCCTTTGTGTGGGTTTATTTTCTTAAAGAGCTTGATTACAACATTGCTATTTACTTTAAATTGAAGCCCCCTACAATTTTTGACATTTTGTAAAATTAATGCATATATTACTTTAAAAACATTAAATCAGGTCATTTCTTGTATCAAATGAATGAATGTATGGTAAATTATGATACACACAGAGAGAAACAATGTACTATAAGTAGCTCGCGTCGAATGTCCTAGCTAGGTTTAGTGTTGCAATATCTGTTATTTTTGGGAGAATATTTGGACCAAGATCTGGAATCGTGGACGCACTTTCATTGATTTCAGTAATTCAACACAGAGCACAATTTTTCGTTTAGGATTGTTTTTATTTCTTTACTACCGGTGTATGTGGAAGCTGTGGGTCCTTGTAATGGAGTTACACCAGTGTTATCTTATCGTTTGCTAGATATCAATTTAGCATGTATAACCTCTAGTATAGTCAACTCTCTCGGACTGGACTATGAACGCCCATGGCCTAATATATGGATTTCCAGAAATCTGTTATTTGTAAATGTGTTAGTAATGGTAAAAGATAATTTAAACTGAATATAGATTGGATATTAAAATATTAAGTCTGATTTCTCAGAGAGATTATGGTATTGGGAGAGTTTCACTTTCACCTTCTGAATACTAGTACCTAGTCCTGACATTCATGACATTTTAAGTTGTTTGATTCTGATACCCTTGTTTGTATTTTAATTTATATGATATAAATCGGTACATTTCTACATGTATTCCGACTTCGATGTCTCCCTTATCCCTGGAAAATGCAGCCAATTTTAATCGTGTATCTGCATATGTCCGTACAGTAATGCAGTGAAAATAGTATGACAATGATGGTAATAAAGATATGCTTAACCTTAAGAAACAAAGAACATATGAAATGTTATCCTTATGGAATCACATAATGCATTATTCACGATGTTTATGGGTTATTCATGTTAATATTTTATAAATAGCGAGTTATATGTATGCTAATATTCAATAAAAAGCCAGTTATTTAGGTTATTATAAAAGAGTGTATACAAAATGAGTACAAAGTGCACGTCAATCACTGCAGTATAAATCATTTTTATATCTATTCTTTTCAACTACTTTGTTAATAGCTTAACATCATGAATCAATTTCGCAGTCTTCGAATCAATTACGTATTGACGGACAACCATGCGAATGTATGCTTCAATATAAAGGTCAAGAATAATTCTATAATAATAATAACATTTGCATTAACAGTATTAATGTATTTTTGTAACAATATCCAATGTCGACAGCCTGTGTTTTTACTACATGGTATCATTCTCGATTCGTTTAATAGTTTAAATTTGTATTCTTAATTAATGTTTAAAATTTAACAGAAACTGTAAATACATTGACGCATCATACTATAGGCACACGTTACTTTGTTTTGCATGTCATTAGGTCACCTGTTATTTAATTCACAGTGTCCTATTTACCCTTAACTACTATTTAGTGCCTCTTGCTCGAATTCTAAAAAATAAAATATCAACATCATGATGATATACATAAAAACAAAGAACTGAAACGTATACAATTATGGATAATTTCTACGGATAATATCTACAGATTATTTACATAGACATTGTATTGTCTAATGCTGCCATCCATCAAGCCAATCCGATAATGAGGACAGCCATGTATGATGTTTAATGTGTGGACAGCCTCACAGATATCTGTGTATAAGAAGCTTATGCATTTTTCCTGAGCTTCGTGCGTATTTTTGAAGTAGTTAATGGCCTCTTCAATAGAGAACGAATATTGCATTCAGGGAATGATAAATGATAACGAAGGCGTTTTTAATGGGCATAAGATTGCATAAAACTATCCAGCAGAAGTCACATTAAGATGAGATTAGAAACCGAATGTATATATTGAGTCCCATTGCTTCGACATAAACAATACACCTATACATCAAACTTTAATTGAGCTTCGGGAATTTCACGATGTTTAGTGTCATTTGATAGTTTTAATCATATTCACATAGGATGTAATATAAGAAAAGAATATCATAACTGGAATATATACACGACATAGTTTTTAAACTGTCATCTTTATGTTCTTATCATGAACTTGTACCTATATTATGAAAATGTGAAAAATTGTGTATGCATGAAATAAAATTATTATTCATTCACTAGAAGAAAATATTGTTTTGTATAAATATCATTATTAACAGCTGATGCAGATACAGCCAATTATTGATATTTAAAAATATACATTGAAGGTTAACTGTTACTTTTTAGCTGTGAAATTTGACTCGATGAAATTATAATTTGCATTTTTTATATTATTGAATAGATAGGTTATAAACGTTTAATAAAACAAGATAATTGCAAAATGAAAATACAAGAGTCGCAATGAAATTGTATTGCAATCATTGATATCAAATATAGTAATAATTTTGGTATTTTAATGCCATTAAATCAGTCATAATATAGTGTGTCCTCTGATTTAGTTGATAATTATGTTGATAACTTACATTTTGTTCTAATTAGTAATAAAATTAGTATAATATACTGTAGGTATAATAAGAGAAATTTAGTAGGCCCAGATTAATTTATATAAGTTATAAAAGTTCAAATAAATATGACAATAAGAATTTAAAAACAAACTGTTTATCTAATTTTACTATGATATTATTTAAAACCAGTAAGTATAGCCTACGTAAATATTATTAAACGTCTGATAACGCCTACTCTACAGCTTGTTGGCCTTGCACTTCAAGAATACAATGCAGTCCTTGACTGCTATTTGTAACCATGTAGGAATTTGATTGTCTATTTCAGCCGACCTTAAAGCAAATATTAAACAAAATTGATTGCTACGGTGCATGTTGATGTCTACGGTAGATTTGATTACAATCCACTTGTGCATTATATTCCAGCAGGAAATTGTTAAAAAATAACAATACCATTAATAATAAGTCTTCGTTTAACCCTACCTTGTAACAATTGTTACAAAGAGTATCAATACACTAGCAATAAAGAATCAAATTTTCTACAAGGCTGCGTATGTATTGAAATAGCCTCTTAATAATAACTTATCAAAAAGGGCTGATGAAATGAATATACAATACTCGTAATTTTAACCCATGTAACGTTAGAGAAAAATAATAACAAATTAATTTTACACTCGACTGCATAAAAATCCAATTCGCATGCTTGAAAGTGGGTAACACTTTTTCATTTGGTTTATAACACAATCTCGACACTGCTTGTGGCCGGCGCGTGCAAAGTTTAATTATTTTTCTCAATAGTCTTGTTGGATACAATAGATTGAAGTGCGCCTATTGTATTGTTAATTGGAAGTGGTCGATAGAATTCATATCCTAGACGAATTTCAGAAAGCCTTTACTGTCAATAGACCGCGGTACGTATCGATTGATGAACACAAACGACACTTGAAAATATGGCCACAGGGATTTAAATTTGTGGAAATCTAAGATTGAATATACTCATTGCTGGTCTTCGGTATTATTAATTTTCGGTACAGTAGGCATGGCATGTTATTCTTTGAAATGGAAATTGGATTACACAGGCCCATTTGATAATAAATAATGATATATAAATCAAGTGAAAATATATAGGTTAAGCTTCATTTTCACTAGGTGAATAACGTCGTACAAATAAAACATTGGTGAGCTCTGATTGGTTGCGCATCCACCATTAAATAGAAAGATGAATACGCATACATAACACTGCTTAGAAATAAAAATTAAGCTTTAAAATACCCGGCATGAGGCATCGTGTGGTATCAAAGAAGAGCGAATACCATCTCTCATCCATTCCGGGTGGTAGGCCTATAAACATGTTTAACTCAATATGTACATCAACAATAAACGTGCGCTATAATATTTATAAAATGCGTACTTGCGGGAGATTGTGAATAAATCCGTAATGCAAATTCAAAATATTCAAAAGTGACATTTTTTATCTAGAAATTCAAATTTGACCCACAACCTTGTATAGGTCTAGTAGACCATAACTTCTGAATTATTCAGTTGAAGCAAATTGAAATTTATTTCGATTTAGTTAATGCAGTTAAGTAAAGATTGGTGAATTCCAGATATAGTAATATAGCATGCTCCTACTGAACAAATATTGTCGTGTATGAGATACAGCGCTGAGAGAATCGGCTACTTCTGATGTATTTAAAGGAATTGACATTTAGTCTTGATTTCATGTTTATTTGGTTACCAATGTATAGATAGCATTAGTAGGCCTAAATGAACGAAAGACAAACACTTATCTAGAAAACTAAATGTCTAATTCAACTTTTATAGGCCTATGAAGCGATTTTTTAGTCGTTTAGTAAGAATTGCAAATTGTCAGACTATAATGAATCACTCATTTCAATAAAGTTTTCGTATGTATATATTATAGTATAATCCTCATTCACGTTTCGTAAATTAATTGAAATAAACATAGATATTGGTATCAAATGTTGGAAACCCATGGAACATTGAGTTTCATTTCACATTCTCTATCTACTATCCACATTAAAGTTTAATTTTCATATTAAGTATAATTTTGTATTTTAATTAAAAGCATTGATTGATGTTCTATTTTTTCAATGTTTATGTTTGTAGGCCTATATGAATTCTTGGACAATGAAAGTTATTGAATTTGAACAAGAGGTTATAATTGATTTATTCTAAAAAAATAATGTAATGATAAATGTCAATCTTCAGCTTAATCATTGTACTATGGTAATTTATAAAGTAATTGATTCAGATCACTTAGTAATTTTGTCGTTCTTAATTAAAAGAGAGAAAATTAAATTCCAAGATCATTCAACCATAGTATCTTAAAAGCAGGAATTCTATTAAACTGCGTTGACGTGGGACTTTAGATGGACACAAAGTGCAACGGCAAGACAAGTACCTTCAAACGATTCCCTTAAGAAAGCTCATCAATAATATTGAGATAGATTATCATAGTATCTAAGCAAAGTGCATCGTGATTGATACAAGTTGGACGTGCTCTACGAATGGCACAACTTACAACCTCCGCAATTTTCTCCACAGTAAATCATTTTGATAACGAGGAGTAAAATAGAATTCGACTGACCGACCAACAGACGATACTTTTGTTTTTATTAGCCTAAACAAATTGTTATTATAAAACACATGTTTTTTTTAAATAAATAATCTTTACATTGCAGTTCTTTGTATGCTAAGATGCAATAGGCTAATAAGTTACTTTTATTATTTATGTACTTTCTTTATCATTACATAGGTGGGTGCCAGAGAGATTTGAGTGAGATGCAGCAATTATCCCGCAAACATTAATGGCTCATGAGAACATAAGCTGTTTTCCCCAAGCATAATGACTGGGGTAATCATGCAAAGCCTTCCAAGGCCTTAGCAAAAAGCATTATAAAACATGACATGTCAGAATGCTGTTGTTCCTAATGCCACTGATAAATATAAATTACACTGAAATATGTCTAAAAAACAATGGTTTCCACTTCGTCGACGCTGAATTGACTATCTATACAATTTCACGGATTATTGGTTACTAAAACTGGCTAATTGATAAATCCGTCTTTCAAAATTCAAGGGAACACCCGCAGGTTAAGCCTGGTCCATTAGAACAATTCAAGCAGAGTTGACATCTTGAGTTATTTTAGTATAAATTTGTTGAACGTTGATTGCTTATGTGCTGTTCATTTATTTGTATTCCAATAGTTGGCTAAAAATCCATGGGATAAATGCTTAACAACAACAAATATTTAATGTATAAAAAACAAAATAAAAACATTAGTGTCGTTATGGATGACAAATGCATTGCCTGTCAAGATAAATGCAACCACCACAATGTCGAAGTGTATACTGCCCTTCAACATAGAAAGCAACATCACTGTCACGACGTGTCTAATGATGTTTCAAATTTGAAACCCAAAATGTCTAAATGTTTTGTTTTTTTAACATCAACAATAAACATAGGTATCTTTACTAACCTAATCAGTAGCAAATGTCTAAATATGTTTCTCATCAACACTGAAAGCATAAAAGTATCACGGTACGTGTCTAAATGTATTGTTAATCAACATTGAAAGCAACATATGTATCACCAATGCCTAAATGGGTTGATCAACACCTAAAGCATCATAGTATCATTACGTGCCTACATGTATTGTCATCATCATTGAAAGCAACATCAGTATCACCAAAAATACCTAAATGTGTTGCTCATCGATATTGAAAGAAAAATCTGTATCACCAAATGCCTAAATGTGTTACTCAACACTGAAAGCTAGCTAGCTTAAGTTAGTGCATGCTTCATTTACTCTCTATTCTTAATTCTGGCCCCGAAACCTTGACTCAGAAATACCGGGATGGTGTCCGGCGGGGGATAGTTTTACCTTAGTTAAGCATAGTTAAGCTTAGTTACATTTTTTTTCACATTATTGATTGTCTCTATCCCCGAAACCTCGACTAAGAAATACCGGAATAGTGTCCGGCGGGGGATAGTTTATTACCATTAGTTAAGGTCTAATGTAAAGCACCTAGAGGGGTCAGTGATCCATTAGGCGCTATATAAATACTGTTTATTATTAGTGTTATTATTATTATTATTATTATTATTATTATTATTTAAAGCATCATAGTATCATTACGTGCCTAAATGTATTGTGCATCATCATTGAAAGCAACATCAGTATCACAAAATACCTAAATGTATTGCTCAACACATAAAACAACATCGTCACACTACGTGCCTAAATGTATTGTTCATCAACATTGAAATCAACATCTGTATCACCAAATTCCTAAATGTATTGCTCAACACATCAAACAACATCGTATCACTACGTGCCTAAACGTATTGTTCATCAACATTGAAATCAACATCTGTATCACCAAATTCCTAAATGTGTTGCTCAACACATAAAACAACATCGTATCACTACGTGCCTAAATGTATTGTTCATCAACATTGAAATCAACATCTGTATCACCAAATTCCTAAATGTGTTGCTCAACACATAAAACAACATCGTATCACTACGTGCCTAAATGTATTGTTCATCAACATTGAAATCAACATCTGTATCACCAAATTCCTAAATGTATTGCTCAACACATAAAACAACATCGTATCACTACGTGCCTAAATGTATTGTTCATCAACATTGAAATCAACATCTGTATCACCAAATTCCTAAATGTGTTGCTCAACACCTAAAACAACATCGTATCACTAAATGCCTAAATGTATTGTTTATCATCATTGAAAGCAACATCAGTATCACCAAATACCTAAATGTGTTGCTTATCGATATTGAAAGAAAAATCTGTATCACCAAATGCCTAAATGTGTTGCTCAATACTCAAAGCATCATAGTATCACTACGGTGCGTGCCTAAATGTATTATGCATCATCATTGAAAGCAACATCAGTATCACAAAATACCTAAATGTATTGCTCAACACATAAAACAACATCGTATCACTACGTGCCTAAATGTATTGTTCATCAACATTGAAATCAACATCTGTATCACCAAATTCCTAAATGTATTGCTCAACACATAAAACAACATCGTATCACTACGTGCCTAAATGTATTGTTCATCAACATTGAAATCAACATCTGTATCACCAAATTCCTAAATGTATTGCTCAACACACAAAACAACATCGTATCACTACGTGCCTAAATGTATTGTTCATCAACATTGAAATCAACATCTGTATCACCAAATTCCTAAATGTGTTGTTCAACACCTAAAACAACATCGTATCACTACGTGTATTGTTCATCAACATTGAAATCAACATCAGAATCACAAAATAGCTAAATGTGTTGCTCAACACCTAAAACAACATTGTATCACTACGTGTCTAAATGTATTTTTCATCAACATTGAAATCAACATCTGTATCACCAATTGCCTAAATGTATTGCTCAACACATAAAACAACATCGTATAATTACGTGTCTAAATGTATTGTTCATCAACAGTGAAATCAACATCTGTATCACCAAATTCCTAAATGTGTTGCTCAACACATAAAACAACATCGTATCACTACGTGCCTAAGTGTATTGTTCATCAACAGTGGAATCAACATCTGTATCACCAAATTCCTAAATGTATTGCTCAACACCTAAAGAAACATAGTATCACTACGTGCCTAAATGTATTGTTCATCAACATTGAAAGCAACATCAGTATCACCAAATGCCTAATTGTGTTGATCAACACCTAAAGCATCATAGTATCATTACATGCCTAAATGTTTTGTTCATCATCATTGAAATCAACATCTGTATAACCAAATTCCTAAATGTGTTGATAATTGATATTGAAAGAAACATCTGTATCACCAAATTCCTAAATGTGTTGCTCAAGACCTAAAGAAACATAGTATCACTACGTGCCTAAATGTAATGTTCATCATCAGTGAAAGCAACATCAGTATCACTAAATGTATTGCTCAACACCTAAAACAACATAGTGCCCAAATGTATTTTTCATCGATAGTGAAAGAAACATCAGAGTCACCAAATGCCTAAAGGTATCCATTAACATTGAAAAGCATCAGAATCGCAATACCCAAAAATATTACTCGTCGACATCAAAAACAGGGTATCACCACATTCCTAAATGTATTGCTATGTACGTTTAAAAGTAACAAAAGTATCTTAAACAGTAAATAGAACTTATTAACTCAAACACAATTGGAAAACAATAACAAAAAACCAACTGATAGTTTTCTTTTTTTTTATTGTAATGAATTATAATCAATGTTAAACCAAGAGGTACTCTTTAAACACACACTGTTAAACAAAATGTGGGTTGGTTATTGATTGAATACATTCATTCATTAATATATTAATTTAATCAATTCGATCGATTGATAAAGCAAAGAAACCATATTCATTACACTGTAATTTTATGATTCAATTATGACTAAATTATGCATACAATAACACTAAATGTGTCTTTGTCGTAAGCGTAGAAGGTGGTCGATTTGAGTGGCGTATGGAGTGTCCAATTATCCGTTCACTGACGTATCTTCCCTGTTGAATCCTGAATAAGCAAAACAAATTTATCACTTTCATGTTCTTTGTCTTTTTAATGGCCCTTTTTTCTTGATTAGAAATTCATTTTAATAGAAATAGTTCGTTCGTAGCGAGTCTGTTTGATAGGTTGTCCATTTAAAATTCAAATCTGGAAATACTGTTTCTTAAAATCGCTGTTTGTCTCTAAATGAATATAATGTCCCATGTAGATTATCTACCATATTGTTTCATAATGTTACGTATTAATTATATCTTAAACTTAAATACCAACATATATATTTCACAAGACCAGTTAAGATCGGATCAAATGGTTTAAATATAAATTTTTTTGCTTTGTTTTCTTTTATTTTTTATTATTTTATGTATTTTTTTTTCGTATTCGTAATTAATGTTATATCTTGGGGTGGGTCAAACTTTCTTTCTGACTTATATGACCCCTCCCACCACATGATTACTTCATTGTATTTATTATCCAGTATGTTATTGTGTATTGTGGAAATAAATTCAATTTAATTGAAATGAATTGCTATAAAAACATAGTCTTGAATTGAACAGAATACCTGGTATTAAAGTGATTACTATAAGTATTTTGGAAGGACTATGTTAATTTAAAAACATTACATCTGGTCCTACCATATAACCCTAAAACTTTTAATAGGACAGTGAGATTTTATTAATTATATTTTTATTAATAGGCCCTCTATTTGGCTTCTCAAGCATACAATTAAGGGTTTTAAATTATTGAGATGTCCTTCTTGAGGTTCTTGCATCTCAAAGAACAACCTGACCCGACAATGTTATCGGTTTCAGGCATACCATATTCTGATATCCAAACATTCTCTAACTATATCGATTCAGATTAGATGGTTTATTCCACATATTCCATACATACCGGTATGTATTATTAGTTGCATTAACTAGTTTGAATAAAAGCTCTATTACTATCAGTGTCATCATCATTCACCTATTATGCCCACACTAGCTGACGCAGTGATTCACAATACCCCACAACCGTGCCTAGCCGTAAAGTTACACACTAATTTAACAATTTCCTTGTTTGTTTCTAAACTTTAATCATGTATTACTATTAAATCAGATAACATTAAAAACATTTTTTTAATGTTGTATTTATTCAATAAATCGTAACTCTAACAGTATGTATTATGTTCAAGATGGTGTCTCACTAGAGGGGGTTGTTGCTACTTTCTCGGTTTGTAGAGCAACGACATGACGGGTTTGGGTCACAAGATAACATGAACGCCCTCAATCTCGCAAATTAAGACCAAAACTGTTGATATTTATAATCTTAAAAGACAGTGAGCTTTTATAAATAAACAATAAATACAGTCTGACGGCTCTAGGATCACAAGTGTTACCATGTTGCTGTAAAGCCTACTGGTTTAATGAATGAATTATATTAAAACTATAAACTATACATATTTCCAGTTGAAAGTGTTATTAAATAGCAAGAAATGTATGTGGGGGTCCCCTAGTCTTTCAATTAAAAACGACTGTGACAGTTTAAACGAAGTAATAAAGCGCAAATGTTACATTTTTAGCCAATTTATTATTACCGAGTCAATAGGATTGTGTTCATGAAACAAAAAATCAATTTTGAAGCTATAGAGAGAGGGCGTTGTTTCTACTTCTAGAATTTGGAATCAACGAGGCTAACACTTCAACGTAAGATTGTTTTCTACCCTCTCACCTACACTCATAAACCTAACCGTAATTACATTTCATAGGACTATTTTCTCGTAGCATCTATGAGATATTCAGAATCATTTTAGCCCTATCTTAATCAATTTGATTCTAGACTGGTTGCCCTGACCATTTTCACCCGGACATTTACCCTGATATTTTTCATCTTGGGAATTTCCCACACCCACCACATCCCCAACATCATTATATTTTATCAGTATTCAAACAAATTTGTATACTGTACTCTTAAAAAATAAACTTAAATAATTGAATAATGATAGAATATAATGCCGTGGAAGGAGGGGAGCTGGCTTGGGGAATTATCACGGAGGAAATTGTCCGGGGGGGGGGGGGGTGCGTTGGGGTACCAGGGGAAATATCCGAAGGAAAATGTCCAGGGGGAATCTAGCCTGCTCCCAATTAGGTCATGTGTGTGTAATTCATTGTTTCGGACTCCACTTGGTGTCAAAATATTATATTTGAAATGTTTCCTCTTTGCAATCGTAACACTTCCTCACCCATCCACCGTCCTACAGTGTAATTAATTTATACCGTCCTTTTACTACATTCATAAATATTATGTTGAATTACATTTAAGTTCCATTTATTTCTGCCGTAGTGCGTACCTCTCACTTCCATTGTTTAAACTCCAGCAGAAATGTATAAATATTGGCTGCCTTCCCGAAAACCCATGTCTTGAACACACGATGTTAATAATTATTATTGTACATGGTCTAGATTGTTGCCTAATTTCAACTGTTGCTAACAAGGCGTGACGTGATTGTGGTAATAAGGGTGTCTGATGATCATCGATATTATTTTATTTTAACATCACCCATATTCACCAAATGCATCACTACAAAAATATGGGTTCGATACCATGCAAATGATAATACTGGTTAAATATTTTGGCCAATAGGTAGAGGTATCTCCGGTATTAATGGCTTTAAATAAATATATGTTTGTATACAATTTTCAGTTATTTACGCCGAAGCCTCATTGCTGTATTTGAGAACCATGTGTGGGTACTCATTAGGTACACATAGGGAAGCGAGCGGGTCCTATAGTACAACTGTAGAACGTTTGATATTATTAATTATTATTCTTGTTATGGTGAACAGTCGTCTTCCTGCTAAGAATTAATATTTGTAGAGGGCTCACTGCAATTGTGTAGTTATACCGAACAGAATTTTATAGAACAGTTAAAACAGTGAGGAAATGAGGAAATAGACATCTTTAAAAAGCTCATTCTCAACACAATATAAACATTGCGGTTACGAGTTTTCTAGCCAGCGTTCCCTCTAGTTGTAAGGCAGTTTGCTATTAATATTATTATTCTTGTTATGGCAAACAGTCTATCCTTTTTAGAATTATTATTGGTAGAGGGCTGATCGAATTTTCCAGTTATACCAGTTAAAAATGATTAAGTAGCCTACGTATCTTTAAAATGATCATTCTTAACATCCTATTAAATGGTAACAAGAATGTTATCGTAGTGTCACACCCATTACATTCAGACATCATTATAAGTAGATCAGGAAGGGTTAGACTGACAACTCCCTGGACTGACACAGAAAAAAATATCCACAAACCGTTTCAGATTTTCACCAATGTACATAGCATGCAATTTATTTAACAAAAAATTTTCAAGATAGTCACTTGTATCATTTGTATTTATTTATATAGTCATCACATCGTATTATTTGTTCTACTCAGGTACAAAACATATCTCGAAATTGTTTACAATTTTGACAATAAAGTTATCTTGTGTCTTGTATCTTGTATCTTGTATTTCCATTCGACGTTTGTCCGTCCTCCATTTGCAAATAGTTATTAGTAAGCCTAGTTATTTGTGAACATTTGTGAGGTGATTTCCCCCCTCCAGGAGGACTTTTGTGCACCTTGAGAGTCTGTCATCTTTGTATGTTGCTATCCGACTGGTTTTTATCATGTCATTTGGAACCGATGCCCTTGTCCACCAATCCATCATATGGTTTTTACCGGATGATTAAAAAATTAACAAGATTGGCATGTTTTTGGAATGATATAAGCCAACTAACAATGAAAAAAGGACTGATTTCATTATAAAAACACACATTTATCTTATATTGCGAGCATTATCATTATAACAGCCAACCTACCTGAATATGTTACCCTCAAAACTATATGTTTTTTATAATGTTTATTTGAGGGCCCCTTGATTGTAAGCATATGCCATTTATTAGGGTTACCCTCTCTATATAAGGTATACAAAAAAATAAAAAAGCACACAGATGGAAAAATAATAATCTTTAGAATATAAAGTGTATCCAAAATATTGTATCCGGCATTTATTATCATTGTCAATGACACTGCATTGTTGGGGCTGGAGTGAATTGTTACTTAGCTGGATTTTTTAATATAGCATCGCGTTCATTTCACCTACCTGGAATTCTTATTATAATTGAAAGTTCCATCTTCAATTTCGACCACATTTCTCACTATAAGTTTATCCATCAGCGCATTTCCAGTGGTTTTCTGTTACAGAACTACTTGTATCATTAGCAATCTTTAACTTTCTGATTGAAGTGTTGATAAGTGTGCTTCTCGGAGCTTACAGATCTAGTTTTGTCCCTTTATCAATTTGAAGTGTGCTTACAGCTAATCATTTACCAGCCACCGTCATGTTTTCCTTCACAAACACTGCACTGCCCTCGTTTATTTTTAGTCACAGTTATCAATTTTACCTGGACACGGTGATTATTTGTAAACAACTCATTATTTTACAGTACATACAATTAATGTGATGGTACTATCATGGACCTATAAATTAGTAATTTATAGTTCCATGGTAATTTCATCAAAGACATGTTATTTCTAGGCGTAGTATACTTACCAGTACATTTACATGTTATACTATAAACCGGAACCGAACAAACTATATTGTTGACGCAACAAAACGAAAATGGTGTGTGTGTGTGTTTCAATACATAATAATAATATTATATTTGTTTTTGTCAGTAGATATGTCTGCCAATTAGATTAACTAATGGAAATACGTTAGATTCAAAGTTTAATGCATCAAACGGTAGTGGATTTTAAAATATTTATCAGCAGATAATGTCAATAATAAATAAAACAATAATTATTAAACATAACAGTTCACTATATCTCGTAGGCGGATCCAACGTGGACAGATGTATCGTATTGCATCACCACAACAAAATCGTTGGAATAAAGTACAACCTTACAAAACAGGTGTGAAATGATCTCTGCAGTAAGATCTGCATTTCTGATTAAAATTAAATAGAAATCCAGTCCAATTATGATTCGTTTTGAGAGCTACTTTAAATATGTTTAACATTATATACTCTATCGAAATGTAATTTAAAGTTTACTATTATTAAATATTTTTTTCTGAACACAAATCTTAATGATATAACTTCTCTTGGCCATTGTCATTGGAACATTATGCAATATTATACTTTAATATCTTTATTGAATTATTAATAGCTATAATGCCAAAGTGTGTAAAGAAACAAAACAGGCAGTCGGTATAATTTTAAAAATGATATAACATTACTTTTTTATTGACTGCCTATATTGTTTTCTTTACACACCTTTGCATATAGCTATTATTAATTCGTTGTTTAGTCCTTCCTAAATGTATTCTATACGAATCAGTTGTAGATGACTTTCTGTAAACGATTTTCATTTTAAAATTATTTAGTTCGCCCTCAACGATTTCAAATACACTTCATAAGTTTTTCGCGCAACGCCTTTATGCAATTAAATTCCAGAGAACTAAAGCATTATGAAAACAGTTACCACGCGGACGCTTATAGTTTACTAAGGCTGAAAAAAAAAATAGGAATTTGTAAACTCGGACTGGGCTGGGCATGCGTACACCCAAAGAACTGGACATACATTAAATTGGGATTACATTATGGTAAGATTTTACCGAGATCATGGTAACATTTCAACGGATAAATAATCGTTATTCGCACTTGGACTTTCCATAAGTGTAAAACGTTTTGTTGTATGAATATGTGAGAGAGATGATGAAATATAAAAAATACAAATCTTTCAAATAACAACATCATCATCGACGGCTGTACGACGAGGTTCGTAATAATTAATAATAGAGAATTCTAGACTATTATGTCTATCTCGTTACACATAATGTTTACTAATTGTTAAACTAATAATAAATCATGTTTAAGTTGGTCAGATGATCTCCCTGACGCAAAAGATACTCTACAGTAGTTTAATACAGTTTTAAATAGAATATCAATAAAAGCATTATTTAATAAAGAAAGAAAAAAAATTAAAACTGTTACGACGAAAAGTCGAGGGATGCTTTTGTAAGAAATAGTTTGCGTATTTTGGCATAATTTGCGTATTTTGGCAAAGCATAGCGCCCTCAATTTGCGTATTTTGGCATGATTTGCGTATTTTGGCAAAGTATAGCGCCCTCAATTTGCGTATTTTGGCATGATTTGCGTATTTTGGCAAAGCATAGCTCCCTCAATTTGCGTATTTGGCAAAATTCTTGCGTATTTTGGCAGGGTACTCACCAACCCTAATGCATTTTCCACATCAAAATTATTTTAAACATAAGTATTGTGAGGTAACTACTTATTAATTTAATGTTTAATGTTTAATAGTTTTTCACTTTATCAAGTGCTGGTCTAAAAGTAGATAACCATAATAATGAGGAAATATTTTTCATAATTCTCAAAACGAAATAAGGAAGCAAGTATGGTATTCAAAACAATTGATTTTATTGAAATCAACTATAACAAAACATAACAATTACCGCAATTTGATAAATTTATGGAAACTAATCGTCGGGGGAAGAGATTAAATTTGAAAATTTATATTGTTATTTCATTTTTTCGTTGAGGAAATTATCTTAACCAAAATTATTTAAAACTGCACAACTACATTATAAACTAATTTTATCGAAAAAAGAAAGAAAATGAGGTAGTATGAGAGAGGAATAGGTTGTATTATTTATAACTTAATACAATTATGTAAATCCATGCTTTGCAACATAACATATTGTATTGTATTCTAGAGACTTTACAGTATACAGTATATACTAAAAACAAAACCAATTAAGAAAATTATAATTTTATAAATTTCTGATAGTATGTTTTGCGAAGTCAATCACTGCTTTTGCACCACATACTGTAACTAACCTACATCCCTGATTTCTAAAATTATTTTTTACAGATATATTTAAGCGATACAAACAAGTTTTACTTAGATAGCATGCACACCAAGAATATCGTTTGCTTGCTTCTAATTTCTTAAAAGCTGGTATTTTTTTTGCAATGTATGTTCCTATGAATACACATAGGATTTTCTGAATAATGAACATATTCTTGGTTTTATTACTAAAAAATTTAACCTGAAAGCTAGTGCCATAGTAGTATTTTTAAATACTACTATGGCACTAGCTTTCAGGGTTAATGGTTTGGATTGTTTAGGCTCTTATCGTGTGACTTCTTCGTGGAAGAAGATAGGGAAAATGTACCGGTGCCTATATGTCATTTCTACTACTAATTCGCATACTTTCGAGGTGTGTGACAATGATGTGATTTTTGGGAATTACAAAGCGGTCCTATGCCGACTAAGGAAACCTGTATCAAAGCCATTTGAGGGCAAAACAAAGTATTTACACACATTTTAGTGGCATTATGTATGCAAATATTGAAAAATGGGGTCGAGGGTCAAATATTGTACTTCCGGTCATTTTTTTTGTGTAAATTGTTTTATTGTTTTGTTATATTAATATATACATTCTGCATAAACCAGTGAAAAAATCTACTCTCTCTGACTAGTAGTTTTTGAGATATGGTAACCCTGTCGACTTACCCTAATTTGCATATTTAAGCTAATGTTCATATCATCGGGATAAGTGACTCCTCATCATATGTTTCCATTTAAAAATGTTGTGATGTCTTCTTTCTCAACTGTCTCAGAGGTACAATCACCATCTGATTGCCAATCATCTGACAAGGCTAACAGTGGTTGGTAGGTAGTATGTTTGTAGTGTTCATGGCAAGATTTAATTTCTCGGTGATGTATAAAATAATGAGTACAATACACATTACATTTTTCAATGTGTATCATAGTACGACAAACGCAACGAATTATGTTGCATTATTGCTAATTAGATTATTGCCTTTAAGGTACACTATCTAGCTTGGCGTTTGTTAATTTCCACTAATGAAATCAAACATGCTTTAAAGCATCTTGATGCTTTAGCTGCGAAAACAGGTCCTTAGGTCCTGTTCTAATACATGCTAGAGTCGATAATGTAGTGGTGCTCGCGTTGTTCGGGATAACCAAAGGGTATGTTTTAAAACGCTACAATAATTGTGTTGGCTAGCTACTTAAACTAAATCGATTTCATTTAACAATGTTTTATGGGCTTTGATAATAGCAATTATATTAATAAACGCGGTTACTTAAATGAAACAAACATAATCAGATAATAGTTGTTATGATAGGCTATTAAAAATCAGTTGTTACTGAACTCACAACACACGCCACTACAATTGTGAATGCATCAGGCTTATATCTATAGGCTATGGAAACGAAAACAGGGGACAGGTCCTCGCATTATACGTTTAACGTATTTTCTAAGTTTTTCATAAAACCTTCACTGAATTGGCGATTTTTTAGTTTAGTAATATATTTTCTTTTTCGCTTTCACCGAAAAGAGTGAACACAAATGGTTTTGCTTATAAAAATTAAGAATACAAGATTATAAAATTATACAAAAATTCAGTTGTATATTATTTTACTTTAGAATAACATTTTATTGAATAAATATTTGTTGTTTGATCGCATTTGACTTCAATAAGTTAGTTGTCAGTTTTATATTTTTACAAGGAGTTATTAGACTAAGTCTATGTGTGTGTTCTTAGCCAATAGAAGCGCCGAATGCAACCGCGAATATTAATATTTTCGTCGGCCGTATTTGACGTCACAAATAGGCTGCCATGAGAACAAGATGGCGATTTTCAAAAGTCTTGAAAACAACTTTAAAATTCTGTTTACTTGAAAACTACAAATCCGATTTAAACATAAATTGTTCTGAATATTAAGTTGGTAGGGTTACTTTTATAATAGTTAAGTAAATATTAGGGTGTCAATTTCCTTTAAAGTTGTTTACAACTTTCGAAATTAGATATATTGTGTTATCTTAACCAGACGGCCATTGAGATGGCACTTTGCACGCTTTTGCCTTCTAGTTTACGACTTGCTTTCTCGTTTATTATCGTGATTATGTCTTGTCGTTATCAGTTTTAAGAAGCGGCGCGGAAAAGAGGTTTTTAACTTAAGTAGTTGAAGAAGATTGCGATTGACGATACTAGTGGGTGTCGAGTATGCTTCAATATGTATGTAGTTTGGTGTGTACGTGTAAAGTAAACTCTTGACAGAACATTATTAACAAATCCTGATCATTTTAACAATGTGAAGTGTGAAATAAAATGATGAAAACCTCAGATCAGTGAATAAAGAAAAACATCTTGTGTTGGGCGAGTCTAAAAGGAAATAGAAATACATCAAAATTAAATAAGAAAAACAGTAATATTTAACATATACATATAGAAACAATTAACACAACTGAATAACTTTTTCTACCATGTTCAATGCCATACCGACAAAAAGTACGGATACACTACAATTTTTATAAATCATAATGGAAAATTTATTGTCATGTTTATGTCATAATCTAAAAATAATTGGAATTCAATTATAAAGAATTATTGTATTTAATTTGTATACATATAAATATATCGCCTGATTTGACAGCAGTCATGAAAATTAATGATTTCCATGATTAGGCCTATTTTAAAGAATGATTTATACAACGTATTAATTCTCGATCTTTGTATCATTTACATTTAAATTAGATACGAAGTTGAAACAGTAACATATATAGAACACTGATATTGATTTTTTATATAATTATTAAAAGGCGTTTATTCTTTCATTGGTTAGGCGTGTCGCGAAAGATTGACATAGTAATGTAATTAACGCAATCTGTTTAATTTACAATTCACTTGCTTCATTCTTCAATTCTACTTGTTTGTGTTTACCATTTAGGCCGAATTGCGTTTTATTTTGTTTTATTGGAATAGTAAATCAAATTGTTTTATAATAATATATATAATATATTGGAATGTATTATTTAAAAATTCAAGTAAGGTACTGCAATTATTATATAGACCAACCAGGCATCGACAAAACTAAAAAAAACATACATTTGGCGTACCGGTATCAATTATTATAGAATTAATGTGTATTGAGAATAGACGAATGTTATCTTCTACTATTACGTACATAAAGAGCGATGGGTAAGGATTCCCATGCGACAGACCAAGCAATAGGTTAGTGTGATTATATAAACACAGATAATTGATAAGTTGGAGGAAGAGAACTTAATTGATGAAAATGATCAATTTAAACCGTAATGAAGAAATATTTATGCGAGCCATCCAGTCGAACGCGTCGAATGATATATGATGTCGGGTTACAGAAGTGGCTGGTTTTATGCTTAACAGCATTGAATATCACTGATAATTATTATAAACGCAAATCACTACCATCATCATTATTACATCGAGAAAGGGGAAAATGTATTATCTACAGTATTATATATAACACTTACCCAACATGTTTTATAGCCAATTTACACAGACGAGCGGTAACAGTAAACGGTAAGAGGAAAACAAAAACTACATAAACTATGTTATTAATATAATGCATTGTTAGGCCTACACAAAACGCGAAGCGGAACGGAGGTAAAGTGGAAACCCGCTAAGGATACATACTGTATTCTACGTGGGACGATTACGTGACTTTCCGATTATCCTCACCGCTCGTCTATGTAAATTGGCATTAGGCAGACTCTCTACTATTTTGCGAAAATGAGGTGAAAGATACGACCCGAACGGTTTCTCCCATTTGACTGTGCTGTGTGTGTAAGATTAATATTTCACTGCAGCACGCTTCGTTCGAATGTTTTATGAATGGATTGGGATGGCATTATAATCGACGTTCACCATTCTCATCTTATGCTTATATAAATGCGTATACAAATGTTTTCCATTATGCAGATATAATTATTTGTTTATAAAGTTCCTCCGTCCCAAAGCCATGAATGTTACCATTCCCTATCTATTCTTCACGAATAATCAGTCATAATTTTAACTGGATGATTTTATTTTTTATATTTGTTATTTCATACGCATCCAGCAGCGAGCACAACTTCGCCAATTACAGGATGGATAAACTATTTATATTGTATAGTGCTTATAAACTCTCATTATTGATGCTTAAAGAGTGGATGTTGAAAGAGTCGTGAGTTACAACCCTGGCACTAGCTCATGATTGAACCTTTGCATTACAAGTACGTTAACCACCACCAGGCTACAGATCCACAACCTGATAAACTAATTTTATCAGTCTGTAAAATATAAACTATATGTTGTATTCGTCATCGTTATAATTATAATCACCATGTTGGGGTTTTTATTATCACACATATCATCAATCTTTCAAATATTATGATATATAATCACCTAAAAAATATCAAGGTTTCAGATTTAAATTTCTGAAAAACCCGTGTTAAAATCATAAATAGAATTTGGCACAAAGCATAAAAATTCATATTCGAGATTCTGGTGTCAATAACACAGTTTTCAATATCGTTATTACCCGAAACCATCCTCCTATCATCATAAATATCATCATTTGTCGTCATTTATCACTATACTGTCAGCATTTCCAACATGAGTAATGTATTACACAAACAAGTTATTTTCTAATCCGTCATCCTAAATTTCTACCCAGCTATATTACCATTTCTAATAATCATTCACAAAAAAAATTTAATATAGTTTGTTTAATCTATTGAAATGTAGATACAGAGTTACAAACATAAATAATAGCCTGTAGGCCCCATATTTTTAATTTGTATTATGACACTGTTTTAATAAGAAGACATAGTGTTTGATAAATTTTCAAATATCACTTATACCGTACCGTTACTTAGTATGTGTGATAGCTTCAACATGTGTTACAGTTGTTATGGCTTTCAGTGTTTATTAAAAATCCGTTTGCGTTACAATGAAAGTTTTAAAAAAATATATAAATTATCTTCTGATAAGTTACTTACAATAATTAGCCCATTCTTACCGTAGGACATGATGGCATCTCCAATAATCCTTTTCGTATAATTAAAATTACAAATGGTCGTATAAATCTCAACAGGGATTGTAGAATAAACATGTTGGTTGTTTTATTACAGTGTTTAATTATTATAGCTACTGATTTGTTATTATGTTTTTCTATCTTTGACGTATGAATTCATCCTTTCCTTTGTTGCTATGCTACATTTCAATAAAAATATTTGATGGCCAGATAAATCATAAACGCTGTTCAAAAGACAATATTTCCATTTTTGCTGTGTTATTGTAATGCTTAATTGTAGCTAATTTTTCTTCATATGTTTATACTGGCGATATGAGAATATTTTAATGCTTTGTGATTATCATACTATAATCTTTATAATCCACAATACTTGAAAAGAAAAACAAAGGGAACTTATTACTGTTTTTCTAATGTTTTATTATCCATTGTACTGCATTACTCTGAAGAACAAATCGTTGACAGTTGTTACGTTATCTTCACAAACTTTGTATATTTTTGGTAAGCTTGCGTTTTAAAATATTGGTATACATTTGTTATGACATATAATTACAAAATAACCAGTAGTTGGTCATTTCAATGCAAAACTCTACCTTTTAAAATAATTACAAATTGTAGATATATGATTAGACCTATACCGTGTTACGAGTGATTTCACAGTATCCAATTAGGATAAGTACAAAGGTCTATGAGATTTACAAATAATTTATAACAGTAAGACATACATAACTAATTGCGAATGATAAGACTCGTGTAATCATTGGTAATTAGTGCACCGTATGGCAATTAGCGATTCATTTAGCTGAATAAAAGTGAATTACACTGATTATACATCTAGGCCTATATCATGAATTGAAATTATAATAATGATGGCATTGGATCTTCTCGTTATTACGATATTTTATACTGGATATGAATATATTCAAATATATTCCATTTAATACTATGAGTTGCCCCATTTCTACGATGCCGACACACACTGAGAAGGTTCGATTTGGAATAGCTTTCGATATCATGATAGCAAACTAATATATTGTTACAGATCACTTAATGTTCATGGTACGACGCGTTCAGTCGGTAACGAGACGTAATAAAAGAAAAGTGATATCAGTGTAGTTAAAGTTGCATATATCATTTTGTAACTTCTCATGGTTCGTTATTTTTTAACCAAGACACAAAATAATAAAGATGATATTATTATTAGTATTCAAAGAATTACTGATTCTAATGACTGAGCACGTTTTGTTTAAATGTTTACGTATTATTATACTAAAATAACCGTTAAGAAACTGATAAATAAGCACAATGTTATATTCATATTCAGCATAGACAGTCTAGTTAAGTTCATTCTTCTAGAAAAATATACCAATTGGTGCTAAAATTGCACCGCGTATAAGAGACTATTATAGGGAACTATATGAAAATAATTAGTATAGCCTTACGCGCGGTTAAATGCTTGCTACGAAACAGATTTAACTCAACCAACACACACGAAAACAAGGCAATAAACATAAAAAAAATATATAAATCGTACAACATAGGCTACTTTATATTTAATTTCAAATTATTAATTATAAAATTGTGCAATTATTTCCATGTGATTCTCATACGGTATCAAGTCTAGCCACAGAAAACAGTATATTATAGTTTCTTGTTGTCTGCTGACTACAATCTTTCTACAATGTCTAACACTTTAATTTATGAAAGGTAATTAAGTGCTAGCTTCACAATCGAAATACATGGATTCGAACCACGACGATGTCTTTTAAAAATTATTATTCAGGGAAGTTAGAATAAGTTAATATTTAGTTTTAGATTTATAACACTGACACAAATGTAATACGGATGTCCCTGTTACCGTCATTGCCATTAACAATCTCTACAGTTTTTGTTAGAGATGACCACCATTACAATTATCAGTCACGCGAATCACTATAGTCGTGATTATATTCTCATTACTTCCCTGATTGGGTTCATTCTAAACAAACAATTGGCATGATAACAATATAGAAAAACTAATAGAATTAGTTGTCTTGGTAACGAATGAATTATGAAGTAATAATATACACTTATTGGTTGGTTCAAATCTAACATGCACTTTCAAAACCAAATTAACGGGATAATTTGTCCGCTGTAGCTATACAATGTACATAGCGTCTGAGCCACATGGTATATATTGATTGCTAATTTCTCTCCAGTTCTACCGACTAGAAAAGATAACTTAACGACGGTACATAACAATTGATAAGCTGAATATGCATCATTTCTGTAATCCATGCCGTTAACGAGCACATTATTTAGCATTAATCTAGAGTTTCGACGGTAAAATATTATTTTAGAATATTTTCAGAAGGCTGAATATATTTTCATTGATTCTGTTTTTCAGTAAAACGTAGCCTATGCATTCTAATCGAACTTTATGAAGAATTACCGAGATTCGCAGTAACATCTTACACGACACGTACATTGCTCGAAACGTCTCCTTCCCTGAATCACAAACCAAAGAAATGTATGTATTCGGTAAAAAAATAAACTTCAACAAAATTAAGAAAAATAATATAGTTAAAATAATAATGAATATCAAATTATGTTTTTGTTTTACTTGTAGAAAAAGGCAATTTTTTTTGGATTTTTTTTTTTAGAAAACAATATTTTAGGACTATGCCGAGTCAAGGTTCATAGTCTATAGTCTATGTATTATTATCCGGATTCTGTTTATCAAGTATTTGCCATAACAGGGGTACCATTTCAATGTTAAATTCTTGAACAAAAATATCATATTTATTAGAATATTATGTTTTTTCTTATTTTAGTTATCAATGCATTATGAAAATATCATTTTCGAAGCTGAAATAATCTGATTGTTTCATCGGTTTCATTAAATCCAAGTGTCGTATGTCTATGGAGTTATCCATCCGCAACTGTAACTTTATCGTGTCTGTATAATTATTATTTCATATACGAATAATTTATGTTATCGAAATAAGAAGCATTGAAAGAAATACTAAATACGTAAAGAAGGTAGAAATATAACGTTATCACTGTGATTCGATTGTTGAAGAACAAATGGATGTTAGCATAATACCACCCACAACCCACCTACCAACCCTCAGTATACTTAACTGTTTTACTGTTATTACGTGTGTGATACAGTAGTAATAACAGTTCGATTCGAGATGAATAAAAAAATTGAAAACATGGCGTACAATTATGACGCCTCTTTCACCATTATACCAGTGAGCAGTTTCTAACAACTCATTGATTATACTATTAAGGAAAAACATAGGCCTATATAATAAAAGAAAGTTGATTTATTTACAAGTCCAACATTGTATGCGTGATATGGAATTGAAATTCGGCCTCTTCTTTAAAGATTTATGTTAGAGTGTAATTACACGCCTATTTTCTGTGTATAACTTTGGTATTGATAAACACTAATGGCAAAGATGTTAATTGTAAGATTATGGTTTACATATTCAACATTATCTATTCAATAGTGTCAACACAATCTTTCAATAAAGAATACTTTCTTTATCTAATCCGATATCATACATGTAATATTACCAGGAAGTTTTAAGCTACATTAAGATACTAGAATATTTATCATAGGCGTCAATAGCACTCAACATTACTTTTAAACGTTCTTATAATACGCAACCGGATACAGTTTACGCTAAAGTACCGGTTCTAGTGCCAAATATAACTAAAAAATAGATATGACAACTCTTCGAAAAAATCAAATGTTATTTCCTTGATCTATATTAAATAAACAAATACATCTTATGATACTTTGTAAAAATTGTGATAGTTATTATTCAGAATTATGATACAAATTAATATATTAAATATTTCAATTTAACTCACAACTAAATGTTATAATACATCTATCATTCTCTTATGTTACTGTATTTAAATTAAATTGTCAGTAAAGTTGTATCTTATGACATTTGCATTAATATAATTCACATGGTAACTACGAATACAACTGAAATAGCAGTTTAGTCAGCCAAAGTTTAATTATGACTATCAGCTTTTTAAAATCATATACATCTTTAAAAGTCAACAGCGGTAACAATTAGTATATTAATTATATAAAAAAGAATAAGAATTTGGAATTTCAAGTCGAATAACTATACTTGATTCTTCTTCTTCTTATACCTCACTTTGCACTACAGTGCAAACTTATAACAGATCACATTGGTTATATAACAATAATATATACAACAAAAATAAGCGTATTAAAGTCGTGGAACTGACATAAGTTTAGACCAGCCGAGTGGACACACATTGTTAATGTTGTAATATTATATGATACTATGAACTATCAGATTATCGGTGCTGTATCTCACATACTACACTATTTAATATTACATGAACATTCTGTAAAAACAGCATCCAAAGTGTACCGCGTGTGGTGCCTGCATCATGTACTGTTAAGTATGGTCTATGGGAAGATGACTGGAATTTTTCTGTGATAGAAACAGTACAGAAAATCGGCCCCATTAATATGAAAACATCTCTCTCTTGTTTTAATGTAACAATACTACAATAATCTATAAATCATACTTTGTCTACAAATTCTTCTTCAACTCCACCACCACCACCACTACAGGGTAACTCCGCATAGAAAGACATGATGTCCTCGGGAACCTGGACTGCACACGACCGCTTTGGTACACGATGTGTCGGAGTGTCTCGACGTTCTGTTCTTTCAAGTTCTTTAGGTTGGAAATACACTTCAGGTTGTGGCACGAATCGACCAAAGTAGTCTAAGTTATGACGAGGACTGAAGAAACAGTAACACAAAGGCAAGATCATAAGTAAAAGGGCAATCATTGTGCATGAACCTGCGATAAGCAGTACGGTAGACAAAACGCTTGCATGTTGTTTAGTATCCTTCGGTGAACCTTTACTGCCGCCGACAGTTCCTTCGTCCGGACTAGGAGGAATGTGCACAACAAAGCTGCTACTAGAACTGCCAATCTCATTATGGACAATACATTTAATAACAGTCCCATTCAGTTCTTTACTTGGATTTTCAATCTCTATAACATGGTTCGTTAACTTATTGTATTTACGACTAGGTGACGTTTGCCATTCATAGTTTAATGGATTAGGATTAGCTTTTGCGTCGCATGTAATAATAGCCTTTCTTCCAATTGTGATATTGACGTAAGTCAATGTTACTACTGGTTTGTATTTTACATATAATGGTCCTACCGTACAACTTCGTGGCTTAGCCACATACTTTTGTGACATTGTGCAATTAAATACTGAATTATCATGATTGATATTGACAGCAAATTTGTAATAATTGCAAATTACACCGCGCTCTTGTATGGCATCACCGTTCTGTACTAAAAAACCATTTCTGGTCCAAGTAAACGAAGCCACTGGATCTGTAATCTCAGAACAGCACGATATTGTGGCCTCCCTGTCTTGAATAAAAGGTCCGATGGAATTACACGAAGGGTATCTTTTAAGAGGAATGTTGATGACATTAAGTTTATATTTACGTACTAACTCATTTTTGTTATGATTATCAACGATAGAACATGTATATATACCCGCATCATCTCGAGACACAGGTTTAAATACTAACGTAGCTTGTTGAGCTGAATTTAAATATTCTTCTTTGATATTATCTGTTTTTTTATCATACCCTCCCCATTTTAATTTCTGTTCTTCTTCAATGTCTTCGAAGCCACAATTCCATACAAGATTCCGACCTTCTATTGCACTTGTTTCAATTGTTTCAAATCCAATGGTCAGTTTGATGTACATTAATGTAACAAATATAATCGAGAAACCCATATCTTCATACCTACCAATTCTGCTCACTAATTAACAAACATACACTCTATACTGGTGGTATTAAAATTCCATATGCAAGTTAAATCCGTTTGTGTACAAGAGCTCCTTTCCAAACAAGAACAAACACAGACAAGATGAGGATTCGAAGTCGAATTGATTTAAATAGTCTACGCGTATAACCAAGCCGTTTCAACTCAAGCTTAGCACATGTACCAACAATACGACAATAAGTATATTGAAGTTTACTTTTAAAACTGTTTTAAAATCAGATTTCCTTAGAAAACCAAAGCAACACACAACTCTGGTCGTAACAATACTACAACTGCTGTATGTTGTTTTCCCCTCTAGTACGCTTGACGATTCAATTAAACTGAGACACCACTGATGACAATAATACCGCATCGGTGCAATAAAAGCATTGTGGATTACTATACGTCGATTTAAAAGGGAAATGAATTTGAAATAGGAGATTTGAATGTAATTAGTATTCTTGAGTGCTACCGGCGGCGATAAAGCTTCATGTTTTTTTCGTATCGTCTTTAGTTGGTGACAGGGATGATTCGAAAGAAAGCAAGTTTTGCTTTAAGTCGCTTATAGCTTATCTGTTTCAATTGCATATTGTCAGCTTCGATGAAAAGGTGTCGTTTTCCAAACGTAATAAAATTATGGCTACAGTAACTGAGAGTTTAGGTTCTCCCGATTTTCATAGCAACAACAAATTTGAATGGAAAAACGTAAATTTACAAAATTCTTCTATGACCACTAGTATTTCTTTATCTGTTTCTCTTAAGAACATTAAGAAACATTATATTTCTATGTATGACAACATTTTCATAAACAAATTAATTGACCTGATTTATTTTATTTATTTGTCGAATAAATGTTGAGAGAAGACAAAACGAAATTAGAGTGTATGTATTACATGTGCAATATCTCGCTGTTGTTTCTAAAACACGCTGTTGTCTCAAATATTCCATAGTTATGATAAAAACAAATATGACTAATGTAAGTGATATATTTAATGTGAATGAGACATATTTATGATAACATGTGTTTTATTATTAATAATTATATAGATTTAGAAAAACATCAGTGATATGTAAGTAATCCAATTGATATTTCCCTAACAAGATTGAATTATATGTTCTAAAACATGAATTAGTACCAATTATTTAATTTTTTTTATAGATGTGTTTCCTTTTGACGGAATTCAAGGGTTCTTTTTGAAGTTTTTCTCAATATTCATTAAAAACATTGGTTACCATTGTTGATGATGAACGTTTTTACGGCATGATTTACATTAATTAAAAAATCATGGTCTAACGTTGGGCTGATTTTATATTATAGGTCTATGACATAGGCTCTATCAAACACAAATCCCATAAAGATAATAAGGCCTAGGTCTGTAAATGTATTTACAGCAATAAAAGTTCCGAAAAACTTCTTGTTGTGTAATTACGTCGCAGTTTTACTGTACATCGGGTTTTTTAAAATATACGCAACAGCAAAAAATAGCAATTCCTGTTGCAAAGAAACTTTTCTTTTTATTGAAAGACGGTATGTTACAAGGAATATTATTACAAAATGCTCAGAAATGGAAGTTGAGTGTTTCTTACAAAAGACAAAGAAAATGAGTTGAGCTGCCTTCATAGATTAAGTCGCCTGTAATGTACATTATGTGCATGTATTATATATACATGTATTATGTATTGGTTACTGAATAGTATCGTATATTCTCAAACTTCATTATTAATCCTCGCTCGCTTTCATATTGATAAATTACGACTACAATTATTTATGTATGTACGATAGTTTCAAATAAATAATATCTATGAATAGTTTATGGATAAACAACACTTTAATTGGAAGCCCGTATGCTGAACCTTTGAATATAATTATTATATAAAATTTTAATCAAGATAAATCACTCTAATCTGTACTCTAGTGCTGTATTGAAATAAAAAAATACTTTGAGTTTCTTTCGTATTAAGTATATAATAATATAAGTATATTGCTTATATTTTTAGATGTTAATTTCTGCTAATATCTTCGTCATTACAGTATTCATGATTTCATTTCAGGTGCATATTTCAAAGAGGGTCGGGTCAGCTTCGGTCACTTGAAAGGACTGCCATTCCTTGCCTTTTAAGATTATTCAAAATAGCCAACCTAAGTTTCCATTAAAAAAATTTGTAATTATACAATTTAATGAGCATTTTGAATTAAATTCAAATTATAATTACACTGATTATTAAAAGGGCTTGTTAGTTGTTATAAAAAATAAAAACTTAATATAATGATTAAATACAAAAGCAAGAAGTATAGCATCGAAATAATCTCTAATTATTATTTCCAGTTTTTCACTTTAAGTGAATTGTACATTGTGTATCTGTAAATTGAGTCATTACGCGGTAGCTGTCATCATAACTACACAAAATATTATCATAATGGCGTAACCTGAGACATTATGTACCATTACCGGCGTTAAGGATGGATATCCATCGCTGTTGAACTAATTAAAAACTATGATTATATACATATTTCTAGATATTACATTTATATTACCCGCTGCAGAACTGAATTGAATTTAGAAAGCAGGAATTGTAATTTATGTATGTCTTATTTAATACAACTATAATGCAAATTTGTAGTACAATGCAATACATTTTCATAACGCAATGAATATTTTGTTAAAGTAAGTGAACAAAAAAAAAAATGGACGGCAAGGTCGTAAGCGAACCCATACTTCATAATTGTTGTTTGCCACTAAAGGTACACTATGCCCCCTTTTCAACCTATTTAATACTACTAACGCCCATTTAATCATGTTATCTCAATACTTCGCTGCCAAAAAAGTCGCTAATAATCACAAACAGTGTAACTTCATTGACCCTTCTCTTTATACAATCACTCTGGACAATGTTAACATCCCCGCGGTCAAATCTGCTAAATTTCTTGGTGTCTATCTAGACAGCGGTCTCACCTGGAAAACATACATAGATGAGGCTGCAAACAACATCTCTAAAAGCCTTAGTATGATTTTTAGGTTATCATCTTATTTACTCAAATTTATTTAACGGATTCTGTATTGCTTCCTGATTTCCAACACATATCAACTTTAAACAGCTTCACACTCTCCAAAAAAGGCTATCATGATTGTATCTTGAAAACCACCACTGTCCAACTCATCAAATTTATTCTGAGTCTTCCCCTTATGAAACTCAATGATATTAATCTTAACCAACACAGTAATTTTGCCTTCTCCTACATTAACCATGTCCTGCCTAACCACCTCTGCTATCCTATAACATTCAACTCGTCTCTCCATCACCACCACACACGATTTGTAACTAATATTTGTGTACCTAACCATAACACCACCTCATTTCAACAAAGTAGTACATACTACTTCGAGGGCCCTGAATGATCAGTTCTATTAGGAACTGGATAGGCTACCCTCAGTAAATATGGTAAAAAAATAAATAAATAAATACTCCGGACCCATATTATTATGGAATAATCTACCCCCCTTCATTTTTATACTCAGCCTCCCAAAATGTATATAAAAATAAAAAATCATATCTTCTGTTATTCTTCTTTTACAGTCTTGTCTTGACCTGAACTTGTCTTTTTCATACTGTCCCTTCATTTATTTATTTATTTCTTATGGCTCGCCCACCACGAGATATTTTTTCTCCATTATCTACCTTCAATCTCTGAACTGTTATCATTATATTCTTGCATTTTATTTTTCATTTTTTGTCAGAGATTGTAAATAAATGTTATAAAATGAAAAAAATATAAGAAAAATGAAATGATTGTAAACAAGCATACACATGTTGGTGATTAAACGAAGCAGCACTACATCGAAATCATACATTTACCTTTCTGATCAAACACTCCAACATCAGCACTGACGAGAAAACCTGACATTTTACAAGTCTGAACATTAATTATTTAATTGTTTGCCTTGATAGAAAAATAATATAATGATTATGATAATATGCGGCCATAACTATAATACAAGATACAAACATATGCTACAGGGTACCCTGAAAGTGATTGAAATCATTGTCGGTGGTAGTATAGGTCTTTTACACTTATAATACATAATCATTATATTAATTATCCAAATTATATCCAACTGGTTTTGTAATATTAGTATGTTTATGCTATTAGGCCAAATGTATATACTCAGCAATACAAAAATGTACAGACTGCTGGTTCAGCCACTAAATATAATTACAATACGAATACCACAATTTATTTAAAAAAAACAAATTAAAAAAAAAAATTTACAATAATAAAGAGTAAAATATGATTAAATGTGATATACACAATGTCTATTTACCATCACCATTCTCATCTTCATCATTCTTATCATTATCATCCTCATCAATAATCTCAAAATTCTCATCATCCCCTTCTTTATCATTCTCATCATTTTTATTATTTTTATCCTCATCATCACCATCATCACCTTTCTCATCATTCTTACCATCATCATCATCATCATCATCATTATCATTATCATCAACATCATCATTATCATCATCATCATCATTATAGTCTTCATAATCATCATCGTCATCATCATCATTATTATCATCATCATAATCTTCATCATCATCATCATCATAGTCTTCATCATCATCATCATCATCATCGTCGCCGTCGTCGTCTTCATCATCGTCGTCGTCATCGTCGTCATCATCATCATCATCGTCGTCGTCGTCATCATCATCATCATCATCATTGTCATCGTCGTTGTTGTCGTCGACGTCATCATCATCATCATCATCATCATCGTCTTCATCATCAACATATCCAAGCTCCACCCATACTTTTCTTTCATCATTATCAAAATCTTCATCATCATCTTCTTCATCATCATAGTCTTCATAATCATCATCGTCATCATCATCATTATCATCTTCATCATCGTCGTCGTCGTCGTCGTCATCATCATCATCATCATCATCATCATTGTCGCCGCCGTCGTTGACGTCGTCGTCATCATCATCATCATCATCATCATCATCATCGTCTTCATCATCAACATCATCATCATATCCAAGCTCCACCCATACTTTTCTTTCATCATTATAAAAATCTTCATCATCATCATCTTCATCATCATAGTCTTCATCATCATCATCATCATCATCATCATCATCATCGTCGTCGTCGTCGTTGTCATCATCATCATCATAATCTTCATCATCATATCCAAGCTGCACTTATTCTTTTCTTTTCTGGTCTGATGCAATATAACCAACAAAGGCTGTGTAATAGCATCCTTATCCTTCTCTTCATCGGCTTCGTGTGCCTGTTCCTGGAGTCCATTTCGTGATAAATTGTGTACATTATGTTGTCTTTCGTTCTGGCAAGATGTCCTGTCCGTCTCCATTTCTTGATTGTTACTTAAATTATTCTAAATAGTACAATATTAAAAATATTGCAATAGGAAAGGGCAAAGCGCTGTTTGGTTTTATGTTTGTTTAAATTCGAATCAAGGTACAGACCAGTTATACTTTCATGACCGTTTAAGGTAAGCTGGACTATCCACGGTTGGTAGAACATTTTGTTTCGTCATTTTTAAATCCATTCTTAATATCATCGGAGGACAACTTCAATTTTCACTTAACCGTCCTTAGTATCTATCATACTTGTTATAAATACAGTTTGGTATGTGTATCATGGTTTTGGTGTCATCAAATGGTATTTCATTTTATAATCTGTGAATCTGAAATATTCCCTTTGTTTAGCCATAATAGATACAATAAAGGTAAGTATGATTTTTGTTTATACAACGTTAGGAAATAGGATACTCTTGTATATTCAAGTTTTTAATCAATTTCAAGTGTTTGTTTACATTATGCCTGAATAAACTTTATAATTATACATTATTATTTGTACTTTAGAACGGTGAAGATAAAATAACTTTCCACAGTAAAAATAAAATCATTCAAACTGAGATTTACTGATTTGTGATAACAATCCATGCTATTATTATAATATGCCGGGCGGGGAAGTTTATTATTAGTATTAGCAGACATAGCCTAAACCTGATAACTGAAAGCACAAAACCAATAAATGCACCGACTTTGTTTCAAGTATTCAACGTTTGAATGTGATTTTATTTTAAGCATCGCCAATAAAAATTAATTAGATGATGGATGATTATCCAATACATATTATCATTTGGAGTGGTTTCATAGAAAACACAAAGTACGTCAATTATGTTGTAATCAATTATTTACTAAAGTTTAGTTTTTTTATCATCGTTGGAAACAAAATCAAATGCAAGTAAGCTGTCACTGGTAAAATAGAAATACAATTTTTCCCATCGTCATTAAAAATTCATTAAAACGGATGATGAAATAATTATTTGAAGTAGTTTTCATACAGAAATTATGTTGCATTTTATATTTACTAGCAAGTTTACTTTTATTGGTATATCTCGCTGGTAACAGCTAAAATAATTATTTTTTTATAATACTTTTGTACCATCGTTTACCATTGTCAATTAAAAATAACTGACGATGGTCCAATAAATAGCATTATTGTGATTAAGTTTCATAGAAAATACAAAGTACGCAATTAATTATTTACTATTTTATAATCGCTGGAAAAAATCAAATGCGAATAAGCAATCACAGGTAACATAAACAAAATACCAATAAACACAATATTAAAGTAGCGTGGCCTGTATTTCGTCAAGAGCAGGTGAAGACAAACCCATCCAATATAGCTTGCTATGAACTTAGATAATACCGATGATAATAATGTGAAGGATGAAATATTAATAATAGCACTATGGTTACATTTCTTGTGTGATATTCAATATCAAATGTCGGTAAACTAAAGCGGTGAGATTTTGCATACATTGATGATTTTATTTTTTAGCACAACCGAAGAATGCTGTTGTTTTCAAAATCGAGATGACGGATAAGCTCAGTGACAATATCAGTCTAGTCTATCCACATAATATCTATCAGGCTCGAGACTAATGACGTTTTTTAATCAAATAATTCCAAAAGGTTCTTAATTAATTGAATTACTGGGAAACCGCTATACTGTAATTTGTATGCACTTGACGATTATCAACCTGTTAGCTGAGGTCGTTGGACTTCGTAAAATAAATATTGGTAATAGAAAACACATATCGAACACAATAAGACACGTGCGCAACACCGTGATTTTCAAATGCCTTCGCGGGGGAGGATATAAATATAGGCCTAAAACGTGTTTTTAGTATATTCACGACTCTTCTCTCATCAAGGAAAAATTTAATTTATAAAAAAAAGATAACAAAGGCCTTAATTAATTAATTATCATCTGATAAATAAGGCAACCTAAACTCACACTTACACACTCCTATTTTTTTTGTAAAAACCGGTCGTGTTAATTTCCACATTAGGCTACAATCGCTCAACAATTAAGTAGTCCGAATGCATGGTAATGCCATTCTTACAAACTGTCGATTTTACGGTGGCTGATTTCCGCCAAAGAAATTAGGGCGTTATAACGCTGTATTAGGGCGTTATAACGCCCTAATTAGGGCGTTAAAACGCCGTATTATTATTTAAAAAAATTTTTCAGCCACGATTTAGAGGTGCTCTGTCTACACTATCAAACTGTATGTGACAAACAAAAAGTGACCATATTAAATGAACACGATGATGTCATTCTATCATATCTGTGCACATCACACAACAGCTTTTGTCAAACTAGTTTGTTAGTGTAAACAGAGCTTTAGAGAATTATTCCTTTATTGTTCTTGATGGATTCTCTGCTTTGTATTAATTATCTGAAATGAGGATCACCAAATCTGTAAAACTACGTTACATTTTCTTCATTTAATGTTTTTATTGGGCGTTTTCATGAGTTTTGTTTTTGTTTTGTGTGGTCGTTTTAATACTACGCTGTATGCCGCTAATGGTGCAGCTCAATTTTTAGAAATAAAAAATAAACAAATAATAAAATATAGGAAACATGATATTGTACCTAATTGTTCTTTATTTAAGTTACATAAGTAATTTTTGTTTTGTTTATATTTTATGTTATGTTTCAACTATATTTTGATTAAGTATATAAATAATAATAATAAATAATTGAATTGATATAGAAAATCTATTATGTAGGCCTATATTTGGGTCAAGTTATATTGAGAACGAGGTGACTTGGGGGCCATCGAGTTGTATTATAGGACCGAGTTGGCGCAAGCTCATTTGGTCGAAACTAAACCTTAAAGATATTCAATAAATAATAATAAAAAAACAATATTCCTAACCGTGTGCAAATTATGTTAATTAGTTGATTTTTCAGTCAATTGCTCGTCTAATCTGCTGATAAGTGTTTATGTTATTGTTGAATAAATTTCACTTTTACAAGAGCAAACGAAGCTCCTACACTCAGATGCCAAATCTAGACAAAATCTCAATAGCAGGCACGTGAGTAGATTCACAGCACTTTATTATGGCTTAACTCACGAGGGAGTACTCAAAATAAGATATCAACAACGAAAGTTTTATTACCATGTATTATAACGTTAACTTTACATTTTAGCTATCGGTTGTTAGCGCTTTAAACTGATATCCATTACCGGTGCTAAGCGTGCAGTGTGTTTACTGCATTTGTTTCTAATGAAGATACATGATCTTTATGTTAATACAATTGCGGCTGTTTATATCAATTAACTAAACTGTAGACATAATGAATATTCCTTTGTAACCAGATAGTTTGGACTGATTGGTTTTACACAATCATGTATCAAATGTGTTTTGTTTTTTGCTTTAACATTTTACCTAAATTTATGTTTGATTCATGCTCAATCTAATCTAAATCTAATCTAATCTAATCTAAAAGAAAGACCTATGGCTTTTTAATGATTATGCAATACAACAACTACAACTCTGTGTACCAATGTTTAATAGTAAAGCAAAGTGCTTAGTAATCTACTTCAAAGGATATTTCGCCATCTTGTCGGCATCGCACATAGGCCTAAACAAAATGTTATTTTCCCCAAGTATAGCATCATAATCGGAATTATTTTTATAATACTAAATGGGATAGAGGGTGCTATAGAGATTCATTCATGTATGTAATTTCAACTACTACTATACTAAACTAATGTTTTGTTTGTTAAGCAGTAGGCCTAATGATTAGTTTCACTACTTTTGTTAAGCAGTAGGCCTAATGATTAGTTTCACTACTTTTGTTAAGCAGTAGGCCTAATGATTAGTTTCACTACTTTTGTTAAGCAGTAGGCCTAATGATGAGTTTCACTACTTTTGTTAAGCAGTAGGCCTAATGATTAGTTTCACTACTTTTGAATTTTATTTTTATTTTTATTGCATTTTGGGTTAGTTATGTCTTCTTACAATTCACTTTGATTTTTAAATACGATTTTACTTGTATAAGCAATTCAGTTTTATATCTGTCATTTGAATAAAAATGAAAGAATGAATTACATTATTGATGAACGCACGCGCAACAAAGTTGAATGATACACTCTGCTTCTTCAAGGACAAATACTCGAAGAAGTGTACGACGGCAACACTTTTTAGATAATTGAATGCATACATTAATAAACCATATTATTAGTTTTTTCCGCATTTATATTATAATGCAAGTTATGATTAACATTCTGTTTCTATTTTGTTGCAATCTAAAACCTGTATAACGTTTATATCTTGAAGTAATGCTTTTTTTTTTTTCAAATTTGCATTAAGGTAGGCCTATCATCCCCTTCTATGATAAAATAACGTATTATAATAATAACAACGTAACGTATTTTCGTAATAATGAAACTAATGCAACCACGTGTATCTAAATAATCGTAATCCTAGTTTATTTGTTTTGATTTCATACCACATATTTGCTATTGGTTAGCCTTAAACGTCACGATCGAAACACGCATGTTTCACACACAAACGAATTCGTGATATAGTGACATTTTAGGCCTACATAAAGAATAACGGTCGGGGAAAATGTATAAAGGACGATTATTAGTTTGAATACAAAGCAATAACAACATGAAATAAAACAATAATCAACGTTGATATTATCAAATACTATTTCAACATAAATAATACAACTGTGTTATATTGATAATAATAATTATCGTTCCCTTGATACCACTGTCAGAAATTTGCTATTCGTGTTTTTATGTTTTTATTTAAACTGCTGTTTAAAGTGGCCATGGTTTCTTACTTATTGGATAAAGTGTGCTGTTTCTCGACGCCCCATGTTGATAGTTATTATTCTTA
Organism: Antedon mediterranea; assembly: GCF_964355755.1. NCBI lineage: Eukaryota > Metazoa > Echinodermata > Crinoidea > Comatulida > Antedonidae > Antedon > Antedon mediterranea. Next base: position 12,657,130 of record NC_092672.1, on the reverse strand, counting down.
CTACCGATACAAATTCCCATAAAAGTATTCGTTTAATTGTAGTAGCTTCACCTTAAACCACGCTTATAAGTTAAGTGGCACTGATTATAATTATGATAAGCGAGTTATTTCGGTGGTATACGTTATTGGTAAAAAATGATAATTGACGTTGGAGTTGATGAGGATAATAGGGACTTTTAGATTGAGTTAACATAGGTCGTAGTCAACTGTTACTCGTCGACAGTATGTGAACATTTAGGTTAAGTGGACATTTACGTTGACGTTCCAGTGAACGTATGACATAATGACATTGGGATAATACCTTGTAATATCTAATAGTAGCGCTCATCCGTGATGCTATTCCATCGGGCTGGGTCGACGGAATTACACGGGCTTAGGTCAGGCTAAGTGTGTAGCTTTGGCCTATCCCAAATCCTTAATTTTCTGAACGAAGGCTGCCATCCTAGTGATAAGACCCAGGCCATAACCTGTATTATTAAAAGCTTTATTTCAAATAACCAATAAAAATCAATAATTCACAGTTTGCAGATATAATTTGACTGAAATTTACTTTACTATATTCTCAGAAAATCATCGCAACACATTCTCGGCCATGATTTTGATAAACATTTTCAGTGTTATGACGTCATACGTTCAGATCACTAGTACTCATGTCAGAGAGTGAACGTCAAAATGCAGCTGAACAAGTGCTCAAATTTGCCAGTCGACGTACCAGTCGCGTAGGCGCATATCGACAACAACGAACATCATGTAGATTCATGTAGGCCTAAATTACTTCTATTAGCCACTATAGACTTAATATTCCAATATTAACATAGTAGACATAATAATAACTGTTACTATCATAGTTTTCCTATAATATCATTGTAAAAAAAGTTATGCATTAAAATCATCATCATAAGCATACTCACCGAGTTTACAATTGCTGTAATCATCATCATCATCACCATTATCATCATATCATCATTATTATCACATCATGAAAATCATCATCATATTATCATCATCATTATCATCATCTTTTTTATCATCATCATGATAATCATCGTTATATCATCATCATCATCATCATCATCATCAGCTGCAGCATTTGCAACTATATTATTGTCCATTCATCTTCACATTCTTTTACAATTAACAATAAACTAATGGCTAACACGCCTTCAAAACCAACGTGACAGATATTATTAGAGTGTTGCGAGCACAATGTGATTGTGATAAAAGATAAAGAAAACTGTAAGAGAGATGCGCATCTTTATTCAACATAAACAAAGCGAGGCGCTTTCAATTGAATGAAGGATGACGTTTTAAGAGCGCATTATCTAGAGATAAGCAGCGTTGTTCGTTAAAAGTATACATCAATTTGGATTAACGCCAGTGGAAATTGTCATTATGAGTGATCATCATGAGTCGCTGCCATGGAAGCAGTTTGATATTATCATCATCATCGCCGTCATCGAGAATCCATTATCGAACCGCAACAATGCTTCTCAGAAGGCAAATTCGGTTACTTTGTAATGTAATCTTAATTGTTTTCAATGTTACACAATCTGACCTCTTTGTGTGTCTTAAGTTTATTCCAGTTGTTCCTTTAACTTTAAAGATGAAAATCCGTAATACACGAATCAACAAAATAATATAATGTAATCGTAATCTATTTAGAATGCAGTTTTAGCTACAAGTAATGTTTTAAGCAATCTATCAACATTTCACAAACCAGAACACGCTTGATTATCTGTTACGGTTTTTGTGTTTAATATGTAATATTTTGTTTAGTATATTCTATTTTAATATAGTATGTTATATTTTGATTCCATAAAAGGGAATTAAAAGTGATGAAGCTCCTGATTTTGTTACGGGTTGCTCTCGTTACAAGGAAATCAGAAAAAACAAATTATACCTTCTTTATTTTTTTAAAATCCAAATACTTTTAAATTCTGCCGTTTAATGTCATCACAGGATTCAATAATTATTGATAATCTATCAAAATATATCATGCTTATAAGTTAGGATATATGTTTTGCTTAGAGAACGAAATTAACTAATTCATTTATCTTGTGACCATAAATTGCTTTATTTTTCAATGTAATTATTATTTTGTTAATTACTAGGGGCCAGAGGCCTAAAAGTAAATAAAGTCATGCGATAAGCCTGAACGAATGAATGAATGATTATTAAATATCAACAACAAATATTCAATACGAACGATGTTGTTCCATATTAGGCTAGTCAATCTAGCTAAAAAAACAGCCCAAAGTGAAACAAATTGCAAACAGAGATTTTTCTTTTTTAAATGGTCATATATGATGAGGAGATCAACATTTGAGCATCACACCTCTGTCACTCATCCCGATGATATGCAAATTAGCTTAAATATGCAAATTAGGGTGAAATTACAGGGTTACCATATCTCAAAAACTACTAGTCCGAGAGAGTTGATTTTTTCACTGATCTATTCAAAATGTATATACTTTTTTACGAAAAAATGACCGGAAGTACAACATTTGACCTTCTACCCCATTTCTCAATGTTTGCATATACAATGTGACTAAAATGTCTGTAGAGACTTTATTTTGCCCTCAAATGACCCAGACATAGGTTCCTAATAGCCAGCATAGGATCACTTTGTAATTCCCAAAATCACACCTTTGTCACACACCTCAAAAGTATGCAAATTAGTAGTACAATTTAAATAAAATATGCAAATAAGGGGAAAAAATTACAGTTGTCCTATATCTCGAAAACCACTAATGCTAGAGAGCTGATTTTTTCACAGCTGTATTCAGAATGTACATATTTCTATTTGCTCCAATGAAACATTTTACAAAAAATTGACCGGAAGTATGACATTTGACCCTCGACCCCATTTCTCAATATTGCATATAATATAAATGAAACTAAAATGTCTGTAGAGACTTTGTTTTGCCCTCAAATGACTCCGATACAGGTTTCTAATAGCCAACATAGGACTGTTTAGTAGATCTCAAAATCACACCTGTATCACTCACCTCCAAAGTATGCAAATTATTAGTACAAGTTACATGAAATATGCAAATTAGAGGGTGAAATTAAAGGTTCCTATATATCGAAAACCACTAAGGCTAGAGAGTTGATTTTTCAATTAACTTGTTCAGAATGTACATATTTATATTTACTCTAATGAAACATTTTACGAAAAAATGACCGGAAATACAACAATTGACTGACAATTTTGGACTCAAATAACTCGGATACATGTTTCCTATAGTCAGCATAGGACCGCTTTGTAATTCCCAAAATCACGCCTTCGTTTTGGCATGGTTGGAGTTCCCTTTTTTCGTATTAGTTTATGTACAGCGCTTAGAGGTTTCACAACATTAGGCGCTATATAAATCCAGGATATTATTATTATTATTTCTCAATATTTGCATATAATGCAACTAAAATGTATGTACAGACTTTGTTTTGGCCTCAAATGACTCGGATACAGGTTTTATATAGCCAGTATAAGTCAAGCACCTCGAAAGTATGCAAATTAGTAGTACAGGCTATATGAAATATGCAAATTACAGTGAATTGCCTTATGTATCTCGAAAACGCTAATGACCGAGAGAGAGAGATATGGCAAATTTCTTGTACTACTGATTTGTATACTTTCAAGCGAAGTAACAGAGGTGTGATTTTGAGAATTACAAAACAGAGTTCTATGCTGGCTATAGAAAACCTGTATCTGGGTCATTATTGAAAAAAAAAATTATCAAAAGTATGACATTTGACCCTCGAACCTATTTATCAATATTTGCATATAATGCAACTAAAATTTATGTACAGACTTTGTTTTGGCCTCAAATGACTTGGATACAGGTTTTATATAGCCAGTATAGGATCGTTTAGTAATTCCAAAAGTCAAGCAACTCGAAAGTATGCAAATTATTAGTACAAGTTATATGAAATATGCAAATTACAGCCTTATGTCTCTCGAAAAACGCTAATGACCGATAGAGATATGGCAACTTTCACCTCTTGTACTACTAATTTTCATATTTTCTAGGGAAGTAACAAAGGTGTGATTTTGAGAATTACTACAGTTCTATGCTGGCTATAGAAAACCTGTATCTGAGTCATTTGAGGCCAAAACAGTCTGTACAGATATTTTAGTTGAATTATATGAAAATATTGAGAAATAGGGTCAAGGGTCAAATGTCATAACTCAATCAAGACGATTTTTGCATAAAATGTTTCATTACAGCGAATATAAATATGTACATTCTGAATCAACTCTGAATTCAAATCAACTCTCTAGCATTAATGGTTTTCGAGATATGGGAAGACTGTAATTTCACCCCTAATTTGCATATTTCATGTAACTTGTACTAATAATTTGCATACTTTCAAGGTATGTGACAAAGATGTGATTTTGGGAATTACAAAGAGGTCCTATGCTGACAATAGGAAAACTGTATCCGAGTCATTTGAGTCCAAAAAAAATTATCTACAGACATTTTAGTCGCATTATGTATGCAAACATTGATAAATAGGGTCAAGGGTCAATTGTTGTATTTCCGGTCATTTTTTCGTAAAATGTTTCATTAGAGCAAATATAAATATGTACATTCTGAACAAGTTTTTGAAAAAATCAACTCTCTACCTTAGCGGTTTTCGATACATATAGGAACCTGTAATTTCACCCCCTAATTTGCATATTTCATGTAACTTGTACTAATAATTTGCATACTTTGAAGGTGAGTGATACAGGTGTGATTTTGAGATTTACTAAACATTCCTATGTTGGCTATTAGAAACCTGTATCCGAGTCATTTGAGTGCAAAACAAAGTCTCTACAGACATTTTAGTTTTCATATATATGTAATATTGAGAAATGGGGTCGAGGGTCAAATGTCATAGTTCCGGGCATTTTTTTGTAAAATGTCTCATTACAGAAAATATAAATATATACATTTTAAATATTTTAGTGAAAAAATCAACACTCTACCATTAGCGGTTTTCGAGATATGGCAACGCTGTAATTTCACTCCCTAATGTGCATATTTAATATTACTTGTACTACTAATTTGCATACTTTCGAGGTGCGTGACGAAGTTGTGATTTTAGGAATTATAATACAGTTCTATGGTGGGTATTGAAAAACAATATCCAAGTCATTGAGTCCAAAATAAAGTCTCTACAGACATTTTAATCACATATTTATGTAAATATTGAGAAATGGGGTCAATGGTCAACATTTGGTACTTTCGGACATTTTTATGTAAAATGTCTCATTAGAGCAAATATACATATATATATTCTGAACCAGACTGTGCAAAAATGAACTCTCTACGATTAGTAGTTTTTAAGATATGGTAACCCTGTAATTTCATCCTAATTTGCATATTTAAGCTAATTTGCATACCTTCGGGATGAGTGTCAGAGGTGTGATGCTCAAAAAATAATCACCTTATCATATGTAACCATTTAAAAAAAAAAAATCTCTGTTTGCAATTTGTTTCACTCAAAATGCTAGATTGACTAGCCTATATTTGTTTTACTCACACTTGGAACCATAGTTGTGTAGATATTTTAATGTCAGCCATCTGCTACGCATGTTTCAGAGCATTACATTATGGATTTGTATTACACTATTCGGTGTATGGTTTCTGGATTTATCCCGATAAAAGTATTTATTTCGAACTTTAATACCTTTACTGAAAAACAAAACCACACAGAGGGCGGTCGTTAGATCTTGGATGCTAAATCTGGTAATAAATTCCGCTGATTATTGCGCACTGCACTAATGCGCATCACATCTAAAACCAACGACATCGAATAATCTATTCATTTTCAAATTTATTGCAGGCACTCTCCTTACTTCTTAATTATTTTGTTTTATTTAAAAAACACAAAACAGAGTAAAATTTGAATATACAATACAAACACGCATTTTATATGAACCAGCTTCTGGAAGCCTCTTAGTATTATTGCCATGCTCAAGGTTGTGTGAAATGTTTTCACTTACAAATTACAATAGTATTAACTAATAATTTAAAAAAATGATGTAGAAAAAAACACTAGGTGAATTTGAACTTCGGCTTATTGTACTATAAATCTGGACATACCACTGATCGGAGGTGCACCGTGAAATTAAAAGACGTCTTCCCTTATTATACAATTAGTGATGTGTATTAAGAAACTTTCTTAATACACATCACTAATTGCATAATTATGTCTCTTGATGGTATAAGGTAACTTGTATCTGATAAGGTGGATAGACATAATTTGTATGAAAATGTTGATATCCAAAAGGTTTATGCGTGTTCTTAATAATGCAATGAGAATCGTGTGAACTACATAATAATTAACATCCGTTCAAGAAATATTTATTACAAAAAACGGCGCTCGACATTTCAAAATTATTTATTGTTCTTTTGATTAACTTATGATTAATTATTAAAAAGATGTCCTTTAATCGCAAAGATACATACAAATCACAGTTCTTTAATTATGAATCACATGCTTATTTTTTCACTAGATAATTGTATACATAGCATTTGAAAGAAGACCTTCCAACAATGTATTTTTTGCCAACAAATATTAATCTACTAATTCAAAAATGGCATTTAAAAATAGTCAATTTGAACTTTAATGGGCTATAGCATGTTTGTCTGTGACCTCAACCTGAACTGTAGGCATGCAACTGAATACCCTCTAGAGACAACGTGACTTCAAGGTGGTATACAAGTGAAAATTCTTCCACAATCTGTTGATTCGCGTCAACCAATAAAAGGGCAAGAATCCAAAATCATTCAACCGTGAGCCCTCATAGACTCTTTTTCCGATACGTTTTTTGGGTCCAGCAGCTGGGACCTATAAATTGTAGTCGAGTTTGCAAATTCGCAAAACTGTCGGCCTAAGATAATAAAGCTACCGCTATAAAACAGCTTATTAATGAATATGTCCTCATGGGACATAGCTGCCTAGAGCAGCGGCCCGAAAAATATACACATAATGATTTGTATGAGTGAGTTCAAAGGTTCGAGTCTCACTCGCCCCATATGGTTCTGGTGGTAGAACAAGTCTTCTTGGATAAGGACTATAAACCTTTCTAGACGAATAGATGGTTATCCGTTGTGTACTACTACTGCAATTCACACAGTCACTGTTACACAGCCACAACTTAAAGTGAGCCTAGTAGGCCTTCTCTATTTCCTTAATAATCAATTATGTTGATTGTGGATTTTACGAAAATGAAGATTAAGTTGGATGGCGGAGAATATTTCATGAATTGAAAGGTTGACTACTATATTAAACGAGGGAGTATTGTAGGCGTGTTATAATAAAGACTATCGTGTTTTTATTTAACATATGACTACAAATAGTTAAAACATGCCACGTGTAGAATTCTTACACAAGTACCATTGCATTTAAAATATTGCGACCAATATCTAACATCCGTTCCTATATTCCACCAATGTAAGAGACTTGGGGGATTGAATGACCATGCACAACTATTTTCTTTCTTGTAGATTTCTTTACTCTGGCAGTTTGAGAATGACAATAGACCTCATCGTCTGCTCCTGCAAAATGGTTCCTCTGTCTGGACGAATTATCTTTGCAAGATACTACTATGCACTTCAATGTGTAACACTCTCATCAATTGCCATGTAAAAGAACTGCTTAAAGTTCGTTTTTAATACTTTGTCCTCTACTGCGTCAGCAACATCAGTCAAGGACAGGACTGATTTTACTTTTTCTAGTGGCAAAACTTCAATTTGTTGGTTTCTATCCGTTGAAATATATATTTCTCCATGTGGGATACATACATTTCACAGAGTATGCTCAAAACTAAACTTTTCCTTCCGACACTCAAATTCCCTGTCGACCTTATTATTTAGCCACTTGTCATTGACCTTACATGTTCAAGTGGCATGGAGTACGATGATGGCGTTTGTGGAGAATAATAATCATATGAATTACCTGTTTTGTCGTTCGGTAAGCAAATTGTCGTTGCAATCTTTGGGACATACTAGCCGTCTTAGAGATGTGGACACTTAGGTCCTTCTTCTTGAAGTACCCTTTTCCTCGTATATATGTTTTTTTCCATATGTAATTATTTTAAAATACAAAACCTCCAGGAAGAAAACATCACCATCTAACACACAACTAATCACAACCCATAACTGTTCAAGGCATCCATATAATTGTGAGGGCGCTAGTTACTCTCTGTTATGTGTGATATAAAATAACGTACTGCATGAACGTCAAACATACGTAGCAAGATGGGTACCCAATGTGGATACGGGAGAGCAGTGTACAATAATGCTAATGTAGGCCTAACATGCCAGATAAATGAATTCCTCTTATTATCGTTATTTTGGACTGTATCAGAAGCTTATTAACCAACATCACGATACGTATCTAAACAAAATTAGGCATCAATGACAGATTGGACGCAACAGCGGTAATACCAATTACACACCCACACACAACCGAAATGGCATCGGCCTCTGGTACAATCCACAGTTCAACATTATATGTATTCCTATTACTAGTAGACAGAAACTTTCCGAAGGATAGCGAAATAAATAAGATCATTTACAACTGTATGAATAACAGACAGTATCTACTTGATCCACTCTAACGATCCTCAGCGGGAGTAAAACGTGAACTGCCGACAAAAAGACAATTCCATTTAACGTAAAACGCATGCAGTAGGCCTACTCTAATATACATAATATATAACAGGTCACAGTTACAGACAAAGAAAAATTCACCACTCAAATTTGTATCGGAGTCACTCAAAATGAATGATTGTAAGATGGTACTGAAACCATGCTTTCCGGCATAGTTGCTCTGTGAACTCCAATGAACTTAGCCAGCATTTTGGATATTCAAAGACATCAGTAGTGCAAGAAAAAAAATGAAACATCTGCCTTAAAGAGAAACTAGATGTCACACTGAACTATCATCAGACATAATAAACTGTTTGTACTCCTACCGACACAAAACATTATTACGTAACTAAAGTGTTAAACGTGCAGTCTGCATATATGCTAATTCTACTAGTGTGCTTTTAACTTGAAAGTTTAATATAGGCCTATTAGTCGGCGATTTAGCTTGTCTTTCGAGGATTAAAAAAATTATCAGAATCTGTTTTGATTTAGTCACATATTTTAGTTGAAGTTCGGTTCAAGAATTTAAATGACGTAATAAGTGTTATCTCGAACTACGACTAAAGTTTGGTTTAAGAATACGGCGATAAGATCAAACAATGATTTTTTTTAAATAATATTATATATTCTGGATCCGAATGACTTTTTGTAATAATATTATATATTACCTTGTTCAAACGCTAGCAAATCAAATTCGCGATATAGAGTGCAATCCGTAATTAAGTTTGTCTTAAATAGCAACTTATAGAAATGTTTCCAGATGCTTTACCTTTCTCTCTTTTTCTAACGAATGCTCATCTCTTTTGCGACCTCTAACAGCGGCTGATACATTGTTACTACAAAGTAAATTTGAAGAGGGCGGCATCCAGCTTTTATTTCCAGTTAAGTCTAAACAAGAATAATGTTACGACAAACAACCATAAATAAGCAAATCAAAATGATACTGGACATTATAGTCTAATGTATTATATTTTAAGCAACGTAGTTTTCTGCATTTTCGCTACAGTTTGACTACCCCAATAGGTTATATCCTGATTATGATGTTGCTGGTTAAATGAAACATCGTTGCTATGCTACTGTGGTTTTTTAATTTTATTTATTTTTCTTAAATTACGTGTACATTAACTGAACACAAGTTGGTAACAATGTCTAAAGATTTGTTTTACAAGAGAAGAGTGATAATTTCCCTTTTACCTGATTTTATATTGACCTGAATTTATTTTAGGTATTAATTTTAAATTATTGAAAAAAACATGTGTACAAAATCAACAGCTGACTGATCAACATTTCATATCACATACGCGTAAAGGTACACCTAGCCAAAGAAAAACACTAACAATATAAATAGCCAGCCTACAATAAATTTGTCTTTTCATTTTTGTTTATAAACATCAAACATGTATTAATTAACCGATATTTAATCTAAAAATATTTTCAATTATTTGTTCTTATTATGTAATCGTATTTAAACGCTAGTAGTCAAAGATCAGAAGATTGGTTACTCTGATATTTTGAGATTGCAAACGCCGTCATGAAACTAGGTCATTACACGTGACATCATGTACGCCTGGCCTCACACTTAAATGTATTTAAATTTCATTTTTATTGAATGTATCAATTCTTTATTTTTGTATGTGGTGTGTTATATTATTTATCTTTTGGCCCTCCATAGAAACCAAAATACGTCTGTAAAATCAAGTATTTTATCCGATGTTCAGAAAGCCTTAGGCCTACGTATTGGTTAGAGGAAGTAGTGAAAGGCCTACCGGAAAATATCTGCAAAATTATCCAATTATGGAATATTCTAATCGGTATGTGTTTAAAGCAATGGCACTTAAAATAAAGAAAAACGAAAATAATAACGTTGCCGATACAGTGATTATTGAATATTTAAATGTTTAGTTTTTTTTTTTGGTACTTAATTACAAGAATGTACACACGATTGCATGGCGGCACCCTTCCCTTATCGCATCCCATCATGCCTTCCGCAGCGTGATGCTATTTTCGCTGTACAGTAGTAACAGTTTAGGACCTGGGTCAGATTTGTATGTATTTAATTTAGGAGAGATTATCTCAACTGTTATAGGATAATTTGACCCCAAGGAACAACATGGGATATGTGCCAAATTTTCTATCCGGGGCGAACATGCCCAAAACCGGGGTCAAACGTTAACAATGGGTGGTTCTTATATCTCGACAACCACTTGTCGTACAGATTTGGTTTTGGTGTCAAATTGTTCAGAATAAAAATATTTATATTCGGTCTAACACAAGTTTTTGCAAAAAAATGACCGGAAATGCTTTTACTAACTTTTGACCCAAAAATGACCAAAAAACACATTTTCGGGTTAAATTATTCTTTAAAATGCCAATGGACAAACTGTATGGTATCAAATGAAAGCATACATAATGTGCTACCCACTGCTACCCAACTTGTATTGAAAATATTTAATTATGAAGCTAATTGTATGGAAAATGTGCATATTTTGATTACTTTTATAGAAAAAATGAATATTTGGTAGCATTATTGTTATGTTTATTTTTATAATATTAAATAATTTAAGTGTTTGGAAAAACTATTTGGTATCAAATGAAAGCCCATAAAATATTCTATCCATTGCTACCCAACTTGAATTAAAAATCTGTAATTATGATGCTAATTTTGTTAAAAATGTGCATATTTTATTATTTTTTTACAAAAATGAGTATATTAAATAGTGGAAATTTATTTTGGTTTATTTATAATATTAAATAATTCAAGTGTATGTAATTGTGTGTCATTTTTTGTTAAAAGCAAAATTCCAGCTTATTTAGTTTCTCTAAGTTGTAAAGTAAAAAAAAAAAGATGTTGCAATTTTTCTAAAAAAGCTTAAGGGTGTCAAATCCAAGATGTCCACCAATAAATGTACCATATTCGACAAAGTAACACCCAATATGAATAATATTTTTAGTTAAAATTAATGTCATAATAGTCTAGGACCTGAGTCAGATTTGTATGAATTTAATTTAGGAAAGAATATCTCAACTGTTATAGGATAATTTGATCTAGACTACCCTTAAGCCTAGATATAACTAGGCCAACAGCCATTAAGTCGCGTGCTACAATGCATAGTGATACCGGACCGACAGACAGACCGACAGACCGACCGACCGACATAGTGAACTATAGAGTCGCGTTCACGCGACTAAAAAAATACAACATAATTAATATCTAAAAGTGATAAAACAATAAAAATTGGTTCAAAATGCTTGGTAAATTTACCAAGATATTCCAAACACTTGAATTATTTAATATTATAAATAAACCAAAATAAATGTCCACATTTATTTTGGTTTATTTATAATATTAAATAATTATTTGGTATCAAATGAAGCCCATAAAATATTCTATCCATTGCTACCCAACTTGTATTAAAAATCTGTAATTATGATGCTAATTTTGTTTAAAATGTGCATATTTTATATTTTTTTACAAAAACACAATTACAAAGTGTAATACTCAAACATGGTTGGGATGCCTTTACTTGACAATATGTGCTAATGGTATAGGTGGTACTGTAGCACTAATAGGCTAGCGAAAGGTTGCAGGTTCGAATCCCGCCAGAGACATTTTTTTTCATACAACAAAAAAATACCGAACTTTCGCCAATGAGCTATCCTCGACGCGATTATGAGATCATGTTCCGAATATGAGCACTGTTTCTATAATTTACAGTATGATTTATATATAATTTACACAGTGCTACGTAACACAATTGATTTACATATACACAATATTATTTTAAAAACCGTTGCGAATTAAAGTTGGAATTTATTCTGACTTGTTAAGCCTCCACTGATTGTGAGGGCGTTTGTTGTATGAGAGAATGTATGTGGTGGGTGAAAATCTGTGAAAATACCATGATGGCTCTGTGGTCTAGTGGTATGATACTCGCCCTGTAAGGGAGAGGTTGCAGTATCGAAACCCGCCAGAGACATTTTTTCATACAGCTAAAAAATACGGAACTTTCGCCAATGAGCTATGCTCGACGCGATTTTGAGATCATGTTCCGAATATGAGCACTGTTTCTATCATTTACAGTATGATTAGTATACTCAAAATATTGATTATAGATTATAATTTATTAATTTATTATTATAAGGTATCTTGAAGCACTGTAACATTACGTTTCAATGATGGAGTAGTAGTGCATGCATTCATTAAATACAGCGTAGCAAAGCAAGCAAGCAAGCAATGTCAGTGCTCAAAATAGGACACATAACACATATTATTTCCACGAAACGAAATGTCTGCAGTATCGGCATCTAATAACTGTCTATCCAATAGTTTCCATTATTTCTTGAAACAAGGCTATATACATGGCTGCAGTTGCGTGCTCACATTTGAGTTAGTGTTTACCGACCGACAGACCATCCGACCAACCGACCGACACAGTGAGGTGTACTAAAAAAAGTACTTTCTTATCAGATTTATATCAGTTGATATTCAGAAAGCCTTACTCATTTGTGGTTAGAGGAAGTAGAAGTGAAAGGCCTACCGGAAAATATCAACAAAAGTACCCTATTAAGCAATATTTTAATCGGTATGTGTTTTAACCCATGCCACTTAAAATAAAGAAATGAAAGAAAAACGGAAATAATAACGTTGTCAATACAGTGACAATTATTGATTCCGTTACCACGTGATAAAAACGAGTTTATGCAGAGTTCATTGTTTATTACGAGTACCGTAAACGCTCGCGTAGTTTTCCCAGGTCAGTCAAAAATCCAAACATTAAATATTCATGAATGTTAAAATTAATTTGAATGTGTTATGATTAGTGTATGGCTAATTTTAATAATGAAATGCTTTATTTGTTATTTATCATAATAAAATAATAATAGAAATTAATCATAAAGATTGTCAAATATTAGTTATGTTGTCTAAGAATGTTTATGTTTTGATTTTGCTTTGTGTTGTTTTGTTTTCTGTTTGAAGGTACATTGTTGTTTTCGTTGTTCAATGATGAGACGTATGTACATTTCGGGGAGAGAGGATTGTAATTGTAAGTGTTTGAGGATGAGACCGGCCGCGGTATTTCTTTTCGTACATAAGTATGGGACCCCTCCTGAAACGTCACAACATATGCATGAATATTCATTATTCATAAAGGTGTGACGTAAGAATTGAGCTAATTATAATTCGTTAATGCAAACGAATTTTTGTCATGCCGTCTGTGAATTCAAGTGGATTAGACTATGGACTTTACATGTTGATGCATGGGGTTCGAACCCCATGTGCAACTTCGTGTTACTTTATAGTGAGATAGAGATTATTTAGAGGGTTAGGTGTAGTTATATTTAGGAAGTAGTTCGGCTATCTTTCACATAAAGGGTCCCCAAATTGTGTACGAACAAAAAATCGCAGACCCGTCTACGGTTGAGAAAACCACTCACTCACATTCTTACGAAATATGGGCGGTACGTAAGTTGTGCGCAGACCATATTCTCATTACATATGATCTGAATTGGTTTATTGTTGCACTATTTTTGACGATAATTATAATTTTGCATAGCGTTCCAAATTGTCTACGACGTCTTACCGCCATAAACGACGGTATGACATAATTATTATATTAATACTAATTATATAATTTTATAATATTATGCTAATTATGCTAATCTACATACTAATTATTATCGGATTATGATAACAATGTAGATATTGATGACACTTAGTTCTACTGATACTGCAGTGGACTCTATATGTTATGATAAATTCAGATCAAAATAGTTCTTATATAAATTCATAGCAGACTTTCCTCGCATTAGTAGATATAAAGACAACAACAACAACAACAACAAATACATGTACAGGATAACTGTAATACATTGTTACCAGTTATAACTAATTACTCTGCTTTCAGGTTTAAATGTTTACTTTAAAATAGTGTCAACAAATATGCTTTAATATTATTTATATTTCATTTCAATATATTTTGAATTATGATTTTGTCCATACATTACATGTTACCTCACGTGTTTACTCAAAATTAATTGAATACATTCATTTATAGATTTATTTTACTGTAAACAAAATATATGGAAGTTTTTAATATTCTTTATAGTTGTAGATAATTATAAACATTTTGATTTATTGAATTTGTATATTATTCAATTTGGTTGGATTATTTATTCTCTTATGCATTTACTCACCACGTTTACATCACATCACTTTAATTTTAAAGACATTAGCGTCCTTCTAGAGTGTAGTGTATTATAATATTCAAGTCATTTTGAGTCTGTAGGCTATACGCGCAGGGCATCTGTTGCTGTAAATGCCTATAATAACTGCTGTACACGTAATTGTGCTTCTCGTTCGTCTAAACTGAACGTACAGTATAATCAACATAATTTATGTAGACGCGCTTACCTGGATTTTAAAGGTTTACACAATGCGTATAGCTTACGTATAAACATTTGATTTTCATTCAGTTTATTTAAATAATAATTGAACGACGATCAAGTCATGGCTGGACATTTTATGAGTAACCATGTGTGTTTACCGAAACATCACTGTTATTTTATTCGTGAAAAAATAATTATCATTCAATGAATTTGGTTGTGTAACCACTAGTATATGCGTTAACATTAATATTTATTATTATTTCTAGTAAGAATTAATTAAAGAATATTATTTATTTATTTTTATTTTTATTTTATTTAATTTTCAGGCAAACATACATGACAACACAGCGGTGCAGCACCCTGAGGATTGCCATGAGTGCAAAGCACTATCGAGATGGCTCTCCATATACTGCACTAGAACATATAAGACAAACATATACACAAGATGCTCTACATAGACAAAGACTTATTATTAAGTCTTTGGGAGTGGAGTTGTAAATTGTCATGATATTGATAATGATATTAAATAATGTATCTCAATTCAAGTTTAATAATGAGATACCGAGAATTTTAGATGAACTGAACTGATGTTTTACCACCATTGTATTATAAGGAGCAAGTTTGCAACAATAATCATGATAATAATGTGTCTTATCTAAATAAAATTGTTCATCAATTGGAACTGATGTTTTACAATAATTACAACAAAATGATATTTTTTGTCCTATGTGACGTGATGTTGATCAATGTTATCGTTATCAAGACACAACTTTGCGCTGGTTACTAGCTGAATTATGCATTATGGGAGTTTTCAATACGTGTTTGGTCCAACAAAAATGACCGCTTAGCTGTGCATGAATAAGCAATATGAGAAAGAACGAATGGGAACTGAACCAACCATTCATTGCAATACATTTTATAGGTTTCCTATAATATTTAAGAGAAACGTATTTAGTTCTTACAACCATGCTGCAATAGAAAATGTATATTCTGCAAAACTGACTATATTGTGATATTACGTTTGTTTCTAGTGCAAAATTTAATCAATCAATCACACTACTGATGCCAAATTGCTACACAGATCCCACTAATCTCGGTATCACACTGCATGTGGCATTATCTGTTTATTCAAAATGATGTAATATGCATACAGATGCTGAATCTGTATATAACATAAAGGCAGGAGAAGGGTCGGGTGAGGTTGGGCGTAAGCGGATGATACAGGCGTTATATTTATTAGATGCTTTGCCATTGGTGTACTGAACACATTAACATACAAAACATTTGAATCGAAATACGCACAGAAACACTTATTGTTTAGATAATATAAAATATTGTCACATGTTTGTTTAAAGGATATGATCGATGTAAATTTCTTCTTATACATTATGGGTGTGACAGCTTATACTATAATTTTATCACATGACTCATTGTGAAACGGGCCCTGAGATGCTGGTAAAGAGGATTCAACCATTTTCTTTGTTCTCTTTCTTTAGGTTATTCTAAACAATTCATTAAATAAACAATACAGTTCATTTCACTCCATTATGTATGGGAAACATTTGAAACGTGCATTCTTCATAAACAAATGACATGTTTTCCTTAGTGATACACATTGGAATATGTTTAGTATTTCAACACTATTTTAAAGTGTTTCCTTATGTAATTTATTCAGAGCGTTTTACATGTGTAAATGGAGGTGATGGGTGAGGGTTATTATAATACGGTATGAATAAAATGGTGTAAAGCCGTTACCGTTTGGCACGGTAGCGTTAGCGAGGCAATTATGAACCTGCACCCCGACCTGTACGTTCAAGCTACCAGTAAAAAGGTTGATTAATGCCTTTAGCCTACTAACATAACAAAACATCTCCAATGATGTTGTAAGGCCGTGTACGAAAGATTTTTTCATTTAGATATTTTAAACACTATTTTAAGAGTAGAAATATCGTTACTATTGAACATACACGTAAATACTAACACCGATTGTTACTTGTGTCATGACCTAAACGACCCGTCATAATGGTTGGCAACATACATTAACAGCATAGTTCATACATATTGAAACACATGAATAATGAATAATAAAATGAAAATGTATTATCATTTATTTTAAATAATGTAGGCCTAGTTATAAAATTAATGAAAAATCAAAACAGTAATGTTTAGAGAATTGAAGGAATGTGCCTTATTGTTTCTAAAAGTTATTTAAAGTGTGTGTTCAGATTTATATTAATATCCACTTTATCATCATTTTTTTTCTCATTTTATTTTGGGTGAATATAATTATTGTTAATATAGGCTAATTTGATGATGTTGATTATGATGAGTGGAGGGATGATGACGACGGTGATAACGATTTTGATGACGGTGATGACGAGACGGCGACGAACGATGATGATAATTATGATGTTGGTGGTGATGATGATGATTATGATGACGACGACGATGATGTTTTCATGTGAAGATTAATATATTATAATTAGCATGATGATAACGTTTCTCATTCATCATTATCATATATTAATAATTAACTAATCAAAGAAAACTACTAATAATAAACAGTTATAAAGATACCTTGATGTATGTATGATGATGTCGATGACGGTGATGATGGTGGTGATGACGACGACGTTGATGATGATGATAATGATGATGATGGTGATATTTGGATGTGAAGATTATTATATTTTACTTATCATGATGATAACGTTTTTCATTGTCATCATTATCATTATTGATTTGTAATAAACAATTATAATGATACCTTGATAATAATAAATATGCTCCTTTAATAGCGTTGCAAAATACGTCATCATGTTAAAGCTTGTTGTCTAACCCTTTGTCTCAAACTGTGTGGCCTAAATGGTATATAGGCTACAGTAACAATCTCGAAATAGGCATTGTCATTTGCTATATCCACTCAATAACAATATTAATATTAGTATATCACACTTTAAAATGTATCAATAGTATTTAATAAGGTGCTTATCTTTTTATTTACAAAAGCTCGGGAAAATATTCAACATTGCGTTGCTTATTGTGTTTACATTCCATCATATGTTTCTTCAATAAGTCATTGTTGAACCTAAACCATTAAAAATAATAACATAATATGCCTAAGAGTGTTTTTTTAATTTTTACATGAGTCTATTTTAATATTTACTTACATGTCAATTAACATGCAAACCATTGTAAACTCACTAGTTATTACACAAGCATGAAGTATCTTATGAGCGCGCATGTCTATTAACAACGCTCAGAATAAGTGTTTGAATAATTTACAGTACTGTACATAACCGTTATTATAGTAAGTAATATACACATACGTCAATATGTTAACATCCTCATCGCGGATTAAATATTTTAACATAATGATGACATCATCAGAATGATAATTATAAAGTATAAGCATGGAGGAAAAAATAAATATTTTTTCCTCCATGGTATAAGTTATTAATATTTGTCCTCAAGCTTAATAATTTTAAAAAGTTGATTTAGCCTTAGCTAGTAAAATACCAACCATAATTATATTGTATTAATTGTTCTATTCTATTTACTTTCTTTGTTCTGATACAATAGAGTCGTATACAACATAATAATTTGACACGATGATTAACTCGTATGACATTATTTTCGAAATAAAATATTCGGCGGCTAGTTATTGTATAATTTAAACGATTGTAACTGCTGCTGGTCGCATAATCAATATTTATTTGCGTAAAGGAAGACAGTACTGTTACTTTGCATTCAAACACCCAAAAATATGACTATAAATATTAATCGCCATAAACTAATAAATGTTTAATACGTACATATATGACAGATGTGATGGCAGAGTTTTATAATAGTATCAATTAAATATTACAGTTTATTACATAAGTGTTACAGTGAAAATATTCCCTAACGCCAGCATTACACTGACGGCATTGCGTTTTAGCTATAATACATTGCTGAGAGTTCATAGGTCATGTGAATGGAACACACAAAGGAACGGAATAATTAATTATATGTAATGGCTATTGAGTATTTTCTACGGATTGCCATGCTGTACACACAATATTAACACAATCCTAATAAGAGTGTATTAACATAACATGTATCTGATTTGTATACGAACACGTTTGCTTTTGTTCCATACTTGATGATACACATCCAAATGATCTGATATACAAAATTAAAACAACTAATCAGAGACATAGCCTACAATATTGTACTGTTACAGCAATATAAAGCATAATGGGTAGCATTATTACTTAAGCTCTATCCACACTACCAAACAAGTTGGAAAAAAGTGTGATGAGCCCAAATATAATAGTGATATCCTTATAATAAGGGTACATCATAAAATGTGATATTGCATACAGAGCTTACGTAATATGTCCTATTTTAATTACACTGGTCACTGGTTATTATCGACAGCAAGATAGCAATTGATAATTGACGTGTTTACTTTTAAAACAATGCAAGAATTTGTTTTATAAACATCATTTAAAAATTCATTTAATCACAAAGAAATCCAAGTAATATGATAGAATAGGAGAATCAATTGATTGTTCACAGACACACCAAGGAACGCATTTTAATTAAGTTATGAACTGCTCTGCTACACGAACGTTTCTTTGTTTGTTTTCCCAGTGGAGCAATGAATACAAAGAACATTTTACAATTATCTACAAAGTCTATTTACATCAGAATTGTAGCACAGGTAATAGCAAACTACCCTTCCTCATATGTATAGATACACATTATTTTATTTGGCAATGGAATTACAATATTAAACTCGTTATCTACATCCACACGTAAGGCAGTTTTTTTGTTTTTGTCGATTACCACACACATTATGTTAATTAGTTTAAAAAAAGAAACCCACAGATAGTAATACGTATGTGATTATATACCATGGTCATTACTTGGTAAATAGCAGAGGTATGCTGTAGACAGGACGGAGGTTTCATTGAAATCCTGTTACTAATAGAGTTCGTTACTGTAAAATAATGTATACTGCAATTACGTACATAGCAGTATGTATAATCAATCATTGTATTAATTAATTTATTAAATATTCATGATTATTATGAATTATGGAAACTTTATATTATGAAAGAGTTATTCAGGAAACATCGATAAATACGACATGGAAAGATGCATGATGAGATAAAAAATGTTGAGAAAAAATTACTGTAGTATTATTCATGAATACCAGTTAAACTACATTATTTGAAAAAAAATTAGAAATAACTGTCTATGTTAAAATAAAGGAATGAACTAAACAGAAAATATGTACAAAAATTCCGTGGAAAACATACGTAGGCCTACATAAATCATAATATATTTTAACATAATCAGTAAATAGACTAAAATAAATGAACAAATATGGCGAAATAAACATAATGTAATGAGAAGGTATACACTCAATCGACTGTAATAAATAATTGAATTGGTTAAATGAATAATGTATTGATAACTATACGAATGTAACATCTATAGAATAGATAAATATGAAAGATTCGGATTTGAATAAAAATATTTATAAATACATACAATACTATTATGCATATCAAAAATAATTATATTATACATATATATTTTGCTCGGCTACATTTTCCTTTGCCTCCAGAGCCTCTAGTAAGTTCGGTTCTAGTCATAAGGACGCAGATGAGTATATATAGCGATCAGGGGGAATTTCAATATATATTGGATCTGTAGTGGGTACCTCGACTACTGGCTCTGCTACATCTTCCTCTGTAACCTGGGTTCCTATTGTTCTAGTCCATTGAGGGGGTTCTTCCTCTATTGGAAGAGGAATCATTATTGGTTGAGGCCTAACACGTGAATCACTGAACCCGTATGTCTCACTTTCAGCTCTAGCCTGACTGTAACCGCTATTTGAATTTTTCCGAAAATATTTTATGCAAACAATAGGTAAAAGTGCTAGCAGAAGAAATATTATAAGAGCTAACCCTGCAATTATGGCTACAGTTGCTATATTTTCATGCCACTTGTCAGGGTCACTACTTGTGCCTACCCTTGGTGGGCTTAGTATACCAGTTTTAATAGTCTGACTATTATTTAAGTTCGTTGGTGTTGATGGGGTTGTAACGACACCGTTTTTAATAACTTTCAATGAAACTATAGTTATTTCATCTGACGATTCTCCTATTGAGTTTCTTACTGTACATGTTATCACGGTTCCAGCCAGATCTTCTTCCGGATCAGTTATTTTTAAAATTTGTTTAAAACTTGTATCGTAACGATTACTGTCTATTTCTCGACTAAAAGACCAAATGAAATCGGTTTCTTTCGGCACTGCATTTGATGTACAAATAAAAATAGCTTCCCTGCCTTTATCCATTTCTTCAGAACCTTGTATGTTAACGATGGGAATATAGTTGTGAATAAGCGGTGATGTTGTACAATTTCTCTGTAAGTTCTTAACAGATGATCGCATAACACACGTGAATACATCACCATCATTATTTTCATTTGCGGTAAATATGTGTTTGAGTGTCACCATATTTGGTGAGATGCTCAAGTCACCGTTAATATTAACACCATTTTTTTTTAAAGCAAGACTTACAACGGGTTGGGTCTTCTCGGCAGTACAGACGGCAGACACCATACTGCCGCTGCGATAGTTTAACGACGGCGAAATTTCACATCGCGGGTAGTAATCGGCTGGGATTTCTTGTACTTCAACAAGAGCAACATCTGATTTTAAAATGACATTGTTGCCGTTATAAACTCGGCAGGCATATGCAAAACCACCATCGTCACTAACAACATTCTTAATTGTAAGAGTATAAACACCATTAGAAACATCAATTTTGTATTTTTCAAAAGAAATAAGAAGGGTTTCGCCTGTGCTTATCTTCACATTGTCTTTCATCCAAGAAACCACTTCATTATTTCCTAGATCAGTCACTAAACAAATAAATTTCGCCTCGTCTCCTTCAATTGCCGATACATCGTTCGGTTGTACTCCGATTTTTGCGCCATTACAAACAGTTATTAAGAAGACACTTACCCACGAAAATAATAATATAAATATATCCATACTGATGTATTTTCGTTGAAATGTTATTAGACTTCACTGCTTCTCCAAAAATATAATGAAATGTTGATGATATTCGCGTTAACGTTCAAACAAGGATCATTATAGATTCTCAGCTGCGCAGATAATTATGGCCATGGAAATATTTCGTGATGTTTGCATAATATGCAGTAAAAAAATGCACTTACGTCACTTCCTTTGCGAGGTTGTGTACAGGTAAAATTGATAATGTGTTGAAATTCTGTTTTAAAACAGTTATGCTGTGGTAGCATAAACATATTGCCATGTAGACCTACATTTTATTAAATTTGTTTACCAGCTGACAACCAACTTATAAGAGTTTTAAATTAACAAAGTAACAATAATGAATTTCACGCTGGCCTAGGATTTAGAATTATTGTTCATTGTGTGATCAAATATATTCTTTTGTTTAGCACGATACGTTATTGACCTTCTAATGTTATGACTATGAAAGCTGGGGTAATATTATGCATGAAGTATGAAAACAAACAGGAATAGGGTAATTCCCTTTGTTAAGCTTGTATTCTGAGGTGCTAACCATTCCGTGTTCGATTCAACTTCACAGATATCGTGTTTGGTTTCACTACGTTAATGTGTTAAACTGTACCGTATCTTTCTGGTGTTCCCACCACACAACACAATGATATACCTGAACATTACCATAATTATTTCAATAATTTCAACCCAAAGTGAATGAGTCTTTTTTTACACATGTCACTTTAATTATTTGTTGTACTGTTAACTTTTACGTTTATTATGATTCTGTTTTGTTTTGTATTGTGACTACTAAGTGTGAAAGCCAGAGGGTAGAGTATTAGTGGATCCCGGGATTAAAATGTGACGGGCATTTAAAATAATAAATCTTGCGTTAAATGACATGATCCTCATTATAATCCATTCAATTGCATGTTGAGTATGGTACGCGAATATATATGGTATTTAAATACAAATACATATGGTAATTACGGTATTTAGCACAAGTTTGAAAAAAATCTGTATTCTTTCTTAGGGTATGGATTATTTGATTTCACACTGTATCACAAAGCTTAAAGTTCACTGCTGGAACAAAGCATGGTATTATATAGACCCTAAATGAATAAATGACACAGAAAGACATTTAATTACCGTAGAGCAACGAAAAAACGTAAAATAATAATGTGTTTTAATGTTAAAAAAGAAACATGTAATTACCACAATGTTTTTATAAGAATAGAAGTGAAATACAAATAGAGAAAAGACAGACAGCCATTTTCAATTTCCAATTAAACCCTTTCTTAACTTGAATTGACCAATAAAACACTGCACAGTCTCTAAATTAAAAAAATAAATCAATGTTTTAGTCGCGTGCAACGCGATTCTATAGCTCACTATGTCGGTCGGTTGGTCGGTAGGTAAACACTAACTTGAGCACGCGACTGCAGCCATGTATATGGCCTTGTTTAGTAATGTCCAACTAATAACTCAACCACATTTTTCCTAGACTAATATTAGCTTTAGTCTGTTTAAGGAATATTTTTTTTGTAGTGTAGAACAACTTATTTGACAACAAATATTAAATTATCACACTCCCCCTCCACCTCCACCTCATTCCTGACCTATGATTCTAAACCCATAAACACCCTGTATGCCTTATAAGGCATACGATTATGCGAAGTACGAAACTGTACTATGCAAAATTAAATGTTCCGCTTCCTAACATTTGATACTAAATACCATGTATCGTAACAATACATGTGTGATGTAAATTTCGAAATTTACATCGGGGTGAAGGATATAGGGGTCGTGCTGGTTGTATATGCATTCTCAAGCACTCTTTCTATTGGAAACACACGGTGTATTCGCAAACCTAACTCACCAGAATATCATTACTAGGCCATAGGTCAATTTAGTATAGTTAAAACTGGTATTGAAATACAAATGTGCAAATGGATATACTGTATTATACAGATCCTACTTTTGTTTTGTTTCGTGTAATATATAAGGATCCAAAATCTCCGCTATTAAATGTATAAGAACAACAATACAAATTTAATAAAAATAAATAATCAAAGCATTTATATATAGCCTATATATATAACTTTTATAAAGAACGAATAAATATTGTATTTATTTCTTATTTATTATATAATACCATAGTGATAATACTAATGTTTCTATGGTAAGACTTGTTTTTGATGTGGTTGTGAAAAACAATAAAAGAGGGCGCAGTACTAGTATAATGTGTTATCAGGTAATAGATCTGATAAGGCAGATTAGGTTTTATTTTCAATAACATAACGTAACAGTTATAATAACTTAACCACACGTTGAAGTTCATCTAAGGATAGATACTGTTAGGCTAATCTTGAATTGAATATGCATATACAACTGGAGTTGTTGCAGTTGAGCTAAAACGAGCCTAGAGAAAATATAGACCACTTCGTATAATATAGAATAAGCAGATTAGCTGATGGGAGGCGGATGATACAATATAAATGGTCGTCGAAATAATGCTAGTTGCATGAGTTTATAGTTGTGCATGTTTATCGATACTGTTCTGTAATACAGTGTGAATTTATATATCAGTCTGGCAGGTATATTATCAACATAATTGTTATTTTGATCAGTATGCCTACATTGAATCAAGACATAAAGACAGCTTGTTTTGTATATCAAACAAAAGTATTATACAATCTTATTGTAAGCACTACAGACATGTTAAACCTCAATCATTTTGTCTTCAAGGGAATTTATAAACCTAGGTGTATTGCATTATCAATGTAGCTATTGATCCTATTTAGTCATGGGTAAATTACTCTGCCTTGTCTATATATCAATAATTGAAATTTCACTGTTTTCTTTCTAAATGATCGATAGGCCTAATTACAATATAAATTTCATTTTATCCGCACAGGTACCAGCTATGTTTATTCTCTTACAATATTAAACGAATATTGAATTCTATACTGGGACATTCTAACATGTCATTCGTTTGGATTGAACTTTGCGTGAATGCATTACTTTTATGTAGAATATAGGCCTACTAAAATTGTTATAACTGAATTAATGTTGACACAAATATTCCCAATCCATTTTGCATGCAAACCAATAACTCTGCTGTGCAGTTAGGCCGTGCTGGATTTGTTCATCAGCAATGTAAGTGAATATCGCGATATAAAAACGTATCTTGCTATTATGCGAAATAATTGACACATTACACAGTGATAACACAAATTAAACATATCTATGTGCTGGACTTTCAGATTGACCTCTTCCTCTGGTAGTCCTAACCTGAACGCCTACAGATCTGTTCCATGTTGCAACTTGTCCGGAAAGCGGTAACGCCTGCGAAAGTTGATTGGCTGACTCGGTGTAATCTGTCATGGATGTTTTGTAATAAGAAGGATTTTTTCTCTCCATAGTATAACATTTTATTATGCATAACGGTATAAAAGCAGCAATTAGAAACACTGTAATTGCACCAAGAGAAATCAATACGTTGTTTCGATTACTGTCCCACCATATCTGCGGCTGCTCAGTAAAATAAATTGATTCTCTACCTGATGTTGTAGAAAGCAGGTGCGTTTCTGCGGTGCTTTCCTCAGCGCCATTTAGCATGAACTCACAAGTTCCGTTCCCAATTGCATTTTCAGCAACGCAAACAACAACACTGCCAATTAAGTCTTGGTTTGATTCTACTAATTGTAATATATTATCCAAAGTTTTGTAACGGTTCGGGTGTATCGGTGGCTCAAATCGCCAATGATATCTAAAAGCCTGGGGATTAGAATTGCTATAACATATAAATATTTCTTCTCTCTCGTAGTCAATTTGCTTTGGACCTTGGATAGTTACGTTTGGTTTAAAGTATACATTTAAAGGCGATGTGTTACATGTACGTACTTCCTTCATCGATGGAGACGTCATTGAACATGTAAATACATCTCCGTTGTTTTTAGCCTGTGCTGAAAATGAATATCTAAGATAAACATACTTATGTTCAGAGTAATCATACTGTAACGATTGACCAACAGCGCTATCAGCACTACTAACAGTTAGACTTACGGCAGGCGTAGTTACTTCAGATTTACAAGAAACAACAACTCTGTCACCAACTTTGTATCTTGATCTTAATGGAAGACATATCGGATATAATCTGTTTGGTATTTCACTTACGCGAAGCTTAGCTTCTCTTGATTGCAAGACGACGACGCCATTTTGAATGATTCGACATGAAAATGTTGACATCCCATCTTGACGAGAAACAGAATTGATGACTAATCGATATTGCCCAAAATCTTCATCATAATCAAAATTGTATCGATTGTTATCTACCAATACCTGGGTGTTGTTACTCAATCGTACAGGTCCTTGGAACCATCCTAATTCCTGGTCGTCTAAAAGATCCCGAACAATGCAAAAGAAAAATCCTTCTTCGTTTTCCACTGCATCCGTGTCTACTGGTTCTAGAAGAAATTGTAGTGCAACACACGTTTTAAAAATGAGAAATATGAATACTAGTAAATTGCTACATGTATACATTGTAGAGCAGAATAACTTTAACCATTTAACGGACCATTTCCATCTAACATCTTTTCTCTGACTCGTGACTACAGTGTACAGTTATTGCAATTGATTAACTTTACGATAACTCACATCTAGTAGGTTTATGGCCAACTATTCATTAAGCCTTAGCAATTGTTTATAAAACAATGTAGGCCTAACCAAAAGTAGTCTAGAAAGTATGTTCAATTTATATACACATAATGTTTATGTTAAAAAAAATTATGGTATGTTTTTTACAAAAAGGAAGAATCATTTTGAAGTACAATTGTTTTTTATTTGAAAAATAAAATTAAACAACACAGCCAATTTAAATAATTGTGATGGCCATTATTCACAGTTGAATAGAATAGTGTTAAATTGGGTATAAATCGTCAGTAACTTGTCAATATGTGCGCAATAATAACACATACAGAAATGGTATTGATTAGTCTACAGTATTCTTTCTCTTCAATTGATCTAATGTTGATTTAAAATGAAGTCAAACTATTATTCTATTAAATATCTATCCTATTAAACTAATATTACACATTGCGATAATTGTCTATACAAGCCATAGAATATATATATATATATATTATATATATATAATAAAATATATAAAAACATGACAAAAAGGAAAGACAAATCAAAAGGATTCATATAATGTAATACTATAGGCCTACTAATAATAATAATGCATACTATTTAAAGCAATGTTGTACACCGGACCTCAAAATATATATATGTCGAGCATCAGGAACAAGTATATATCTGAAAGAACATTAGTCTTAATTAAATAATTGGAAATCAATAAAAAAGACCTTTCAAATATGAAACGGAAAAATTAATGAAAAATTAATTACGAATTGATGAAAGATGCTTGGATGGATACGATTGTTTCGTCAAAAACCTGTTTCTGAAATTAAATTTGCAATTAAGCTCAATAGAAATATGTTTTGCATTTTGAGTTTCCATTTTTAACAAGATTATTATCCGAGATGGAGCAAATGTAATATGATATATTGAAATTAATATTCTACTTGTTTCAGTTTTGCACTTTCTTGAATCACAGTGAAACATTAAATAAGTATTTTGCTGTATTATGAAATATGCTAAAAAAGAAAACCGTTGTTTTAGGACTCCATAAATTTGAGACTAAAAGAAAAACAAAGAGAAATTGATAGCTGAATTATTATAGAGGTGTGTAAAACCGGAAGCAATAATTGTATTAAAATATTTGACCTATTAAAGCTGTAGGGGTTTAAGCTGTTCAACAAAATGTGTTTATATCCGATAGTACCAGGTGGGCCAGCAATGAGAAGATTACTTTTTTGTTAGTTTTAACTAACTTGAACCTAAACTAAATGTCAATTTCTTATTTTAACCACCTGACACATAAAACGTATGATAATCGAATATAGTACATTAACGCCCGACACACAGTAATTGTTTTGTTTTGTTTTTCATAGATGTTCTTATAAAAATGTATCAAACATTTAATTTAACGTTGCTTATTTAACAATATACCTATAAAAAACAATTGTGTTTCTTTTCCTGTATATGTTTGGTCTTTACAATATCAGCTTAGTCATTTGTTAAACCCATTGAGTTGAAATTAATATATTCCACAGTAATAGTGTGTTTCAATTCACTGAGATTTCACCTATATTACTTGTTTTGCTGCCTTTTGTATTGGCACAAAATACCTGTTTGCTGATCTGTGATCTGTTTCTATAAAGTGCGAATGCTAGTGTAATGCAGTTACGACCCATATGTTAATTGAGTGTTTTAGGGCATAAATAAAGAGTAGAGTTTAAAGACCACGGACACATTTTGTTACTAGACCTATTAACTTGTTCTCAGATCAAGAACAAATATTAGTAAAACATGTTTTTTCTTTAATGTAAATAAAATGAGAGGTACATTGGATACATATAGGCTACCTTAGTTTACAAGATAACTAATTACTGATTCAATTGTAAAAGTGTTTTATTAGCCATTTAAATACTCTTAAGGTCGTACTTTATGCTTGATTGCTTATTTTTATAACATTCTAATTTATTAAATCTCAAACATATTTCTCTATACAAATTTGCTTATTCGCAAATTTCATTTTACTGAAAACATGGATTAATTTTAATTTATAATTATCCCAAATTCAATATTTTATGTAGAAAAAAACTTAGATTGTTGACACTGAGTTATCTCAACTGTAAAGTAGCAATATATTATGATTATTCTAAAGGTTCTTTAAATCAGGCCTACTCATAATATTATCAAACTTGTTTTAAAAAGTTACCTTTGCATCATTTTCTCCATTAAAATAAATGAACCAAGCACTCTATTACCAATGCTAATAATAACGTACTTTCTATCAGGAAATTGAGTAAGAATTAAAAATCAAAGGCTGTTTTAATGGAATTCTAGCTATTCGTCTCATAGTAGACCTACCTCTTTCTGCTTCGATAAACTTCTTTTTAATATCAACAATACATAGAGTACAATATAGTTCGGTACCTAATATTGTTATTCGACCCCTATTATGGAATTATTGTTATTCAGATCTACTACCTGTTGTGTTTATTCAGCATGCCATTTCCAGTCGCTTTTATATTTTTGAGCGAACACATACTCGGTATTCTCTGTACCAATCTAGTCACAAACAATGTTATTGATACTGTGCAAGTCGTACACATACATGGCAACTTATGGAGAAATAAAGGATTTGAAATAAGGAATAATCATATTTACTTATAATATGAATTGTAAGTATTTATTTTATTGAAATACTGTATTACCGTAAACATATAATCATGAGAGATGACTGTAAGATTACACACTCTATTGTAAATGTATGATAACAAGTCTTAATGTTGACCTAAATTAGGAATACGCTAGCCATTTTGCATTCCTTTGTAAGCAGATAAAGACAGGATGCATAGATGACAAATACATCAATACATTAAATATTACGTTTTGAAAGAATGAATAAACGTAATTTAAATGTTTATAAAATATATTGGAACATTACTAAATGAATTTCCACCTGTTTTGAACATAATGTTATAGGCCTACTAAATTCAAAATAGAGCAAAACAATGTATTACTTAGCCAAGTAGGCATAATCGGTGAAACTTCTCATAAACAGATAACGGACAGTAAAATAAAAATTACATTTTCTATTATAGATTGGTAAGCCTAAATGGTCTCTTAGCGGACCGTGTAATTTTTACAGATTCGTTAGACGAAAACATTTCTCAAAACACTAAATCAATATATTTTATAAACAATTTTATAATGATAAATAAATCACAATATATTCAATTTTACAGTCGATGAACTTTAAATTATCCCACAGGATATTCGTTATAGTTTAGAGTTAAATTATAATATTTAAATTGTTTCTAAAAACAAATACAATTGATTGGAAATGACATAGTCTATTAACAATAGCAATTGGTACGGTTGGTTATATAATTTAGTTACCGACAATTTGTGATTTATAATTACTGTTTTGAAAATGTAATGATGAATTACAATAAACAGTTAACATAACATATTATCTACTATAGATTAGCAACATATTAATAACTGGGGTTTATTACATCATCGCCCAATTCTTAGGCTGCCCTAAATGTTTTGAAATGTTTAAGAAATTAAAAATAACTTTTATAATTGCCCATAGATGTACTCACAACTTTGAAAATAAATGTTGTTAGCTAGATACATATCGTCCACATGGAATGACAGATACAGGCATGATGTTGATATGTAGTAAAATAGAATTGTCACTCCGGGAATGACATATCGAGAGAATTGAATCCAAATATTGAATTAAATTAAGTCGAAGAAGAAACGAATTCTACTTATTGCAACATGGTTCTAACCGATTTCTTGTCTTGACATTTAATGAATTCGGGAAGGGACCTTCACAAATATAACATTTTTATCAAATAACCGATCATGGGTTTATTAATAAATACACGTTTCGATCAGTTGGAAACAATGGAACATATTCTAACATCCAAGTTTATACAATACAACAATTAAGTTTGCTATCATGTCGAAGCTTGTGCCACGCTTTTCGTGAATAATAATACCGCCACCGTCCGTATATAATACTAGTGTCTGGCACCGGCTGTTGCCTTATCAGGCTATACATTCATAAGATCCAAAAATATAACAGAAATATAATGTGTATGAATCGTCTTGATTTATTTATGCATACATTTAGGATACTACCGTTTAGAACGATAGCTAATTACAAAAACAAATAAAACATAAATAATAAAACTAAATAAAATAAATAAAATGGAAAAAGATTATGACAATCTAATAAAATGGTTCAAATGCATATTAACTTGAGACATAAAGAAATGAGATTTAGAGGGGGAAAACCGTCAAAAAATCTCCGACCAAGTTTTTTATGTAGTAAATAAGTAAACACTACTTATTATGTAAATAATACGAAATCAAATTTCCAAATATTATTATTTTGGTATAAAAAATAATCTAAATATTCCATAGCTTAAAATTGCTATTGTTATTAAATTAATATTGAATCGCTACATTTATTTTATTGCTAATGCTATGCTACATGGTTGGGTAGGTATCGTATCTTGCTATGCGCAAATTTGTAAAATAAATTGTAGACAATTAACTTTTTTGTTTGTATATGTATTTTTTTTTATTACGTATTTCCCTATGCCCTGTCGGGTATCCCCCTGCTGCGTATAGACGTAGGGGACCCCAAATCGGTACCAGTTAGATACCACCTACTGTAATCTCATCACTATATACTATGACATTCTCCTACCAAATTCACAAATGACAGATATTTTATCTCTTGCAAAAAGCCCGCCAGATCTCCTAAGGAGGATCTAAAGAATGGGCAGCATATATGAGTGAGATACCACTCACAATTAATGTAAAATAAATAAGTTGAGTTCATACAGTACTAAATGGGTAACAACAGACTAATTGTCGACGGCACCGCAAGTACTAGACGCTCTAAAATTTGACTACAGAGACCCCCTTTCTCCCAACTAAGCTATTATATTGTAGATAGCATCAGAAACCATATGATGTAGCACATTGGAATACCAAAGACCCCGCTAAATTTGGATTACAATCCCCCGGACGCGATATTTCTTTTCGTACATAAGTTGGGGACCCCTCGTGAAACGTTACAAAATAAACATGAATATTCATTAGTCATATCCATAAGGTGTGACGTAAGAATTAAGCTAACTACAATTCGCTAATGCAAACGATTTCTGTCGAGCCGTCTGTGTAGTCGAGTGGATAACACTATGGACTTTACATGCCGATGTATGGGGTTCGACTCCCATGAGCTATTTGTTTTACTTTATTGTATAGGGGTTGATAGTTACTTTTGCCTTTTTACTTTTCTGTTAATTGTTATATTTTATATTGTTATTGTGAAGGATGCACCTTTGTGCTAAGTGTGCCACCGATCTAAAGGTGTAATTCCAAATAAATAAATAAATAAATAGTGAGAGAGATTATTTAGAGGGTTAGGTTTAGTTATATTTAGGAAGTAGTTCGGCTATCTTTCACGTGGGGTCCCCAACTTATGTACGAAAAAACAATTGCCCCCTGGACCCATGGAGCCTACCTTCGATACAGTATTGTATATGCCACCGGCTACCAATGTTAGGATTACGCACATATGAATACATAATGTATAGTACACTGCATTTACTTAATGCAGTGACGTGTGTGAGTTTCTACTATATATAATTATTCTGTATACTGTTTACTATTTGAAAATAAAAAAGTAAAGTACTAGTAAATACTAGTTGTTTCAATACTGTAAAATACAGCTTTCTAATTCGCATATATGTCTGACTGGTTTCCTAAATAGGCATTCAGACAACCTTTTTGAAGATGTATCTGTGGCCGAAAACAGTAAAGATGATACAAGTTCTGAGCAATATCTAGGACAGTAAACTTTAAATGTAAAAATATACTGTTTTTAGGTAAACCATTTAATCGTGTAAATTTACAGAATAACTCATATTTCTCTCATATACCGATTTTATGGTTGCCATCGGTTTAATATAAATATATATATACTGAACCTAAACAAAACTATTATTTTAAAGTTATTTTCAGTAAAATTGAGTTTGGTCAGGTTGGGATTCCAACCTCATTATACGTTGGAAACTGAGATTTTATTATTAGCTTATACTAAGAAACCGTTAAACAAGTTAATTCCCTTTATAATGGTTTTAATCTATTTTTGTTTATGATCATTTTAATGACTCTAATTTGCAAATAGATGAATGTACTGATATACATAAACTTTATTCAATTACATTTGTTTTTATTTCTTGCGGGAATATTGGTATTTATATTCTGGTACCAAAAGATAGCTCAGATGAGATATTGTACCCTATATTCAGATGGGGATGATAGAACTAAGGCAGTAATATGCAAAGTAGGTAGTTAGTAATAGCTCATTTTATATTCCTTACAATGTGATAGATCATTCTATCAGCAATTTGTAGGGGATGTCTATCTGTTGGAGTGTGGTTGTCGGAAGAACCAAAGCAGTGTATATGTATAGATCTTTAAGGTCATTTGTAATTAATTACAATGTAATTGGGTTTATAGTCGAACTTTTATTTTGGGGTCTGGCAGGACCAAGGCAGTGTCTTACTTCACTTAAGGCGAGAAGAGATGATATGTTTCTTACCTTTGGTATTAGCTCCAACCGAGAATTATATAATTTATGTTAAAATACAAACTTGAAAAATGTATATAAATCCTAACATGTTTTTATTAAATGATTGGTACAATGCTTTGACAAAAATACTAAAATTGTAAATGATATATTAGAACAAAGCCGTTTATGGTTGCCCTACTCGAATAAATTTCAATTAGGCCTAAAATATACAAATATATTTTATTTTTGTTTACTCTTCATTTTTCAATTTGATATGAAATATTAGAAGAAGAACTTCAAGTATTGCAAAATATTGAAATATTGAAAAATGAAGATAAAATAAAATAATAAAAATAAATTATGCTTAAAGTTTATGTTTCATTTT
The DNA here is from genome assembly GCF_964355755.1 of Antedon mediterranea. Lineage (NCBI taxonomy): Eukaryota > Metazoa > Echinodermata > Crinoidea > Comatulida > Antedonidae > Antedon > Antedon mediterranea. Next base: position 12,623,423 of record NC_092672.1, on the reverse strand, counting down.
TCAGCAACCACTGAATGATTGGCAACTACAGAGTGCATTTATTTAATGGATGAATAAGTTATATCTTCAAACTGTGGGGGACTGCGTTTTTTAAATGGAGAAGTAAGCTTTATATTTTACATCCAACAAACGTATAATATTTTAAATAGTTCAAAGAAAATTGTATTTATTATTGTTTAGAAACATGACAAATAAACATATTAACATCATCGACCGAGTATTCTAGCCATGATTATTTTTTATCTTCTTTTTTTTTTCAGAAACGTATTCCTAACAACTGTAAAATATGGAGAATTGAAAGAAATTGAAAAAATATGTAAAACATATCCACATCTTGTGAACTCCGTAGATGAGGTATAGAAATTATATTTATTTGAATTTGAATATGATATAAATCATCACCATATTTACGGTAAACTCAAGGGTGAAAAACACGAAAACGTTTATATAATGTATGACAACATTTACTAAGAACCAATAACAAACAAACAATCTACTCTATACTATAACTACGGCCTCACTTGCCACTTCTTTGAGTTGAGATAAAACGTAATAGAAAGACAGAATGCGTGCGTGTAATCATGCCACAATGGAGATAATTTATTGTATAATAGTATGACATAACATTTAGAAATCGCAATACATCTAACGATAGAATCGTCTCAACTAACTACACTAGCTAGTGAGATATCTAATATACGCAGGCTAACATGGTTTTTATCTTCAACAAAAATTACATAATCATTAACTCAGTTACACATACTGCCGTTACATGGCTCCTTGCAAAAGTTACACAAATCTTTTCATATTAAATTATTGTATGTGTTTTGTTGTCTTAGATCACTGTTAAGCTTTTCATTGATAGGCATATCTACAAGAAAAATTTCTTAAAAAAAACGCTGCTCGCTTATTGACGTAACAGTTTTAAAGATATATTGTCCCTCTGAAAAATATTTTTTATTTCAAATTTGTGTTTGATTGTGTCATTTTATTGTCACATAATAGTTATCTTACCTGAAAAAAATGTAATTTAAAGCAAAAAATACTTAAATTGTCTGTCAGACAATGGTTTTTGAGTTATAATTAAACGTTTCTTTTCTTTTTTTACAAATACAAATATTATTTTTTTGTTACAGAGTCTGTGTTTCATATCAGTCACTTTAGTTTATCTTATTTCTAAGGTCAAGTCTGTGGGTCACTTCATCATGCCTAGATACTTCATTCAAGTGTGAAGTATCATCTGACAGCGAATTATATAATATATACTGCCATTTACATGGCTCCTTGCAATATCACCACACCAATCTTTTCATATTAAATTATTGCATGTGTTTTGTTGTCTTATATCACTGTTAAGTTTACCATTGATAGGCATATCTAAAAAATATGCCTTACAACGTGTTGGCTCCTTTAGGGGAATGAACATTCAATACATTTAATGTGATTTATAGTTCATTTTATCTGTCTGTTATAAACCCATTCTGAAACAACTTTGTCAGCATTAGTGTGGAATGAGCGAATATATTTTAGTTCTGAAGCAACAACCTTATACGCGATTCGTCATCGATTTCGGCCAACCGCCTTTGTTTGTTAAGAACTACCTGGTGAAGAAGTGTAGAACAACTCACCCATCCGGTATCTGAAATCAATTGCTTACTGTTAGCACGCACGGCTCTACTGACTATATCACTCGGATTAGAAGATGTTTTCTATGGAAGTTGCATCGTTGATTTGTTGTACCCGGTTAGCTACATACACTTGATACCTTGTTTTTTTTAGCTGGGGTAACTTTGGCGTTAGCTAATAGTAGAGAAATAGAATATTATCATGAGTCATCAATCTTAAATACGTGCATTGACCACATACTACTTCACTAGCATCTGAGATATAATGTGGTTTGTAGCATCGACTGACTTGTAGTTTTCCAGTAGATGAACAATTTCTTCATACCACTTGGATTATATTTTGATTTTAAAATAAAAATGTCTTTTAGGAATAGAAAATTCTGCACCAAGTGATGTACTGAAAGGAGAATGTCGAGGATTTCCTATCCAAACTCCAAGTATCATTAATTGAATTCGTTAGTGGCTGAGAGTAAGCCAAATAGATTATGAAAAATTCCTTAAACAATGTTATGATTTTCAACATAGAAAAACGCAACAAAATGAGCGATTTAGGTCAATGATGGAAAACTTATTATGTATAAATGGATTTGGCAACATGGCATGCTCAACATGTCAACAATATTTTTTATTTCAAAATTTAAACAAAGGCGAGGCTTATTGAACGACACAATTCTATGAGATAATTGGTTACACTCTTATAAGCTCCAATATTTCACACGCATTCAATGTAAATTATGTTGGAATTATGGAAGAATACTTAATGAAAATTAAAAACATAGACACATTGTGACTAAACTAAGACTAGGAATATTATAACAAGAAAAATGAAGATTGAATCGTATTAGGCCTAATAGAAATGATAGACTATGCAAATTTTGCTCTCTACAATCAATTGAAGATGAATTCCTTTTAGTTTATTCAGATAGTAGAACTAAGTATATGTTTTCGATCCTATTACACAAATAATCCATCTAAATTAAAATATATTGTCCTTATGTCTACTACAAATACTGATCTCTTTACTAAGCTCAGAACATATTTAAACGCACTCTATACATTGTATGTTTGCCGTCTGCCAAAGTTAATTGAAACTACCCCCTCTATAATTATTTAACGGCAAGGTTGAGAGGGAAAGAGACGAGATACATTGTTGTTGTTAAATAGTAGTTTGTTATTATTGTTGTTTGATTCAATTTTAACGCATTTATCGTGATTTTGAGATCCTCATCTCTCTTCCAAGAGACAGATTTTGCTACTTGTTTATTTGTTAGTTAAACGAGCATGTTGTGCGACGTTGGCAAGCATCCACAGCTTGCATTCAAAAGCCTCATAGCAAATGGGAGAAACGAATTACGTAATATTTTTTTTAATTGTAGGATGAAGGTGGGATGGATAGTAGATTAATAATATAACAAAATATTTATTGAATTCACCGTAGTGTGTATTGTTGGAATTTGCAATTATGTTTTGAAGGCGGTTTGGTAAATACATACAGATCTCCAAATTCAGTATTCATTAAGTTTACTTGAATCTAAACGAGATGTCTAGACGTAGGAATATGTTTATTAATTTAATAAATTATATTATTTAAAGTTATTAACGATCACTATATAATTTACGATATTTAAATATCATGTACACAGCTGTCGAATTTTAGATTAAACAAGACGCTAACATCAATACATTCAAAATGATGTTCATTGCTAAATCCTCTGCATGTCTTAATTGAAATCAGTTAGTCATTATTTTCTTAATACCAGGTATTTCTATATAATTTACATTCCCTCTTAATGAATTAGAAAATTAATGTAGAAAAGGATAAATATGAAATATAATAATACTAACTTTCTTCTTTCCAGAATGGAAACACACCGCTACATAGACACGTTTGGTCTGGCCAGGGTAATGTAGAGATTGTGAACAGTCTTATAGCTCATGGAGCATCAATCACAGCAACAAACAATGTAAATTACTCTTATACAATGATTTAAAAATCATTAACGTAATTATTCGTATTAGTTAACACTACAAGTGAATTTACATTATCTCCCGTTATAAGCAAACCATAGATTCGTTTATTGTGTTTTTCATTGGAAAAATGTTTAGTTATTATCAAAGCAAAAATACAATTTAAAATATATTGAAAATCGTGTAGCTGTAGGGTTTTAGATCGAAAAAGACGCTAAATCAATACTTTTTAAACAAGTTTTATTATTTTCTTAATACTAGATTTTTCTATATAATTTACATTCACTCTTAATAAATTACAAAATGATTATAGAAAAGGATAAATATGTAATATAATAATACCTGTATTCTTTAAAAAATGCGCCAAGTTTAATCTAACTTTCTTCTTTTCAGAAGAATACTTAATTAAAATTAAAAACATAGACACATTGTGACTAAACTAAGACTAGGAATATTATAACTATAAAAAGGAAGATGGAATTTGAGATTAAATAAGACGCTAACATCAATACTTTCAAAATGATGTTCATTGCTAAATCCTCTGAATGTCTTAATTGAAATCAGTTAGTCATTTTTTCTTAATACCAGGTATTTCTATATAATTTACATTCCTTCTTAATGAATTAGAAAATGAATGTAGAAAAGAAAAATATGAAATATAATAATACTAACTTTCTTCTTTCCAGTATGGAAACACACCGCTACATGAACACGTTAGGTCTGGCGGGGGTAATGTAGAGATAGTGAACAGTCTTATAGCTCACGGAGCATCAATCACAGCAACAGACAAAGTAAATTACTCTTTTACAATGATTTAAAAATCAATAACGTAATTATTTGTATATAGTTAACACTACAAGTTAATTTAAATTATCTCCCGTTATAAACAAACTCTAGATTCGTTTAATGTGTTTTTCATTTGAAAAATGTATAGTTATTATCAAAGCAAAAATACAATTTAAAATATATTAAAACTTGTGTAGCTGTAGCGTTTTAGATTGAACAAGAGCCTAAATTAATACTTTTAAAATGTGTTCATTACTAGCCCATCTGTATTATAATAATAATTAAAATCAACAAGTTTTGTTATTTTCTTAATAATAGGTTTTTCTATATAATTCACATTCACTCTTAATTAATTAGAAAATGAATGTAGAAATGGATAAATATTATAATATAATAATACATATATTCTTAAAAAATGTCTCAAGTTTAATACTGTAATCTAATTTTCTTCTTTCCATCAGTATGGAAGGACACCGCTACATAAACACGTTTCGTTTGCCGATAGTAATGTAGAGATATTGAACAGTATCATAGCTCACGGAGCATCAGTCACAGCAACAGACAATGTAAATTACTCTTTTACACAAAAAACTCTTTTTTACAAAGTTAATTTAAATTATGTCCCGTTATAAGCAAATCCCATAGATTTAATGTGCTTTTCATTGTGAACATGTGTAGCCTATAGTTATTATCAAAGCAAATTAAGTATAATTTAAAATACTAGATGGCACGCTCGCTTCGCTCGCGTACCATCTAGGGGTGCTCACAGATGGTTCTCGAATACAGTAGAATCCACGGACGGGGACTTTTTTGGGACACTAAACAAAAACGGAAGTGTCCCCCTAATTGGGGTATTCAGAAATAGAGACAACAAAACCAATACTGGATTCCATAAAGGACAATTAATTTATGTGGATTAAAGAAATTAGGGAGAAATGGAAATGTATGTACGGGAATTGGGCGGCGGCACGTGGTGGTGGTGATGGAACCGCAGTAATAAAGTTGATTGTATTTATATTATAAGAACCAAACTAAATAAATAGACCTAGACATTCTGCGAAATGGAAATCGGAAATTCAAGCTCCTATTCAGTGAAAAATTAAACTGTAGTCTACCTAAATATTTAGGGCAAATCATCGGTTGTGGTGTTGAACTTCCTGTAAACATTTGTGTGAACCAAACTGGGTCGAATTTCTGTCATGAGTACTGATTTGTTGGCCTGTGATTTATGACGCCCAAGGGATCTATCTAGACTTATTTTTTAGAATAATGTACGTACCTGTCAGATACAATTGTCTTGTGTCGTATAATAAATAAGTACTGTAATAGTTACTGAAGTTACTATTACAATCTCGTCAATGAAAACACGAAAATGTATATGCACTTACTTATGAAAACGTATACAGTATTATACTCAGTTATTGAAACAGTAGGTTTAAAAAAGTTTCGTTTGTCTGTAAAATGATGTAATCAAGCTGGTTACATGAGTCTTAATTTATAAGCACATCAATAATAAAATAGTTTATCTATCCTGTAATTGGCGAGATTATGGTCGCTGTTGAATGAAATAAAGCCAATCGGTATCATATTTGTACAGAAACGTTTTCGCGGCCGAAGGGTGTAACCTAAATTCGTTGTATTATCGTCAAGAACTAACTGTAACTAAACTTACATAGAAAGTAAGGTATCATAAATTTGGCCTTAGCACTCGGGGGAGTGGCTAAGATGAAGTCCGTGGGACTACTAAATATAAATTGTAATGAACCTCGAGGGACATAAATAGGAATATTTCATGTTTCATTATCAATGTATAATAAATGGAAACTGTTTACCGATTCAAATAATAGAAATTGGTTTTTAACATTTTCCGAACCTATTGCAAGTTTATTCTCAAAGGGCCCATATATTTACCTACCGTATGTGTTAAACCAAGGGCTCATAAATTTACCTACAGTACTTGTGTTAAACCAAACTGGATGTTCCATTCATCGCAAATCAATACATTTGTATAATCGTATATTAAATCTATCAAAATAGTATTTTTTAAAGAAAATCGGCCTGTCTTCAACATTATGATGGTGTACTCTAGCAATCTATCAAAATAGTATTTTTTAAAGAAAATCGGCCTGTCTTCAACATTATGATGGTGTACTCTAGCTGTTCAACCGGTTTTCAGCTATTAAAAACAATTATCGTAGGAGGAGATAGGAAAATGCGAAGCCTCCTCGCTATGTAACATTAGGGTTGAGGGATGGGAAAGCGGATAGGTACAAAGAGGAACAATTTTTAAATATATTCTTTATCCACTGAGTAACGAAATATTTTGTTCATGTTTTATAGGCCTATAAATAATATACCTCTAAATACAGTAGGCCTAAAACATTTGCGATTTAATACTTTGTTAAAACTGTCACTGTCATAATCGATTGAAATATTAAAGTACATGTCACGATACACCACTACGACGTTTATATTTTTGGTAATTATTAATTAATACAAACGTTGAGAAGGAACTGTCAGTATAAAGTTTATTTGTATATCTAACAGTAGAGCCTATCCACAGTCTCAGTAATAAAGTTTATTTGTATATATTTTTATATTACATCTAACAGTACGAACATTCACAGTAAGAAATGTTCGATTCAAATGAAAAATAGTTAATAGGTATTTACAGTATTGTCAAAGTATTGCAAGTTTATTCTCAAAGGGCCCATATATTTACCTACCGTATGTGTTAAACCAAGGGCTCATAAATTTACCTGCAGTACTTGTGTTAAACCGAACTCTGGCAGACTGAGAGATTGGGATGTTCCATTCATCGCAAATCAATACATTTGTATAATCGTATATTAAATCTATCAAAATAGTATTTTTTAAAGAAAATCGGCCTGTCTTCAACATTATGATGGTGTACTCTAGCTGTTCAACCGGTTTTCAGCTATTAAAAACAATTATCGTAGGAGGAGATAGAAAAATGCGAAGCCTCCTCGCATTTTTTTGGCGGGTATTTTTCAAGATGGACATCCATTAGACAGTGTATACCACGATCGGAAAACACCCCTATTTGGGGCAAATCTTTGAACCTAAATTCGTTTTAATCGTCAATAACTAATTATCTAACTCAATTTAATTAGTAAACAGGGTTACATCAGGCGGTTAAAATCGGTACCGAAAGTACGAACCAACTTTACATACCATCGAGTGAAAATTCTAGAAGTAAGGCGCGATTTACCGAATTTTGCCCTTACGTAAATTTATATATAGATATTAAAAATCGTATACCTGTAGCGTTTTAGATTGAACAAGACGCTAAATTAATACTTTAAAATGTGTTCAGTGCTAACCCGTCTGTATCTATATAACAAACAATGTAAATTACTCTTTTAAAATAATTAAAAAATCATTTACGTTATTATTTGTATTAGTCAGCAATATAAGTTAATCTAAATAAGCTCCCGTATAAACAAACCTTGGAGTTGTTTAATTTATTTTAATTGTGAAAAGTCATATTTATTTATCAAAGTAAATATAAGTTTAAAGTATTTTAAACATCATATAGCTGTCGCATTTAACAAGACGTTAATACCAATACTTTTAAAATTATGTTCATTACTAACACCTCTCCACGTCCCAATTAAATCAACTAGTTGTATAATATACTGTGGTCTATCGTAGACAAATAACAAAATACTCCATTTACTTAACAATTTTTTGACCATAGACCTTGCGGACTATGATGCCGAACCAATAATGGCGCTTATGTGTATGATTTCATGAAACGTAATAAAAGGATGGGACTCCGTTTACATTACTGAAGTCAATTTTTTACCCCAATTCAGATTTATCATCTAACTTTCATTCTATAATCGATAAACATATGCTTCACACCCCGGCTGTCATTCCCGGCTGTCCACCTGCCAGACGCATTTCCAGTTGCCTCTAGAGTTTAAATAATTGTACTTGTATAATCGCCTACACCCGCCAGACAAGTCCTGGCGATTTGGCAGGGATGATCATCAAAGTTACCTACTGAAAGACGAGTAGCCCACGAGAAGCAAAATATACAATACATTAGATGTAGTAGTTAATTGCTTGTTATAATTGTAGGATACGAATACAATATTAAATTTGTTTAAACTTTAGTTCTAGTATCTAAAGTGTAAAATGTATATTATTATAGGCCTACATAAAACTTTTTGCTTTTCAGTTTGGAAACACACCGCTACATGTACACGTTAGGTTTGGCAGTAATGGTAATATAGAAACAGTGAACAGTCTCATAGCCCACGGAGCATCACTTAAAGCAAGAAACAAGGTACCGTCAATTAATGCAGCAACATTGCATTTGCATTTTTAAATTGTGCTTATTAAGCAAACCATTACGCCTATATCCATGGTATACTCTTATTTTGATTAGGAGTATCTATCAACTTAAAATATTACAAATCTTGTGTTAACTAATACACAGTAATCATTATCTTGATGGAGCCAAACAATATCAGAAAGGGCGCCAATTGTTTGAAGACATTATGTTAGCAAATAAATATCAATGCTACTAAATTTTTTTTAATTTTATGTATCTCTTCCAAAGCCACCGAACGGTACGTGCTCACATTTGGCACACTGATGTTTATTGATGGGCCGCACACGATAGGCTATGTCACTTTCCTGAATTTTAAGGATAAACACTAAAAAAGGCAAACAATAGCAGTAATTTGACGTCTCAAAAAAAATACACCCAAAAAGTAATAGTTTGTGTCCGAACGCATCGTCAAATTTCGACTATTTTTTGTGTTGATTTATTCCAATACTTATTTATTCAAAAATGTTTTAATCTCCTGCACTTTCTATTCCGTTCGATTTTTGTTCACTTTTTATTTCAATGTATCAAAATAATAATTAATACACCACGAAAAACACCCAAAATAATATAGTTCGCCGTTTTATACTTTCGTTATGTTATTGCGCGCATCATCTTATTCACACAGCACAATTTTTCCATTTTCGTAAAGTCCCATATCCAGTATTGCTTTTATTTTGTAGCTCATAGTTACTTAAAAGTGAAGGAATACTTGGTGTATAACAAAATCCATGGCGTTTTATGAGGGAAGAGTGCGCTTATATGATACTTACTCATCCCATGCGAATTAGTATATAATCATATACTAAAGCCGACAAAGACCATGCGGAGCACGAGTTACTGCTAGTGGTGGTAAATTATCATAGATGCGATAATTAACATGTACATTTAATACAGTATCGATTATTCTTTTATAATATTTTTTTCAATAGCATTTTTAATAATAATAACTGGTACTTGGTACAGCGCATTATGCCGAAAGCCTTAATGAGCTTTACATAGACAGAACAATTTAGAAAATTAAAAATTCAAAATGTGGGTTTTGAGAGATTTTTAAAGACTAAGACTAAGTGTATTCAATCACAGCAGTTAATATTGTTGTTTGTTAGTGCAAAGGTACTCAGATTGTGTCATATTAACGTGTGCACACTATTAGCTTAAATGCATGTGTTTATTACAATCCGGATTATGTAAATTACTAGTTTACTCGCTTCGCTCGCATCTAGGTCGTCCACAGATGCTTCTCGAATACATAGTAATTTCAGCGTTAAAAAACTGGCTATTTCAAATGTACGTACCACAGGACAATAAATGTCATTTACAATAACGAATAAATAAAAACGGTGATTTATGTACTCAACTAAAATTAGCACCCTGTGAATTACTTCCAAAAGAGAAACAAAATGAGACCAATTGTTTGAGTCAAATTTAAACAAACTTAATTTGTGTTTTGTATGTAACATTAAGGTTGAGGGATGGAAAAGAAGATGAGTGCAAAGAGGAACAATTTGTTAATATATTCTTTATTCATTTAGTAACAAAATATTAACTGTTTTCATGTTTTAGAAATAATATACCACTAAATACATTAAAACATTGCGATTTAATACTTTGTTGAAACTGTCACCGTCATAGTCGATTAAAGTACAGTACATGTAATGATACACCACTACGACGTTTATATTTTTTTTGTAATTACATTATTAATTAATACAAACATTGAGAAGCAACTGTCGGTAATAAAGTTTATTTGTATAGTGTTTATATAATGTAAAACAATTTGTGAAAAACACCTCTATTCGGGGCAAATCGTAAATTCGCTTTAATCGTCAATAAATAATTATCTAACTCAATTTAATTAGTAAACAGAGTTACATAGGTGGTTAAAATCAGTACCGAAAGTACGAACCAACTTTATATACCATCGAGTAAAAATTCTAGAAGTAAGAGGCGATTTACCGATTTTTTCCCTTACGTAAATGTATATATAGATTAGTAAAGTAACAGTGGATAATACTTTAATACAATTTTTTGTATAGCGAGGAAAAACACCAGCATCTCTTTTGAAGGATAATAGTGATATCTCCAAAGAAAAGAAAAATAAGATATTGGAGTTACTTGACAGTAAGTTTTTATTAATACACTTTGATTGAGTTTTGCTCATGAATATTAAACTGTGTATTACTAATGACACATATTTAACATTGTACTGAACTTTTGAACTGTACGAATGTGACGAAGATGAGAGCATAATGACATTTTTAAAACTATGGCTTTGAATTGATTCAAAATATTTGTATTTGTTTTTGTATATTTTGCAATTATTTTAATTGCAATTTAGTTCCAGTTGAAATATTAGCTAGAGGTGAGAGCGCAATTAGATCATTTCAAAATGAACTTGAAAATGGCGAGATTGCAGTTGTAAATTCAAGATGTATGTTTCTCGGGAAAGAAGGTGCTGGAAAAACTAGTTGTGTAAAGGCCATGCTTGGACAAAGGTAACAAAAGAACAAAGTTATTTTATAAAATAAAATATACATCATCTTCATCAATATACAGCATTTATAATACAAGTTGAATGGTGTTTTTACCATTACAATAGATAAAGTGCTAATTTATTTCAAATCGTGTATTCATGTTCTCTATAATAGTCATGGCATAACATTTCTTATCAGAAAATATTTATATTTATTTGTGTTTTTATTTTAAATATATTAATATTTTAAGATGAACTATTGGATACATTCTACTTTCTTTAAATCTGACCTTTTGGAGTTCATTATTATTCATTATTATAGATTTAAATCCAACGAACCATCTACTGATGGTATTGTTATTACAACGACAGTGTTTCAAGCAATTGGAAAAGACTGTGAAAAGTGGAAGAAGGAAGATATCAACGGTAAGTTTGAAAAGAAGAAGTCAACCATACCAAATGACCCATTACCTGTTCGTTCAAAGTGGGCTGTCCCCACAAAAGAGAGAAACTCTCTCTTTCTTCTTCTTTCAACAAAATTGCCTGATTTGGCCAATTTGTGTATAGAGATTAATTAGTTTCATGATAAGGGTAAAAACGTACCGGTAAGGTACATTGGAAATAATATTTTTATTAAATACTTAAATGCATTTTGGTCTGTAATTACATAAATTACCTACACTAGATGGTACGCTCGCTTCGCTCGCGTACCATCTAGGTCGTGCCCACAGATGGTTCTCGAATACATAATAATTTCAGCGTTAAAAAACTGGCGATTTCAAATGTACGTACCGCAGGACAATAATACATGTCGTTTACAGCCTACAGGAACGAATAAATAGACACTGTAATTTATGTACTCAACTAAAATTAGCACCATGGGAATTACTTCCGAAAGAGAAACTTGTCACAAAATGAGACCAATTGTTTAAGTCAAATTTAAACAAACTTGATTTGTGTTTTGTATGTAACATTAGGGTTGAGGGATGGGGAAAAGGATGGGTGCAAAGAGGAACACTTTTTAAATATCATTCTTTATCCATTTAGTAACGAAATATTAATTGAACTTATTCAACCTTATGTTCCTAAGCGGTCTCTGAGATCTAGATCTGAGTCTCTTCTTGCCCATATATTTCATCCTTCCACTAAGTTTTATGGAAATCGTTCATTTTCTTCGGCATCCGTTTCTCTATGGTATGCGTTGCCTATTGAAATCCGTCAGGCTACTTCCACCAGTGTCTTCAAATCTCTCCTCAAAACCCACTTTTTAATTTGTAAATTTCTAAATTGTTCTGTCTTTGTAAAGCGCATTGAGGCTTTTAGCATAATGCGCTATATCAAGTACCAGTTATTATTATTATTATTATTGTTTTCATATTTTACAAATAATATACCACTAAACACAGTAAAACTTTGTTGAAACTATCACCGTCCTAGTCGATTAAAATAGTACAGTAGCCCCTACATGTAACGATACATCACTACGACGTGTATATGTTTATATAATGTAAAACAATTTGTGAAAACCAACTCTATTCAGGGAAAATCATAAATTCGATTTAATCGTCAATAAATATTAAATTATCTAACTCAACTTAATTAGTAGGCCTAATGGTTTTCAATTGTTTCCTAGAGCCAATTCATACTAAAGTTGGTTCCTACCCTACACACCCGCCTACCCACCAAAGTTGTTCTGCGTTTAGGGCATATGATGTACCGTAGGCCTTTCCTCTACTGGTTTTACAACGCTACTCATGCCAGTGAGGGAAGGGTGATGATGTGGGTGGTTTAACTGCAATAATAAAGATTTATACATAATATACGGCGAGTGAAAACGCTAGCTCTTTATCCGTTTAAAAAAAAATTATATCCAACCTCTGCAGCACAGATTGAAAAAAAAATGGATCGAATTTCTGTTATGAGTATACAGTAGTTGCCTTTACGACGCCTGAGGGAATAGACGCTTGTGGAACAGAGATTAGAATGTTCCATTCATCGCAAATCAATACATTTGTATAAACGTATTTTAAATCTATCAAAATAGTATTTTTTAAAGAAAATCGGCCTGTCTTCAACATTATGATGCTGTACTCGAGCTGTTCAACCTGTTTTCAGCCATTAAAAACAATTATCGTAGGAGGAGATAGGAAAATGCGAAGCATCCTCGTATTATCGTCTGCGGGTATTTTTCAAGACGGACATCCATTAGACAGTGTATACCACGATCGAAAAACACCCCTATTTGGGGCAAATCGTTGAACCTAAATTCGTTTTAATCGTCAATAACTAATTATCGAACTCAATTTAATTAGTAAACAGGGTTACATCAGGCGGTTAAAATCAGTACCGAAAGTACGAACCAACTTTATATACCATCGAGTAAACATTCTAGAAATAACGCGCGATTTACCGAATTTTGCCCTTACGTAAATTTATATATAGATATATTTATTTTATTTACAGGTGATTATGATGATTTGATGATATATCTCATTTCTCTAATATTAGTATTTTAATTTATCTCTATGATGTGTACCGTACAACCTTATTTCACCTTGCTTTTTTTAACAGTTATGGAGCTCAACAAGGAAATACGGGAAGATGCACTTGCAGAAAAACTTGCAACACAGTTAATAAAGGAAGAAATGGATGATGGTGAAGGAAGTTCAGATATGTCAACATCTAAATCTGATTCCCAACTGGAATCATCAGCAATCTCTTCTTTGGATCCAGTAAAAACAGGTATGATGAATATCTACTATAATTTCTATTACAAGGGTATTTTTATTATTCTAAACAAACTGTATTGGTGATCATAATCAAGTTAAGATGCACTCATACAGTATAGAAACATACATAGAAGTGAAATGTTAGACATTCTATATATTGTATCAAAAATATATTATAATGAATTGCAGGAACATCCCAGAAAACGCCTGAACACATCACAGCAAATATGGAAAAACAAACGTCAACTGAAACCAAATTCCATTTACAAGGTGCAGTTTCAACACCTTCAATATCTGATTTCGAATGTTCTATATCTTCTGACTCTGTGTCTTTAGTGGAAGGTTTGATTATTTTTTTAAATATTTTTGACGATCATTTTGTATAAAAAAATGTGGTCGTTTCGCATATAATCACTTTACTAATAGGCCTAACAAGTCACGCACGAATTAATAAACAACAAATTATTTGCATGACAAGATCTAAAATAGTAATTTCTTTTCTGAAGAAAAGTAAATAAAACATTTTAATGTAAATAATAAATTAATGTAGTGTATTATACATGCTGATGCTGACAGAAACACGAAATTCGCACACTATAACTTCATAGGAGTGTTGTTTATATTATTGTTTCATTAGTATTAATATAAAGTAGTACTTGTTAAACTGTGGAGTTTATACAGGCCTATAATAATTGATATTTCAGTGCTCTAGTATTATGATAATATAACAATTATATCCGTTATGAGTGCAACGCGACACAAATAATCATTTCTGTTTTACATTTTCGCCGACAGAAAACTCGAGATTCAAGCAAACCCAGCGAATATTTGAAGAGGCTGTAGTCGAAGAAAATACATCACAGATGAAAGAAAGAACATCTTTCAACGAACTTCCTTTAGGCGAGGCTTCTACATCTGATTCCAGAGAGTCTGATTACACGTCATTGGCAGTGGAATCGGCAAGAAAGGGTTGGACTCATTATTTGGTTTTCTTTATATTTGATGAAATAATATGTATGGCATTATACCATTATTATGAAACATTCTGGAAAATTTTATTCTCAAAAAGTTAGTCCAACCAGGGAAGAGTGAGATTTCTTTTCTTGTTGCAAACAAATAAATGTATTAAAATGCAAATATTGCATTGGTATTAAAACTGGGCAATCAAAAATATTCGCTGCTCGTTCAATTCTTTAATCATCCTGACTGTTGTATTTATTTATTTATTGTATACACTTTTTTATCCATTTTAACATTCATTATGTCTACTCACAACAAATCAGACCAGTCCATCTATCAATATCCATATCTAATTTACACACACCCCATTGATTTGTAGTCATTATTTGAATTTAGAGAGTCAACTAAAAGAAAATCTGACAATTCCCGACTCAATTCAAAGAAAAGTTGTTGCTAAAATAAAAAAGCGAAGACAGAAAGATATTTGGGCGATGAAAATGTTTAGGAAATTTGTAAAAAGTGATGATTCAGAAAGTATTCCAAGTGACGTAACTACGATATGGGACTACGCAGGTCAACTGGACTACTACATAACGCATAGGGTATGTTCCTATTTTGTTATTTGCTATTACTTAAAAATGTGTTAAAAATTTAAAAATAAATTTATTGCTGAATGTTTAAAAAAAGGGTCTTGATTTGCTTGTTTACGTATCAATTTTATTAAGCAGACCTTTACATTATATTTTAAAATTTTATTTGATTTATGTATTTTTTCGTTTGTTCTATAGTTTTTGTTTCATATGTTAAATGATTATTAAAAAATAAAGATATTTGCTCATAGTTACAGTACGACATTGTGTTGTGGTATAACATTTTCAATAAAGTATTAGTGCATGTATCAATTAACACATCCTAATAAATGTGTTGGAGTATTAAAAAAAAGTTATTATTATCAATTGTATTTTGTTTAGTTTTTCCTCACAAATAGAGTATCCTACTGTGTAGCGTTTAATGCGTGTGATAACTTGGATGAACCAGCTATTCCGCGAGATTCAATAGTAAGTGCCTTCAGTACCTATTTGCTCGAATACACTTTATTAAATATGCATATCTTTGTTATTGAGAATATTTTAGCTTACTTTATAAGATTGCATTTTATTTGTGATTTTAGAGTACACTAGGAATGACTAATTTGGAAATGAATATGTTCTGGATAAGGTCCATTTATGAACATACTGTGGCACAACATGGTCCAGGAAGTCCCATTAATATTGATGGCAAGATCATTGAGTCACCTCCTATCTGTTTGGTTGCTACACATATGGACACATTTCGTAAAAAGTCAAAAACAAAAAATTGGATCAAGGTAACAGACATACATTTACATTAAGTAAGCTTACAATTTTGCAACGGTATGTGGTATACACGAAGGCTGATTTAGTTAAAACCGATACAGTGATGAAATATAAATAGCGTAGCCTACGGTCCTCATATTAAATCGTGTATTAAGTTTAATTATCGGTTAGATTTATTCAAATCAGAATATGAAATAACAGTTTGTAAGAATAATTACATTCTTGTTGTTGTTATAGCATGTAATTATGAAAACACTTTTTATTAAAGGAAGTGGAGGATAAGTTTCGTAAAATGTTTGAAAAAATGGAAGGAATGCCATATGCCGACCATGTAGATCGTGAGATGTACATGGTGGATAACACTGTAAAATCGCATGAAGGTATTAAACAACTAAGGAGAAACGTTGGTCGTTACATGAAGGCCATGGTGAGAAGTGTTCCATTAAAATGGGTGGATTTGCAAGAACAGTTGCAAGAAATTGGAAAAACAACACTGTGTATTCCTTTTACTGAGGTAAGATTTTGGTTTTAAATGTATAACCGTTTATTTTATGTTGTCACAACTGTAAACACAGATTTATAAAACACATATAGAGTATGAACGCTGGTACAAAAATAATGTATTATCTTGTTAAAAATAGTGTACTATACGGTAACAATTATAATGTATAACGTCATAATTTGAAGGTCACATTTCTGTCTACAATGTAATGTTGCCAATTTCTTTGTTGAGCCAGCGATGTGAATTAATATTACAATAGTCAATATAGATGTCTTGTCATTTTTTAGTATTTGGAAGTCTTCATCACTATTGTACTATTTTTCTTGTTTTAGTTGTTCCCGCAAAACATGAGCAACTAAAATTATTAATGAAATCAAACATTGAATTGTTTATTTCGTAGGGTTAATAAAAAGCTAGTTATCATCCTAAAAAAACTGAACAAAGATAATGTAAAATAAATATAAAAAATGCAAGGAAACAGTTACATTTAACCAGAAATAGGCCTTCTTGACAATGCGATTTCTAAAATGTCTAGTCAAAAGGAAGAATGTTAGATAAAATTATGTTTTAATCAACAATAAGCTGTTTACAATTATTTTAAAGGAAAATAACAAAATTTAATCATCAAATTCAGTACATTCTATTTTGTTATTAATTTGCATTAGACATCTAAAATCGGCACTGAATGTGGAATTTCAAAAGATGGGCTATTCACTGCCATAGCGTACCTGAATGACATTGGAGTTATCATGTATTCAAGTACTAACAAGAAATTAAGAAACACAGTGATAACAAATCTTTACATGATGATTGAAATGGTGACAAAAGTGATCACAGTAGTTGAACCAACTATTGAAGTGGTAAGTAGATAAGGTTAGCAAAATAATTGTCAAAAAACAATGTGGATATAAAACGAATTACTTGTTTTGATGAAAATGTATTGCACTTTTATAGTGTACTGTATGTATAAGTTTTATTTTTTTCTTTATTATTTGGTAACAGAAAGAACTAAGAATGCTATGGAATAAGCTTAACAAGGAAGGAATACTTGAGGAAAAATTGCTACGTCATTTATGGAAACATGAATTACATGAAGATTCAACGCGTTTTGAAATCTTTACTGAAGTGATGAAAACATTTGGTTTGCTCTATGAGAAATTAGAAGTAGGTTAAGCATCTTGGCTTTTGATTAAATATGAGATTATTATAGTAGGCATATTCCAAATCGATGTTACTTTTTCATAACACTAAATTTTTACTTTTTTTTACTCAGCACCAAAGCGAAGACAACCGGATGTTTCTTGTTCCATCTCGAATGCAAAACACGAAAGAGAGCCTGAAAGTTGAAAAAGACGAGAAACACACGTTGTCGATGTATCTTACACCTACTGACTTTCTGCCTAATGCTGTGTACAATACATTAGTTGTTGCATTTCTGTATTTAATGGAGAGCAAAGGTAGGCGTGGTGATCAAGTGGTGTTCCAAAATCGCAGTGACTTTGATTTTGGGGATCATGAAGTTCGTTTAGGTGCCGTAAATATTGAGCATCAAAGGGAAAATAAGCATGCATTAAAGGTACAGTATAAAAAGTTATATTGTATGAATTCGTTAGAAACTAACATTTCACTAATGTATAGCAGTATAAAGCTACTGTTAAAAATAAATAGTAAACGCATAAATTAGGTTAAGTGGTAAACGCTAGCTTGAGAATACACAATGCAAACCACCTACATTTATTAATTGTATAATTTACTTATTTACTGTTACTTATACTTATATTATACTGTATTTCAATATCGGTTTGATAATAGGCCTACTATGGTCCCGCGGTATAGAAATTAAGTGAATTGTCAGTTCATAACATAAAATGTTTGATATTCAGTGTCGACACGATAGTCAATTGTTTTGATCCTTTTATATTCCATTCCAAATATTTTAGTAGGTAGGGTAGCAGGGAAGAGTAAAATTGTCACTCTCCCCTTGTGTAAGTGTACTATATGTAGGCATAATACTAACAAAGAAGAAAACTTTTCTCATCAGCTTGAAATATCTCGTCGGATTGAAGTTGATGATAATAACACAGAGGTAATATATGGACCGCAACCGAGCTTATGCATTGAGGTAAAGATTATAAGGTTTCTTTTTAACTACAGTATTACAATCATTTTACAAAAACAGTTTTTTAACTCATCTTTTCTATTATCAATTGGTTTGTAGGTGTTACGATATTTAATGCATCAACTAAAGACTGTGCTGAAAACTAATGAAGGAATTGGTTACAACCTACGTGTGTTGTGTATCGCCTGTCATACAGCAGAACATATTCATTTACACGATCTCGAAAAATGCCTGAAAGAAGATACTGTTCCATGTGGCAGAAAGTCTATGAAAACTGATCGATTACAGTATCTGCTTTTAGATGGTTAGTTGAAAGTATACATTGTTATTAACATTTTCTGAACAAAATAAATAAATATTATGTTGACCTATATTTCTTACATTTGTATAGTGGAGATAATAGTCACTAAATGTCAAGTTAACCTTCTAGTGCACTGGTGCAATGGAATGCTTCCATTGTATAATTCACGATAGATAGCAACACAATAATAAATCAATACAATTTCAACTGTGTACACTTACAATATTCTGAAATCAATTAGTGGAAAGTAAGTAATGTTTATTACTGTGTTACGCATTAGATACAGTTGAACGAGAAGGTGAAGCTGCCACTGGGCCAACAGGAACAACAGCGAAGCGTAAGTAAACTAACATTGACTAATGATTTATGTTTTCGGTTTATTTTTTTTCAAATTAAGCAAAACATTTTTGAATTTGTGCTTTCAAGTTATATTTCATTAAAAACATTATTATTATTTTTGTACAGTTGATATTGATACAGCAGTACGCCTACCTGAAAGACTACCCTTGGCTCCATTGGATACAGGTAACAATCTTACAATACGTTATAATCTATAAAAAGTCAACTAAATACACAAATATACATTAAAAGCTACGTTAAGTATAATATATACAGATTAAAAGCTTTTAATGAAGAATTGCACAATGATATGTTAACACAGTTTCCTATCGTTTTTGCCGTGAGTATATCAAATGTATGACGTTGGCTATAAAGGCGTAACGGGATCGGTTTGTTTTTGTCTTAGGGACACATAGCCTACCACTTCGGGATCGAATAAACTGATCATCACCCATTATACGCAAAGCAGCCTGCATTGATCTATCATTATATAATACATCCATGCAGATTGTCATATCGCCTATAAGTTTACCAGCTCCTTTCACAATTTGATTTAGCCTTTTTTTATCTTTCTTAAATAAATTACCATAGTTACAAATCAGACAGTAAGATAATACACTTTGGATCATCGTCATATAAAACAACTCCATAATAGTGATATCAATATTGAGCGTTTTCATTTTTCGCAATATGTAAATTCTTTGACATGCTTTACCAACTAATTTATCTGTGTTTGTCTTCCAGTTAAGTTTATGATCAATGATACATCCTAAATATTTGTATTCTTCTACCATTTTAATTTCTTCTCCATTTATAACTACTGGAATCAAAGGTTCACATTCTTTCCTATAATCAATTACAACTTCTTTAGTTTAAGTTGTTATTTAATTTCAAGTTGTTATCCTCACTCATTTCCCTATAACTATTTTCATCTGCATTGGTAATATAGCCAGTCAAGACGGTATCGTCAGCATATTTAACTACCGAAAACATCTTGGACTTGGATCTAAAACATGCAGTGAATAGAGAATACAGTACTGGCAAAATTACACACCCCTGTGGTATACCCACATTTACAACTCTTTCATTTGACATAATATCGTTTAATTTTACAAATTGTGGTCTGGACTTAAAGCTATACAGCCATTTTAAAATATTAATTTGCATTGATGTTTATATTATTCAACTTTCTAATAAGCAGTTCAGGAACTACAGTGTTATATGCCCTGGAAAAGTCAACATATAATGATCTGACATATGACCTATTTTTGTCTAAGTGACTATATATTCTGTTTATGTGAACTAACACAGCATCTTCCACACTGCGGTTTTCTTGATAATCAAATTGGAATGAGTCGTGAAAAAGTTTAGTCATATCAAATAAATGTTTAATTAACATTTTCTCAAAACATCTTATAACGTTTGATGTGATAGCAATTGGTCTGAAATCCTTCAGTTCCCTTGGTTTTTTTTTTTGGGTAGTGGGGATATCACTGAAGTTTTCCAGATTATTATTATCATTTTGTCAGTAACCGTATATATCCATTGCTTTTTGGTGCTTTCAATTATTGTTAGTTATTTTATTTTTCTTCCGATATTTGGAATAATTGATCAAATTTGTATGAAAAAATAAAAATTTTACTAAAAACAAATTGGTTTCTTTCTAAGATCTTTCGGATGAAGTCTTTCTGGAACTTCTTGTCGACTTGTCAAGTTGGATAAAAGTTGAAGGGAATGTACACATGTTGAAGTTACTACTTTTAGATTTCAACGACATTGCTGTAGCAGCCATAGAGAAAGAAGGACAACCATTCAATCTATTCAGATTACTCGTTACTACTGGACGTATTAGCAGTACAAATGTTGATTTGATCATTGAATGTTTCAGTTTGTGTGGATGGTATGGGGCTGCGAATATCATCAAACAGAAGATGCCGTGTTTTAATGGATTCGTTACTGGTATCACAATAACTAAGTTTTCCCAACTTCGACAAAATTTGATCGCATTTGGTCGCATGTTAAATTTAGATAAGAGAGATACGATTTGCCGTTGGTATAAAATTGCAGTTGACCATATAGCAAATGTGTGGGACCTCTTGTTTGAACTGGATAAGAGATATGTATTTAATGACATGGGTGTAGTTATTGATAAACTTAGAAGGAACAGAATGATGATCGAAGCCAAGGTGCTAAAAAAGGGTTTACGTCTATAAATCAATGCCAGTACAATGCCAGATTGTGTTCAAATAAAGTAACATACAATGTACTGTAATTCGATATGTTTCATGACATTTTTATTAATAAAATTCTCACATGGAACACCAATTAAAGATAATCTTTGGAAATAATCAAGTAGATCTAAACGTCCAATAATCGACATGTCTTCCGTCTCCTTATATGGAGCTACCCTGGTTGATGTAGTTCATCTAAATAATATTCTGGTATTTACTTAATTAGATTAGTTTATACTTAATGATCAAGTAAAACTTTCGTATTTGAGAATGTGTAGGCATAGTACTATTCTTAAGGACGTAAACTTTAAGCGTTTGTGGATTATTTTTGCAAGTTCTTTATAAATGTTTTATTTTTAGTTCTTTACATTAGAGTATTACGTAGTTGTGTTAGTTGCAGTTCGTTTTATAGTGTACTATACTATAAACTGTCAATTTAGATCAAATATGTAGGCCTAAATGAAATAATAATTCAAATTAAAAGTAGTGCAAGTATTATAGTTGTTTTAGTTCAAATAGTTTTGACCCACTACCAATGGTTACACGTTTAAAGTATGAATTAGTAATACTCATAAAACATTGACAATTAATGTTAGCTTGATTATGAATTTGTATCAGTATAATATAATATATACAAGATGGCATGGGTCTACTTGAAATTTGCTACGAAACTTAAACTGGTATACTAAGCATAGAGGTACCATTGCATTATCGTTAAATCTATATATAAATTTACATAAGGGCAAAATTCGGTAAATCGCGCGTTATTTCTAGAGTGTTTACTCGATGGTATATAAAGTTAGTTAGAATCTCGGTTCTGATTTAAACCACCAGATGTAACCCTGTTTACTAATTAAATTGAGTTAGATAATTAGTTATAGACAATTAAAACGAATTTCGGTTGAACGATTTGCCCCAAATAGGGGTGTTTTCCGACCGTAGTATACACTGTCTAATGGATGTCCTCTTACAAAATACCTGCACACAATAATACGAGGATGCTTCGGATTTTCGTATCTCCTCCTACGATAATTGTTTTTAATAGCTGAAAACCGGTTGAACAGCTCGAGTACAGTATCATAATGTTGAAGACCGGCCGATTTTCTTAAAAAAATACTATTTTGAACCTCCATGGTTTAACACAAGTAGGTAAATTTATGGGCTCTTTGAGAAAAAACTGAGATATAGCATTTAGTACGGGTTATTATGTCTTCCAGCACGATATTTGTGCCAAAATAAATTTTTTTAGCTAACTTTGTTATTCTTGAGATGCTGAATCCAAAAAAGTTAGGTGCCATTTTTTTCGACCACTCCTTCAGCCGCCATTTTGTATTTCAAAATGGCCGACTTTCCACACCAAAGTTGGTCATCCATGGTATCATTGGAAAGGGAATTTAAACTAATTATTTTATTCCATTACACCCATATCAATAAAACGCATAGTTACATAGTAATTGCGAAATAAAACAAATCACGTGACCAATAAAGGTCAAAATGCAATTTCACCAAAATACTGTACTGTTTGGTATCGTTGGATAGATTTTTTTAATTCTGAATACAGTTTTACTAATATCTATTCTATTTTACTTTGTTTATTGTCATAATGTTCCTATTATGTAAATAAATTGTTTTTAAGTGTTCCTTGTTGTTTTATCATGCTAATTACTTTCTTATTTACATACAACCTGTACTATTGGAATATAAGTATACTTTAGGCGTTGTTTTCTGTTCTTCTGATGACGAGAATAGTTTCTCGAAACATGTCACATTTTAAGGCAGTTTGCCTATTCATTAAATGCCTCGCTATACTCATTTTAACAATGAAAAAATAGCCTCCTTCGTATTAAGATAATACGGTTTTTCTTATTGGTTTTACAATTCATTCAAAATATGTTTGTTTGATTTTCTTTCTACTTTGTCATTGTCCATTTATATGTTTTATATTATATTATATATTATCTTAATACTGAATAAGTACCGTACGGTACAGGATTACACTTAACTTCAATGTCAAGTTTCCGAGTTATTTAATTTAAAATAAAAATAACTATAGTCCGTGAACAAAGGTGAAATAAACTGTTGTCAAATCACATCTTTGTTTTTTTTCGTTGGATAGCTTTTTAAATTCTGAATCTATTTTATTTTTAGTAGTTTACATTTCTGTTTTTCGTAAAAAGAAAAAAATGCTACGGGGAATGGTATCATTTGCGTAGCGTTCAAAATCATTTGTATTTTTGTCAAAGCGGGTACCAAACAAATTAAAGCCATCTGTGCACAATCTCAATGTTAATTGGCATGCCTTTCTCTTTCTCTTTGAACGTCAGATTAAGTGCAGCAAACAGAATGTTTGCATTTGATATTATTATACAGTGAAAAAATCTTAAGAATTAAGAAAAAAAAAACAAGATCAATTAGTTTCCTTAAATAAAGTTTACACGAAATAAAGAAAAGTCAGTGTCATACTGCTGCCTTTACTACCGTTACAAAATATTGTAAAGAAACGAATTACGGTATTTTTAACGTCTAAAAGATCCCTTTGATTTTTACGTATGGTTTGTGATTATCGTAATATAAATCCTAACTATACGTTGTTATTAATAAAAGTCATTTGGCACTTGGCTATGACATATTGCTTCCCAATGTAGTTTTTTTTATATCAGAGAAAATGTTCTATTTGTTTTGTACACATAGTTATAATCAGTAAAACATTTGCCTTGCCTTAGGATTTGTGGATATCACTTAATTAATGTGCACGGAATGGCTAAAAGAATCAAAAGAACACTAAAAACACACAGCATAAACACGCATTCCACACCACAGAACAAATTTAGATTGGGTTTGGTACACCAAAATGATGACAATATAAAAAGAAGAAACATGTGACTGCATATAGAAGGTTTCCTGACTTTTTTTAAACAAAGTTTATATTATATTAGGTTAAATAAAGAGTTGTAGCACCAATCATATGTAAAAAAGAACACAAAACAGATAAAGAAAGCATACATACATCCAAAATCATCCAAAAACAGACCATGCTATTCAACCAAACCACACGCCAAATTGGGACGCTCAAATACTATAACATATAATATATCGTTGATTACTATATGTTAATGTTCCCGATTCCGACAATGAATACACACACTTCAAAATAGTGGTTGTGGATGGCTTTATTCTCTCTACACATTTATGACAACATGTGCTCCATTTTATAATCTTCCTAATCTCTATCTGCCGCCCTCTATCGGAAGATATGTCTTGTGTAATCTATTTGGATATTAAGAAAAACCACAGATACAATAACGACGACGGTGGATCGACACAACCTCTAACATGATAATATACGATGACAAGATTCAGACCAAGGGAAACAAGCGAGACAGGACCAACGTCAATGTCACATAGAAAAAACACCGAGGTAACTAGCCCACGGGAAATATACTTGTATTTATGAAAATAATTTGCATAATCTATGCAATCATAATCTATATAAAATGCAAACACAAAAAGTTTGTCCTCTATGCACGCCGCGGTACAGCATCCGATCGGTGTGAATTCTGCAATCGACATCAATCTTGCAACGAGATGGTTATGGGTTATATAAAAAGTTTCGTAAACCAAATCACCTAGTTACTGAATTATGACTTAAATTATGAATTAAATATTTAAAAAATTACCTTTTGATCAAAAAGCTATCAAGTGTGGAATTTCCAGAGGGTTGCATTCAAGACTATAAAAGCAGTAACAGTGAAAACGGCACCATTTACTATTACCGTCGAGAGATGAGTCGTATATTATTGGCATACGTGAATTGTATTCACTGTACAGTTCCTACACAGTTAACTATTGTGTTTACCCAAATCATTACCAGCGTATTTGTGTAAGGTAGTCGTTATATTAATCCAGGGAAGAGTTAAATTACATATTAATCCTATATTACGTTTCATTCTACCTGTCAGTGTGCCTCTCCTGTTGTTACACCGAGATTGGGATAGACACTGAAACACGGGTTTTACATTTTATTCACTGTAAGTTTTCCTACTCGGTATGTTTATATTCAACTTCGAAATATTCGTATGTAGTCGTTAATAAACCACATAACGTTTTTTCTACAGTCCTGTGTTTCACTATGAATGGTTCAGGCCAGGCAACAACAGACGACACATGTTCTGCTTTTCAACAACAATACACAGATGCGGCGTTGAACAAAATATCTCAATTGTAAAGAAAGCTAAAAGCGGCAGCTTTAGATGTATTAAAAACTAGCTCGCCTAAGAAATTCAAATTGGAAATAAACGAGAATGATAGTAGTAAACGAGAATGTAGTAAACATTGCAGTAAACTATTGCAGTAAACGAGAATGTAACCTACTAAACGTGTTTTATATTTCTTTAGTTGTTTCTGTATTTATAAAATTTCTCCAGCCACCGCAACCCCACAATTACTGTAATTTATGTACATTTCCTTATCTGTTTAAATTAAATGTTAATACCTCTCCCGAAATTCTAAACGAAGATTTCCACAAAAACAAATCATAACCAACATTTTAACGGGTCCGTATATACAAATGAAAGATGTTTTCATAACAAAACTCTTAATTATATCAAAAGATCTTTTGTTTTAGTTTCGGCGTCTACAATGTCCAGTCCGCATGTGCTTCAGTATGACGATCAGCAAATCTCAGAGACAATCTCTCACCGTAGAGCAGGACTGGATTTAACATCGCCATGTTTTTCACATGGTCAATTGTATGTTGGTTGTTCCAGAGTTGGATCATCATTGTATATCCTGCAGCACAAAGTGATAACAAAAATCACCGTACCACTAGTAGTAAGACATTTCTAATAATGTAATATATAGTACGTAATTGTTTCTTTTTAAATGTATATTTTAAAACTTTTCTCATGGGCAAAATATATATGATGTAGAAGCTTTTCAGTTACCATTTATTACTGTTTTTATTATATGTAATCGATTATTATCCCGGTGTCTGCAAATTCAGGACATCACATAAATACGGTCTATTTACGTACTATAAAATATAAAAACACACGACGACTGTGTTAAAGCCAACAACTTTTTTGATATTTCCAGAGGGCGACATAATGAAATAAGTAATCTAATTAGATTATTACTATACAGTACTATTTATGTATCTTTTTATTGCTTTCATTTAAATGTTACGTATGGTTTAAAAAGTAAAATGTAAAACAACCATTTCATTCATATTGGTCTCCTTGCACTAAGTGACAATACTCAATTACGAATGCAGCTCAATATAGCCTATTGTTTGATATTGACTTATTTAATTGGTATTACTATTAGTTAATACTTATTAGTTAATACTTAATATTAGGCTGGTTACTTACTCAAAAAAACTTTCAATTTAAATTTCTTTAAGATGTCTTCAAAAAAATATTCCATTTACCAATTTATAACTTCTCTCTCAATCATTTTCTCGGTTGAACTCTGTGCTTATTAGATATCCCTCCCAACATTGTGTTTTGTATGGTATCGCTTAGACTTGCCCCAAGTCTATATTTATTGTCTTTTTTTTATTTATTTGTTTTTATTTTGACCGCGATTTTTGTCTGAAAATACCAAACTCAAGTAATACACGTATGAAACGCCATATGTGCAAAAATATTTATATTTTTACTAATATTAAGACAAAACTCCGTCTGGAGCCCAGACTAGGTATCGCTAACCGAATACATGTCCTGGTATATTTGATGCATTTGGAGTGGTAGGTCCCCAATTACCAATGTTGAATTTGCTTATTATAAATTGAAATAGTGGCATGGCACTGGCATAATGTTTTATTTTAAACATATTTTCCACCTTCTGTAATGCAGTAATAAAGTTAACAAGGTCATATACATGGTTGCAGTCGCGTGCTCAAGTTAGTGTTTACCGACCAACCGACCCTATTTGGAGCAAATTGTTGAACCTAAATTCGTTTTAATTGTCAATAACTAATTATCTAACTCAATTTAATTAGTAAACAGGGTTACATCAGGTGGTTAAAATCAGTACCGAAAGTACGAACCAACTTTATATACCATCGAGTAAACATTCTAGAAGTAACGCGCGATTTACCGAATGTTGCCCTTACATAAATTTATATATAGATATAGAGCAGAGCCGTTTATTTGGGCGGCCTACGCGAATAAATATCATCAATTCTTGTAGTTTTTTAATATGCCTACTATATACAAATGTATTTTGTTTTATGTTCATTTTTCAATTTAGTATGCAATATTAGAAGTAATTTTCATATAAGTTTCGGTTTTATTTTTCAGCAACCACTGAATTATTGGCAACTACAGAGTGCATAATGTAACACCAATTAAAGATAATCTTTGAAAATAATCAAGTAGATCTAAACGTCCAATAATCAACATGTCTTCCATCTCCTTATATCCTGGTTGATGTAGTTTACCTAAATAATATTCTGGTATTTTCTTATTTAGGTTATTTTATACTTAATGATCAAGTAAAAATGTCGTATTTGAGAATGTGTAGACATACTGCTGTTCTGAAGTACGTATAATTTAAGCGTCTAGGGGTAATTTTTGCAAGATCTTTATATGATGTCATGTTTTATTTTGAGTTATTTAAATTAGAGTAGGCCTATTACTTAGTTGTGTTAGTTACAGTTCGTTTTTTAGTGTACTATACTATAAACTGTCAATTTAAATCAAATAAGTAGGCCTAAATGAAATAATAATTCAAATTAAAAGTAGTGCAATTATTATAGTTTTTTTAGTTCAAATAGTTTTGACCCACTACCAATGGTTACACTTTTAATGTATGAATTAGTAATACTCATAAAACATTGACCATTAATGTTAGCTTGATTATGAATGTTTATCAGTATAATATAATATATTTCAAAATGGCGAGGGTCAACTTGAAATTTCCTACAAAACTTAAACTAGTATACATAGAGGTACCATTGCATTATCGGTAACTGTATGTCGGTAATAACTATCATAATTGCATAATATATTATTATTCGCGTAGTTTATCATATGTTCTGTTCGTCCTATTGGGAAACTAAATATTTTGAATGCTTTAATACATTTCTCCAATTTATTATAAATTATTTTACTTATTACATGTGTTGCTTGTTTTTTGTTTTATTGTTAGTTTGAACACGGTATTCATTTAAATTGATAATTCATAATTATATAATTATAACCGTACTATCAATAATAATATTATTATTATTATTAATTTTGTTATAACTAATGTGCAGAAAAAATTTCTTTTGACATTTATTCTTAAACAATCATAATCATTTTCTTTTTATATTTGTATACACATTATATTTTTGTGTTAATGTATAATACAATTATAATTTAATTTGAAAGCAATTATTTCTTTGTATTATACATAATATTGGTTTTACTAGAATTTAAATAAACATTATTTCATGACAAGCCACCGACGACTATTAGTGTGCTTAAAGACGCTATATATATACCCGTAAAGCCTAAAATAATTTATAGTCGGTGTCTTTAAGCAACAATTTATTAGGGTTAGACTAGTATTTTTTAACATAATTTACAATTTCGACACCTTCATTACATTTTATACATTTATTGGAATTTGTTAGATTTTTGTTATAAATTAAAATGTATAATTGAACTGTGCAATTTTGTTTAGACCACATTTGTTGACAACATGTGCTCCATTCTATGATCTTTCTAATCTCTCTATCTGCCGCCCTCTATCGGAAGATATGTCTTGTGTATTGGAGAGTTGAAACATAAAACGTCATGGTTTAAAAAGTAAGAGAATCTATTTGGATAAGAAACACCACAGATACAATAACGAGAGACGACGGTGGACACAACATATGATAATAATTAATATACGATGAATCATTCAGACCCAGGGAAAAAAGCGAGAGGTGACCAACCTCAATGTCGCAGAGAAAAAACACAGGGCCAAAAAACGGGAAATAGACTTTTAAATAAAACTAATTATGAAAATAATTTGCATAATCTATGCAATCATAATCTATATAAAATGCAAACTCAAAAAGTTTGTCCTCTATGCACGCCGCGGTACACCATCCAATCGGTGTGAATTCTGCAACCGACATCAATCTTGCAACGAAGATGGTTATGGGTTATATAAAACATTCGTAAACCAAATAGTTACTGAATTATGACTTAAAATCATCATCATGTCGAGCTTGCTCGGGCTTGTATGACTCGGATACGCCACCCTTTCTGGTCTTCCATGGCAGCAGGCAGTTCATCCGGATTGCACTCTGTGTCCTCGCATAGTTGATCTATGTAGGTTTTATGGGGACGTCCAACCTTCTGACGACCATGTCTTGGATTCCACAGAATCTACGGCTAACAAGTTCTCTTTTCGATCTCCAACAATGTCCAGCAAAGCGGAGACGCCGTTGTCTGATTGTGGAGGAGATTGGAGGCATATTTCCATAAACTGTGGTTTGGTTGGATGATCTCTCCAAGATATGTCCAAAATTGCTCTTAGCATACGAGTGTATATACCATCAAGTTTCGCTTCTAAAGCTTTCGTTAGTGTCCAGGTAGAGGATCCATACAGCAGCACCGATTCAACTGTGGCTTGAAAGAATTTTCTTTTGAAAATTTCCAAATAACTTAAATTATGAATTAAATATTTAAAAAATTACCTTTGAATCAAAAGGCTATCAAGTGTGGAATTTCCAGAGGGTTGCATTCAAGACTATACAAGCAGTAACAGTGAACGGCAACATTTACTATTACCGTCGAGAAGTGAGTCGTATAATATTATTGGCCTACGTGAATAGTATTCACTGTAGGTATTCCTACACGGTCTGTTTATTCAAATTCTGGATCTGCATCTGAATGAATACAGACGAAGGACCAAATGGGTATATGAATTATTCGTATGTAGTCGTTATCACACCGTACAACGTTTTTGCTAAATTCCAGTGTTTTACTTGTTTATTCACTGTAAGTATTCCTACAGTTAACTATTGTGTTTACCCCAATCATTTCCAGCGTATTAGTGTAAGGTAGTCGTTATATTAATCCAGGGAAGAGTTAAAATTACATATTAATCCTATATTACGTTTCATTATAGCCAGAGGCAGCTTTGGCTGTCCTTATTGATGACGATTTAGATTCATTAAAAACTAACTCGCCTAAAAACAAGGCCATATACATGGCTGCAGTTGCGTGCTCAAGTTAGTGTTTACCGACCGACCAACCGACCGAAATTGCTGAACATGTTTAAAAATGTTGAACATGTTTAAAAACATTTATATTTTTTTAAATTTACACGTGCGTAGCCGGTCACTTTTGACGTGCTCGTACAACGTAATTTCAAGTTGGAAAGTGAATCAAATATTATTAACATTATTACAGAAAGGTTGTAAAACAGAAATCGGGCGAAAAGAGTGCGTATTAACGTTTAACGTACAGTGCGCGTGCAAAAATATGCGCACTCATTGAAATTTGTAAACGCTTAACAATGCCTGAAACGTAAAATAAATTTGACAATTTTGAACATTTAAAGCGCGCGTACGCATGCGTTATATGCGCTATGCACGTAATTGTATTGCCATATGATGAAATTTGACCTGATATTTATGAGTACCAAATTTTATTTACTTGTGATTCATGCTTGTGAAGATATCATTACAAACGTGATTTCGTTAAATCGTGCGTAGAACCACGTAATTTTTTATTGCGCACCGTAAAAAACATAACCACATCGAGTCCTGGCCATAAGGAATATACTCTGCAAAAATTGACTTAGATAGATGAAACTGATATCAAGACAAGGCCATATACAAGTTAGTGTTGACCGACCGACCGACCAACCGACCGACCGACCAACTGACCAAAGGACCGACATAGTGAGTTGTAGAGTCCCGTTGCACGCGACTAAAAAGTGGAAATAAACGAGAATGTAGTAAAACAAATGCTGTAAACAATTGCAGTAAACGAGAATGTAACCAAATAAACTCGGTGTATAAAAAGTGTTTTATATTTCTTTTGTTGTTTCTGTATTTAACAAATTTCTCCAACCACCGCAACTACAATTACTGTAATTACTTACAGTTATGAAATTAAATGTTACCTTTACCGAGATTTCCACAAAATCCCAATTATACCAATATATCTTCCGTTTGAGTTTCGGCGTCTACAATTTCCAGTCCGCCTGTGCTTCAGTATGACGATCAGCAAATCTCAGAGACAATCTCTCACCGTAGCAGGACTGGATTTAACATCGCCATGTTTTTAACATGGTCAATTGTATGTTGGTTGTTCCAGAATTGGATCATCAAAATCATTATATCAGTATATACTATGCCAAGACAACAAAACAACAAACATTGTATATCTTGCAGCACACAGTGATATAAAAAAAAACACCGTACCACTAGTAAGAAATTTCAAATAATGTAATGTATAGTACGTTGTTTCTTTTTAAATGTATTTTAAAACTTTTCTCACGGCAAAATATATATATATATTTAATTGGTATTACTATTATAGTTAATACTTAAGTATTAGTTAATACTTAATATTAGGCTGGTTACTTACGACATTCATCATTAAAACTTTAAATTAAAATTTCTTTAAGATGTCTTCAAAAATAATATTCCATATTCCAATAGATAACTTCTGTCAATCATTTTCTAGGTTGAACTGTGTGCTGATAAGATATACCCCCCACCGAAGACGGGTACTGCTGCTAAAGTGTACTATAATCTTAAATACTGCTAGTATAATGTTTACAATCACTAAAACATTCCTAATGTCTATTATTTTGAGGATGGTCGAAGTTATTTTATTTTTATTTAAGAATGGAACCACAAGTATTTTATCATGGTTAGCTTAAAAGCTGATGCTGTTGTTTATGTTTGTTCTGTTGTGTGTTTTTATTTATTGTTTGTATAATTTGCTGTGAGTGAAACTTCTTTGGCTTGACTTGGTCTACTAAATTTATCAATAATACTTACACAGTTAATCCTATTTTATGAATACTAGACATTAATTTATAAGAAAATGATTTCGGCAACACAACAAACCGTCTTTAATTCAGAATGGATAGTCTTTGTGAACACAGTCATGATAACACTCTTTTTGATCCACGTCTATCAAATTATTTGACCCTGATTATGCATCAACCCTTATAATGTTTGTAGATATTTGCTATCTATTTTATTTATTCAAGAGGTCAAAATGACATGTCTGTGTTTGTTAACAGTGATTTAATACTATACTTTGCACCCATCTAGTCACAAACAATGTTTGTTTAAAAATATATTCTGATGCAGTTCAACAACGCAACTACTGAACAACTAAATGCTTTAAAGGATACCAGCTTTTGGAATAAATTGTGAGTAATATACATTATCATTAATCTTTAATATCATCCTGAATCACCCACAAAATAATGATAATCACAAGAATACTGACTGTATTGTTTAATACCTAATTTTTAAGAAGGTAGATAAACCCTGCCAAAGATATCTGACGCAAACTCTCAGCTCATAAAAGTAAAAAACCTCCACTGCGACAAACGTTAAATAAGGTATTATTTAATTTCTCAAATAACATACTACGTGCCCATACTGTATAAATAAATGGTTCTCGAATACTGGAGGCAAAGGGACATTATACCTGTTGTCCAGAAGGAGCGAATACATACAGATACGGTGATGTATGTTGTAAAATAAGATTCGCACCCTTTAAATTAATTCCGAAAGAGAAACTTTCACAACATTGTGTTTAGTATGGTATCCCCGATGGTATCGCTAACCGAATACATGTCCTGGTATATTTGATGCATTTGGAGTGGTAGGTCCCCAATTACAATGTTGAATTTGCATATTATCAATTGGAATAGTGGCATGGCACTGACATAATGTTTTATTTTATTCACCTTCTGTAATGCAGTAATAAAGTTAACAAGGTCATATACATGGTTGCAGTCGCGTGCTCAAGTTAGTGTTTACCGACCAACCGACCAACCGACCCTATTTGGAGAAATATTGTTGAACCTAAATTCGGTTTAATTGTCAATAACTAATTATCTAACTCAATTTAATTAGTAAACAGGGTCACATCAGGTGGTTAAAGTCAATACCGAAAGTACAAACCAACTTTATATAACATCGAGTAAACATTCTAGAAGAAACGCGCGATTTACCGAATGTTGCCCTTAGATAAATGTATATATAGATATAGAGCAGAGCCGTTTATCTGGTCGGCCTACTCGAATAAATATCAAATCTTGTAATTTTTTAATATGCCTACATACTATACTAAACATATTAACATCATCGACCGAGTATTCTTGCCATGATGCATTTTTATCTTCTTTTTTTTCCAGAAACATATTGCTAAGAGCTGTAAGATATGGAGATTTGGAAGAAATTGAAGAAATATGTAAAACATATCCACATCTTCTGAACTCCGTAAATGAGGTATAGAAACTATATTTATTTGAATGTGAATATGATATAAATCATCACCATGTTTACGGTAAACTCAAGGGTGAAAAACAAGAAAACTTTTGAATAATGTTTAAATGACAACATTTACTAAGAACCAATAACAAACACACAATCTACTCTATACTATAACTGCGGCCTCACTTGCCACTTCTTTGAGTTGAGATAAAACGTAATAGAAAGACAGAATGCGTGTAATAATAGATAATTTATTGTATAATAGTATGACATAACATTTAGAAATCGCAATGCATCTAACGATAGCATCGTCTCAACTAACTACACTAGCTAGTGAGATTTCTAATATACGTAGGCTAACATATTTTATGCAAATTATTCCCGATGAGCATACCTTCAACGAAAATTACATAATCATTAACTCCGTTACACATACTGCCGTTACATGGCTTCTTGCAATATTTACACCAATCTTTTCATATTAAATTATTGTGTGTCTTTTGTTATCTTATATCACTGTTAAGTTTACCATTGATAGGCATATATAAAAATTATGCCTTACTACTTGTTGGCTCCTTTAAGGGGAATGAACATTCAATACATTTAATGTGATTTAGAGTTCATTTTTATCTGTCTGTTATAAAACCATTCTGAAACAACTTTGTCATTAGTGTGAAATAAGCGAATATATTTTAGTTATGAAGCAACAACTTTACGCGATTCGTCATCGATTTCGGCAAACCGCCTTTGTTTGTTAACCTGGTGAAGAAATGTAGAACTACTCACCCATCCGGTATCTGAAATCAATTGCTTACTGTTAGCACGCACGGCTCTACTGACTATATCACTCGGATTAGAAGATGTTTTCTATGGAAGTTGCATCGTTGTTTTTTTAAATAGAAGGAATACACTATTATCATGATTTATCAATCTTAAATACGTGCATTGACCACATACTACTTAACTAGCATCTGAGATATAATGAATTTCTGCCTCGGCTTGACTTCTCCGAACCCTTATGGATTGTAGCATCCACTAACTTGTATTTTTCCAGCAGATGAACAATGTCTTCATACCACTTGGATTATATTTTGATTTTAGAATAAAAATATCTTTTATGAATAGAAAATTCTGCACCAAGTGATGCAGTGAGAGGAAAATATCGAGAATTCCCTATCCAAACTCCAAGTATCATTAATTTAATTCGTTAGTGGCTGAGAGTGCGCCAAATAGATTATGAAAAAATCATTAAACAATGTTATGATTTTCAACATAGAAAAGCGCAACAAAATGAGCGATTTGGGTGAATGATGTAAAACTTATTATGTATAAATGGATTTGGCAACATGGCATGCTCAACAGGTCAACAATATTTTTTATTTAAAAATGTAAACAAAGGCGAGGCTTATTGAACTACACATTCTATGAGATAATAGGTTACACTCTCTATAGGCTCCAATATTTCACACGCATTCAATATAAATTATGTTTGAATGGAAGAATACTTAATTAAAATTACAAACATAGACACATTGTGACTAAACTTAGACTAGGAATATTATAACTAGAAAGAGGAAGATGGAATCGTATTAGGCCTAATAGAAATGATAGACTATGCAAATTATGCTCTCTACAATCAATTGAAGATGAATTCGCTTTAGTTTATTCAGATAGTAGAACTAAGTTCCTCTAACACAAATAATCCATCTAAATTAAAATATATTGTCCTTATGTCTACTACAAATACTGATCTCATTACTAAACTCAGAAAATATTTTTAAACGCACTCTATACATTGTATGTTTGCCGTCTGGTTTATTGAAACTACCCCCTCTATAATTATTTAACGGCAAGCTTGAGGGAAAGAGACGAGATACATTGTTGTTGTTAAATCTCACAGTTGATAAATAGTAGTTTGTTATTGTTGTTTGATTCAATTTTTACGCATTTATTGTGATTTTGAGATCCTCATCTCTCTTCCAAGAAGTTTTTTTATGACACTGGCCAAATGTGGTGAAACAGATTTTGCTACTTCTTTATTTGTTAGTTAAACCATGGATTAAAGAATAGATCTATTCTTTAATCCATGGTTAAACGAGCATGTTATGCGACGTTGGCAAGCATCCACAGCTAGGAAAGGTGAAATACAGTACAAAGAGGCAATGAAGTACTGTATATGAGAATGTTTGATAATAACTATGTAGGCCCTAAACCACAATATTTTAATTTGTGAAAAATGTAATTATGATGAAATACCAACAAGCTCTGAGAAATGTAAAACAAATTGTCCTGCTTGTCACATATTAAATAAATATAGTAAAGATATGATAAAATTGGTAAAATACAGACAGTACGACACTTTATTGATACAGTTTGGTAGCGCTGACAAAGATTTACTATTATTTAAATCATTAACGTTATTATTCGTAGTAGAAAAAAATGGTAAACTACAGACAGTACGTCACCTATAGGATAAAATACAAATGCAACAAATATAACAAAAAGGCAAATGTCATATAACACGATACATACACATAGCTTGCATTCAAAAGCCTCATAGCAAATGGGAGAAATGAATTACGTAATATTTTTTTTTATTGTAGGATGAAGGTGGGATGGATAGTAGATTAATAATATAACAAAATATTTATTGAATTCACCGTAGAGTGTATTGTTGGAATTTGCAATTATGTTTTGAAGGCGGTTTGGTAAATACATACAGATCTACAAATTCAGTATTCATGAAAGTTTAATTGAATCTAAACGAAATGTCTAGGCGTAGGAATATGTTTAATAATTTAATAAATTATATTATTTATAGTTATTAACCATCACCATATAATTTACGATATTTAAATATCATGTATACAGCTGTCGAATTTTAGATTAAACAAGACGCTAACATCAATACTTTCAAAATGATGTTCATTGCTAAATCCTCTGAATGTCTTAATTGAAATCAGTTAGTCATTATTTTCTTAACTAGAGGGTGAGCTCGCTTCGCTCGCTCCCCCTCTAGGAAGTGTAGACGATGGTTCTCGGAATGATAATGTTCTCCTTATACATTTTCTGTCGGTTACCATTATTGAAAATGCTTGACATTCGTAAAACTAAACTACTTTGTTTCACAGTGTTTTAGATGATTAATAACATTTTAAAGTATAGTTTTTATTGTTTGGTAGGGCCCTTTGGGGAGGCGGAGGTCATTTGAGGGAGGTGCTTATTCGGGGGATATATGTTAAATTTTTTAGTTCTAATAATATGGTAACATTTATAATCAAATGAAATCCTCTCATAGATATGAAAAGTGGTAAAAAAGAATAACAAATGCTTGGTAAATTGCAGATAACAGTGCGGTGAATTCTACTACAAATAGTATAATTGTGTTATTATAAATATGTGGATGGACGTTTATTAGATAGTTGGGTTGTGGGGGGGGGGGGAGGGGTTATTATTCAAAGTGATGTTTTATTGGAGAGGCGTTTATTCAAATGAATACCATCCTAATAATTATTAATACATTATTTAATTTAATCATCTTTTGAAACTAACTGCCGTGACAGAGTGGGCCCAAGAAAGAAGACATTACGGCTTGCAACATGGGCAGACATCTCGGTCCTAACGGGACACAGGAAGATAGCCTACAGTTATTCCTGCAAACTTACTCAATAAAACTCAGCTATCGGGATTTCACTCGAAAAATGTCTTATCAAATCTCCCTATGTAATTTTATAATACTATTCCCCACAATATATTCTGATTCTTTATGGCGTATATTTAATTTGATCTTTATTAATTTGCCGTATATTTCCTATTATTTAACTACTGTACCTTCACACACGTGTGGTATGTTTTAAAATAAACAAAAAACTGAAATGGCTATGATTAATGGCCAATTTTTTTTTCATCTTCCAAAGGGACACTGTTTTGATTGATGGAAAGTGCCTGTTTCCAGTCACCTTTAGGGTCAAATCTATTATTTTAACTGCTCCCTTGTGTATAAAAGAGAGAAAATATTTGAAACTAAGGTGAACTTATCTTAAACCCGGAAATTACTTTGACCGGGAAGAATTGAAATTGAGAGGAAAATCCAATGTTGAAATCATAAATGTTGTTAAAAAACTCTTTATAATATCTTCCTAAGATATAAATATGGAACAATAGCGTCGGCGTGCACACTAATGTTATCAAATCTACGTTTCGCGGTACATCTCGGATAGATAAGGTAGGTATCCAAGGCGGAGATTTGTACCGAAGTTTTTGCATTGTGCTCGCCTATGTCAGAATTAACCATAATTTATATATAGATACCAGGTATTTCTATATAATTTACATTCACTCTTAATGAATTAGAAAATTAATGTAGAAAAGGATAAATATGAAATATAATAATACTAACTTTCTTCTTTCCAGGATGGAAACACACCGCTACATGAACACGTTCAGTTTGGCCGTGGTAATGTAGAGATAGTGAACAGTCTTATAGCTCATGGAGCATCAATCACGGCAACAAACAATGTAAATTACTCTTATACAATGATTTAAAAATCATTAACGTAATCATTCGTATTAGTTAACACTACAAGTTAATTTACATTATCTCCCGTTATAAGCAAACCGTAGATTCGTTTAAATGTGTTTTCATTGGGAAACAATATATAGTTATTATCAAAGCAAAAATACAATTTAAAATATATTAAAAATCGTGCAGCTGACGATAGCATCGTCTCAACTGACTACCCTACACTATCGAGTGAGATTTCTAATATACGTAGGCTAACATGGTATTTTATGCAAATTATTCCCGATGAGCATATCTTCAACAACATTTACATAATCCTTAACTCAGTTACACATAGTGCCGTTACATTGCTCCTTGCAATATTTACACAAATCTGTTCATATTAAATTATTGCATCTGTTTTGTTGTCTTATATCACTGTTAAGTTTACCATCCATTGATAGGCATATCTAAAAAATATGCCTTACTACGTGTTGGCTCTTTTAAGAGGAATGAACATTCAATACATTTAATGTGATTTATAGTTCATTTTATCTGTCTGTTATAAAACCATTCTGAAACAACTTTGTCAACATTAGTGTGGAATGAGCGAATATATTTTAGTTCTGAAGCAACAACCTTATACGCGATTCCTCATCGATTTCGGCCAACCGCCTTTGTTTGGTACGGTAAGAACTACCTGGTGAAGAAGTGTAGAACAACTCACCCATCCGGTATCTGAACTCAATTGCTTACTGTTAGCACGCACGGCTCTACTGACTATATCACTCGGATTAGAAGATGTTTTCTATGGAAGTTGCATCGTTGATTTGTTGTACCCGGTTAGCTACATACACTTGATACCTTGTTTTTTTTAGCTGGGGTAACTTTGGGGTTAGCTAATAGTAGATACTACCGTACTTCACTAGCATCTGAGATATAATGAATGAATATAACAGTGAAATTACACTAATTTCACTGTTCCCTGGTTATATATTACTTATCTTTTAACATTTAGTACCCTTAACAAACAATTTTTACTACTTTCAATTCAAGAAACATTTATTGACCAAATATATATCATTACAATTGTTGGCATATAAGTAAAAATTTGGTCGAACGACTACAAGAAGCCCAATTGGCATGTCGCTGTAGGAGGCCTAGTCCCTCTTTTTATATTATACAAATAATAATAATAATAATACTTAATACAGTATAAACAAATTGTGATCTTGATTATTTCATGCTTTCTGTCTCATGGTTAATATTTGCTTTCTGTCTCATGGTTATTTTATTTCGTTTAATTAATTAACTAGCCGTTACATACATTACAGTATATTACTTATCCGTTGAGTAGCCCTAACAAACAATTTTTAATTGAATCTTATAAAATTCAACCGTTAGTTAGTTAGTGGTTTTAGGTTGTTTAGGTTAGACCTTGTTTTTTTTTTATTAATATAATAATAATAATATATCAAACATTTATTAAATAATATTCATCGCATAATATGCAATCTTCGCTAATTTAATTAATTGATATAACAAATTTATTAAATACATAACATCATTTGAATAAAAAGAACAAATCACATATCTACACATAATCATAATATCGTATACTCTATCTCTAACAATTTATTCAATCTTCTATCGACTAAAGCCGAAGTATAGTCGTTATCTCGGGACCGTTCTATGGCCACCACCAGGTAGGCTTACTTCATTAAGACTTCTATGAATGGATGTACTGGTTGGGAGCAGGAACGCTAGTAGACCAAATCCAGTACCGTTTTGATTACGATCAACCGGGAAATTACCTCATAATCGCATCATGTTGCCGATCAAGAAGACAACGATGCCACCACTGACGACGACTGCTGCTTAGAAGACTTTGAGATGACTCAGCTAAATACTTTAGTATATGTAGCCGGTTACGTCGTCAAGAAAGCAAGTGTAAAGCACAATTGCGATATCTGTAACAGTGCGATGCGAGAAACCAATCGAAAACTGGAAGACCCAAAGCAGCTAGTTCCTAACACATTTTATGAAGTTGAATGTTTGTTCACCAGCAATTGAAACATTGCTAATTGAAACGTACGTAAACCTACGCATATTCTATGCTGTTAAATTCTTCAACAGAGACATAATCAGTGATAAGAAGAAGAGTGAAAAATTAATTAAAGTATCACATTTATGAGGTATGCCATAAAGTTGTAGGAGGTCTGTACGCGCCTCGGTCTGTGCATTATCGGCTAGAAATGATGATCATTACGACGGTCTGGTATGATGATTGAATAATTGTAAATATGATGATTTTATTTCAATGTTTCTACATTTTTTATATTTCCTCTGGGTGGCCCGTGCATCATTTTGCAATAGTTATTGAGTTAATTTTAAACTGAGACTACTATAACATAACTAATTGCTATCTCAGGTTTTAAATAAATTATAATAACAAATAAATGTCATGGCGAATGATGGGTACATAATGCAGTAGTCCTAGTATGAATTGTCTCAGAATTGACTATCATAATCTGTTTCATGTCATGACTGTAGGCTTAAGCCTATGATTGTTTATAATATATTCCTAAAAATTACTGCAATAAAAATAATAGTCGAAGTAGTGATTTTCAAAAAGTGACTTCTTGTTCTTTTTTAATTGTTTATAACACACTATTTGACTACTATATTTTCCTAATCTGTACTGTTTTGCTGCTGGATGAAAAGGAAGAACATATCAAGAACAAAAACGGAATACGATGCGCTTAGTGTTGTTAATACCAGAGGGACCGACTCGCATAAATAAGTAGTAGTGATGTGAGTGATGATTACTCCTAGATGATGATTTTGAGGATGATGATAAACATTCAATAATAACAACATTATTCAGTAATTAAAACAAATAGAGATATACAAATTACAGGAAATAATTTATTATAATTTAATCGCACATTACCGCAATTATTGTGATGAAAAAAATTGAGTATTCAGTTACAATACAGTAGACATATCTGATCCATAAATCTACTTGTTTGAGCGAGAGGGCGCCCTATAAAATGAGCTCCATGTGTGTTACATAAATTGCACGTAAAATTCCGAGAGTGTCCTATCTTTAGTAATAAGATCTTTGCGGCAAGAAAGATACGAAATACATTGTTGTTGTTGACGGTTTTGCTTGCTCTCAACTCAAGCATCATGCATTTAAATCTCAGTTTTTGATAAAATAGTAGTTTGTTATTATTGTTGTTTGATTCAATTTTAACGCATTTATTGTGATTTTGAGATCCTCATCTCTCTTCCAAGAATTTTGTATGACACTGGCCAATGTGGTGAGACAGATTTTGTTACTTGTTTATTTGTTATTTTGATTGATACTAGTTAAACGAGCATTTTAGCCTAGCCCCTAGCCTAGGCCTAGCTTACAGGCTACTAGGCCTAGCCTAGCCTTAGGCTCCGAATATGAGCACTGTTTCTATAATTTGACAGTAGGATTTATATATAATCTACGTATATATACGTCGGCGATACTATAGATTTTAATTTGAAAAATCTTTTATTTCTTCATGTATAATAGGCCTAATAGGGGCCTAATCATTTAATGTAAATAATTGGTGTTAGATGAAATCGGTCGCGATAAAATCAACTTCCGGTATTTTGTATGGCGCGCCGCTAGAGCTGTACCTTTGATGATATCGGTCGCGTTTTTTTTAAATCGGTCGCGTTTTAAATCGGTCGCGTTATTTTGAATGGATCGAGCGGGATGCATGCTAGAGCGGGATATACATTTTTCGTTTATATAGTTAATTGATATTTTTTAGGAACTAGATTATTTATGTGGATATTTTTTACTTGGTTAATAAATATTTATTATCAATCATTAAATTAATTTTTTTTTTGTATTTCACAGGTCTTGGAGAAGGACTGTGTGTTTTCAAAATTTTAATTTTGAAAACACACAGTCCTTAAAAATATTATATGTATTATATGTATTATATGTATTAGGCATAATGTTATATTAGGCATATAATAATTTACCTAGGACCACAATGGAAATTTAGGACCACAATGGAAATAAGTTTGCCGTCTCGGTACTTTTTTGTGTTTTTATCCTATTGATTTTATATCAGAATAAAGAAATAAAAATAAAATACCTCTATTTATATGTACTGTAATTAATATATTATATAGAGAATATACGTCTGTCGTGTCTTTTATTATGCAAACAATTACGTAAAAGAGAACAATTTATTTAAAAACAATAATTTTTACAATATAGCCCGTAAAGCCAGCGTATCCATTTTTATACTTATGCATAATAATATGTGGCAGATTATATCATCCATGTCGTTAACAACATACTATTCGATCACCTTATTTTATTTCTATCCGTTATGTAGGATAATATTAAGTATATAATGATTATTGTTGAGGCAAATCACGTGTATATTTTTATTTCTAATGTTTAAAATAGTTTTTAGTAAAATGATCATTATATGCGGATGGTTAAAAAGCGAGTTACTGAAATAAACCCCCGAATAAGCCATATCGACGGAGATGCGCCTTCTACGATCGTGAAGCTGTTTCCTCTAACAATACGTTATTTTGCTGACGGGGTTTCCCCTTTTTAAAAAACACGCACTTGTTAGTGTGTCAACTCATGGACAAAACACGTACGATCGTTGTCCATGGCGAGATAAAGATGACGTCTATTACTAATAACCATACGTTTGAAACGTCTATAGGCCTCCTGCACGTGTTTTTGTGAAACGATTCAATGAGCTATAGATGCTCGACGCGATTATGAGATTATGTTCATTCATTCATTCATTCTTTATTTAGCCTTTAAAATCGAAATACATTTAAAACATATGTAACAAAATCAAGACACGTGGAAATCTAAGGAGGCAAGGATAAGCAAAAGCAATTAAAGTCGCTGTAGCTCACAGGCTTGCTATATCCATAATAATTCCGAATAAAGTACTGTTTCTATAATTTGACAGTATGATTTATATATAATTTACGTATAAAATACGTCGGCGATACTATAGATTTTAATTTGAATATCTTTTATTTCTTCATTTATAATAATCATTTAATGTAAAAAATTAAGTAAGTGCAACTCAGTGTCTCGCATTCATATGCCGTTTAGTAAATCAGTGCAGATTACCTCTTTGAGAATCGTGTTCACCTTTATCTATCACTGTACATCATAGTCCTACTGTAGGCCGGTAGATTGATTTATAACGGCATATTATCTATATATTTTATTAATATCCTAAAACCATACGTAATTGTTTGCATAATATAAGACACGATAGACGTATATTCTCTATATAATATATTAATTACAGTACATATAAATAGAGGTAAATTATTATATGCCTAATATAACATTATGCCTAATATAATATTTAAACGTGTTTAGAAATGGCCATTTTGAAAAGACACAGTCCTTCTCCGAGACCTGTGAAATACCAAAAAAATTAATTTAATGATTGATAATAAAAATTACCAAGTAAAGAATATCCACATAAATAATCTAGTTCCTAAAAAATATCAATTAAATCTATATAAACGAAAAATGTATATCCCGCTCTAACATGCATCCCGCTCGATCCATTCAAAATAGCGCAACCGATTTCAAACGCGACCGATTTCAAACGCGACCGATATCATCAAAAGTATAGCTCTAGCGGCGCGCCATACAAAATACCGGAAGTTGATTTTATCGCGAAAGATTTCAAACGCGACCGATTTCAGACGCGACCGATTTCATCGTAAACCAAATAATTAAGTAAGTAAGTGCAACTTAGTGTC
This sequence comes from Antedon mediterranea, assembly GCF_964355755.1. Taxonomy (NCBI): domain Eukaryota; kingdom Metazoa; phylum Echinodermata; class Crinoidea; order Comatulida; family Antedonidae; genus Antedon; species Antedon mediterranea. The sequence goes on along the minus strand of NC_092672.1, from coordinate 12,578,903 downwards.
TCACATTCATATGCCGTTCGTAAATCTCAATGTTTAAATATCAGTACAGATTACCTCTTGAATCGTGTTCACCTTATTATCCATACATTTATTCTCACATCTATCATTAATTGTACATCATAGTTCTACTGTAGGGCCGGTAGATTGATTTATAACGGCATAGTATCTATATATTTTATTATTATCCCAAACCATGCTCACTTCAGAGTGGCGGATATCGAATGCAAAAATCATAATCCATGCATCATCTTCTTTTATTGCATAAACCTCCTAAGTGATTAAAAAATACGCAATAGGCGCGTCTACTATTTATTATTTTCAAAACTTTAAACAGTGGCATGCCAATCTTTTCAAAAGCTTGCACAACATTCAATAAAACAAAAACAAAACATTTTTAAAACGATTTTCTAAAAGAACACATTACACTTCATTAAAACCTGAGTGTAAGATAAAATGAAAACACAAATTATTTATAAATAATGAGATAAATATTTATATTTACTGTACTTAAAAAATAACGTCAAATAGTAGGCATATTAAATAGAAATTCTAATATTCTGATTCAAAATTGAAAACATAATGAGCGTTTTCATTAAAAATGTATCTAATGCGCCATCAAATTAGCGCGACCAAAATAAAACGCGACCGATATCAAAAGTAACTAATTTTGTTATTTGGACTCAATTTAAACAAACCCAATTTGTGTTTTGTATGTAACATAGGTTCGAGGGATGGGGAAGGCGATACAGTAGGTACAAAGAGGAACAATTTTAAATATATTTGCATCCACTCAGTAACGAAATTTTTTTTTTCATGTTTTATAGGCCTATAATATAAATAATATACTACTATAGTACTAAATACAGTAAAACATTTCAGATTGAATACTTTATTGAGACTGTCACCTTCCTAAGTCGATTGAAATTGTAAAGTACGGTACATGTGACGATACACCACTACGACGTTTATATATTTTTTTAATTATTAATTAATACAAACATTGAGAAGCAACTGTCAATAATAAAGTATGTGTTTATAATCTAACAGTAGGGCCTACCCACACTCACAGTAATAAAGTTTGTTTGTATATTTGTTTATATTATATTTAACAGTACCAACACTCACAGTAAGAAATTTGCGATTCAAATGGCCATCAAAAGTGGTTAATACCTATTTACAGTATTTTACAGCATTGAAATAATATTTATGTTTATTCTCAAGGGCCCGTAAATGTACCTACTTGTGTTATACCATGGAGGTAGGCCTATACCTCTATGGTTAAACCAAATAGTTTGGAATGTTCCATTCATAGCAAATCAATACATTATACTGTATATATATAAATTTTGTATAAAGGCATAATACATCAAAATTGTATTTTTGTAAAGAAAATCGTCCCGTCTTCAACATTATGATGCTGTACTCGAGCTGTTCAACCGGTTTCCAGCTATTAAAAACAATTATCGTATTTAGGAGATAGGAAAATGCGAAGCATCCTCGTATTATTGTGTGCGGGTATTTTTCAAGATAGACATCCATAAGACAGTGTATACCACGATCGGAAAACACCCCTATTTGGGGCAAATCGTTGATCCTAAATTTGTTTTAATTGTCAATAACTACGGTAATTATCTAACTCTATTTAATTAGTAAACATGGTTGTTACATCAGGTGGTTAAAAAAAGTATCGAAAGTATGAACCAACTTATGTACCATCGACTAAAAATTCTAGAATAAGGCGCGATTTCCTGAATTTTCCCTTAAACGTAAATTTATATATAGATTAAATTGTTTTTATAATAAAGACTTTACAATTGATTGTAACTGCTGTTGTCCACTAAAAATATCAATTGGTACGGTTGGTTATATATTTTAGTTACTGACAATTTTAAATTTATGATTTATATTTATTGTTTAAAAAATGTAATGATGAATAACAATAAACAGTTAACATATCTACTATTGCAACATATTAACAATTGGGTTACATTAGGCCTACATCATCGCCCAATTCTTAGTCTGTCTGTCTGTCTGTCTATCTATCAATGAATATTTAAGTGATATTACACAGTCTGAGGTTAAAAGATTATAAATATTTTGATATTGTGTTGAAATCTAAATAGGATAAAACAAATATGTATACAGAGAAAATTTATATAACAGAGCCAAAACGATATAAAGATTGATATTCAGTATTACAAATTGAGATTCGGTATAATAATGATAAAATGGTATATATTGCAAAGATTGTGCTTTGTTTGAATACTTTGATAAAATTGTATAGTTTTACATTGATAAAGACATTTTGAACATACAGTAATATTACTTTCATTATTTACTTGAATTATATGATAAAATAACATACTAATAAATATTGCAAAGCTAAACCCAAACCGAAGTATGGGAATACGCCCTCGTCTTTAGCTAGGTTTATTTTTAAAGTTGTTGCTAGCATCAGTTGTGTCTCGGTCATCCCGGACTCGGGCGCCTCCTAGAAAACAATAATATAATAATAATGGTAAACTAACAATGGATCTAAACTCAAGAATATATACTGTATGCCGTACGTTTATATTTATTCTTGTGTATTTCTTAATTAAATTTTATTGATTCTTTTTCTTTTTAGACAATTGATAATTGAATATTGAATTGTTAAATTTATTTTAAGTTAAATTTATTTTATTTTTATTGATATGATCAAATGTATTAAATAATAGCAATTTAACTATTTTGACGAATATCCTGTGTTTGCTAGAGCATAAAATAGCCGTTTTATTAGTTACACACCCTTGCGCACGCAAAGACAACGACCGGCAGTATCTCTCTCCCAATCATCCCCTGTCTCGTGGCGTGGGCCCTTCCAAATCGCTTGACTTTGGTGGAACAGCATATGCTTAGCCTTCCTACTGTAGAAGCTAGGAAAACTAAGAAGGGCAATTCCATGCAAACATGGACATGACCAAAAAAATTCAAATTAATTAGTCAGCTCAAAATTTGTGTTTATGTTACTCTTTGAATATGTGGGAACTAGGTTTTTAACTTTTTCAATTCATTTATGAATTTTTGCAGCCAAAAAATTACGTTTATTCAATGTTGAATATATATTTTTTTTTAGGTGTGAAAAATAGGTAATTACGTTAACTGATTATTATTTCCCCAACAAAGCAATATTTATAAAGTAACATTTCTAAGTAATAGTACACTTAAGATGTATGGAAAATATGATATAACTACAAATGTTGAATATCCCATATATATATATATTCTGTTATATATTAGGGTATGTAATGCGAGTGACAACAAAAATTTTTTTTTTTTTTATACCATCGTGATGATAATTTTTTTTTAATGAAATTTTATAATTTAGCTATACTACTTTGAACAATTAAAATTTGATAAATAAAAATAAAAAATCCCCGTAAATACAAAATTGTTGAGACATTGACAAGTGAAATGCGAGTGACATGTAATGCGAGTGACGTTAAAAAATGGACAATGTAATGCGAGTGACATTACTAAAACTCTTTTTTTTGTAAAGTAAAATAGTAATTAATCTATAATTAGTTATGAATTAGTCCCAGAATTAGTATATACATTAATTTCATAATACAATGTGTGATTTAGCCCTTATTTGGAGGCAGTACAGTATAATAATTATAGCATTAGGTTTGTTGAGGGCAGCACAATCCCTAGCAATGACCTTTTTGCAGTTAAATCATTTGAAAAATCAATCATTATAAGAGCTCATTAAATAAAAAATTTATCAAATTTGGTACAATCTTTTGTGAAGATAAGAATAAGTATACATTTTTATTTAATCACAATTTTTAAGTTTTTTTTTCTTATATTGTTAGTGTTAATTATTTCAAATTCTATAATTTGAAAACACTGCATAGGCCTAGGCTATAATAATTTATTTATATATTATTATTTACTAGGCATATTTTACACCACCAGGTCTAAAGCACTATTATTATTTAAAAATAATTTTAAAATATCATTCACATTTGCATCCTGCTTTTAGAAATGGCCGAACGACAAAGAAAGTACCTAGAAAAACTGAAAGCCGAGGGAAAATACACCTCATACAGAAACAAACAAAATGAAATTTCGAAAAGAAGTAAAAAAGTGAAAGAAAAGAGAAAATTCTAGCTCTGCCACCAGCTTTGAAGAAGCAGAAGATTGATGCTCTTAAAGTTGCTAATAGAAAACGTGTGGCTAAGTTCAGAGCAAAGAAGGCTGCTTTGGCATCAGACGGGCCATCACCTTTTAGAAGTGCTATAGCTTTTGCTAAAGCCACTACCAGGGCAAAAAGAAGGCTTGATGCTGGTTTGCGAAGAACTTTGAGTTCCATAATTTGTAAAATGGCTGTTTGAATTTTCTATTTTCATTTTTAGTGACCGTTAAAGTGTTACTGTGTTTATAAAAAAACAAGATGTTCTGTTAGTGTTAAAAATAGATGATGTCCTTTAGAACTTCATCCAAATGAGTTGAAATAAAAGTTTTTACTTGAAAATTGATATAAAATCCTTTGAGTGGTTTAATGTTGCATTATTTAATTATTGTATACTTTTCTTCGTTCTAAAATCTGCTTTGTTTAGTAAATACTAAGTTCATTTCTTACGGTAATGCGAGTGACAGTAATGCGAGTGACAGGACTTTTTTGTTAAAATGTCAAATATTTTTAAAATCTGTGTAATGTTGAATTTTTTTATTATCCTATTTTATACTTTAAAAGTATAGCAATTAAAAATATAAGATCTTTTGATTCATATATTTTTAGTTTAAGGACACGTTCTTATCAAATCTAATCAAATTTTTGTTGTGTCCTTTTTGTGTAATGCGTGTGACAGAATTTCGCAATGGCGTCATTGTCGAAGTAAAAGACATACAATTTTTTTTAAAGTATTTTATTAAAGACTTGCACCTAAAGTATGTTCATATAAAACATTGACTTAAAAATCCAATTAGTATAGAAAGTACAAAGCTTAGACTAACAAAAATGACTGTAATGTGTAATGCGAGTGACCATGGAATTGCCCAGAAAATATTCCTACAAATAAAGTGTAATACAATAAAAATTAGCTCAAAACCATAATGTTTTTTAAGATTTTTAAGACTTAATATAATTATACTGTTTAGCTCCAACAGAGAATTAAAATAATTTGTGTTTAAATAAAACAAACAAAAAACAACAATTTTACGTAATTAACAGGTAAATTAATTTTATTTATTAATATATGCTTAAATGTTGAGTTTCATTTTTCAGCAGCCACTGAATGATTGGCAACTACAGAGTGCATTTTTTCAATGGATGAGTAAGTTATTTCTTCAAACTGTGGAGGACTGCATTTTTTTTTATGGAGAAGAAAGCTTTACATTTTATATCCAACAAACTTTTAATATTATAAATAGTTCAACGAAAAGTGTATTTATTATTATTTAGAAACATGAACAATAAACATATTAACATTATCGACCGAATATTCTTGCCATGATGCATTTTTATATTCTTTTTTTTTCTCAGAAAAGTATTACTAAGAGCTGTATCAAGCTATACAGGCTTGGAAGAAATTGAAGAAATATGTAAAACATATCCACATCTTGTGAACTCCGTAGATAAGGTATAGAAACTATATATATATAATTATACAATCCATATATTTTTAAAAGGATATTATTCACACTGAACACTGAATCCAGCGGATTAATAGACATACAGTAAACTGACTCAGCGGATTAATATGCATACAACGTTCGGTATGAGCTTTCTCATAAGGATTAACCGGAGCTTCAAAAAGGTCTTCAGAGATACCGTACTTCTAATTGCGTTGAATATGATCTTTTCTATAAGTTATACTAGCTTGTCAAGTGAATATGACTTATTTATGAAATAATACACCCTGCAAAAAGTTACTAAATCTTTGCAAAGTGTTTTATACTAAAAGAAATATGATATAAAACGTTTACGGTGAAATTAAGTGGGTGAAAAACAAGAACCCTTTTTTAAACTGTTGATTAATGGGTATGAAAACATTTATTAATAAACAATAACAGACACAATCTACTCTACTAATAGACTATAACTGCGGCCTCACTACACTTATTTGAGTTGAGATAACCCGTAAAAGAAAAAAAAACGGAAGGCGTGTAATCAAGCCACAATAGAGATAATTTATTATACTATAGGTCGTGCCCACAGATGGTTCTCGAATACACAGTAATTTCAGCGTAACAAAACTGGCGATTTCAAATACCGCAGGACTATAATACATTGTCGTTTACAGAAACGAATAAATAGACACGATGTTTTATGTAGTCAACTAAAATTAGCACCCTGGGAATTACTTCCGAAGGAGAAACTTATCACAAAATGAGTCCAGATTTTTTATTTGGACTCATTTAAAGAAACCCAATTTGTGTTTTGTATGTAACATTAGGGTTGAGGGATGGGAAAGCGGATAAGTACACAGAGGAACAATTTTTAAATATATTCTTTATCCACTCAGTAACGAACTATTTTTTCAATGTTTTATAGGCCTATAAATAGTATACTCTAAATACAGTAAAACATTTGCGATTTACCGTAATACTTTGTTAAAACTGTCACTGTCATAATCGATTGAAATATTAAAGTACATGTCATGGTACACCACTACGACGTTTATATTTTTGGTAATTATTAATTAATATAAACGTTGAGAACGAACTGTCAGTATAAAGTTTATTTGTATATAATAATGTGTTTATATCTAACAGTAGAGCCTATCCACAATCTCAGTAATAAAGTTTATTTGTATATATTTTTATAATTACATCTAACAGTATACGAACATTCACAGTAAGAAATGTTCGATTCAAATGAGGACCAAAAATAGTTGGTATTTACAGTATTGTCAAAGTATTGCAAGTTTATTCTCAAAGGGCCCATATATTTACCTACCGTATGTGTTAAACCAAGGGCTCATAAATTTACCTACTTGTGTTAAACCAAACTCTGGCAGACTGAGAGATTGGGATGTTCCATTCATCGCAAATCAATACATTTGTATAATCGTATATTAAATCTATCAAAATAGTATTTTTTTAAAGAAAATCGGCCTGTCTTCAACATTATGATGCTGTTCAACCGGTTTTCAGCTATTAAAAACAATTATCGTAGGAGGAGATAGGAAAATGCGAAGCATCCTCGCATTTTAGTGGCGGGTATTTTTCAAGATGGACATCCATTAGACAGTGTATACCACGATCGGAAAACACCCCTATTTGGAGCAAATCGTTGAACCTAAATTCGTTTTAATCGTCAATAACTAATTATCTAACTTAATTTAAGTAGTAAACAGGGTACATCAGGTGGTTAAAATCAGTACCGAAAGTACGAACCAACTTTATATACCATCGAGTAAAAATTCTAGAAGTAAAGCGCGATTTACCGAATTTTGCCCTTACGTAAATTTATATATAGATTACATAGCCTATGTAAATACGCGAACGTGATTGGTTGAAACTGCATCACATGACTACCGCTGCGAGGATCGTAAATCGTATATATGTATCCTCGAGAACGATGATATTGACTGTGTAATTTTTGCGTAATTATCGTGTCCCCTGTCATTAAACATAAACATTCTCGAGTTCGATGATATTGACTGTGTAATTTTCATGTGGCAACACTCGCGTTTGCCGATAAATAAACAAAAGTCATCTACTCGATCTTGAACTCGGGTGGAATTGCCACTCCATCGCAAGACAACGCTTCAACCGCTGCGCCACGGAAGTTGCTTGAAGAAATTAATCTTCTAAACTATTTAAGCTATGCATACATAGCGCCCTCATTTGTTTTTAGTCCACCCTAAATGTGATGAAACACAGTTTGTGATTGGTCAATACTCACGGTAGTAACCTAGTAACTAGTACGCGCTGAACATCCGTTGATTCGGCTCCTCGAACAGAAGAAGACAAATTGTTTATTCGGCCTACCTGATTTAATATTATTATTAATAGGCTTATTGATGGAAATTCTCCTGTTAATTTAAACGACCTAGGCCTAAGTGAATATTTTATTGCCAAGGAATCATTAATTAGTAATTATCTGTATATTATTCTTCGCAAGGTAAGGTGTCTAGGCAGGCTTGTTTAAATACAATACAAATACATAGGAGGCCTAGCCTAGCTTCACCCAACCCAGCAGACTTGTTCTTGGCTATATAATATAACAGATATTGCCTTTTATATCGGTTAAATATAAGATTTGACATCCCCTCGGGAATGATATTAAGTTCTCGGGAAATATATATTCCCTCGAACTTAATATCATTCCCTCGGGGATGTCAAATCTTATATTTAACCTCTAAACAGTCAATATCTGTATAATATAACTTCTCAATAGTAGCCTATGACATAACATGTAGAAATCGCAATAAGACCTATGGATTATACGCTAGTATCGTCTCAGCTAACTGCACTAGCTAGGGAGATTTTATTTCTAATATACGCCACATGTTATTTCATGCAAATTATTCCAGATGAGCGTTACATTGCTCCCTGCAATGTTTACACAGATCTGTTCATATTAGATTATTTTATCTCTTTTTTTGTATTATATCACTGTTAAGTTTTACCATTGATAGGCCTATCTAACAATTATACATTGCTACGTGTTGGCTTAAGGGGAACATTCAATACATTTAATGTGATTTATAGTTCATTTTATCTGTCTGTTAATAAAACCATACTGAAAAACAGTCTTATCTACACTAGTGTGGAATAAGCGAATATATTTTACTTCTGAAGCAACAACTTTACTTGATTCGTCATCAATTTAATCGGCCAACCGCCTTTTTTGGTAAGACCTACCTGGTGAAGAAATGTAGAACTACTCACCCATCCGGTATCTGAAATCAATTGATTACTGTAGCATGCACGGTTCTACTGACTATATCACTCGGATTAGAAGATGTTTTCTATGGAAGTTGCATAGCTGATTTTTTGTACCCGGGTAGCTACATAAACTTGATATCTTTTTAGATTTTTAGCAGATACGTGCATTGACCACATACTACTTCACAAGCATCTGATATAATGAATTTCTGCCTGCTTGACTTCTCTGAACCATTGTGGTTTGTAGCATCGACTGACTTTCCAGTTTTCCAGCAGATGAACAGTGTCTTCATACCACTTGGATTATATTTCGAATTTAGAATAAAATATCTTTTAAGAATAGAAAATTCTGCTCCAAGTGATGTAATGAGAGGAGAATGTCGATGATTCCCTATCCAAACTCCAAGTATAATTTAATTCGTTAGTAGCTGAGAGTAGGGCGCCTAAACCAAATAGATTATGAAAAATTCATTAAACAATTTTATGAATTTCAACATAGAAAAGCGCAACAAAACGAGCGATTTGGGTCAATGGTGTAACACTTATTATGTATAAATGGATTTGGAAACATGGCATGCTCAACAGGTCAAAAATATTTTTTATTTCAAAATTTAAACAAAGGCGAGGCTTATTGGTACGACAACAATTCTATGAGATAATAGGTTACACTCTCTATAAGCTCCAATATTTCACACGCATTCAATATAAATTATGTTGGAATGGAAGAATACTTAATTAAAATTACAAACATAGACACATTGTGACTAAACTAAGACTAGGAATATTATAATTAGAAAAATGAAGATGGAATCGTATTAGGCCTAATAGAAATGATAGACTATGCAAATTATGCTCTCTACAATCAATTGAAGATGAATTCCCTTTAATTTATTCAGATAGTAGAACTAAGTTCCTCTTACACAAATAATCCATCTAAATTAAAATATATTGTCCTTATGTCTACTACAAATACTGATCTCATTACTAAACTCAGAAAATATTTAAACGCACTCTATACATTGTATGTTTGCCGTCTGCCAAAGTTGATTGAAACTACCCCCTCTATAATTATTTAACGGCAAGCTAACTAGAGAGGGAAAGAGGCGAGATACATTTTTGTTGTTGATGGTTTTGATTGCTCTCAACTCAAGCATGCATTTAATTCGGGTCAGTCTAATTACCGAAAACAACTGAAAACAACCGAAAATAACCGAAAACAACCACAAATAACCGAAAACAAACCGAAAACAAACCGAAAAAAAATTTAAAAAATCTAAATACCGAAAACAAATTTTGTATAATATTTTTTTTAATGTCGCCCTCTATTGATGGGTGTTTCTAAAGCTAAGACCTTACAGAGGCGCAAAAGTCATGGAAGACCCTAAGAAATGGTAGTGTGCACAAAATACAACTCAAAATCGTACAAATTCAATACACCGTAGATTACATTTACTTACAAAATCTATAAACACATTTCGTTTTTAGTCTTTTCAAAAACAAAGCATGATTTTACCTAACTTTGCGTTTTCGTCCCCGGTTTTCGTCACTTATTAAGTGAATACTGAAGCGATTAAGGATAAAAACGTTATTTACTCGACTACAGTAATTTTACTGAATAGATTTTATTGTGAATCCTTTATAGTGAGCTTGTTTTATGTATACTTTATAGTCCCTAGTATCTTTGTATAATTATCTTTGAAAATCTATAATTAAATCGATCATGATTAACCATAGTCAATTTACTTTCTATACTATGGATTAACATATTCACAAATTGTAGGAGCAATGCGCTGGTTTCTGGATCAAAAATCGAAAGACTAAAATTAAAATATTTTTATAGATTCTGTAAGTAAATGCGATGTTATCGTTGATTGATTGCACGATTTTTAGTTGTATTTTGTGCACACTACCATCGTAGGGTCTTCCTTGGCTTTTGCGCGCGCGGTTTTGTCTCTGTTATGGTCTTAGATTTAGAAACACCCATCAATAGAGGGCGACATTTAAAAAATATTATACAAATTTGTTTTCGGTATTTAGATTATTTTATTTTGTTTTCGGTTTGTTTTCGGTTGTTTATGGTTGTTTTCCGTTGTTTGTGGTTGTTTTCGGTTGTTTAGGGTTGTTTTCGGTTGTTTTCGGTAATTAGACTGACCGATTTAAATCTCACTGTTGATAAATAGTAGTTTGTTATTGTTGTTTGATTTAATTTTAACGCATTTATTGTGATTTTGAGATCCTCATCTCTCTTCCAAGAAGTTTGTTATGACACTGGCCAAATGTGGTGAGACAGATTTTGTTACTTGTTTATGTTATTTAATAGTTAACGAGCATTTTAGCCCTCCCCTAGCCTAGGCCTAGGCCCTAGGCCTACTAGAGGCTAGCCGAATTGTGAGACCCTATACTCCGTATATGTCATATACATAGTGTGTTTCTTTATTTACCTTACCTCGGGTTGGCACCGGCACATGTATATTATATCGGCCAAAGACCATAATAATAATTGTTTCTTGGATCATTCAAAAGGAAAGAAATTAACCAACCAACCAACAATTCAGATGCTAACGGTTCGTCTAGTGTAAATTCTGCTTGCACCTAGCCTGTAAAACGTTCATTCATGTAAAGTACGGGAGCTGCGAATCCCAATGGATCATAAATTGAACAAATAATATCTAAAATAGTTCATCTATATTATCTATTTATTAGTATCTTTTAGAATACATACAAGCAACAAATAAAATGTTTAACATGCATATACATGATAACTGGAAAATAAAAGAGAAAGATTAATAACAGAGACGGCATTATGGTAATATAATAACTGTTACTGTAGATGCACTTGACTTGAAGTAAGTTTTCGGAAGCGTAAACCCAACAATGGATCGTAAAAACAGATGGATTATGCGACGTTGGCAAGCGTCAAGTTTAATCTAACTTTCTTCTTTCCAGGATGGAAACACACCGCTACATAGACATGTTACGCTTGGCGATGGTAATGTAGAGATAGTGAACAGTCTTATAGCTCACGGAGCATCAATCACAGCAACAAACAATGTAAATTACTCTTATACAATGTTGTTTAAAAATCATTAACGTAATTATTTGTACTGTATTAGTTAACACTACAAATTAATTTGTATTATCTCCCGTTATAAGCAAATCCTAGATTTGTTTAATGTGTTTTTCATTTGAAAAATGTTTAGTTATTATCAAAGCAAAAATACAATTTAAAGTATATTGAAAATCGTATAGCTGTAGCGTTTTAGATCAAACAAGACGCTAAATTAATACTTTTAAAATGTGTTCAGTGCTAACCCCTCTGTATTATAATAATTAAAATCAGCAAGTTGTATTATTTTCTTAATACCAGGTCTTTCTATATAATTTACAGTCACTCTTAATGAATTAGAAAATGAATATAGAAAAGAAAAATATTTAATATAATAATACATTTATTCTTAAAAAAAATGCGTCAAGTTTAATCTAACTTTCTTCTTTCCAGGAGGGAAACACACCGCTACATAAACACGTTACGCTTGGCGATGGTATTGTAGAGATAGTGAACAGTCTCATTGCTCACGGAGCATCAATCAAAGCAACAAACAATGTAAATTACTCTTTTACAATGATTTAAAAAGCATTAATTATTTGTATTAGTTAACACTACAAGTTAATTGACATTATCTCCCGTTATAAGCAAACCTTAGATTCGTTTAATGTGTTTTTCATTGGAAAATGTATAGTTATTATCAAAGCAAAAATACAATTATATTGAAAATCGTGTAGCTGTAGCATTTTGGATTTAACAAGAACCGAAATTAATACTTTTCTACTACTGCATAAGTAACCACTAGATTCGTTTAATATGTTTTTCATTGGAAAAAATGTATAGTTATTATCAAAGCAAAAATACAATTGAAAATATACTAAAAATCGTATACCTGTAGCGTTTTAGATCGAACAAGACGCTAAATTAATACTTTTAAAATATGTTCATTGCTAACCCATCTGTATTATAATAGTTAAAATCAGCAAGTTGTATTATTTCTTAATACCAAGTATTTCTATATAATTTACAGTCACTCTCAATGAATTAGAAAATGAATATAGAAAAGAAAAATATGTAATAATAATAATAATACCTGTATTCTTGAAAAAAAATGCGTCAAGTTTAATCTAACTTTCTTCTTTCCAGGATGGAAACACACCGCTACATCAACACGTTTATTTTGGCTATGGTGAGGTAGAGATAGTGAACAGTCTCATAGCTCACCGAGCATCAGTTACAGCAACAAACAATGTAAATTACTCATTTACAATGATTTAAAAATCAATAACGTAATTACTCGTATTAGTTAACACTGCAAGTTAATTTAAATTGTCTCCCGTTATAAACAAACCCTAGGTTCGTATAATGTGTATTTCATTTGAAAAATGTATAGTTAGGCCTATTATCAAAGCAAAAATACAATTTAAAATATATTAAACATCGTGTAGCTGTAGCATTTTAGATTGAACAAGACGCTAAATTAATAACTCTGTTCATTGCATAGCCCGTCTTTATTTTAATAATTAATGTTGTATGTATAGAAAAACAACATGGATGGCAAACATAAAAAAGGAAACAGAACTTTTCACACGCGGACCTATACACATGCTAGCTCAAAAACGTACTGAGTGGCGAACACAAGTGAGACGCGCAATGTCTAACGACGATTAGCGTTTTAGGAGGGGGGGAATAATAATAATAATAAGATTTTTATAGCGCACATACCACTCCAGAGTGCTCAAGGCGCATTTAAAAATAAAAAAGAAATAAATCATACAAATTCCTGGCAAATAAAATGCAATTTCTTTGGAGGGTCCCCATCCGTTGTTATTCTGTCGCGGTCCCGGACCCCTACCTAGGTGACCAAACAAAGGAGCAGGATACACATTTGCCTTGCCACAGACGACCGGGTGCTCAGAGACAACAACCAAGACAGAGGCACCCCAAAGATAATGCTGGCCAGGAAAAGGTATACAAAACAATTCTAAGTCTAAACAACTTTAAGAAACCTCATGATTTCCATATGCCTTAATGAATAAATGTGTTTTTAATAATTTTTTAAAAGTATCAACAGTTTTGCAAAATCTTATAGAGCTCGGTAGAGCATTCCACAGACGAGGAGCAGTAACGGAGAATGCTCTGTCACCCCATGAGTGGTGAGACTTAGGCTGATGTAGAAGCAGCGAGTCACTAGAGCGCAGATTACGTCCGGGAACATACAGCCTAAGCATGTCAGAAATATATTCAGGAGCCATGCCATTTATAGACTTAAAAACAAAAAGTAATATTTTAAAAACAATGCGGTACCTAACAGGGAGCCAATGCAATATTTCCAAAGTGTTTGATATGTGTCCATATCTTGGTAATTTTTTAACAACTCGTGCCGCTGTATTTTGAATCAGTTGGAGCCTGTGGAGTTGTTTTTGTGGTAGCCCGTATAGCAAAGAGTTTCCCATATCTAGTCGTGAAGTGACAAAAGCATGAACAAGTTGTTTAGCTGCTGTCTCATTTATAAACTTACGAATCCTTCGAATGTTTCGCAAGTGAAAAGACGACGCAGAAATAGTTTTTGAGATATGAGAAATCATAGTCATACCCACATCCATTTCAACCCCAAGATTTCTAACCTGCCTAGCCGGGTCCATTTGGGTTTCACCAATGTGAATAAAGCTTGGTGGCAGTTTTTCCAACTGCTGTTTTGATCCAAAGAGAACAAATTCTGTTTTTTCATCATTTAATTTAAGAAAGTTGTTTTTCATCCAGACACGCAATTCATAGATACAATGTTGGAGCAATTCCAAAGAAATGTCACTGTGTTTCATAGTAGGTTTAAAAGAAATATAAATCTGAGTATCATCAGCATAAACATGATAGCACAGATCATATTTACTTATGATATCCCGTATCGGGTGTAAATAAATAGTAAAACCATTGCGGCCCAAGAACAGATCCTTGTGGTACCGAAAAGTTTAGAAAAGAAGCTTTTGAAATAGCATCACCAATACATACGTGTTGAGGTCGTTTTTCCAAATATGACCGACACCAATCAAGTGCATTTCCTTCAATACCAATATAAGTACTGAGTCTATTTAGCAACACAGAATGATCAACCGTATCAAATGCTGCACTTAAATCTAATAATACTAGAGCAGTTAGCTTTCCATCATCCATCCCACGTAGGATGTCATTATTTACACGAAGTAATGCCGTTTCAGTACTGTGATGCGCTTTGTAGGCAGATTGATACGGATCAAGTAGGCCATGTTTTTGTACATGCGACAAAATCCGTTTAGAAACAACCTTCTCAATTATTTTTCCTAAAAAACTAAGATTCGAGATAGGTCTGTAGTTTTTCAGAATCTCGGGATCTAGACCTGTTTTTTTCAATGTGGGTCGAACATGGGTGACTTTTAGAGACTCTGGGAAAGAACCACTTTCAAGAGACTTATTAACAATATGTGTGATTAATGGAATAAATGCAGAAGTACATTTCTTTATCAGTGAAGTTGGTACCGGGTCAAGTGCACATGATTTAGAGGGAGAATTTTTGACAATTTTTAAAATTTCCTCATCACTTGCAGGTTCGAACTGAGAAAACCGTATAGACCTAGTTAAACCATAAGATATATTACATTTATCAGAAGCAGTTATAACTTCGCCAGTATTTTCATTTTCTAGTGAATCACGAATTGATTTAATTTTATTTACAAAAAACACAGAAAATCTTTCAGCAAGAGCTTCATCGGAGACAGACGAAGGAAGGACCGATGACTTGGAGTGATGTAAAAGTTTATTTACTATATTGAAAAGTTTCTTTTGATCACCTGTGCAGTCACTAACCAGACTAGAGTAATACCGCGTCTTGGCCTTTTCAATCAGTCCATTTACAACGCATCTTTGAACACAGTATTCCTGTCTATCCTTAGGAAGCTTTGATTTCATCCATTTACGTTCAAGTTGACGACGTACTTTCCTTTCAGATCGAATTTCATCGGTATACCACGGTTTAGCGTCCTTTTGCCTAATTGTTTTGTTCTGAACTGGCGCATGTAAATCAAGTACAGCTCTGAGATCAGAATAGCTTTCTACACTGTCTTCAAGAATTACACTTAAATCAGTTATATTAAGCCCCTTTCTCACAGAGCTGAGTGCCAGGAATATTGCGGGAATATACCATTACCATGCCGGTATGGATTTCTGTGAGAACGGGTCGTCTCGGCATCATGCCGGCACCATGCCGGCATCGACATGACCTGCTTTAGACCTAGTAATATTCTAGGGATATTCCCCGCAATGCCAGACGGGCATTCTGTGAGAACGTAACGCCGTTATATTCCCGGGTTCCCTGTCGAGGCTTCAGACACCTTGCGCGGTAAAGTGTATGGTTGTATCACTTTGGCGCCGATTCAATTCAATTAACAATAATAATGTCGAACTGGAGGGATAATGAGATAAGAGAGAGAGAGGGACAAGAAGAAATTTGTAGCATAATCTATAGCAGGCCTAGGCCATATAGCTCTTTGTTGGTGCCTAACTAGCCTGACCCTTCGTCGCCTTGTAAATTGTACAGCCTTCTAAGGTGTTTTACAGATTGCCGATGACGACTAATTAATTGCTGTACCTGTATAATATATGCACAATATACTGTACATAGCATTTATTGCATAAATATGCTATAAAGGAAGATAATAATCTGTAACTTAACATTCGCCGCCATATATCCCTAGACAAAAATAATAACAATAAAGGACGCCCTCAATAATTATTTTGTCAGAGACTTTTTATTGGCCGAATATGCCCGACTCCTTTCTCACAGAAAGCCGGTATATACCGGTTATATTTCCGGCACGATAGTCCGATGAGAATGGGTATATGCCGGTAACGATACCAGCACGACGCCAGCACTGTACCGGTATATTGCAGACACATCTGTGAGAAAGGGGCTTTAGACACACAGGCTTTAATGTCATTTGTGAATTTCTCAATATCAATTTGTTTTAGGTTGCGACTTTTTCTTACAGTTTTTGTGTGTTGTGGGCCGTTTAAGATCAAACTTGCAAAATATGGCAAAATGATCTGACAGGCCAGGGTGTATCTTTACATCCGAGAGAAGTAGATCATCTCTAGTGATGATAAGGTCGAGGCAGTGCCCACTACAGTGTGTGGGTTCATTTATATGCTGCTGGAGACCAAACGATCTAAGCAGTGTTTTAAATCTATCCGCTGCCACATTTTTTTTATTATCCATATGGATATTAAAGTCTCCGCAGAAAACAATTTCAGACGAAAAGAGAATAAAGTCAAACAACATTTTTTCAAAATCATTTAGGAACTCTGTAACAGACAAGGTTGGTGGTCGATATATGTTAACTAAACGAAGAGATTTCGAGTTAGACGTAATATGCACATGTATAGCCTCAAATGATGCATATGTATGTACATCCGTTTTCAAGTTAACAACTAGGCTTGACTTAGACAGAATTCCAACACCACCCCCAGTTTTGTCCACCCTAGGGACATGCACAAAGCGATATCCTAGTGGAGTTAAATCTCCAATCACAAAATCATCATCTGGTCTTAACCAGGTTTCAGACACCGCCACTACATCTAGATTATAGCTAACAACTAAGTCCACAAATTCATCACACTTGTTACGCAGTGAACGTGCATTTAGAATGCCAAAATTAAGATGTGCTTTTTCTATAGACCTATGCTTTTCTGTGGATTTAGTACTCGTCTCACCATTTCCAGATACTTGCTCCACTCCTTTTCTTGAGGCTTTGCGTTGCGTGGATCGAGCATTAAGTACACATAATTTTAATTTAGAAAAATGAGTACTTATGGCGCTGTGTTCTTTTGCAGTCGGCGAAAGGACTTAGAAAATGAATTAGAAAATGAATGTAGAAAAGGATAAATATGTAATAAATACCTGTATTCTTAACAAAATGCGTCAAGTTTAATCTAACTTTCTTCTTTCCAGAGAGGAAACACACCGCTACATGGACACGTTGAGTGTGGCCGTGGTAATGTAGAGATAGTGAACAGTTTTATAGCTCATGGAGCATCAATCTCAGCAACAAACAATGTAAATTACTCTTTTACAATGATTTAAAAATCAATAACGTAATTATTCGTATTAGTTAACACTACAAGTGAATTTAAATTGTCTCCTGTTATAAGTAAACTCTAGATTCGTTTAATGTGTTTTTCTTGGAAAAAATGTATAGTTTATATTATCAAAGCAAAAATACAATTTAAAATGTATTGAAAATCGTGTAGCTGTAGGGTTTTAGATTGAACAAGACGCTAAATCAATACTTTTAAAATGTGTTCAGTGCTAACCCTTCTGTATTTATAATAATAATTAAAATCAACAAGTTTTATTATTTTCTTAATAGGTTTTTCTATATAATTTACATTCACTCTTAATTAATTAGAAAATGAATGTAGAAAAGGATAAATATTATAATATAATAATACATATATTCTTAAAAAATGCCTCAAGTTTAATAATCTAATTTTCTTCTTTCCATCAGCTTGGAAGCACACCGCTACATAAACACGTTACGTTTGCCGATGGTAATGTAGAGATATTGAACAGTATCATAGCTCACGGAGCATCAGTCACAGCAACAGACAATGTAAATTACTCTTTTACACAAAAAAACTCTTTTTTACAAAGTTAATTTAAATTATGTCCCATTATAAGCAAATCCCATAGATTCGTTTAATGTGCTTTTCATTGTGAACAAGTGTAGCCTATAGTTATTATCAAAGCAAATTAAGTATAATTTAAAATATATTAAAAATCGTGTAGCTGTAGCGTTTTAGATTGAACAAGACGCTAAATTAATACTTTAAAATGTGTTCAGTGCTTACCCGTCTGTATCTATATAACAAACAATGTAAATTACTCTTTTAAAATAATTTAAAAAATCATTTACGTTATTATTCGTATTAGTCAGCAATATAAGTTAATCTAAATAAGCTCCCGTATAAACAAACCTTGGAGTTGTTTAATTTATTTTAATTGTGAAAAGTCATATTTATTTATCAAAGTAAATATAAGTTTAAAGTATTTTAAGCATCATATAGCTGTCACGTTAATACCAATACTTTCAAAATTATGTTCATTGCTAACACCTCTCCACGTCCCAATTAAAATCAACTAGTTGTATTATTTACAGTACTGTTATACTGTTGTCTATCGTAGATAAATAACAAAATACTCTATTTACTTAACAATTTTTTGACCATAGACCTTGCGGACTATGATGCCGAACCAATAATGTCGCTTATGTGTATGATTTCATAAAAAGTAATAAAACGATGGGACCCCGTTTACATTACTGAAGTCAATTTTTTACCCTAATTCTGATTTATCATCGAACTTTCAATCTATAATCGATAAACATATGCTTCACACCCCGGCTGTCATTCCCGGCTGTCCACCTGCCAGACGCATTTCCAGTTGCCTCCAGAGTTTAAATAATTGTACTTGTATAATCGCCTACACCCGCCAGACAAGTCCTGGCGATTTGGCAGGGATGATCATCGAAGTTACCTACTGAAAGACGAGTAGCCCACGAGAAGCAAAATATACAATAATTAGATGTAGTAGTTAATTGCTTGTTATAATTGTAGGAGCAGAACGAATACAATATTAAATTTGTTTAAACCTTAGTTCTAGTATCTAAAGTGTAAAATGTATATTATAATACATAAAACTTTCTGCTCTCCAGGAGGGAAACACACCGCTACATGGACACGTTAGGTTTGGTGGTAATTTAGAAATAGTGAACAGTCTCATAGCCCACGGAGCATCACTTAAAGCAAGAAACAAGGTACCGTAAATTAATGCAGCAACATTGCATTTGCATTTTTAAATTTTGCTTATTAAGCAAACCACTACTGTACGCCTATATCCAAGGTATACTCTTATTTTGATTAGGAGTATGTTATTAACTTAACTAATATTACAAATCTTTTGTTAACTAATACACAATAATCATCATCTTGATGGAGCCAAAGAATATCAGAAAGGGCGCCAATTGTTTAAAGACATTATGTTAGCATCTAAATATTAATGCTACTAAATTTTTTTAATTTTATGTATCTCTTCCAAAGCCACCGAACGGTACGTGCTCACATTTGGCACACTGATGTTTATTGATGGGCCGCACACGATAGGCTATGTCACTTTGCTGAATTTTAAGGATAAACACTAAAAAAAGCAAACAATAGCAGTAATTTGACGTCTCAAAGAAAAAATACACCCAAAAAGTAATAGTTTGTGTCCGAGCGCATCGTCAAATTTCGACTACTTTTTGTGTTGATTTATTCCAATACTTCATTAACATACTTTCGTTATGTTATTGCGCGCATCATGGTATTCACACAGCACCATTTTTCCATTTTCGTAAAGTCCCATATCCAGTATTGCTTTCATTTTGTAGCTCATGGTTACTTAAAAGTGAAGGAATACTTGGTGTATAACAACATCCATGGCTTTTTATGAGGGAAGAGTGCGCTTATATGATACTTACTCATCCCATGCGAATTAGTATATAATCATATATTAAAGCAGACAAAGACCACGCGGAGCACGGGTTACTGCTAGTGGTGGTAAATTCTCATAGATGCGATAATTAACATGTACATTTAATACAGTATCGACTATTCTTTTATAATATTTTTTTTAATAGCATTTTTAATAATAATAATAATAACTGGTGCTTGATATTGCGCATTATGCTGAAAGCATTAATGCGCTTTACATAGACAGAACAATTTAGAAAATTAAAAATTCAAAATGTGGCTTTTGAGAGATTTTTAAAGTGTATTCAATCACAATAAACATTAAATGGTAGAGCAGTTACTATTTTGTTTGTTAGTCCAAAGGTACTCAGATTGTGTCATATTAACGTGTGCACACTATTTTAAACTTATGCATGTGTTTATTACAATCCGGATTATGTAAATTACTAGTTTACTCGCTTCTCTCGCATCTAGGTCGTCCACAGATGCTTCTCGAATACATAGTAATTTCAGCGTTAAACAAGGCCAACAGCCATAAGTCGCATGCTCTCAGAAAAAACATCAAAACAGTTCAAAAAGTACAGAAAAGCGATAAAACGCATAGTGATACCGGACCGACAGACAGACCGACCGACCGACATAGTGAACTATTGAGTCGCGTCCACGCGACTAAAAACTGGCGATTTCAAATGTACGTACCACAGGACAATGTCATTTATTTACAATAACGAATAAATAAAAACGGTGATTTATGTACTCAACTAAAATTAGCACCCTGTGAATTACTTCCGAAAGAGAAACTTGTCACAAAATGAGACCAATTGTTTGAGTCAAATTTAAACAAACTTAATTTGTGTTTTGTATGTAACATTAGGGTTGAGGGATGGAAAAGAGGATGAGTGCAAAGAGGAACAATTTGTTAATATATTCTTTATCCATTTAGTAACGAAATATTAATTGTTTTCATGTTTTACAAATAATATATCACTAAATACATTAAAACATTGCGATTTAATACTTTGTTGAAACTGTCACCGTCATAGTCGATTGAAGTACAGTACAGTACATGTAACGATACATCACTACGACGTTTATATTTTTTTGTAATTACATTATTAATTAATAAAAACGTTGAGAAGCAACTGTCAATAATAAAGTTTATTTGTATATGTGTTTATATAATGTAAAACAATTTATGAAAAACACCTCTATTGGGAGCAAATCGTAAATTCGCTTTAATCGTCAATAAATAATTATCTAACTCAATTTAATTAGTAAACAGAGTTACATAAGGTGGTTAAAATCAGTACCGAAAGTACGAACCAACTATATATACCATCAAATAAAAATTCTAGAAGTAAGAGGCGATTTACCGATTTTTTCCCTTACGTAAATGTATATATAGATTAATAAAGTAACAGTGGATAATACTTTAATACAATTTTTTGTATAGCGAGGACAAACACCAGCATCTGCTTTGAAGGATAATAGTGATATCTCCAAAGAAAAGAAAAATACGATATTGAAGTTACTTGACAGTAAGTTTGTATTCATTAATACACTTTGATTGAGTTTTGCATCATGAATATTAAAGTACAGTGTATTACTAATGACACACAATGAATATTGTACTGAACCTTTGAACTGTATGAATGTGAAGAAGATGAGCTCTCATAATGACAGTTTTAAAACTATGGCTTTGAATTGATTCTTAAATGTAAAATATTTGTATTTGTACATTTGTTTTTGTATATTTTACATTTATTTTAATCGCAATTTAGTTCCAGTTGAAATATTAGCTAGAGGTAAGAGCGCAATTAGATCATTTCAAAATGAACTTGAAAATGGTGAGATTGCAGTTGTAAATTCAAGATGTATGTTTCTCGGGAAAGAAGGTGCTGGAAAAACTAGCTGTGTAAAGGCCATGCTTGGACAAAGGTAACACAAAAACAAAGTTATTTTATAAGATGCACCAATAAAAAAATACATGATCTTCATCAATATAAAGTATTTATAATACAATTTGAATGGTGTTTTTACCATTACAGTAGATTAAGTTCTCATTTATTTCTAATCCTGTATTCATGTTCTCTATAATAGTCATGGCAAACATTCCTTATCAAAAAATATATTAAAATCAATCTTTTGTTCTTTGAACCATTTAAAACACTTTATCTTTTTTCATAAGTATCTCTAATGCAATTGACAACATTTAACGAGTTGTTTGGATTTCTTGTTTATAATAAGTTTGGTGCTGAGTATTTTGATATGTAATTATTCAATAAAATACAAAAATTGGTATTAGTGAGGTTCTTATTTTAAATAGTTGATACCTGAAGTTTCGTCTTTGAGTAACAGGTTTTCATTCCTTTTCGAATAATAATAATGATGATGATTATAATGGCAATTATGATGATAATGACGATGATGGTGACATTAACGGTGATGTTTATGCAAATTCTGCTGCTGAAAGTTTCAGTTTGTTTTAAATATCCCCAAGAAGTGTGAAGCATATGCTTATTTACTTGTGATCTTCACTTCGTTTTTATTTTAAATATATTAATATTTTAAGATGAACTATTGGATACATTCTCCTTTCATTAAATCCGACCTTTTTGAGTTCATTATTCATTATTATAGATTTAAATCCAACGAACCATCTACTGATGGTATTGCTATCACAACGACATTGTTTCAAGCAATTGGAAAAGAGTGTGACAAGTGGAAGAAGGAAGATATCGACGGTAAGTTTGAAAAGAAGAATTCAACCATACCAAATAACACATTAACTGTTCGTTCAAAGTGAGCTGTCCCCACAAAAGAGAGAAACTCTCTCTTTCTTCTTCCTTCAACAAACGCATAATTGCCTGCTTTGGCCAATTTGTGTATAGAGATTAATTAGTATCATAATAAAGGTAAAAACGTACCGGTAAGGTACACTGGAAATAATATTTTTATTCAATACTTAAAAATGCATTTTGGTCTATAATTACATAAATTACCTACATATTTATTGTATTTTACAGGTGATGATGATGATTTGATGATGTATCTCATTTCTCTAATTTTAGTATTTTAATTTATCTCTATGATGTTTATCGTACAATCTTATTTCACCTTTTTTTTTTAAACAGTTATGGAGCTCAACAAGAAAATACGGGAAGATGCACTTGCAGAAAAACTTGCAACACAGTTAATAAAGGAAGAAATGGATGATGGTGAAGGAAGTTCAGATATGTCAACATCTAAATCTGATTCCCAACTGGAATCATCAGCAATCTCTTCTTTGGATCCAGTAAAAATAGGTATGATGAATATCTACTATAATATCTATTACAAGGGTATTTTTATTATTCTAAACAAACTGTATTGGTGATAATAATCAAGTTAAGATGCACTCATAGAGTATTGAAACATACATAAAAGTGAAATGTTATACAGTCTATTATATTGTATCAAAAATATATTATAATGAATTGCAGGAACATCCCCGAAAACGCCTGAACACATCACAGCAAATATGGAAAAACAAACGTCAACTGAAACCAAATTCCATTTACAAGGTGCAGCACCTTCAATATCTGATTTGGAATGTTCTATATCTTCTGACTCTGTGTCTTCAGTGGAAGGTTTGATTATTTTTTAAAATATTTTTGACGATCATTTTGCATAAATAAAGTGTGGTCGTTTCGCATACAATCACTTTACTAATAGGCCTAACAAGTCATCGCACGAATTAATAAACAACAAATTAATTGCATGACAATATCTAAAATATAATTTATTTTCTTAAGAAAAGTAAATAAACCAATTTAATGTAAATAATAAATTAATGTAGTGTATTATACATGCTGATACTGAAAGAAACACAAAATTAGCACACTATAACTTCATAGGAGTGTTGTTTATATTATTGTTTCATTATTATTAATATAAAGTAGTACTTGTTAAACTGTGGAGTTTATACAGGTCTATACATGATTTTCACTGCTCTAGTATATAATAATATAACATTGTATTCGTTATGAGTGCAACATGACACAAATAATCATTTTTAGTTATACATTTTCGCCGACAGAAAACTCCAGATTCAAGCAAACCCAGAGAATATTTCTTTCTTTCAACGATTTTTCTTTAGGCGAGGCTTCTACATTTGATTCCAGAGAGTCTGATTACACGTCATTGGCAGTGGAATCGGCAAGAAAGGGTTGGACTCATTATTTGGTTTTCTTTATATTTGATAAAATAATATGTATGGCATTATACCATTGTTATGAAACATTCTGGAAAATTTTGTTCTCAAAAAGTTTGTCCAACCAGGGAAGAGTGAGATTTCTTTTCTTGTTGCAAACAAATAAATGTATTTATTCGCTGCTCGTTCAATTCTTTAATCATCCTGACTGATGTATTTATTTATTGTATAAACTTTTTTTATCCATTTTAACATTCATTATGTCTACTCACAACATTATCAGACCAGTCCATCTATCCATATCCCTATCTAATGTACACACACCCCATTGATTTGTAGTCATTATTTGAATTTAGAGAGTCAACTAAAAGAAAATCTGACAATTCCCGAATCCATTCAAAGAAAAGTTGTTGCTAAAATAAAAAAGCGAAGACAGAAAGATAGTTGGTCGATGAAAAGGATTAGGAAATTATTTGTAAAAAGTGATGATTCAGAAAGTATTCCAAGTGACGTAACTACTATATGGGACTACGCAGGTCAACTGGACTACTACATAACGCATAGGGTATGTTCCTATTTTGTTGTTTGCTATTACTTAAAAATGTCTTAAAAATTTAAAAATAAATTTATTGGTGCATGTTTAAAAAAAGGGCCTTGATTTGCTTGTTTACGTATCTATTTTATTAAACAGACCTTTAAATTATATTTTAAATTTTATTTGATTTATGTATTTTTTCTTTTGTTCATAGTTTTTGTTTCATATGTTAAATGATTATTAAAAAATAAAGAGATTTGCTCATAGTGACAGTACGACATTGTGTTGTGGTATAACATTTTCACTAATCTATTATTACATGTATCAATTAACACATCCCTAATGAATGACCTGGAGTATAAAAAAAGTTATTATTATTAATTGTATTTTGTTTAGTTTTTCCTCACAAATCGAGTATCCTACTGTGTAGCGTTTAATTCGTGTGATAACTTGGATGAACCAGCTAATCCACGAGATTCAATTACAGTAAGTGCCTACAGTACCTACTTATTTGCTCGAATACACTTTATTAAATATGCATATCTTTGTTATTGAGAATATTTTAGCTTACTTTATAAGATTGCATTTTATTTGTGATTTTAGAGGACACTAGGAATGACCAATTTGGAAATGAATATGTTCTGGATAAGGTCCATTTATGAACATACTGTGGCACAACATGGTCCAGGAAGTCCCATTAATATTGATGGCAAGATCATCGAGTCACCTCCTATCTGTTTGGTTGCTACACATATGGACACATTTATTAAAAAGTCAAAATCTAAAAATTGGATCAAGGTAACAGACGTACATTAACATTAAATAAGCTTACAATTTTGCAACGGTACAGTATGTGGTATACACGGACGGGATTAATGCTGAATTATTTAAAACCGATACAGTGATGAAATTTAAATAGCGTAGCCTACGAATTAAATCGTGTATTAAGTTTAATTATCTGTTA
Organism: Antedon mediterranea; assembly: GCF_964355755.1. Taxonomy (NCBI): domain Eukaryota; kingdom Metazoa; phylum Echinodermata; class Crinoidea; order Comatulida; family Antedonidae; genus Antedon; species Antedon mediterranea. Next base: position 12,552,748 of record NC_092672.1, on the reverse strand, counting down.
GATTTATTCAAATCAGAATATGAAATAACAGTTTGTAAGAATAATTACATTCTTGTTGTTGTTATAGCTTGTAATTATGAAAACTCTTTTTATTAAAGGAAGTGGAGGATAAGTTTCGTAAAATGTTTGAAAAAATGGAAGGAATGCCATATGCCGACCATGTAGATCGTGAGATGTACATGGTGGATAACACTGTAAAATCGCATGAAGGTATAAAACAACTTAGGAGAAACGTTGGTCGTTATATGAAGGCCATGGTGAGAAGTGTTCCATTAAAATGGGTGGATTTGCAAGAACAGTTGCAAAAAATTGGAAAAACAACACTGTGTATTACTTTTACTGAGGTAAGCTTTTGTTTTTAATGTATAACCGTTTATTTTATGTTGTCACAACTGTAAACACAGATTTATAAAACACATATAGAGATGAACGCTAGTACAAAATAATTTATTATCTTATTAAAAATAGTGTACTATACGGTAACAATTATAATTTATAACGTCATAATTTGAAGGTCACATTTCTGTCTACAATGTAATGTTGCCAATTTCTTTGTTGAGCCAGTGATGTGAATTAATATTACAAAAGTAAATATAGATGTCTTGTCATTTTTTAGTATTTGGAAGTCTTCATTATTGTACTATTTTTTTTGTTTCAGTTGTTCCTGCAAAACATGAGCAATTAAAATTATTAATGAAATCAAACATTGAATTGTTTATTTCGTAATGTTAATAAAAGCTAGTTATCATTCTAAAAAAACTGAACAAAGATAATGTAAATTAAATATAAAAAATGCAAGGAAACAGTTACATTTAACCAGAAATAGGCCTTCTTGACAATGCGATTTCTAAAATGTCTAGTCAAAAGGAAGAATGTTAGATAAAATTATGTTTTATTCAACAATAAGCTGTTTACAATTATTTTAAAGGAAAATATCAATATTTATTCACCAAATTCAATAAATTCTATTTTGTTATTAATTTGCATTAGACATCTAAAATCGGCACTGAATGTGGAATTTCAAAAGATGGGCTATTCACTGCCATAGCGTACCTGAATGACATTGGAGTTATCATGTATTCAAGTACTAACAAGAAATTAAGAAACACAGTGATAACAAATCTTTACATGATGATTGAAATGGTGACAAAAGTGATCACAGTAGTTGAACCAACTATTGAAGTGGTAAGTAGATAAGGTTAGCAGCAAAATAATTGTCACAAAACGGATTTAAAATATTGACATGTGGATACATGATTACTTTTAGTTAGTTGTTTGTTGTCAACATGTATTGTGGTTGTATGAATACGTTTACAAATTAGTTTTTGTATTTATTATTTGGAAACAGAAACAATTAAGAAATCTTTGGAAAAAGCTTAACAAGGAAGGGATCCTTGAGGAAAAATTGCTACGGCATTTATGGAAAAGAGAATTAGAAGAAGATCCAAATCGTTTTGATATTTTTACTGAAGTGATGAAAACATTTGGTTTGCTCTATGAGAAATTAGAAGTAAGTTGAACAAATTTGCTCTTAACTAAATCTGAGATAATTTTAGTAATATAGTTCGATGTTATATATTATATTGTTCATAACACTACAAATACTTATTTTACATTAGCATGAAAGCGAAGATAACCGGATGTTCCTGGTTCCATGTCGGATGAAAATTAAGGATGAAAGCCTTAAAGTTGAAATGGACAAGAAACAGAAGGTATCACTTTATCTTACACCTACGGACTTCCTTCCTGATTCTGTGTACAATACATTAGTTGTTGCATTTCTAAACCTGGTGGAGCTTAAAGGTAGAGGACGGGACCCAGTTGTATTTCAAAATCGTAGTGATTTTGACTTTGGAGATCATGAGGTTCGTTTAGGTCCCGTGAAAATCGACCATCAAAATGAAAACAAGCATGCGTTGAAGGTACGAACATTTATTTAACTCATTATTTACAATAATTTGAATATTTATTATTTCTGTTGATTAGCTAGCATGTCTTTAGAAAGATTTTAAACAAATATCAAATTATCAATTATTTCCGATCATTTTCTGCATGTAGAAATTTGGTCTCCTAAACATTCAATCAGTTTTAGCAGTAGTGAGAGCTAAGTACGTCTGATCATGACTACACAGATGGATAATAATACAAGCTGTGATTACAACATAATTTATGTATTCTAATAATATGTATTCATTTAAGATTCTTAGAATAAAAGTAACTTAGACAATAAAACAACAAATAATTTTATAATAATATAACTAAAATTAATATAGAGGCTATTTTGTGTTACAGTTTTTAATGTTTTGGTATCTAGGTTGCCCAACGGGTATTTGTAATTCTCTGAAAAATTCTAAAAATTAAATGATACATTATATTCACCAAATAAATGTACAGTAATGAATATACGTAGACGTAAGCAGTGTGAGATAGAATATGTTAAATAATTCAACAAATCAATACATCTTTTTTAACAGCTTGAAATATCCCGTCGAACTAAAGTTGACGAAAATAATACAGAGGAAATATTTGAACTAAAACCGAGCTTATGCATTGAGGTAAAGATTCTAATATTGTAATGTAATAGCTTATCTGAATGCAGTTATAAGAAACGTTTCATTCAAACTTATTGATTATGTATTTTTTGTTTTAGATACTAAGCTATTTACAGCTTCAACTAAAGGCTGTGCTGAAAACTAATGAAGGAATCGGTTACAACCTACGTGTGTTGTGTATCGCCTGTTATCCAGAGCACATTCATTTACACGATCTGGAAGAGTGTTTAAAAGAAGACAACAGCACTGTTCCATGTGGTGAGAAGTCGATGAAAACTGATCGCTTAAAGCGTTTATTTTTGGAAGGTGGGATTACACATTCATCAATATTGTGTTTAATGACAAAATAAATATGTATTTTATGACAACTAACTATATTACTTATATATATATTTAACCTACAAATAAATAACAATGATATATTTCAGTGACAAATGTACGTGAATATCTATGTAATGATAATAAGTATATCTACACAGCTTTTGAAGAATTAAAATTAAAATATAACATCATTTATTATCATTTCATTTCCAGGCAGAAGTAGTGTGGAGCCATCACCAATTTATCCAGGTAACTAATATACCAACGCACCACAATAGGAATGATACTAGTGAATTGAATGTGTTTATGTCCATGGTGTTCAACGATATACACTGTGTACCAAATAATGCGTGTATTCAATTGATAGTATTCATCATATTGCGCAATATGATTATTACAATTTCTAACTTGAAAATCTGAATGTAATTGTTTTCGGTTTTCTTTTTTACAGGATCATCCGAAGAGTTTGAAAAAATCGTGGTAAACATATCGAGCTGGTTTGATGAACATGGCTCAATTGATAAACTGAAGGTGTTATGCAAAGATCTGATAACACCTTACAATGATTTGCAAGATGCTGACTGCATACGTTTCTTCAACCTATTGAAACGATCTGGCTATCTAACCAGTACAAACGTTAAAGTTCTTGTTGACGCAATTAATGTCACTGGTACCAATGGTGTTCTGGAGGTCAACAAACTGTTAAAGGAGACATTTGATAAAACCAACCAGGGTATCACATCCTTCTCAACATATCGACAACAACTAATTCAGTTCGGTGACGCACTTTCGAAAGAAAATACAAGAGATCTCATCCGTTTGAAAAGTGTTCTAAAAAAACAAAGTAACAACCAATGGACTGTGATATTAGATCTTGAACAAAGGGGGATTCTAAGGGAGGATAACTTGCAATCATTTATTGCATTTTTAAAGGAGAATAACATGACTGTTGCTGCTGAAAAGTTAGAATATAAGGCTTAGCATTGATGCCGAGTATATTACCAAACTCAATGTCGGTAAATCAATCACCTGTTTGGGTTCCAATATTTAAATGTAAACAATATAAAGCTCTGTCTACACTATCAAAGTATTTTTTGACAAAAAAAGTGTAATAAGCCAAGATATGGTAGTGATATCGCATCATCATGTCCATATATGGGTACATCACATTTGTTGACACATAAATTTTAATAATGTAGATAGATATTAATGAAGCCAGTTATATTAATTGATTTAAATTTCCACCAAATGCAAAAAAAAAAAACTTTTATAAAAGCCAAGAAAATATTATTCAATAACTATTACAGTATTATTCTTACATAAAAAAAAATATCCTACTAAAGAAAGTTTTTTTCTCTATAATTGCACTACATAGTTAATAGCACTTTGGTCCTTCCATTTAAAAGTACTCTTAGATCATTGATAATTGTGGTAAGTTTGGCGAGATTCAGATAAATACTGTCCTTTATAGGTGGAAATTATTAATAAACACTATTCTCTTTAATATTAAACTTAGTAGTATTCATTCAATAATTGTAGCCAAGTTTGATGAGATACAGGCATACGGGGTAGTATCGGTATGGTATTTAAAATTCGTATATAGTATGTCAGCGGAAAAGAAATTTTTAAGAATGCGTAAAGGCCTAACTAATAATGTATATACAAAATCTTAATTAAAAGAGGTCTGATACCATTTCACCTTCTTCATTAAAAGAGGTCTGATACTATTCATGTTCTTAGTTAAAAGAATTCTGATACTATTTCATTTTGTTCTTAGTTAAAAGAAGTCTGATACCATTTCATTTTCTTAGTTAAAAGAAGTCTGATACCATTTTCATTTTCTTATTAATTAAAACACTTCACTTTATATTTCTGAAACAAACATTTCTTTATCAGTTGGTGGTATTGCTTGCAATGTTTTTGGATGCGTTTTTCTATGTGTTGTTTAAAATGCACGTTTTTTTTTTACTCAAGCTTACTGTAAACTTGATACAGCAATGTTATTTTTGTAGAATAGGCCTACGGTATTCGGTACGGTAAATTAATCATAATCATATTATTATTATTTTTGCTTTCAATATATTTATTTGTAAATATGGTCAAATTAATACATTAATGTATAACAATATAGATGTAAACAAAATACATACAATATAATCAATTAATGATAAACAAAAGACCATAAATAGGGGATCAAGATTAGAAGTAAAAATACTTGTCTCATAATGACCCCAAATAAAAAACAAACGAAAAGAAACAACAATAAAAAAGAAAACAAACCAATATAAAATACTAAAAAAATAAAGATTGCGCAAATAATTATCAGTCATCTGACTGATACTTTGATAAACATTGCATTTTTATATTTCTTCTAAAAAGTTTAATTGATTTAACGTTAATGGTGGCTTTTCCTCAGTCTTACGAAAGGGACAAATAATAAATTAGGTTTCCTTATGTTATATGTATGTAGTAATAAACGATTAGAAAAAAACATTGAAATCGATATAGGTAACAAATTATTGACATACTGAAACATAAACGAAGTAACTTGAATTGTGTGATGGTCATTAATTTTTACGATGTTTAACTTCTTAAAAAGAGGTTCAGAGGGCGTTCTAAATGGCGAAAAAGTTATTAAGCGAACGACACGTTTTTGTAATATAAGAATTGTGTGTAGATTTGAAGGGTAATCGGCTGCCCAAATAATGTTGCAATATAATAAATATGGTAGAATATTTATTATATATTTATTATATACTTTATTATATAAAGAAAGTAGAACATGTTGAGGAAAAAAATATCTCAGTTTGCTATAATACCTATGTATTTAGAGATTTTATTAGAAATACGTTTTTGATGCCCAGTCGAATTAAAATTTTCATGAATTAATACCACAAGAAATAAAGTTTCGATCCGTCTTTCTAGCCTTTCACCATTTAGAAAAACATCAACATTTTTGTTTTGCAACTTATGCTTAATATGACGATTATGAAATAGAATAAAATTTGTTTTTGAGGTATTAATTAATAGCTTATTTGTTTTGAACCAGTCACTAATCTTGCACAACTCATAATTAAATGTATTAATTAATTAATAACAAAGCAATATTATTATTGGAGTAAAATAAAGTAGTATCATCGGCGAAAGAGACAGTGTGCAAAGTGTCACTAACTAAAGTTAAATCATTAACATACATTAAAAATAATAAAGGTCCGAGAATGGACCCTTGTGGCACACCACACGACCACATTTTCAATTTGAACATATTGTTTGCGATTGCTAAGATAAGATTTAAACCAAGAACATGAAACACCTCTAATACCATAACAAAACAGTTTTGAAAGTAAAATATCATGGTTCACAACATCAAAAGCCTTAGATAAATCAAGAAAAGTGCTTAATAAAAATTGTTTCTTTTCAAACGCAATATTAACATAATTTATAAGTTTAAGAATAGCATGACTAGTGGAATGATTTTTATGAAATCCATATTGGTGGTTATTTAATAAATTATATTCAATAAGATATGTGTAAAGGCGAGTATGCATTAGCTTTTCTATTAGTTAGTATCACCAGTTTTGAAAACAGGAATAACTTTGGCTAATTTTGGCATATTTCCTCTGGATATCTGCGGCCGGTAGATCATCCATAACATAACATGGTTTTACCTTAAATGTTCTAGCCTTACGAAATCACAGCAGATCTTTGCGGCCTGTAAATAAACTTCACAATGATGTGTCTTGTCTTAGTACCGCTGTCTTTTCCTGTTCTTATCTTGCCTACTCTGTATTTACTATATAATTAATATCATGTCTGCATAGTGTAATGTTATAAGACTAGATTTATTGTAATAAAATAGTTAAATCTTGTTAAAACATGAACATTAACAAGAAACTGAAGATAGCTTATATATAAACTATTTCTTTTTTTTTAAATGAAGATTTAGACAGTGCATCACCTTCTTATTGTAATTCAATGTTTTCGAAAAATATGCATAATGTTAGATTTGAAAAACAAATCTGCCACATAAAGTGTGATGTCATTATTTATTTGATAATTTAAAAAGCGATCACAATAAATAAATCAAACATGGAAATGGTAACAATATAAACTGGTTTTGCTTACTTAGCAATGAGCTGATTGAACTTATAACAAGTTCGGTTTCACACCTATTGCTTGTTTATTAATACGGATTGACGTAAATGTTTTCTTCTAGTTATCATTCTAATCAATTAATTGTATTATTTATTAAATTACACATATTTTTATATCACATAACATAATAGTAAGATATGTCATTTACCGATTATTTCTGAAATCCTATATAGAATGGGACTTACAAAGAATGTATGTGTATGTATGATACTGTATTATTTATTCACTTTTTTTGCCTAACCTATTTGTCGACGCTATCACCAGCTTATTGAATATAGTGCAATAATATCCGTTTAAAGAATATCAAAAGATTTCAAAAATTCAACAAAAAGACGTTATGCGACAAAAAAAACAATTTTGAATGATGTACATAATGGTATATCAAATTTATATAGAGCCCTCTGGCGGGCTGAATCGTTCAGAAGATATTTGAACGTAGAGGGATAAGTAAGCCTCGCCTACTTATTATAACGACTCTAATTAGTCGTAGCAAAGAATATATTATATCACAAGAATGAGTATTCCGCGATTTTCCCTGTAACAGTAATATTGTCCATGTGGTAGGGCGCCGCCATAAGTGTGGATGTATCTGGGATGTATACAACTTTTTGTGACGGTTTCAATAATCAAAGGCTAGACCACCGGTAGTATTTTCATGATAAAAAATGTTATCAACTACATGCCAACATCATGTTAAATACTATTTGGATATTTAATTGTTCGTTTTATGCAATTTATTTAGTAAAAACTGCCGTATAAACAGTTTGCTTTATCAACCGGGCGCTACGATAGCGTGACCGGGCGTGTTGGTGTTTACGCGTTTTCACGAAGGATTGTTTAATAATATACCTATATTTAACTTGTTTCTGGTAAAACAAATAAATGTTAATAACATTTAACATTTTTTCCTATTAATAACATGTATTTTATACTAATTTATATCATAAAAACAATACTTAATTTACCGGGCGTAGAGTAGTACACGGCAATGGTAAAGAATAGGCCGTGCTGAGTAACGATTCATTGATTTTTGGTGTTGCTGTGTTAGGCCTTTTTTGTGAACTAACTTAGCATGTTAGTAAATAATTGTCTGTAAAAGTGAATGTACACTAGTTTGTTAATAAATATGTATTATAAAATAGTTTACAATTGCAAAAACTATTATCATAATTCTATTTAATGTGACATGTATAATATCTATTAAATCAAGTCTTATTTAGTATGTATACATCCGCCCTTATGAGGGCGGGCATCACTCACTGGAGCTATCTGTTACAAATTTCTCATGCAAAAATCGCGGAATACTCATTCTTGTGATATATATTCTTTGGTCGTAGTACGCCATCTTGTGCTTGAAATGAAAAACGAAGATGATGGCAAGGTTTAAACAATGGCGACTGAAATTAATTACAGCTCAGCCTTACTGACAGTAGGTACATTAATGAATCAATGGTACAAGATGTATGAGTAATTAATTACAGCTCAGCCTTACTGACAGCAGTACGTACATTAATGAATCAATAGTACAAGATGTATGAGTAATTAATTACAGCGCAGCCTTACTGACAGTAGTACGTACATTAATGAATCAATGGTACAAGATGTATGAGTAATTAATTACAGCTCGGCCTTACTGACAGCAGTACGTACATTAATGAATCAATGGTACAAGATGTATGAGTAATTAATTACAGCTCAGCCTTACTGACAGCAGTACGTACATGAATGAATCAATGGTACAACATGTATGAGTAATTAATTACAGCTCAGCCTCACTGACAGTAGTACGTACATTAATGAATCAATGGTACAAGATTTATGAGTAATTAATTACAGCTCGGCCTTACTGACAGCAGTACGTACATTAATGAATCAATGGTACAAGATGTATGAGTAATTAATTACAGCTCGGCCTTACTGACAGCAGTACGTACATGAATGAATCAATGGTACAAGATGTATGAGTAATTAATTACAGCTCGGCCTTACTGACAGCAGTACGTACATGAATGAATCAATGGTACAAGATGTATGAGTAATTAATTACAGCTCGGCCTTACTGACAGCAGTACGTACATTAATGAATCAATGGTACAAGATGTATGAGTAATTAATTACAACTCAGCCTTACTGACAGCAGTACGTACATTAATGAATCAATGGTACAAGATGTATGAGTAATTAATTACAGCTCAGCCTCACTGACAGTAGTACGTACATTAATGAATCAATAGTACAACATGTATGAGTAATTAATTACAGCTCAGCCTTACTGACAGCAGTACGTACATTAATGAATCAGTGGTACAAGATGTATGAGTAATTAATTACAGCTCAGCCTTACTGACAGCAGTACGTACATTAATGAATCAATGGTACAAGATGTATGAGTAATTAATTACAGCTCAGCCTTACTGACAGCAGTACGTACATGAATGAATCAATGGTACAAGATGTATGAGTAATTAATTACAGCTCAGCCTTACTGACAGCAGTACGTACATTAATGAATCAATGGTAAAACATGTATGAGTAATTAATTACAGCTCAGCCTTACTGACAGCAGTACGTACATTAATGAATCAAATGTACAAGATGTATGAGTAATTAATTACAGCTCAGCCTTACTGACAGCAGTACGTACATTAATGAATCAATAGTACAAGATGTATGAGTAATTAATTACAGCTCAGCCTTACTGACAGCAGTACGTACATTAATGAATCAATGGTACAAGATGTATGAGTAATTAATTACAGCGCAGCCTTACTGACAGCAGTACGTACATTAATGAATCAATGGTACAAGATGTATGAGTAATTAATTACAGCTCGGCCTTACTGACAGCAGTACGTACATTAATGAATCAATGGTACAAGATGTATGAGTAATTAATTACAGCTCGGCCTTACTGACAGCAGTGCGTACATTAATGAATCAATGGTACAACATGTATGAGTAATTAATTACAGCTCAGCCTTACTGACAGCAGTACGTACATTAATGAATCAATGGTACAAGATGTATGAGTAATTAATTACAGCTCAGCCTTACTGACAGCAGTACGTACATTAATGAATCAATGGTACAAGATGTATGAGTAATTAATTACAGCTCAGCCTTACTGACAGCAGTACGTACATTAATGAATCAATGGTACAACATGTATGAGTAATTAATTACAGCTCAGCCTTACTGACAGTAGTACGTACATTAATGAATCAATGGTACAAGATGTATGAGTAATTAATTACAGCTCAGCCTTACTGACAGCAGTACGTACATTAATGAATCAATGGTACAACATGTATGAGTAATTAATTACAGCTCATCCTTACTGACAGCAGTACGTACATTAATGAATCAATGGTACAACATGTATGAGTAATTAATTACAGCTCGGCCTTACTGACAGTAGTACGTACATTAATGAATAAATGGTACAACATGTATGAGTAATTAATTACAGCTCAGCCTTACTGACAGTAGTACGTACATTAATGAATCAATGGTACAAGATGTATGAGTAATTAATTACAGCTCAGCCTTACTGACAGCAGTACGTACATTAATGAATCAATGGTACAACATGTATGAGTAATTAATTACAGCTCAGCCTTACTGACAGCAGTACGTACATTAATGAATTAATGGTACAACATGTATGAGTAATTAATTACAGCTCGGCCTTACTGACAGCAGTACGTACATTAATGAACAAGATGTATGAGTAATTAATTACAGCTCAGCCTTACTGACAGCAGTACGTACATTAATGAATCAATGGTACAAGATGTATGAGTAATTAATTACAGCTCAGCCTTACTGACAGCAGTACATACATTAATGAATCAATGGTACAATATGTATGAGTAATTAATTACAGCTCAGCCTTACTGACAGCAGTACGTACATTAATGAATCAATGGTACAAGATGTATGAGTAATTAATTACAACTCAGCCTTACTGACAGCAGTACGTACATTAATGAATCAATGGTACAAGATGTATGAGTAATTAATTACAACTCAGCCTTACTGACAGCAGTACGTACATTAATGAATCAATGGTACAACATGTATGAGTAATTAATTACAACTCGGCCTTACTGACAGCAGTACGTACATTAATGAATCAATGGTACAACATGTATGAGTAATTAATTACAGCTCAGCCTTACTGACAGCAGTACATACATTAATGAATCAATGGTAAAACATGTATGAGTAATTAATTACAGCTCAGCCTTACTGACAGCAGTACGTACATTAATGAATCAAATGTACAAGATGTATGAGTAATTAATTACAGCTCAGCCTTACTGACAGCAGTACGTACATTAATGAATCAATAGTACAAGATGTATGAGTAATTAATTACAGCTCAGCCTTACTGACAGCAGTACGTACATTAATGAATCAATGGTACAAGATGTATGAGTAATTAATTACAGCTCAGCCTAACTGACAGCAGTACGTACATTAATGAATCAATGGTACAACATGTATGAGTAATTAATTACAGCTCAGCCTAACTGACAGCAGTACGTACATTAATGAATCAATGGTACAAGATGTATGAGTAATTAATTACAGCTCAGCCTAACTGACAGCAGTACGTACATTAATGAATTAATGGTACAAGATGTATGAGTAATTAATTACAGCTCAGCCTAACTGACAGCAGTACGTACATTAATGAATCAATGGTACAAGATGTATGAGTAATTAATTACAGCTCGGCCTTACTGACAGCAGTACGTACATTAATGAATCAATGGTACAAGATGTATGAGTAATTAATTACAGCTCAGCCTAACTGACAGCAGTACGTACATTAATGAATTAATGGTACAAGATGTATGAGTAATTAATTACAGCTCAGCCTAACTGACAGCAGTACGTACATTAATGAATCAATGGTACAAGATGTATGAGTAATTAATTACAGCTCAGCCTTACTGACAGTAGTACGTACATTAATGAATCAATGGTACAACATGTATGAGTAATTAATTACAGCTCAGCCTTACTGACAGCAGTACGTACATTAATGAATCAATGGTATAACATGTATGAGTAATTAATTACAGCTCAGCCCTACTGACAGCAGTACGTACATTAATGAATCAATGGTACAAGATGTATGAGTAATTAATTACAGCTCAGCCTAACTGACAGCAGTACGTACATTAATGAATCAATGGTACAAGATGTATGAGTAATTAATTACAGCTCAGCCTTACTGACAGCAGTACGTACATTAATGAATCAATGGTACAAGATGTATGAGTAATTAATTACAGCTCAGCCTTACTGACAGCAGTACGTACATTAATGAATCAATGGTACAACATGTATGAGTAATTAATTACAGCTCAGCCTTACTGACAGTAGTACGTACATTAATGAATCAATGGTACAAGATGTATGAGTAATTGATTACAGCTCAGCCTTACTGACAGCAGTACGTACATTAATGAATCAATGGTACAAGATGTATGAGTAATTAATTACAGCTCAGCCTTACTGACAGCAGTACGTACATTAATGAATCAATGGTACAAGATGTATGAGTAATTAATTGCAGCTCAGCCTTACTGACAGCAGTACGTACATTAATGAATCAATGGTACAACATGTATGAGTAATTAATTACAGCTCAGCCTTACTGACAGTAGTACGTACATTAATGAATCAATGGTACAAGATGTATTAGTAATTAATTACAGCTCAGCCTTACTGACAGCAGTACGTACATTAATGAATCAATGGTACAAGATGTATGAGTAATTAATTACAGCTCAGCCTTACTGACAGTAGTACGTACATTAATGAATCAATGGTACAAGATGTATGAGTAATTAATTACAGCTCAGCCTTACTGACAGTAGTACGTACATTAATGAATCAATGGTACAACATGTATGAGTAATTAATTACAGCTCAGCCTTACTGACAGCAGTACTTACATTAATGAATCAATGGTACAACATGTATGAGTAATTAATTACAGCTCAGCCTTACTGACAGCAGTACGTACATTAATGAATCAATGGTACAACATGTATGAGTAATTAATTACAGCTCAGCCTTACTGACAGCAGTACGTACATTAATGAATCAATGGTACAAGATGTATGAGTAATTAATTACAGCTCAGCCTTACTGACAGCAGTACGTACATTAATGAATCAATGGTACAGGATGTATGAGTAATTAATTACAGCTCAGCCTTACTGACAGCAGTACGTACATTAATGAATCAATGGTACAAGATGTATGAGTATTTAATTACAGCTCAGCCTTACTGACAGTACCTACATTAATGAATCAATGGTACAAGATGTATGATGAGTAATTAATTACAGCTCAGCCTTACTGACAGCAGTACGTACATTAATGAATCAATGGTACAAGATGTATGAGTATTTAATTACAGCTCAGCCTTACTGACAGCAGTACGTACATTAATGAATCAATGGTACAAGATGTATGAGTATTTAATTACAGCTCAGCCTTACTGACAGCAGTACGTACATTAATGAATCAATGGTACAACATGTATGAGTAATTAATTACAGCCCAGCCTTACTGACAGCAGTACGTACATTAATGAATCAATGGTACAAGATGTATGAGTAATTAATTACAGCGCAGCCTTACTGACAGTAGTACGTACATTAATGAATCAATGGTACAAGATGTATGAGTAATTAATTACAGCTCGGCCTTACTGACAGTACGTACATTAATGAATCAATAGTACAACATGTATGAGTAATTAATTACAGCTCAGCCTTACTGACAGCAGTACGTACATTAATGAATCAATGGTACAAGATGTATGAGTAATTAATTACAGCTCAGCCTTACTGACAGCAGTACGTACATTAATGAATCAATGGTACAAGATGTATGAGTAATTAATTACAGCTCAGCCTTACTGACAGCAGTACGTACATTAATGAATCAATGGTTCAAGATGTATGAGTAATTAATTACAGCTCAGCCTTACTGACAGCAGTACGTACATTAATGAATCAATGGTACAAGATGTATGATGAGTAATTAATTACAGCTCAGTCTTACTGACAGCAGTACGTACATTAATGAATCAATGGTACAAGATGTATGAGTAATTAATTACATCTCAGCCTTACTGACAGCAGTACGTACATTAATGAATCAATGGTACAAGATGTATGAGTAATTAATTACAGCGCAGCCTTACTGACAGCAGTACGTACATTAATGAATCAATGGTACAGGATGTGTGAGTAATTAATTACAGCTCAGCCTTACTGACAGCAGTACGTACATTAATGAATCAATGGTACAAGATGTATGAGTAATTAATTACAGCTCAGCCTTACTGGCAGTGCGTACATTAATGAATCAATGGTACAACATGTATGAGTAATTAATTACAGCTCAGCCTTACTGACAGCAGTACGTACATTAATGAATCAATGGTACAAGATGTATGAGTAATTAATTACAGCTCAGCCTTACTGACAGCAGTACGTACATTAATGAATCAATGGTACAAGATGTATGAGTAATTAATTACAGCTCAGCCTTACTGACAGCAGTACGTACATTAATGAATCAATAGTACAAGATGTATGAGTAATTAATTACAGCTCAGCCTTACTGACAGCAGTACGTACATTAATGAATCAATGGTACAAGATGTATGAGTAATTAATTACAGCTCAGCCTTACTGACAGCAGTACGTACATTAATGAATCAATGGTACAAGATGTATGAGTAATTAAATCTTCTGTTGAAATGTAATTCAAAATTGTTAACAGACCGTAATTTTAAAAAGAAGAATGCACATGATGATATCGAGCTCTCTTTGTCCTCATTCTTGTCACCTTTTGGTGTAAGTATAACATTTTAATAACAAACATAACATTATTTTTACGTTTAGGTGTATCTTTTTATATTATTTTAAGTGTAATGTTTGTTTTAAAATACATCTTCTATAAACAATAGGTGATACACACACAATAATTTTTACCATGTGTACAGCACCAATTATACACAATGTTTTTGTTATACACATTTACCTGTGAATTTGTTAATAATGTTTTTATTTTTTTTATTTGTTTAATAAAAAAAACATCATTATGTCCATTATTGCCAGTAATATTGCATCGAAATGCCACTGTTATACAAATTCATAATTAACATCACAATTATTAACATCTGTATTAATATTCTACGTCAACATCATATTTATAGGACATATGTAAATGCTATGTTAAAACTAAGAAAAAGTGATCGATGATAGGCATAATAATGTTAATGTTAACGAAACAGTAAGTAAAACACAAAATGTAACACATGATACTATTTGAGGCGACAAACAATCGATAACGGGTTACAACCGAGGACCACTTCAAGTGTTAGGCAAAATAATCTGTATTGTGTGACTTTTTTACCCAATTTCAATTACTTAACGGATTAATTTTTAACATGAAACATCTTAGTTAGGTTGATTGTACCCACAGATCATAATATTATGCTATCCAATGAAATTACTCTTAGTTCTGTACATACAATTTTTCGTAGTACATTTAATAATAGGCTGAAACATATAGTTTGATTGTTACAAGAATGATAAAAATGTTAGTATTCGAATTTAAATTATAGCAAACTTTATAAATCCATTAGTCCATTTAATTAATTCAAATCAGTTTATAAAATACATGTATATAAACCAGTTACAACAGTAGAATTAAAAAAATTATAAAGCATTAGAATATAGTTTTAATCATGTGCTTCGAATGTTTAGGAATTGTTTAATATAAAAAAGAGAAAACAAATTATTATTAATTAATAATTTGGTAAATTGTATTAAAGTTTTGAATTAATCATAATTATCCTTACGAAGAGGATTTACCTATTGCATGTGGGCTTTTGTAATAAGGCATTTATAGTGCCTTATTGTAATGTCACGGCTGCAAATAGTGTGTTCATTATAGTAACAGTGTACACTGATATATTACGTTATAATGTTATACACTATTTATCATAACAATGTTTGTTGAAATAGGGATTTAATATGTGAATACTAAATTATGTTAAATGGAGTAACTAATTAAGTATTCTATTAATCTGGTGTATTTCCAGGCTTGTTCTGTTAATTGTTTGTTTTTGCTTCTTCGGTTTGAGTGGTTCATAATTGTTTTCATCCTCCACTGCATCTCTGTCTACTGGTTCTAGAAGAAATTGTAGTGCAACACACGTTTTAAAAATGAGACATATGAATACTAGTAAATTCCTACATGTATACATTGTAGAGCAGAATAACTTTAACCATTTAACGGACCATTTCCATTTAACATCTTTTCTCTGACTCGTGACTACAGTGTAGTTATTGTAATTGATTAACTTTACGATAACTCACACCTACAACAGTAGGTTTATGGCCAACTATTCATTAAATTTTAGAATTTTTTAACTAAATAAAATTTGTCTGGAAATTATGTTCAATAAATATACACATATCTATTTATTATTATATTATATTTAAAATATATGGTATGTATTTCAAACAAATGAAGAATCATTTTGAAGAACAATTGCTTTTTACTTGAAAATTAAAATTAAACTTGAACCTAAACTAAATGTCAATTTCTTATTTTAACCACTTGACACATAAAACGATAATGACAATCGATTATAGTACGTTAACGCCCGACACACAATAATTGTTTTGTTTTTCATAGATGTTCTTAGAAAATTTATCAAACATTTAATTTAACGGTGCTTATTTAACAATATACCTATAAAAACAGTTGTGTTTCTTTTCCTGTATATGTTGGTCTTTACAATATCAGCTTAGTCATTTGTTAAACCCATTGAGTTGGAATTAATATATTCCACAGTAATAGTGTGTTTCGATTCACTGAGATTTAACCTATATTATTTGTTTTGCTGCATTTTGTATTGGCACAAAATACCTGTTAGCTGATCTCTGATCTGTTTCTATAAAGTGCGAATGGTAATGCTATATATCTCTTGTTTTTCATAGATGTTCTTAGAAAATTTATCAAACTTTTAATTTAACGGTGCTTATTTAACAATATACCTATAAAAACAGTTGTGTTTCTTTTCCTGTATATGTTGGTCTTTACAATATCAGCTTAGTCATTTGTTAAACACATTGAGTTGAAATTAATATATTCCACAGTAATAGTGTGTTTCGATTCACTGAGATTTCACCTATATTATTTGTTTTGCTGCCTTTTGTATTGGCACAAAATACCTGTTAGCGAATGGTAATGCAATGCCGTTAAAACCCCGGATGTAATTGAGTGTTTTAGGGCGTAAAGAACAGTTAGAGTTTGAAGGTCATGTACACATTTCGTTACTAGACTAGACTTGTACTTCAGATCAAGAACAAATGACTCGGTATTCTCTGTACCAATCTAGTCACAAACAATGTTATTGATATTGTACTAGTCGTACACATACACGGCAACACGGGAGAAATAAAAGATTTAAATTAAGGAATAATCATATTTACTTATAAGATGAATTGTAAGTATTTATTTTATTGAAATACTGTATTACCGTAAACATATAATCATGAGAGATTACTGTAAGATTACACACTCTATTGTAAATGTACGATAACAAGTCTTAATGTTGACCTAAATTCGGAATACGCTAGCCATTTTGTTTTGCATTCCTTTGTAAGAAGATAAAGACAGGATGCGAAGACGACGAACACATCAATACATTATATATTACGTTTTCAAAGAATGAATAAACGTAATTTAATTGTTTATAAAATATACTGGAACATTACTAAATGAATTTCCACCTGTTTTGAACATAATGTTATAGGCCTACTAAATTCAAAATAGAGCAAAACAATGTATTACTTAGTAGACAAGTAGACCTAATTGGTGAAACTTCTCATAAACAGATAACGGACATAAAAATAAAAATTACATTTTCTATTATAGATTGGTAAGCCTAAAATTTCTCTTAGCGGACCGTGTAATTTTTACAGATTCGTTAAACGAAAACATTTCTCAAAACACTAAATCAATATATTTTATAAACAATTTTATAATGATAAATAAATCACAATATTATATTCAATTTTACAGTAGATGACCTTTAAATTATCACACAGGATATTCGTTTTAGTTTAGAGTTAAATTATAATTATTAAATTGTTTCTAAAATACATATAATTGATTGTAACTGATGTAGTCCATTAAATATAGCAATTGGTACGGTTGGTTGAATAATTTAGTTACTTATAATGTTAAATGTATGATTTATAATTATTTGTTTTTAAAATGTAATGATGAATTACACTAAACAGTTAAAATCTACTATAGATTTGCAACATATTAAAAATTGGGGTACATTTATGCCTACATCATCGCCCAATTCTTAGGCTGCCCTAAAGGTTTTGGAATGTTTACGAAATTAAAAATAACTTTGTTAAGTACCCACAGATGTTCTCACAACTTTGAAAATAAATGTTAGATACATTCGTCCACATAGAATGACAGATACAGGCATGATGTTGATATGTAGTCATTTAATATAATTGTCACTGTGGCAATGACATATCGACAGAATTGAATCCAAATATTGAATTAAATTAAGTCGAAGAAGAAACGAATTCTGCTTATTGCAACATGGTGCTCATCGATTTCTTGATTTATTTATGCATACATTTAGGATACTACCGTTTAGAACGATAGCTAATTACAAAAACAAATAAAACATCAATAATAAAACTAAATAAAATAAATACAATGGAAAAAGATTATGACAATCCAATAAAATAGGCTCAAATGCAGAATAACTTGAGAGATAAAGAAAAGAGATTTAGAGGGGGAAAACCGCCAAAAAATCTCCGACCAAGTTTGTTATGTAGTAAATAAGTAAACACTACTTATTATGTAAATAATACGAAATCAAATTTCCAAATATTACTATTTTGGTATAAAAAATAATCTAAATATTCCATAATGCAGTTTCGTATCCATAGCTTAAAATTGCTATTGTTATTAAATATTGAATCGCTAAATTTATTTTATTGCTAATGCTATGCTACATGGTTGGGTAGGTATCGTATCTTGCTATGCGCAAATTTGTCAAATACATTGTAGACAATTAACTTTTTTGTTTGTATATCTATTTTTTTTATTACGTATTTCCCTATGCCCTGTCGGGTATCCCCCTGCTGCGTATAGACGTATGGGACCCCAAATCGGTACCAGTTAGACACCACCTACTGTAATCTCATCACTATATGCTATGACATTCTCATACCAAATTCACAAACGACAGATATTTCATCTCTTGCAATAAGCCCGCCAGATCTCCTAAGGAGGACCTAAAGAATGGGCAGCTTATATGAGTGAGATACCACTCACAATTAATTTAAAATAAATAAGTTGAGTTCATACAGTACTAAATGGGTAACAACAGACTAATTGTCCACGGCACCGCAAGTACCAGACGCTCTAAAATTTGACTATAGAGACCCCCTTTCTCCCAACTAAGCTATTCTATTGTAGATACCATCAGAAACCATAGGATCTAGCACATTGGAATACCAAAGACCCCGCTAAATTTCGATTACAAACCCCCGGAACCATGGAGCCTACATTAGATACAGTATTGCCTATGCCACCGGCTTCCAATGTTAGGATTTCGCACATGAATACATAATGAATAGTACACTACATTTACTATAATGCAGTGACGTGTGTGAGTTTCTACTATTTATAATTATTTTGTATACTGTTTACTATTTAGAAATAAAAAAGTAAAGTTCTAGTAAATACTAGTTGTTTCAATACTGTAAAATACAGCTTTCTATTTCGCTTATATGTCTGACTGGTTTCCTAAATAGGCATTCAGACAACCTTTTTGAAGATGTATCTGTGACCGAAAACAGTAAAGATGATACAAGTTCTGTGTCTGAGTGGAGCAATGACTAGGACAGTAAACTTTAAATGTAAAAATATACTGTTTTTAGGTAACCATCTAATCGTGTAAATTTACAGAATAATCCATATTTCTCTCACCGATTTTATGGTTGCCATCGGTTTAATATAAATATATATATACTGTACCTAAACACAACTATTATTTTTAAGTTATTTTCTGTAAAATTGAGTTTGGTCAGTAAATATGTTAGATAGTGGATTCCAACCTCATCATACTTTGAAAAGTGAGATTTTATTATTAGCTTATATATTTTAAAAGAAACTGTTAAAGATTCCCTTTATAATGGTTTTAATCTATTTTTGTTTATGATAATTTTGATGACTCTAATTTGCAAATAGATTAATGTACTGATATACATAAACTTTAAACAACTAGATGGCACGCTCGCTTCGCTCGCGTACCATCTAGGTCGTGCCCACAGATGGTTCTCGAATACACAGTATTTTCCAGCGAGAAAAAAATGGAGATTTCAAATGTACGTACTGCAGGACTATAATACATTGTCGTTTACAGAAACGAATAAATATACACGATGATTTATGTAGTCAGCTAAAATTAGCACCCTGGGAATTACTTTCTAGAGAGAGAGAGAAACAAAATGAGTCAAATTTTTTTATTTGGACTCATTTAAACAAACCCAATTTGTGTTTTGTATGTAACATTAAGGGTTGAGGGATGGGGGAAGAAGATAGGTACAAAGAGGAAACATTTTAAAATATATTCTTATCCACTCAGTAACGAAATATTGTTTTTAATGTTTTATAGGCCTATAATAATATACCACTAAATACAGTAACACATTTACGATTTAATACGTACTACGTACATTTATATATTTTTAAATTATTAATTAATACAAACGTTGAGAAGCGCAACTGTCAGTAATAACGTTTATTTATTTGTATATTATATGTTTATAATCTAACAGTAGGGCCTACCCACACTCACAGTAATAAAGTTTATTTGTATATTTGTTTATATTATATCTAACAGTACCAACACTCACAGTAAGAAATTTGCGATTCAAATTGCGATCAAAAGTGGTTAATACCTTAACAGTATTGTACAGCATTGCAATACTATTTATGTTTATTCTCCAAGGGGGCCCATGAATCTAAATCTATACCTCTATGGTTAAACCAAATAATTTGGAATGTTCCATTCATTGCAAATCAATACATTTGTATAAACGTATATTAAATGTATCAAAATAGTATTTTTTTAAGAAAATCGGCCTGTCTTCAACATTATGATGCTGTACTCGAGCTGTTCAACCGGTTTTCAGCCATTAAAAACAGTTATCGTAGGAGGAGATAGGAAAATGCGAAGCATCCTCGTATTATTGTATGCGGGTATTTTTCACGATGGACATGCATTAGACAGTGTATACCACGGTCGGAAAACACCCCTATTTGGGGCAAATCGTTGAACCTAAATTCGTTTTAATTATCAATAACTAATTATCTAACTTAATTTTAATTATTAAACAGGGTTATATCAGGTGGTTAAAATCAGTACCGAAAGTACGAACCAACTTTATATACCATCGAGTAAAAATTCTAGAAGTAAGGCGCGATTTACCGAATTTTGCCCTTACGTAAATTTATATATAGATTAAATTTGTTTTTATTTCTTGCGGGAATATTGGTATTTATATTCTGGTACCAAAAGATAGCTCAGATGAGATATTGTACCCTATATTCACATGGGGATGATAGAACTAAGGCAGTACTATGCAAAGTAGATAGTTTGTAATAGCTTATTTTATATTCCTTACAATGTGCTAGATCATTCTATCAGCAATTTGTAGGGGATGTCTATCTGTTGGAGTGTGGTTGTCGGAAGAACCAAAGCAGTGTATATGTATAGATCTTTAGGTCATTTGTAATTAATTACAATGTAATTGGGTTTATAGTCGAACTTTTATTTTGGGGTCTGGCAGGACCAAGGCAGTGTCTTACTTCACTTAAGGCGAGAAGAGATGATATGTTTCTTACCTTTGGTATTAGCTCCAACCGAGAATTATATAATTTATGTTAAAATACAAACTTGAAAAATGTATATAAATCCTAACATGTTTTTATTAAATGATTGGTACAATGCTTTGACAAAAATACTAAAATTGTAAATGATATAATATTAGAACAAAGCCGTTTATGGTTGCCCTACTCGAATAAATTTCAATTCTTGTAATTTCTTCTAAGACAATTAGGCCTAAAATATACAAATGTATTTCATTTTTGTTTACTCTTCAGTTTTCAATTTAATATGAAATATTAGAAGAAGAACTTCAAGTATTGCAAAATATTGAAATATTGAAAAATGAACAGAAAATAAAATAATAAAAATACATTATGCTTAAAGTTTATGTTTCATTTTTCAGCAACCACTGAATGATTGGCAACTACAGAGTGCACTTCTTTCAATGGATGAATAAGTTATATCTTCAAACTGAGGGGGACTGCATTTTTTAAATGGCAAAGTAAGCTTTATATTTTATACCCAACAAACGTATAATATGTTAAATAGTTCAAAGAAAATTGTATTTACTAGATGGTACGCGAGCGAAGCGAGCGTACCATCTAGTAAATACAATTTACTGTCGTGCCCACAGATGGTTCTCGAATACACAGTAATTTCAGGGTAAAACATCTGGCGATTTCAAATGCACGTACCGCAGGACTATAATACATTGTCGTTTACAGAAACAAATAAGTAGGCAAAATGATTTATGTAGTCAACCAAAATTAGCACCCTGGGAATTACTTCCGAAAGAGAAACTTACCACAAAATGAGTCCAAATTGTTTATTCATTTAAAGAAACCCAATTAGGGTTGAGGGATGGGAAAGAGGATAGGTACAAAGAGGAACAATTTTTTATCCACGTTAGTAACGAAATATTGTTTTCCTTTTTTATAGGCCTATAAATAATATACCACTAACGGTGACTAAATATAGTAAAACATTTGCGATTTAATACGTTGTTAAAACTGTCACTGTCTAATTGAAATAGTAAAGTACATGTAATATTTTTTGTAATTATTAATTAATGCAAACGTTGAGAAGCAACTGTCAGTAATAAAGTTTATTTGTATATTACGTGTTTATATATCTAACAGTAGAGCCTACCCATAATCACAGTAATACAGTTTATTTGTATATATTTTTTACATCTAACAGTATTCACAGTAAGAAATGTTTCTATATATTTTTTTACATCTAACAGTATTCACAGTAATGTTCGATTCAAATGACGACCAAAAATGGTTCATAGGTATTTGCAGTACTGTATTGTCAAAGTATTGCAAGTTTATTCTCCAAGGGCTCATAAATTTACCTACTTGTGTTAAACCAAACTGGCAGACTGAGAGATTGGAATGTTCCATTCATCGCAAATAAATACATTTGTAAAAACGTAAATTAAATCTATCAAAATAGTATTTTTTAAAGAAAATCGGCCTGTCTTCAACATTATGATGCTATACTCGAGCAGTTCAACCGGTTTTCAGCTATTAAAGACAATTATCGTAGAAGGAGATAGGAAAATGCGAAGCGTCCTCGTATTATTGTGTGCGGGTATTTTTCAAGTTGGACATCCATTAGACAGTGTATACCACGATCAGAAAACACCCCTATTCGGGGCAAATCGTTGAACCTAAATTCGTTTTAATCGTCAATAACTAATTATCTAACTCCATTTAATTAGTAAACAGGGTTACATCAGGTGGTTAAAATCAGTACCGAAAGTACGAACCAACTTTATATTCCATCGAGTAAAAATTCTAGAAGTAAAGCGCGATTTACCGAATTTTGCCCTTACGTAAATTTATATATAGATTATTGTTTAGAAACATGACAAGCAAACATATTAACATCATCGACCGAGTATTCTTGCCATGATTCATTTTTATCTTCTTTATTTCCAGAAACGTATTGCTAAGAACTGTAGGATATGGATATTTGGAAGAAATTGAAGAAATATGTAAAACATATCCACATCTTGTGAACTCCGTAGATAAGGTATTAGACATGCCCCAAGTCTGTATTATCTTTTTTTTTTATTTAGGCCTATTTGTTTTTATTTCGACCGCGATTTTTGTCTGAAAATACAGACTTGTGAAACACGTATAGAAATCGATTTGCAGACCGCAAACATCCGATAAGAATGACGTAGTTTATCATACCGTATTTGGCTATATGGGGCGGGCGGTATGTAAATATGGATTTCGAATCAACCAATGATCATTTTGTTTCAAAATGAAAAAGATCGAGTACGTACAGTGCTGAATGTACGATCGAGACTGTTGAAATATAAAATCGTAATGCCAAGTTGTTTTGTTTATTAATTGTTTAGTCCTTGGCCTAGGCCTCTTTCGTAGGTCCTACTCAATTCGCACGTATGACCTGCCAAATAAAACGCCAATAAAGTAGGCCTACATACCACCACCGGCGGCACACAACAACAGGGCTACACCACCACACAGAACAGGACAGGGTCTGGGTGGGAATTAAATCAAAATTATCTCCGCGTAATAAATGATCCATTCAATGTTTGATTTGCGGAGAAGCTTGCCTATCATATCACGAGTTTTCATGTTCTTGGGAAAAATCCCATCAAATGTTTACCAGACTACTAGGCATATAAAATAATGTCTAGCCTTCAGAAACTTTCATAAATGTACCCAAGTACACGTTGTCTAAACGTAACATAGCGCATGCGCATCATCTTTGTTGTTGAGTCTTTGAAATTCTGAAATATGAATATTAAAACGGTGTACGAGTGAGTAGCCAATCGCATGCAGCTGAAACTAGTCAACCGGATAATCGTATGCACCAAGAATTCTTGGTGTCAAACCACGTGACTTGTGCGTGTTTCCCCAGACGGAGTATCCAAAATCAAGTAGTATACGTATGAAACGCCATATGTGCCAAAATATTTATCTTTTTACTAATATTAAGACAAAACTCCGTCTGGAACCCAGACTAATAAGGTATAGAAACTATATTTATTTGAATTTGAATATGATATAAATCATCACCATGTTTACGGTAACCTCAAGGGTGAAAAACACGAAAACGTTTATATAATGTATGACAACATTACTAAGAACCAATAACAAACAAACAATCTACTCTATACTATAACTACGGTCTCACTTGCCACTTCTTTGAGTTGAGATAAAACGTAATAGAAAGACAGAATGCGTGTAATCATGCCACAATGGAGGTAATTTATTGTATAATAGTATAGACATAACATACATTTAGAAATCGCAATACATCTAACGATAGAATCGTCTCAACTAACTACACTAGCTAGTGAGATTTCAAATATACGTAGGCTAACATGGTTTTTATCTTCAACAACAATTACATAATCATTAACTCAGTTACACATACTGCCGTTACATGGCTCCTTGCAATAGTTACACCAATCTTTTCATATTAAATTATTGTATGTGTTTTGTTGTCTTATATCACTGTTAAAGGGGGATTCTGGGTTTAAAATTGCTTTTAAATATCGTTTATTTATTAAATAAAAAATATTATAACAATATAGACATGTCAGAATGAAGAAGTAATAACGAGAAATTAAAAAAATTAAATTTCATATACATTTTAGGGTAAACTCATGGAAAGTCTGT
Source organism: Antedon mediterranea (assembly GCF_964355755.1). NCBI lineage: Eukaryota > Metazoa > Echinodermata > Crinoidea > Comatulida > Antedonidae > Antedon > Antedon mediterranea. The sequence goes on along the minus strand of NC_092672.1, from coordinate 12,527,072 downwards.
TTTTCAGCAGCTTAGGGAAGCTCATTAATATTCATGAGATATTCACAAAAGCACGTCATCAGTGGATTCCAAACTCGCGACGTCAAGCTTACGTTGTTCTCTCTCCTCTGTCAAACGACGGCCATGGCACCCGATCATTGTGAAATACATTTTTTGTAGATTTGCTAAGCTAGGTCTAAAGTGTAATAATAACAGTAGTAGCATATATTTATTTGACATTTAATGAAATACAAAATTTAGTACAGATTCGGAGTCATAAATTATACTATTTTTATACCTCGAATTAATAGTACAGATCGTATATCGGCTTCACGTACTAGGCTAGGCCTAGCCTAAATCATTTTATTCATGCCGGGGTGAGAGCCATTTCTGACTAGGGATTCCATGCTACGATGGCTACGTTAAAACATTGGGGCCATCATTCATGGGCCTAGCTAGCCTATTACTAAACGATTGGCCCATAAATAACAAAACTCAGTCACGATTCCAAACCCATCCTATCAACCAAACTCCTAAACAATCTAAACCTAAAACGTTCTACAAAAATCGGCTGTAAATATTGAGGCAAAACAAGGTCCGATCGCCGTCCGCACGTATGGTGTCCCGATCGTCTAATAAGTAGGCCTAGTTTACTCTCCAAAAAAGCGGATACTGCATCAAGCAAGTAGACCGGTAGTAGGAAGGAGACCTAGCCGATCCGGCCCAGTTAAAAATTGAGCTAGCTAGTGTAGTAGACCCTATGCGAATTGATACTACCAGGCCTTTTACTATTATAGGCTACACTTGTTAAAATTAGCAATACTGCTGTACTTTTACAAATATTCTCTCTCATTCGAGCTATATTATCTATACCATTCCGGTAGGTTGAGTCGACCTTCAATCAAATACTGTACGTCATCGTTCATGTTGTGATTATAGACGGGGTATACTCGACCCGACCAGTTTGGTATTGTATACTGTATCTGCTTATCACGTGACGATGCCAGGCATGGCAGAGAGAGCACGTGTATCGTCGTCTCGCTCTCCTCGCTCTCAGCAGCAGGAATGTATACGTTACGCTTCATTGATTTTGAAGGCTTTCCCTAAGTCAGTGCGAAAATCGGCAAACGTAAAGTGCAAACTTATCTAATTTTTCACTGTTTTGATGGATTTTCATAGAAAATTGACTTTATAAATGGGAAGACCGACTAAAATTACATCAGATAAGTATAATTTTACAAGTAATTGATATGGTTAATGATAACGAGTCGTCGGAAGATTGACCATTTCACGAATTTCCTATTCTGTAACCACAGTGTGATTTTGCCGTAGCTGCACTTGTAATCTGGCCTCATTTCACAGCCTTCGTTCTGCTTCACTGGGCGCTTATATAAATTGAAACTTTTACCGTTCAAGAGACAAACAAATATATTTTACATTTTTTACTATTCATTTTAAACCCGGAACCCCCCTTTAAGTTTACCATTGATAGGCATATCTAAACAAGAAATATTTCTTACAAAAAACGCTCCTCGCTTATTGAGTAACAGTTTTAAAGATATATTGTCCCTCTGAAAAATATTTTTTTATTTCAAATTTGTTTTTGAATGTGTCATTTTATTGTCACATAATAGTTATTTTACCTGAAAAAATGTAATTACCAAATACTTCAATTGTCTGTCAGTGTCAGACAATGTGGTTTTTTAGTTATAATTAAACGTTTCTTTTCTCTTTCTATAATGTGAATTTTGTTACAGAAGTGAATAACTTTGATATGAAACAGACTCAATTTAGTTTATTTTATTGCTAAGGTCAAGTCTGGGGGTCACTTCATCAGGCCTTAGATACTTCAAGTGTGAAGTATCATATTACAAACAAAAACTTTCATGGACTGTTTTGATAATAATTCAATGATCTGACAGTGAAATACAGTATTGTCATGGGACTCATAAATACCAGAAATGCAGCTGCTACCTATAAATTATAGTGGAGTTTCCATTTTAACAAAAATGTCAAAGTGTAGTACTATAACTGCTGCTTGATTTCATCTAATTAATGAGTCATCTCGTGTGACGTAGTAGCGGGCTAGAGCAGCAGCGTGAAAAATATGCCTTACTACGTGTTGGTTCCTTTAAGGGGAATGAACATTCAATACATTTAATGTGATTTATAGTTCATTTTATCTGTCTGTTATAAACCCATTCTGAAGCAACTTTGTCAACATTAGTGTGGAATGAGCGAATATATTTTAGTTCTGAAGCAACTACCTTATACGCAATTCGTCATCGATTTCGGCCAACCGCCTTTGTTTTGTACCTGGTGAAGAAGTGTTGAACTACTCACCCATCCGGTATGTGATTGCTTACTGTCAGCACGCACGGCTCTACTGACTATATCACTCGGATTAGAAGATGTTTTCTATGGAAGTTGCATCGTTGATTTGTTGTACCCGGTTAGCTACATACACTTGATACCTTGTTTTTTTTAGCTGGGGTAACTTTGGCGTTAGCTAATAGTAGAGAAATAGAAGGAATATTATCATGAGTCATCAATCTTAAATACGTGCATTGACCACATACTACTTCACTACCATCTGAGATATAATGAATTTCCTTGTGGTTTGTAGCATCGACTGACTTGTAGTTTTCCAGCAGATGAACAATGTCTTCATACCACTTGGATTATATTTTGATTTTAGAATAAAAATATCTTTTAGGAATAGAAAGTTTTGCACCAAGTGATGCAGTGAGTGGAGAATATCGAGAATTCCCTATCCAAACTCAAAGTATCATTAATTGAATTCGTTAGTGGCTGAGAGTAAGCCAAATAGATTATGAACAAATCATTAAACAATGTTATGATTTTCAACATAGAAAAGTGCAACAAAATGAGCGATTTGGGTGAATGATGTAAAACTTATTATGTAGGCCTATAAATGGATTTGGCAACATGGCATGCTCAACAGGTCAACAATATTTTTTATTTCAAAATTTACAAAGGCGAGGCTTATTGAACGACACAATTCTATGAGATAATAGGTTACACTCTCTATAGCTCCAATATTTCACACGCAATCAATATAAATTATGTTGGAACGGAAGAATACTTAATTAAAATTACAAACATAGACACATTGTGACTAAACAAAGACTAGGAATATTATAACTAGAAAAAGGAAGATGGAATCGTATTAGGCCTAATAGTAGCCTAATGATAAACTATGAAAATTATGCTCTCTACAATCAATTGAAGATAAATTCCCTTTAGTTTATTCAGATAGTAGAACTAAGTATGTTTTCCTCTTACACAAATAATCCATCTAAATTAAAATATATTGTCCTTATGTCTACTACAAATACTGATCTCATTTAAGCTCAGAAAATATTGTTAAACGCACTCTATATACATTGTAGCCGTCTGCGCCAAAGTTTATTGAAACTACCCCCTCTATAATTATTTAACGGCAAGCATGCAGCGCATTTAAATCCATAGTTGCCATTTCTGGCATTATTATGCTTTTTGGCATTATTTGGAGGCCCACGGCATCTGGCATAATGCCGCGGCATTATTTAGCCGTTTTTAGCATAATCTGGCATAATTTTGTGTTTTTTGAACAACCAAAAAAATAATATTTCACAGAACAAAATTAAAATATTTTGTTTATAAATCTTGCAATTTAATACATATTATCACCTTATACAATATCATATCGTACAAAACAGATCTGTTCGGGTTTTCCGTACAATACAGTAGTTCTTCCATCCTTTCGTTTCGGACTTAATCGACTCTTCGGATAGGAAGGCTGCTCGAAAACTACCGTGTGTGCGATATTATAGGCAGTACAACAAATCCGAAGAGGCTAGCTATTGGCCAATTATGTTGCTCTATTTCAGAGTTCATGCAGGTTATTGGATCCCCAGATATAGAGACAATTGAACGAAAACATTATGAAAGGGGTTTTGTTTTTTCAGTTCATAATTATAAAGCGGCCGCACCCCTACCCCAACCCTTAAAATGTCAATTTCTGGTAACTTAGAAGCTCTAATTTTAAAAAGAATTTCTTCTAGAGAATTTGTTTTCCATATTTCAAATTATGTTCCATTTGAATCGTCGTAGCAACCCTATTTTTCCAAATGTTCTTCACCTCTCAGCCCCAGTAGTGGGCGAGATTTTTATTTCAAATTAAGTGCCATTTCCGCCCATTGAGCAGCTCTATTTTTCCAAATTTTCTTACCTCAGCACCAGCCATGGTGGAGCTGAGGTCCTGGAGACACTTAATATATATTTTTATTTCCTATTTTAAATTATAATTGCCATTTTCGAACTATGGTGGGCTAAGATCCTGGAGGTACTAATAAATATATTTTTATTTCATATCTGAAATTAAGTGCCATTTCCGGCCATTGAGCAGCTCTATTTTTCCAAATGTTTGTACCTCCAGTCCCAACCATGGTGGGGCTGAGTCCTGGAGACACTTAATATATATTTTGATTTCCTACTGTATTTTCAATTATAATTGCCATTTTCGAACTATGGTGGGCTAAGATCCCGGAGACACTAATAAATATATTTTTATTTCATATTTTAAATTAAGTGGCATTTAAATCAGCATTTTTCAAAATTTTCTTATCAACCATGGTGGGGCTGAGGTCCTGGAGACACTTAATATATATTTTTATTTCCTATTTTAAATTATAATTGCCATTTTCTAATTATGGTGGGCTAAGATCCTTTCATATTTGAAATTAAGTGCAAAGATCGAGCAGCTCTCATATTTCAGCTCAAAAATTCTAAATTTCCATGGCTGTAACAGGTTTTTTTTGGGGGGTGGGGGGGGAGAAGGGTTCGTGGGTTGGTGTTTGTTTCATTTGCAATTACCATTTTCGCACCCCATATTTTTAGAATTATTAGTTATTACTCACAAAACTAAAAATACAATTTTTGAACGACATAGGGATACAATTTAGGCCCTATTTTGTGTCAGTTGGGGTTTTACAAACGTTTATTAGACATACAACCGTTGGTGGCGCTGTTTAGGGCCTAATTTTGGGGATCTGGCATTATTTTTTCCAATCTGGCATTATTTGAGACAGGATACGGCATAATTTAAATTTTATCGCTGGCAACGCTGTTTAAATCTCACAGTTGATAAATAGGCCCTAGGCCTAGTAGGCCTAGCTAGGCCTAGTAGTTTAATTGTTAGTATTGTTGTTTGATTCAATTTTAACGCATTTATTGTTATTCCAAGAAGTTTGTTAATGACACTGGCCAAATGTGGTGAGACAGATTTTGTTACTGTTTATTTGTTATTTGATAGTTAAACGAGCATTTTATTTTAGCCCTAGCCTACTAGCCTACCTATTCTAGGCCGGCGCTAGTTCCGTTTCGCACCTGTCGTTTATTTCGACTCAAAATTGGTTAAGTAACTTTATCGTGAGTACCACACCTTAGAATTAAGCCTCTTTAATACTTTTACGAAGGAGATCACACAAAAAGTAAAATATAAATCCTTTAAATTGATGAATTTACAGACGTGTTTCTCGCACATCGGTTCGTGAATTTCGCATACTCGATGTTCAATGTTGTTGTTTCTATGGAGCGCTAAAAGAGCAATCATAATTGAGGGCTAAAAACTCAGTAAATTGTGTATATTTAATGCATTTATTGGTGAAAATTACGTTCAATTTTATCATATTTTGTCAATGCAACAAAAATATTACTGTTGATACTGTACATGGTTTTTTCAGGAGCTTTTTTTTAGTTAGGAATGAAAATCGACAAATTCATCATCATATTACATGTACTGTAGGGGTATACCTTAATCTAAATAATATGCCTCTTAGTCTTACTCTTAGGTTGGTTGCTATTTGAAAACAGCAAATTATTAGCAGTAAAATGTTACAGCATTTTTATTGACAAAATATATTACAATTAAACGTGTATTTCAATAATAAATGCATTAAAAGAAGACGCATTCCACTGAGGTTTTAACCATCTATTGTTGTTGCTCTTTTGGCGCTCCATAGAAAGGAAAATATTGAACTTCGAGTATGCTAAATTCGCGGCGAACGGTATGCGAGAAACATGTCTGTAAAATCATCAATTTAAGGATTTATTTGTTACTTTTTATGTGATTCTTCTTCATAAAAGTACTTATGAGGCCCAATTTTAAGGTGTGGTATTCACAATAAGTTGCTTAACAATTTGGAGTCAAAAGGAAGTCGAAATAAAAACAGGTGCGAAACGGAACTAGACGCTAGCCAAATTGTGAGGCCCTATATACTCCGTATAATGTGTAGCGGTGGGCTAGCAACGTTGTAGGTTTTATTTAATCCTGTTGTGTTGCATTTCTTTCTAGTTTTCACCGGATTGTAAGAAAGTACATTAATAAAGAATAGTTTCCGAAATGTCATATAGTGTGTTTCTTTATTGACCATACCTCGGGTTGGCACCGGCACATGTAGGCCTAGGCCTATATTATTTCGGCCAAAGACCATAATAATAAGTGTTTCTTGGATCATTCAAAGGAACGAAAGAAATTAACCAACTGGTCCGTAATTCAGATGCTAACGGTTCGTCTAAGTGTAAATTCTGCTTGCACATAGCCTGTAAAACTTTCCTGTAATGTACAGGAGCTGCGAAACTAAATGGATCATAAATCGAACAAATAGAACCTAAAATAGTTCATCTTAGCTCAGTTCTCATCTATATCTATTAGTATCTTTTAAAATACAAGCAACAAATAAAATATATAAAGTGCATATAACTGGAAAATAAAGAGAAAGAACAGAAACGCGGACATTGGTGATAACTGATAACTGTAGATGCACATGACTTGAAGTCAGCTTTTTCGGAAGCGTAAACCCAACAATGGATCGTAAAAACTAGCCGATCACTGACATGACGGGGGTGAATTATGCGGCGTTGGCAAGCATCCACAGCTTGGAAAGGTGAAATACAGCACAAAGAGGCAATGAAGTACTGTATATGAGAATGTTTGACAATAACTATGTAGGCCCTAAACCACAATATTTTAATTTGTGAAAAATGTAATAATGATGAAATACCAAATAGCTCTGAGAAATGTAAAATAAATTGTCTTTCTTGTCACTTTTTATTATATAAATATAGTAAAAATATGATAACATGGGTAAAATGCAGACAGTACGACACCCATAGGATAAAATACAAAAGCAACAAATATTTAAAAACCGTTCACCCGAAATACGTAATATTTTCTTTTTTAATTGTAGAATGAAGGTGGGATAGATAATAGATTAATAATAAACAATATTTAGTGAATTCACCGTAGAGTGTATTGGTGGAATTCGCAATTATTTTTTGAAGGCGGTTTGATAAATACATACAGATCTACAAATTCAGTATTCACAAAAGTTTACTTGAATCTAAACGAAATGTATAGGATCATTTGATGTTTGTATCATTTCAATTAGCCACGTGTGAAAAAGAGGAATTCAAAACCGGGTAAAAATCATGAAACAAATTGTCAGCAACAAGATTAAATTTTGTCGGCGACTATCACCATTTAATTATGTACTGTACATCCTTGCGGGTCCAGTTTTGTTAGGCACTTCATTTCAAAAGATGCCATTTACCTACGGAATTTTATAGGCAATCATAAATAAATTCTTGTTAACCGTGTCATGCATTGTAAAAGCAGGAAAACATTTCAACTCGACCTAACGTCAGGAAGGACATACTTCAACAAGGAAGGAATCAGCACATGTAATGATCTTAATCTTTGCGGTCCAACGCGGTCATGATCATTGTCCACCTTAGTTTTTGGTCAACTGATCGGAAGGCAAGCGTTATCGTAAGAAAATGGCTCAATCGGAAACAGAAGCAGGTCTTACGCAGACTGGAAACCAGGCTTAAAAGGTGATGTGCTGGATCGCTTCCCGCAAGTTGGTGTCCTTTCTACTAATGATATCGTTCAGTCACATTTCATGTGATGCTTTATTGATAGAGTTTGGTAGCGTAGACAGAGATTTATTATTACTTAAAAATCAGTGACGTTATAATTCGTAGTAGTTAAAAAGTTAATTTTAGTCAGCTCTCGTTTTAAGCAAACCGGTAGCATCATAGAACCATTTTCAAGATCAAGTATACAAAATAATAATATTAAGTTCACTAAGCACCAAATTGGTCGGCTATCTCTATTTTTGTCATTACATTTTGTAATAAAATGATAAATTAAACGTCCTTTATTAAATAATAATAATAATTAAATTAATTATAGTTATTAACTATCACCATAAAAATTACGATATATAAATACCATGTACAGCTGTCAAATTTTAGATTAAAAAAGACACTAACATCAATACTTTCAAATGTATGTTCATTGCTAACACATCTACAGTACATGTTCAAAGTTAAAATCTGCTTTTAAATGTTCATTGCTAAACACTTCTGCACGTCTAAGTTAAAATCAGCTTTTAAATGTTCATTGGTAACACATCTGCACGTCTAAGTTAAAATCAGCTAGTTGTATTACTTTCTTACTATCAGGTGTTTTCTTTACAGTTTACAGTCACTATTAATGAATTACAAAATGAATGTTAATTACTAAATTAATGAATTAATATTATTAACGTTATTGTCCGTATTAATTAACACTCAATAGTTAATATAAATGAGCTCACGTATAAACCAACCCTGTATTTGTATAATTTGTTTTTCATTGTGAAACACAAGTAATATTTTTGTTATCAAAGTAAGATAAATTATAATTTAAAAGTATTTTAAACATCATTTAACAAGACGCTAAAATCAATACTTTCAAAATGATGTTCATTGCAAAATCCTCTGCATTTCTTAATTGATATCAGTTAGTTATTATTTTCTTAATACCATGGTATTTCTTTATAATTTATATCACCCGATTCTGTAGCTGTTAGTACACTCAGTGTGGAAGACTGTCGACAGTCTACCAGAGACCTATCTGACTGTATTAATGACAGCGATATCGTGTATTAAAGGTACTTAATATAGTCAGATAGGTCTCTGGTAGACTGTCGACAGTCTTCCACACTTCCACAGCTACAGAATCGGGTGTTTACATTCACTCTTAATGAATTACAAAATGAATGTAGAAAAGGATAAATATGTAATATAATAATAATACATGTATTCTTTAAAAAAATGCGTCAAGTTTAATCTAACTTTCTTCTTTCCAGGAGGGAAATACACCACTACATGAATACTTTTTGTTTGGCGTTGATAATGTAGAGATAGTGAACAGTCTCATAGCTCACGGAGCATCAATCACAGCAACAAACAATGTAAATTGCTCTTACAATGATTTAAAAATCATTAACGTAATTATTCGTATTAGTTAACACTCAAGTGAATTTACATTATCTCCCGTTATATGCAAACCCTAGATTCGTTTAATGTGTTTTTCATTGGAAAATGTATAGTTGTTATCAAAGCAAAAATACAATTATATTGAAAATCGTGTAGCTGTAGCATTTTAGAATGAACAAGACGCTAAATTAATACTTTTAAAATGTGTTCAGTGCTAACCCCTCTGTATTATAATAATTAAAATCAGCAAGTTGTATTATTTTCTTAATACCAGGTTTTTCTGTATAATTTACAGTCACTCTTAATGAATTACAAAATTAATATAGAAAAGGATAAATATGTAATATAATAATACTTGTATTCTTAAAAAAATGCGTCAAGTTTAATCTAACTTTCTTCTTTCCAGGATGGAAACACACCGCTACATAGACACGTTGTGTATGGCCGTGGTAATGTAGAGATAGTGAACAGTCTCATAGCCCACGGAGCATCAATCACAGCAACAAACAATGTAAATTACTCTTTTACAATGATTTAAAAATCGTAACGTAATTATTCGTATTAGTTAACATTACAAGTGAATTTAAATTGTCCCCCGTTATAAGCAAACTCTAGATTCGTTTATTGTGTTTTTCTTTAGTAGAAAAAATGTATAGTTATTATCAAAGCAAAAATACAATTTAAAATATATTGAAAATCGTGTAGCTGTAGCGTTTTAGATCGAAAAAGACGCTAAATCAATACTTTTAAAATGTGTTCATTGCTAACCCCTCTGTATTATAATAATTAAAATCAGCAAGTTGTATTATTTTCTTAAAACCATGTCTTATTTATAATTTACAGTCACTCTCAATAAACTACAAAATGAAATATAGAAAAGGATAAATATGTAATATAATACTACCTGTATTCTTAAAAAAAAATGCATCAAGTTTAATCTAACTTTCTTCTTTCCAGGGTACAAGTTGTATTATTATTTTCTTAAAATGTGTTCAATGCTAACCTGTATTATAATAATTAAACTCAGCAAATTGTATTATTTTCTTCTTATTTTCTTATTACCTTATTATAATTTACAGTCACTATTAAATAATTACAAAATGAATGTAGAAAAGGATAAATATGTAATATAATACTACCTGTATTCTTAAAAAAAATGCGTCAAGTTTAAACTAACTTTCTTCTTTCCAGAATGGAGACACACCGCTACATGAACACGTTAGGTATGGCTGTGGTAATGTAGAGATAGTGAACAGTCTCATAGCTCACGGAGCATCAATCACAGCAACAAACAATGTAAATTACTCTTTTAAAATGATTTAAAAATCATTAACGTAATTATTCGCATTAGTTAACACTATAAATTAATCTAAATTACCTACCATTATAAACAAACACTAGATTCGTTTAATGTGTTTTTCATTGGAAAAAATGTATAGTTATTATCAAACCAAAAATATAATTTAAAATATATTAAAAATAGTGTAGCTGTAGCATTTTAGATTGAACAAGACGCTAAATCAATACTTTTAAAATGTGTTCATTGCTAACCCTTCTGTATTATAGTAATTAAAATCAGCCAGTTGTATTATTTTCTTAAAACCAGGTCTTCTTTATAATTTACAGTCACTCTCAATAAACTACAAAATGAATATAGAAAATGATAAATATGTAATATAATAATACTTGTATTCTTAAAAAAATGCGTCAAGTTTAATCTAACTTTCTTCTTTCCAGGATGGAAACACACCGCTACATACACACGTTTTGTATGGCCGTGGTAATGTAGAGATAGTGAACAGTCTCGTAGCTCACGGAGCATCAATCACAGCAACAAACAATGTAAATTACTCTTTTACAATGATTTAAAAATCGTAACGTAATTATTCGTATTAGTTAACATTACAATTGAATTTAAATTGTCCCCCGTTATAAGCAAATCCTAGATTCGTTTAATGTGTTTTTCATTTGAAAAATGTATAGTTATTATCAAAGCAAAAATACAATTTAAAATATATTAAAATTGTGTAGCTGTAGCATTTTAGATTGAACAAGAGCCTAAATTAATACTTTTAAAATGTGTTCATTGCTAACCCTTCTGTATTATAATAATTAAAATCAGCAAGTTGTATTATTTTCTTAAAACCATATCTTCTTTATAATACAGTCACTCTCAATAAACTACAAAATGAGATATAGAAAAGGATAAATATGTAATAATTATAATACTACCTGTATTCTTTAAAAACAATGCGTCAAGTTTAATCTAACTTTCTTCTTTCCAGGGTACAAGTTGTATTATTATTTTCTTAAAATGTGTTCAATGCTAACCCATCTGTATTATAATAATTAAACTCAGCAAATTGTATTATTTTCTTCTTATTTTCTTATTACCTTATTATGATTTACAGTCACTATTAAATAATTACAAAATGAATGTAGAAAAGGATAAATATGTAATATAATACTACCTGTATTCTTAAAAAAAATGCGTCAAGTTTAATCTAATTTCTTCTTTCCAGGATGGAAGCACACTCCTACATGAACACGTTAGGTATGGCCATGGTAATGTAGAGATAGTGAACAGTCTCATAGCTCACGGAGCATCAATCACAGCAACAAACAATGTAAATTACTCTTTTAAAATGATTTAAACAATTATTAATGTTATTATTTTGAATGAGCTCCCATTATTATAAACAAACCTTGTGTTTGTTTAATTTATTTTCATTGTGTAAAAAGTTATTTATTTATCAAAGACGGTAATACCAATACTTTCAAAAGTATGTTCATTGCTAACACCTCTCCACGTCCCAATTAAAATCAACTAGTTGTATTATTTACAGTAATGTCATACTGTGGTCTACAGTATCGTAGACAATTAACAACATACTCCATTTACTTAATAATTTCTTGACCATAGACCTTGCGGACTATGATGCCGAACCAATAATGGCGCTTATGTGTATGATTTCATAAAAAGTCATAAAACGATGGGACTCCGTTTACATTACTGAAGTCAATTTTTTACCCTAATTCAGATTTATCATCTAACTTTCATTCTATAATCGATAGACATATATGCTTCACATCCGTTGGACTCATTCTCGGCTGTCCATCTGCCAGACGCATTTCCATTTGCCGCCAGAGTTTAAATAATTATACTTGTATAATCGCCTACACCCGCCAGACAAGTCCTTCCGATTTGGCAGGGATGATCATCGAAGTTACCTACTGAAAGACGAGTAGCCCACGAGAAGCAAAATATACAATAATTAGATGTAGTAGTTAATTGCTTGTTATAATTGTAGGAGCAGAACGAATACATATTAAATTTGTTTAAACCTTAGTTCTAGTATCTAAAGTGTAAAATGTATATTATTATACATACAACTTTCTGCTTTCCAGGAGGGAAACACACCGCTACATGAACACGTTAGGATTGGCACGAGTGGTAATCTAGAAATAGTGAACAGTCTCATAGCGTACGGAGCATCACTTAAAGCAACAAACAAGGTACCATCAATTAATGCAACAACATTGCATTTGCATTTTTAAATTGTGCTTATTAGCAAACCATTACGCCTACATATCCAAGGTATACTCTTATTTTGATTAGGAGTATCTATCAACTTTAAAATATTACAAATCTTTTGTTAACTAATACACAGTAATCATTATCTTGATGGAGCCAAACAATATCAGAAAGGGCGGCAATTGTTTAAAGACATTATGTTAGCATCTAAATATTAATGCTACTAATTTTTTTAAATTTTATGTATCTCTTCCAAAACCACTGAACTTACATTTGGCACACTGATGTTTACTGATGGGCCGCACACGATAGGCTATGTCACTTTCCTGATTTTTTTTAAGGATAAACACAAAAAATGCAAACAATAGCAGTAATTTTTTTGTCTAAAAAAAAACATACACCCAAAAAGTAATAGTTTGTGTCCGAGCTCATTGCCAAATTCGACTATTTTTTGTGTTGATTTATTCCAATACTTTATTAAAATGTTTTAATCTCATGCACTTTCTATTCCGTTCAATTTTTGTTCACTTTTTATTTCAATGTATCAAAATAATAATTAATACCACCGAAAACACCCAAAATAATATAGTTCGCCATTTTATACTTTCGTTATGTTATTGCGCGCATCATCTTATTCACACAGCACAATTTTTCCATTTCCGGAAAGTCCCATATCCAGTATTGCTTTCATTTTGTAGCTCATAGTTACTTAAAAGTGAGGGAATACTTGGTGTATAAAAAATCCATGGCGTTTTATGAGGGAAGAGTGCGCTTATATGATACTTACTCATCCCATGCGAATTAGTATATAATCATATATTAAAGCCGACAAAGACCATGCGGAGCACGGGTTACTGCTAGTGGTGATAATTTCTCATAGATGCGATAATTAACATGTACATTTAATCAGTATCAACCATTCTTTTATAATATTTTTTTTAATAGCCTTTTTAAAAATAATAACTGGTACTTGATATAGCGCAGTATTGTTGTTTGTTAGTGCAAACGTACTCAGATTGTGTCATATTAACGTGTGCACACTATTAGCTTATGCATGTGTTTATTACAATCCGGAATATGTAAATTACTATAGTTTACTCGCTTCGCTCGCATCTAGGTCGTCCACAGATGCTTCTCGAATACATAGTAATTTCAGCGTTAAAAAACTGGCTATTTCAAATGTACGTACCACAGGACAATAAATGTCATTTACAATAACGAATAAATAAAAACGGTGATTTATGTACTCAACTAAAATTAGCAGCCTGTGAATTACTTCCGAAAGAGAAACTTGTCACAAAATGAGACCAATTGTTTGAGTCAAATTTAAACAAACTTAAGTTGTGTTTTGTATGTAACATTAGGGTTGAGGGATGGAAAAGAGGATGAGTGCAAATAGGAACAATTTGTTAATATATTCTTTATCCATTTAGTAACGAAATATTAATTGTTTTCATGTTTTACAAATAATATACCACTAAATACATTTAAACATTGCGATTTAATACTTTGTTGAAACTGTCACCGTCATAGTCGATTAAAGTGCAGTACAGTACATGTAATGATACACCACTACGACGTTTATATTTTTTTTGTAATTACATTATTAAGTAATACAAACGTTGAGAAGCAACTGTCAGTAATAAAGTTTATTTGTATGTGTTTATATAATGTAAAACAATTTGTGAAAAACATCTCTATTCGGGGCAAATCGTAAATTTGCTTTAATCGTCAATAAATAATTATCTAACTCAATTTAATTAGTAAACAGAGTTACATAAGGTGGTTAAAATCAGTACCGAAAGTACGAACCAACTTTATATACCATCGAGTAAAAATTCTAGAAGTAAGGGGTGATTGATTGTTTCCCTTACGTAAATGTATATATAGATTAGTAAAGTAACAGTGGATAATACTTTAATACATTTTTTTTGTATAGCGTGGACAAACACCAGCATCTGCTTTGAAGGATAATAGTGATATCTCCAAAGAAAAGAAAAATAAGATATTGGAGTTATTTGACAGTAAGTTTTTATTAATACACTTTGATTGAGTTTTGCAACATGAATATTAAACTGTGTATTACTAATGACACACATTGAACATTGTACTGTACCTTTGAACTGTACGAATGTGACAAAGATGAGCTGTCATAATGACATTTTTTAAACTATGGCTTTGAATTGATTCAAAATATTTGTATTTGTTTTTGTATATTTTGCATTTATTTTAATTGCAATTTAGTTCCAGTTGAAATATTAGCTAGAGGTGAGAGCGCAATTAGATCATTTCAAAATGAACTTGAAAATGGCCATATTGCAGTTGTAAATTCAAGATGTATGTTTCTCGGGAAAGAAGGTGCTGGAAAAACTAGTTGTGTAAAGGCCATGCTTGGACAAAGGTAACAAAAGAACAAAGTTTTTTTATAAAATAAAATATACATCACTCTTTTGTTATTTGAACCATTTAATAAACAACTTTATCTTTAATGCAATTGACAACATTAAAAGAGTTGTTTGGTTTACCTTTTTATAGTAAGTTTGGTGCTGAGTATATTAATATATAAAATACAGAAATTGGCATTAGTGAGGTTCTTATTATAAATAGTTGATACCTGAAGTTTCGTGTTTGAGTAACGGGTTTTCATTCCTTTTCGAATAATAATAAATATTCGAAAAGGAATGAAAACCCGTTACTCAAACACGAAACTTCAGGTATCAACGATTGATAATAATGATTATGATGATGATGATTATAATGACGATGATGATAATGATATTGACAGTGATGGTGACGACGCTTTTTATGCAAATGCTGCTGCTGAAGGTATGTCATTTGCTTATTTACTTGTGTTTTTATTTAAAATATATTAATATTTTAAGATGAACTATTGGATACATTCTACTTTTTTTAAATCCGACCTTTTGGAGTTCATTATTCATATATTGTAGATTTAAATCCAACGAACCATCTACTGATGGTATTGTTATTACAACGACATTGTTTCAAGCAATTGGAAAAGACTGTGACAAGTGGAAGAAGGAAGATATCGACGGTAAGTTTGAAAAGAAGAAGTCAACAATACCAAATGACACATTAACTGTTCGTTCAAAGTGGGCTGTCCCCACAAAAGAGAGAAACTCTCTCTTTCTTCTTCGTTCAACATACGCATAATTGCGTGCTTTGGCCAATTTGTTTATAGAGATTAATTAGTATCATAATAAAGGTAAACACGTACCGGTAAGGTACATTGGAAATAATATTTTAATTAAATACTTAAATGCATTTTGGTCTATAATTACTTATATGACTTACATAGGCCTATATTTATTTTATTTACATGTGATGATGATGATTTTTTGATAGATCTCATTTCTCTAATTTTCATATTTTAATTTATCTCTAAGATGTGTACCGTACAACCTTGCTTTTTTTTTTTACAGTTATGGAGCTCAACAAGGAAATACGGGAAGATGCACTTGCAGAAAAACTTGCAACACAGTTAATAAAGGAAGAAATGGATGATGGTGAAGGAAGTTCAGATATGTCAACATCTAAATCTGATTCCCAACTGGAATCATCAGCAATCTCTTCTTTGGATCCAGTAAAAACAGGTATGATGATTATCTACTATAATTTCTATTACAAGGGTATTTTTATTATTCTAAACAAACAGTATTGGTGATCATAATCAAGTTAAGATGCACTCATACAGTATAGAAACATACATAAAAGTGAAATGTTAGACGTTCTATATATTGTATAAAAAATATATTATAATGAATTGCAGGAAGATCTCAGAAAACGCCTGAACACATCACAGCAAAGATGGAAAAACAAACGTCAACTGAAACCAAATTCCATTTACAAGGTGCAGTTTCAACACCTTCAATATCTGATTTCGAATGTTCTATATCTTCTGACTCTGTGTTTTCAGTGGAAGGTTTGATTATTTTTTTTAATATTTTTGACGATCATTTTGCATAAGTAAAGTGTGGTCGTTTCGCATATAATCACTTTACTAATAGTAATAGGCCTAACAAGTCCTCGCACGAATTAATAAACAACAAATTAATTGCATGACAAGATCTAAAATAGTAATTTCTTTTCTTAAAAAAAAGTAAATAAACCAACTTAATGTAAATAATAAATTAATGTAGTGTATTATACATGCTGATACTGAAAGAAACACAAAATTATCACACTATAACTTCATAGGAGTGTTGTTTATATTATTGTTTTATTATTATTAATATAAAGTAGTACTTGTTAAACTGTGGAGTTTATACAGGCATATAAGTGATATTTCACTGCTCTAGTATATAATAATATAACCATTTTATTCGTTATGAGTGCAACACGACACAAATAATCATTTTTAGTTATACATTTTCGCCGACAGAAAACTCCAGATTCAAGCAATCCCAGAGAATATTTGAAGAGGCTGTAGTGGAAGAAATTACATCAAAGATGAAAGAAAGAACATCTTTCAACGAACTTTCTTTAGACGAGGCTTCTACATCTGATTCCAGAGAGTCTGATTACACGTCATTGGCAGTGGAATCGGCAAGAAAGGGTTAGACTCATCATTTGGTTTTCTTTATATTTGATAAAATAATATGTATGGCATTATACCATTATTATGAAACATTCTGGAAAATTTTGTTCTCAAAAAGTTAGTCCAACCAGGGAAGAGTGAGGTTTCTTTTCTTGTTGAAAACAAATAAATGTATTAAAATGCAAATATTGCATTGGTATTAAAACTGGGCAATCAAAAATATTCGCTGCTCGTTCAATTCTTTAATCATCCTGTTGTATTTATTTATTGTATACAGTTTTTATCCATTTTAACATTCATTATGTCTACTCACAACATATCAGACCAGTCCATCTATCCATATCCATATCTAATTTACACACACACACCATTGATTTGTAGTAATTATTTGAATTTAGAGAGTCAACTAAAAGAAAATCTGACAATTCCCGACTCAATTCAAAGAAAAGTTGTTGCTAAAATAAAAAAGCGAAGACAGAAAGATAGTTGGGCGATGAAAATGATTAGGAAATTTGTAAAAAGTGATGATTCAGAAAGTATTCCAAGTGACGTAACTACTATATGGGACTACGCAGGTCAACTGGACTACTACATAACGCATAGGGTATGTTCCTATTTTGTTATTTGCTATTACTTAAAAATGTCTTAAAAATTAAAAAATAAATTTATTGGCGCATGTTTAAAAAAAGGGCCTTGATTTGCTTGTTTACGTATCTATTCTATTATACAGACCTTTAAATTATATTTTAAATTTTGTTTGATTTACATATTTTTTCTTTTGTTCATATTTTTTGTTTTATATGTTAAATGATTATTAAAAAATAAAGAGATTTGCTCATAGTGACAGTACGGCATTGTGTTGTGGTATAACATTTTCAATAAAGTATTAGTGCATGTATCAATTAACACATCCCTAATAAATGTGTTGGAGTATTAAAAAAAAGTTATTATTATCAATTGTATTTTGTTTAGTTTTTCCTCACAAATAGAGTATCCTACTGTGTAACGTTTAATGCGTGTGATAACTTGGATGAACCAGCTAATCCGCGAGATTCAACCACAGTAAGTTGACTACCTACTTATTTCGCTCGACACTTATTAAATATGCATATCTTTGTTATTGAGAATATTTTAGCTTACTTCTTAAGATTGCATTTTATTTGTGATATTAGAGTACACTAGGAATGACCAATTTGGAAATGAATATGTTCTGGATAAGGTCCATTTATGAACATACTGTGAAACGACATGGTCCAGGAAGTCCCATTGACGTTGTTGGCAAGATTATCCAGTCACCTCCTATCTGTTTGGTTGCTACACATATGGACAAATTGAAAAAGTCAAAATCAAAAATTTGGATGGAGGTAATATTGGTTCTGCATTTATATTAAATAATCGGTAATTAATAGTATACGGTCTAGATGTATTCAAATCAGAATGTGGATGAACATTTTGTAATAAAAGATAAATTTGTGTTGTTTTGTTTACGCTTGTAATGAAAACAATATTTTTATTAAAGGAAGTGGAGGATAAGTTTCAGTTAATGTTTAGAACAATGGAAGGAATGCCATATGCCGATCATGTAGATCGTGAGATGTACATGGTAGATAACACTGTAAAATCGCATGAAGGTATTAAACAACTAAGAAGAAACGTTGGTCGTTACATGAAGGACATGGTGAGAACCGTTCCATTCAAGTGGCTTGATTTGCAAGAAAGGTTGCAAGGAATGGGAAAAACCAGACTATGCATTACCTTCATTGAGGTATGTTTTTTATTTTTTAAAGATAATAATCATGTATTGACTTTTGTTGGTTATAAAATATACTGTAGGTCTTGGGACAATGTATATCATTCTGGCTTGCCCATTTTAGCAGAATTTTATAATTCTGCAAAAATGGTAGAACGTTATTAAAAATTACGATGACGACGACGACAACGGTAATAACACTGATAATGATGATCCTGGATTTATAAAGAGCCAAAATGATAATGATGATCCTAGATTTATAAAGAGCCAATTGTTTTGAACGCTCTAAACGCGGTACATATTATTACTTCGGTCATGTTTTACACCTATTCAAACATACTCCCATAATGCAGCTAATAAAATAAGTTGACATCAGACAGAATAGAGTAAGTTTAAAGACACTGATAAAATTTTAGGTTTCTTTATATATTTTACATCAATTCAAATATTTTTAATTTGGTCAAAACGTCTCTTTTTTACAACAATTTGAGAGTTTACCCAATATATTATTCTAATTTCTAAAAACCATCGTCTACATTCAATCATAGAGATATTATAATAAACTATAGTAAGATCTATAATAATCATCTATGATTTAATAGAGTGTACGCAAATTCTTTAAATAATCTCAATTTGTTATTAGGCTTCTGTGATTTGCACTGAATGTGGAATTTCAACAGATGGGCTATTACATGCATTAACGTACCTAAATGACATTGGAGCAATCATGTATTCAAATACTAACAAGAAATTAGAAAACACAGTGATAACAAATATTCACATAATGATTCAGATGTTGACAAAGGTGATCACAGTAGTTAAACCGACTATTAAAAAGGTAGGCAGGAATTGCATTGTTGTTCTTGACTTAATTTCATTGATTCGTCAAACATAATTATTACCGTGTGTTTAGTGATACAGTTAAGACGATTTTTACACAGAAGCAACTGATGCAGTTATGGAATAAGCTAAGTGAGAAAGGGATTCTCGAGGAGAAGTTACTACGTTATCTATGGCAACAGGAAGAAGGCCACATTGAAGTGTTTATAGAAGTAATGAAGGAGTTTCGGTTACTTTTTGAAATGGCGGTAAGTACACACTCCTAAACTAAGGTTTATTAACAATTATTATGTATGCATGTATGGTCTAAATTATAAATGCAATCTAAACAAAGTTAACAATACATGTTTAAAATAATGATTATCAAACAAATTAATAATAAAACAAATGTGATAATGGTATAGATAAATTTATAATTCGGCTTTTGATTCACAATTATTAATTAACAGTTTAATTCTAACACAAATTAAACCAAGTTATAATTGTATATGGAAATACAAATTAGCGACAGAAAAAAACAAAGCTAAACATTAACTGACTGTTTTTTCATTTTTTAATATAACAGTTTAGAGTTAAATGAAAAATCTTTTAAGAAAGAACCGCATGTTTTTTTGTAGATGAATCTGTGATGTTTTTAGGAAGTTGTTCCGTATTTTACGTTCACTAGACTGATATCATTTTATGTTTAAATTAGTTTTTTTCTATTTTTAGGAATAAAAATAATAGTATCATTATGAACATCATTATTGTATGAAAATAAACATAAATGTGATGTAAGAAGAAAAAACTGTAGATAGTAAAACTAGTACATTATTTTAATATTTTAAGAATAATAAAAAAATAAGTTTGTCTTTTAAATTATGTAACTATGTTCATAACAGGGGGTTGAAGATAGTAACCGAGTGTTCTTGGTTCCGTGTCGGATGAAAGTGGACAACGAGCGTCTGGAAGTCACCAAAGATGATAATGTGCAAATGGTATCAATTTACCTTACTCCGACCGACTTTCTCCCTGATGCTGTGTACCACACTTTAGTTGTTGCATTTCTTGAATTGACGACGAAAGCCGACAGTGATGATCCACTAGTATATCGGAATCGTAGTGACTTCAACTTTAAAGAACATAGAGTCAGTCTAGGTGTCGTCAAAATTAACAATACACAAGAAAAGCCATATGCATTGAAGGTATATACATTCAGTATATCTATTGACATGCTCTTTTACTTTCATTTACATTTTCAATTAAGATATATGCAAAAGGAAATATCATAAAATCTGGATTACTTTAATAATCACCTACCTCATCGAATATGTCCGTTTATATTAGCCCTACTTAAAGTTGTAAACTTAATGATGTATTTTGTATTCAATTTAACAAAAGGTGATTCTGAAATTAGTAATGGTCCCATGTATACATGTTTCTCTTCGTTTTTTTAACAGCTTGAAATATATCGCCTAAGAATCTGGAGTCCTACTACAGCTATTGATGACACTAACATAGAGTTGAAAGTTAAACCAGAACTACAACCAAGTGTCTGCATGGAGGTAATGAACACGAAATTAACAAATTAACATACTATGACATGTAATAATAAATTATATCTTGAGATAAAATGTCCGTCTCATTTTAGGTACTAAGCTACTTGAAGAAACAACTACAAACTGTCTGTACTATATACGAGGGTATCGGTTACAAACTTCGTGTATTATGCACTGTTTGTGATCCAAATAAACATCACTTACACAATCTCAAAAGGTGTTTAAACGAGAATTCGGTTGAATGTGGAAAGAATGACGCTATGGATACTGCTCATATCAAGCGTCTGTTTTTGCCCGGTACGTTTGTCTGAACATTTATTTACTTTTATTTTATGTTCTCTAAAGTAACTGAATGGTATTGTTTACACTTATTTATTGAATTTATTTATAAGAATTCTACACGATTGGAAAGGAATTCAAAACAATAACTTTTCCAATTTTTATGTTGCTTTTTTACAAAATGAATTGTTTTTTACAGCTGAACAAAATGCCACTGAAGGAGAAAGAGAAAAGACATTTGAAACACGTATGTCTTCAACATCAGAAAAAACAAGTAAGTAGGTTGATTTTACAGTTTCACACTTTTACTATTGGAATGATATCTGTATAAATAATGAAAACATTATTCAACTTTTACGTGCAATCTATTCATGAAACCTAATAATTACTTACTATGATCATTATTATACACATATTGTACTATCTGACATACTGTACCAACCACTATTATTAAATACAAGTATTAGAAATATTGAACTATACGTTATCATCTGACCATACATAAGTCTTTTAAAAATGAATGAGTGTTTTTAAAACATAACTTGTTTTCGAAAGTTATGAAGAACAATGTTATTGTATGTTTTCTTCTTTCTTCCAAGATTTGAGTAAAGTCTTGATAAATTAACCATCTGTTAAAATGCATTACATATACCAGCCCTAGAAATACCATTACTGTACCCTACAATTTAACAAGGCCAACAGCCATTAAGTCGCGTGCTACAATGCATAGTGATACCGGACCGACATACAGACCGATAGACCGACAGACCGACCGACATAGTGAACTATACTGACCGAAATTACTGAACATGTTTAAAAATGTTGAAATGTTTAAAAACATTTATATTTTTTTAATTTACACGTGCGTAGCCTGTCACTTTCGACGTGCTCGCATAACGTAATTTCGAGTTAAAAAGTAAGTCAAGAAAACAGAAATCGGGCAAAAAGAGTGCGCAATAACATTTAACGCGCAGTACGCGCGCAAAAATATCGCACTCATGGCAATTTTGTAAACGCTTAAAATTGCCTGAAATGTACTCTTATTTCATCGAAAATAAATTTGGAAAATTTTAAGCGCGCGTACGCATGCGTTACATGCGCTACGCACGTAATTGTATTGCCATATGATGATTTATGCCCTGAAATTTATGAGTACCAAATTTTATTTAATTGTGATTCATGGTTGTGAAGATATGATTACAAACGTGATTTCGTTAAATCGTGCGTAGACCGCGTAATTTTTTATTGCGCACCGTGAAAACATAACCACATTGATTCCTGGCCATAAGGAATATACTGTGAAAAATTGACCTAGCTAGATTAAACTGATATCAAGATAAGGTCAGAAAGCGATAAAACGCATAGTGATACCGAACCGACAGACAGACAGACAGACCGACAGACAGACCGACCGACCGACATAGTGAACTATAGAGTCGCTTCCACGCGACTAAAAACTAGATTATCAATAGTGATGCCAACACAACTTTTGAAACTGTTAGAAGTAGGAAAACCCAAACAAATAAGAGCAGTAAAACAGTCTATCAATCATTATCGTAATTATCTTTTTCATTTTCAGAAAGAAGTTGTGTAGAGCCAGCAACACTGCACTATAGAGGTAGCTTTATATTTGTAATAATGGTATTGCCACAAGGCCATTTTCCAGGGCTGCAAATTAAGGGGTATTTGGTCGCATTTGCGACCTAATTTTTCTCTTTGCGACTAAAGAAACAGAATAGGTCGCGCATAGCGCGACAAGATCGTCTGCTTGTGCGAGTTGTTTCAAATTGAAGTCAGGTGTGTTTTCCCTATTTCAAACACTGTGTTTTAATTTAATCTCTCTACTACGGAAGGCTCAGGAGTTTCCACAAGTCACCGCCGCCGCAAAGGAGTCAGGTTCATTCAAGCGTACAAAGCCCCTAAACATTTTACACTCGTTGTGATTGGAAATTCGTCCATTTATTGCATGCTGCCTTACCCAATCACACAAAAGGACACCAAACACACAGCACAGTGTGACGCGCGGACGACACAAACCTCGTGGAAAATCACCTCCGTTATTAAAGAAGGAAGAAAATATAAAAACAATTGTACCGCCGTACACAGAAGTTAGCCAGGGCGGGCGCGGCAGATACAAAGGATTGTCGCCGCGCAGCCATCAGTATTTTTAGGTTTAACGGTTATATATCATGATTACTAAATAATGTAATTAATGATATATATAATAATATCTATTCATTATATAGATTAAACAGCAGTATTGTTTATCAGTAGATTTAATACTTTATTCCAGATTCTGATTATCGAAAATTATATATCCAGAATACCGCAACTTTTCCTACGAATTAGCTTCGTAGATAAAACAGGCTACGTTGTTGGCTTTGTAGGTTACGTTGTTTGGCTTCATTAGTAACCTCAATAAACAACCCCACGATGTGAAGTAACAAGGTGTGAAAATTATTATTTAATGTGTTATTTTTGACTGGCGGAGGAGGACCAATTTGTACATTACTAAGAAATATATAATATAGGCTAATAGTTTTTATTCGTAAATGTTTCATTCGTGTGTTTTTCTTTACTCTCAACGGCGAATATAAATTTCCCACAATGTAAACGTAGAGACACGATCCAACACAATGAACTATGCCAACTAATAAAAATAATATAGCGAACGTCCAGTCAATCCAGAAACATGCAAACAAAAGGATCGTAAACAATTCATTCTAAATATAGTATCAGAACGTTCAATCGGTTGCCCAAAAAGACTGCCGACAGAAGATCGTAATTAATACAGACCTAGTTTTTTGGTCACATGTCATGAAACGCGATACTCTGTTTTACCACCGCAAACCTCTCGCATGTTTTTTTTTACTCGGTACGAGGGGGGGGGGGGGGGGGTGATGATGGCTACAAAACAGTGTACCTGAATTTTGCGTCACATGAAACGTAATACAGCTCTAAACTGTTCCCACGGTTCGCACGTGTTTCCCCTCCAAATTCTGGTCGGGTCTTTTGTCGTAAGAATAATTTACAAAGGCCTATGTTAAATTCTGGTCGGGTCTTTTGTCGTAATAATAATTTACAAAGGCCTATGTTAAATCTTAACATGGAATATATATTTATTTTGCATATATTTTGTTGGTGTCCTAGCCAAGGTGTTGTTTTTATAATTCGCTAAACCAAGGTAGGATTGAATCATGTAGGTAGGCCGCCGAAAACTCTCTCTGCGTGAGCTGAGGGCCTCGGGCCCGATGTCGTCTCGTCGGCGGATGTCCTGCCAAATTAGGACAACCGATGTGTAGGGCGGCTACAAAAATTAACGTCTAGGATTTTAATTAGCCAACAATACATGTTTGTTTCCATTGTTCATGCTCCTAAAGGCGATGACATTGGTGTTTACAAATTACTAACCCTACGAACCACCATACGATCGACGGGTAGATATTATCATAAACAATACATCGTAGGCATGGCAACGAACAATACTTTGGAAATTACAGGATATGTTTAGCGAACAATGACCTACGATCTATTTACGCGTAGGCTACGAAAGATTACGCGTATATACAAAGCAGTAATTTCTTTCTGTACCGTAAAAAGAATAGATCTTGCGTGAATATAAGTGGCGCATCAGGACCAGTGCCTAAACGTGCATAACCCAAATTAATTGAATTCTTCAGTGCTGAATTTTTATGTGCTCAGAAATCGATTGAAACAACCTATAATTACTCAAAAATCCCCCCCCCCCCAAAGCGGGGCCATTGGCGGCCCCCCTGACCCCTAGCCTAAGGTTGTACTGTATTTCATTTTTATACACCCCCCCCCCCCCACCACTAAACTAAAAACGGATCTGCGCGGATGGGGTTTGTTTGAGGGAAGGGGGGTTAGTTGTCGATGAAAAGGTGCTACTAAAAAAATTGGTGGTGCTACCAAAAATTATTATGAGCCATCATACAAATTTGATAGTGCTACCAAGTAAAAAAGTTAATTTGCAGCCCTGTTTTCACGTTTGAATACCATATAATTTACCCTCTTTAAATGTGATGTGAAGTTATCTTTATCTTTAATGATTCCCACTTTTGGGTAGTTCAATGGAAGCCTGCCCCAAAAATCTGCGTCACACAAACACTTGTGTAGGATTCTCATCATGATTTGTGGCATATCATTTCATAAAGAATTAAAGTTGAACATATTGCGCTGAAAATGTATTTTTATCATATAGAGTCCGTATCAGTAATCCCTACTGGTGGAAGCTCACTAAAACTTTTATATTTGAAAACATTTTGAAAATGTGTTAGCACTTTAGAAACTGTGATAAATGTATCCTAATCACAGATTTATTCAATTGGTTCATTGAGTCATTCACTTTAGGTTCGCAAAATAAATACAGAAAAACCGTATACAGTAGGCCTAATAGTAAACGCACTTGGCCTACTGACATATTGTCTAAGCTATTTAAAAGACGGGAATAAGTAAAAATGTGTGTTTCTTTGACTATACCTTCGTTTATAACAAAAGTGTATTTGTTTATAATGATACTAGTACAATGTTATTCAATATTCTTTTCTTTCTACAATGCCTTACTGCAGAATCATCTGAAGAGTTTGAAAAAATCGTGGTAAACGTATCGAGCTGGTATGATGAACATGGCTCTCTTGATAAACTGAAGGTGTTATGCAAAGATCTGATAACACCTTACAATGATCTACAGAATGCTGACTGCATAGATTTCTTCAACTTATTGAAACGATCTGGCAATGTTACCACTACCAACGTGAAAGTTCTTATTGACGCAATTAATGTCACTAGTACCAATGGTGTTTTGGAGGTCAACAAACTGTTAAAGGAGACATTCGATAAAACCAACCAGTGTATCACATCCTTCTCAACATATCGACAACACCTAATTCAGTTTGGTGACGCACTTTCGAAAGAAAATACAAGAGATCTCATCCGTTTGAAAAGTGTTCTAAAAAAACAAAGTAACAACCAATGGACTGTGATATTAGATCTTGAACATAGGGGGATTCTAAGGGAGGATAACTTGCAATCATTTATTGCATTTTTAAAGGAGAATAACATGACTGTTCCTGCTGAAAAGTTAGAATATAATGCTTAGCATTGATGCCGAGTATATTACCAAACTCAATGTCGGTAAATCAATCAAGTGTTTGGGTAAACAATATAAAGCTCAAAGTATTTTGAGCAAAAAAAGGTGTTATATGCCCAGACATCATCACGTCCATATATGGGTACATCATGTCCATATATGGGTACATCACGTCCATATATGGGTACATCAAATTTGTTTCAAAGTTTAATAATGTAGACAGAGCTTTGAAGCCAGTAAATATTATATTAATTGATTTAAATTCGCCAAATAAAAAATCAATTATAAAAGGCAAGGAAATATTATTCGATAACTTTCGACTAACATTTCGGGGCTGTTTGTAAAGCAAACTAGAGGGTACTCCGAGAGTGTATACTCCTGCCTACAGTATTATTTTCTTACATAAAAATATCCAACTAAAAGAAAAGGTTTTTCTCTATAATTGCACTACGCAGTTAATAGCAGTTTTGTCCTTCCATTTGAAAGTTCCTATAGATCATTGATAATTGTGGTAAGTTAGGCGAGATTCAGATGAATACTGTTGTTTTTATGTGGAAATTATTAAGAAACACTATTCCATTTAATATTGCACTTGGTATTCATTAAATTTTAGCCAAGTTTAATGAGATACAGACATACGGGGTAGTATCGGTATGGTATCTACAATTCGTGTACTGTATTTCAGCGGAAAAACAATTTTTAAGAATGCGTATAGGCCTAACTAATAATGTATATAAAAAATCTTAATTAAAAGAGGTCTCTGATACCATTTCATTTTCTTAGTTAAAATAAGTCTGATACTATTTCATTTTCTTAAAAATTAAAAGAAGTCCGATACCAATTTCATTTTCTTAATTAAAAGAAGTCTGATACCATTTTCATTTTCTTATTAATTAAAACACTTCACTTTATAATAATATCTAGTATAGTTATTAATTGTCTCAAGCACGAACATTAACAAGCAACTGAGGCTAGCTTATTTATAAATTATTTCTTTTTTTTATTGAAGATTTAGACAACAGTGCATCACTTTCTTAAGTAAAATAAAATGTTTGTTTTTAATGACAAAACATACATTTTTTTGTCTCTTTTGTGGCGCAAACACCACTTTTATTCACATTCATATTATTTCATATTACATAAAATCGTATTATTTAACTTGTAAATGTCGTTACAGTTCATAAGTAACATTTTTAGATATATGAATTCTGTATTATTCCTTTTTTCATTAATTTTCTTATATTTTGCTATACACTTTAAAGGATCATCATTATCATCTATCCCGTTTTAAAATAGTTCACACATTTTCATTTGTTTGTTTTCATTTTACAAACCGGATTATACAATATATTTATATACATGATAAAAAAAAAATTAAAAAAAACAATAATAGCTCAGTACCACCAGTACAAAACATACATTATCTACTGTTCTAAAATTATCTTATAGAAATTCAATGTACATAATGTTAGATTTGAAAATAAATCTGCCACATAACGTGTGATGTCATTATTTGATAATTTAAAAATCGTCAATATACTATATGCAAACAATAGCGGTCACAATAATTGATTCAAACATGAAATGGGTAACGATATAAATTGGTTTTGCTTATTTAGCAATGAACTGATTGAACTTATAACAAGTTCGGTTTCACACTTATTGATTATTTAATAATACGGATTGAGACAAAATGTTTTCTTCTAGTTAACATTGTAATCAATTAGTTGTATTATTTATTAAAGTGTACATATTATTATATCACATAACATAATAGTAAGATATTTCATTTACCGATTATTTCTGAAATCCTATTTAAAATGGAACTTACAGTAATAAATACAATGTAAGAATGTATGTGTATATATGATACTGTATTATTTACTTTCACTTTGTTTGTTTAACCTCTTTGTTGCCGACGCTATCACCAGCTTATTGAATATGATGCAATAATATCCGTTTAAAGAATATCAAACGGTTTAAACAATTCGACAAAAAGACGCTATGCGACAAAAAAATACATATTGAATGAAGTACGTAATGGTATATCAAATTTATATAGAGCCCTCTTGCGGGCTGAATCGTTCAGAAGATATTTGAACGTAGAGGGATAAGTAAGCCACGCCTACTTATTATAACGACTCTAATTAGTCGTAGTGCGCCATCTTGTGATGATAAAAATGTTAGCATTCGAATTTAAATTATAGCAACCTTTATAAATCCATTAGTCCATTTAATTAACTCAAATCAGATTATAAAATGCACTGTATATAAACCAGTTAAAACAGTAGAATTAAACAATTATAAACCATTAGAATATAGTTTTAATCATGTGCTTCGAATGTTTAGGAATTTTTTAATATAAAAAAGAGAAAACAAATTATTATTAATTAATAATTTCATAAATTGTATTAAAGTTTTGAATTAATCAAAATTATCGTTACGAAGAGGATTGACGTATAGCATGTGGGCTTAATATTTGTAATAAGGCATCAGTGCCTTCTTGTAATGTCACGGCTGCAAATAGTGTGTTTATTATAGTAACAGTGTACACTGATATATTACGTTTTATATAACACCTATATAAATTCCTGTCATTTGATTGGACGAATGTGGGTCACATGGCGTGCAATAGTACGCACTATTCAACGATCGTTAAATAGTACTTTTTGAAACATTTTTGTGTACGAAAAAAAAACGTCTAGATGTTATATAAAACAAATAATGAATGTTTTGTATTCGTGTAATGGTACAAATAATGGCACTTGGTGAATGATGAAAGGTTATATCAACTCGGCTTTGCCTCGTTGATATAACCTTTCATCATTCACCTCGTGGCATTATTTGTACCATTGCACTCATAAACATTCATTATTTGTATAATATGTTATATGTTATACACTTATCATAACAATGTTGGTTGAAATAGGGATTTAATATGTGAATACTAAATTATGTTAAATGGAGTACGGTAACTAATTAAGTATGTCATATTAATCTGGTGTATTTCCAGGCTTGTTCTGTTAATTGTTTGTTTTTGTTTCTTCGGTTTAAGTGGTTCATAATTGTTTTTGTCTTCCACTGCATCCGTGTCTACTGGTTCTAGAAGAAATTGTAGTGCGACACACGTTTTAAAAATGAGAAATATGAATACTAGTAAATTCCTACATGTATACATTGTAGATCAGAATAACTTTAACCATTTAACGGACCATTTCCATCTAACATCTTTTCTCTGACTCGTGACTACTGTGTACAGTTGTTGCAATTGATTAACTTTACAATAACTCACACCTACTAGGTTTATGGCTAACTATTCATTAAACGTTAGCATTTTTAAAACAATGTAGGCCTAACTAAAATTTGTCTGGAAATTATGTTCAATAAATATACACATATCTATTTATTATTATATTATATTTAAAATATATGGTATGTTTTTCACACAAATGAAGAATCATTTTGAAGAACAATTGCTTTTTACTTGAAAATTAAAATTAAACTTGAACCTAACCTAAATGTAAATTTCTTATTTTAACCACTTGACACATAAAACGTATGATAATCGAATATAGTACATTAACCACCCGATTCTGTAACTGTTGCCATGTATATATATGGTTCACCGTTGTGCAGTTGTCAAGCATGTACATGGATACTGTCTGTCATTGGTCACCAGTGACGAAAGTTATCAAGTACATGCATGATGATATTGCTCTTGCATGTTGTTATAATACAATCTTGCCCGAAACATCGTCTGCTATTGGTTCTAGACGACTATGTTTAATACACAGGACAAGTATGTACTTAATAACTTTCGTCACTGGTGACCAATGACAGACAGTATCCATGTACATGCTTGACAACTACACAACGGTGAACCATACATGGTAACAGTTACAGAATCGGGTGACATTAACGCCCGACACACAGTAATAGTTTTGTTTTGCATAGATGTGGTCCTATAAAATGTATCAAACATTTAATTTAACGGTGTTTATTTAATAATATACCTATAAAACAGTTGTGTTTCTTTTCCTGTATATGTTTGGTCTTTACAATATCAGCTTAGTCATTTGTTAAACCCTCTCTCTCTCGAAGTGCCATATCACGAGACTTTGGCGATCATGTTGTGCCACAATTCCCTGTCTATTGCCATGTTCAGCAACTCCACTTCTTTGGCATTTTCGCCTCTATTCCGAATCCACTCAGCTATGCTGGCCAACCAAGTGACTCTTTTTCTCGCCCTGCTCCTTCTTCCTTCTATTTTCCCCGTTAATGCCAAGTTCTCCAGACCTCCCTTCCTCAACACATGTCCCATGAATCTCATCTGTCTAATCTTAATATCCTTCAGTAGTTTCCTGCACACTCCAGCTCTTATCAATACATCTTCATTACTAACTCTATCTGTCCAAGGAATTCTCATCATTCTCCTTAGAAACCACATCTCACAGCTTTCCGATCTTTTTCTGAGGTCAGTTGTGATTGACCTTGTTAAACCCGTTGAGTTGAAATTATTATATTCCAGAGTAATAGTGTGTTTCGATTCACTGAGATTTCACCTATATTTGTTTTGCTGCCTTTGGTACAAAATACCTGTTTGCTGATCTGCTGTGATCTCTTTCTTTAAGTGCGAATGCTAATGCAATGCAGTTACGACCCATATGTAATAGAGTGTTTTAGGGCATAAAGAACAGTTAGAG
Organism: Antedon mediterranea; assembly: GCF_964355755.1. Lineage (NCBI taxonomy): Eukaryota > Metazoa > Echinodermata > Crinoidea > Comatulida > Antedonidae > Antedon > Antedon mediterranea. The sequence goes on along the minus strand of NC_092672.1, from coordinate 12,495,450 downwards.
TTTAAAGACCACGGACGCATTTTGTTACTAGACCTATTAACTTGTTCTTCAGATCAAGAACAAATGTTAGTAAAAAATGTTTTTCTCTTTTAAATGTAAATTAAATGAGAGGTACATGTGTACATGATTGGATAGATATAGGTTACCTTAGTTAACAAGATGGCTATTACTGATTAATTTAAAAAAGTGTTTTATTAACCATTTAGATACTCTTAAGGTCGTACTTTATGCTTGATTTCTTATTTTTATGTACATTCTAATTTTTTTATTAAATTATTTTTCTCAAACATAATATTTCTCTTTAAAAATTTTCTTATTCACAAAGTTATTTTTACTGAAAACATAGATTAAATTGATTTCATAATTATTCATATTCAATATTTTATAAAAAAAAAACTTAGATTATTGACACTGAGTTATCTCCACTTTAAAGTAGCAATCTATTATGATTATTCTAAATGTTCTTTAAATCAAGCCTTCTCATAATATTATCAAACTTGTTTTAAATGTTACCTTTGCATCATTTTCTCCATTAAAATAAATGAACCAAGCACTCTATTACCAATGCTAATAATAACGTACTCTCTATCAAGAAATTGAGTAAGAATTAAACATCAAAGGCTGTTTTAATGGAATTCTAGCTATTCGTCTCATAGTAGACCTACCTCTTCCTGCATTGATAAACTTCTTTTTAATATCAACAATACATTGAGTACAATATAGTTCGGTACCTAATATTGTTATTCGACCCCTATTATGGAAATATCGTTATTCAGATCTACTACCTGTTGTGTTTATTCAGCATGCCATTTCCAGTCGCTTTTATGTTTTTGAGCGAACACATATACTCGGTATTCTCTGTACCAATCTAGTCACAAACAATATTATTGATATTGTGCAAGTCGTACACATACACGGCAACACGGGAGAAATAAAAGATTTAAATTAAGGAATAATCATATTTACTTATAAGATGAATTGTAAGTATTTATTTTATTGAAATACTGTATTACCGTAAACATATAATCATGAGAGATGATTGTAAGATTACACACTATATTATAAAATGTACGATAACAAGTCTTAATGTTGACCTAAATTAGGAATACGCTAGCCATTTTGCATTCCTTTGTAAGCAGATAAAGACAGGATGCGTAGACGACGAACACATCAATACATTATATATTACGTTTTGAAAGAATGAATAAACGTAATTTAAATGTTTATAAAATATACTGGAACATTACTAAATGAATTTCCACCTGTTTTGAACATAATGTTATAGGCCTACTAAATTCAAAATAGAGCAAAACAATGTATTACTTAGTAAACAGGTAGGCCTAATTGGTGAAACTTCTCATAAACAGATAACGGACAGTAAAATAAAAATTACATTTTCTATTATAGATTGGTAAGCCTAAAATGTCTCTTAGCGGACCGTGTAATTTTTACAGATTCGTTAGACTAAAACATTTCTCAAAACACTAAATCAATATATTTTATAAACAATTTTATAATGATAAATAAATCACAATATATTTAATTTTACAGTCGATGAACTTTAAATTATCCCACAGGATATTCGTTATAGTTTAGAGTTAAATTATAATGTTTAAATTGTTTCTAAAAACAAATACAATTGATTGTAAATGAAATAGTCTATTAAAAATAGCAATTGGTACGGTTGGTTATATAATTTAGTTACCGACAATTTTAAATTTGTGATTTATAATTACTGTTGAAAATGTAATGATGAATTACAATAAACAGTAACATAACATATTATCTACTATAGATTAGCAACATATTAAAAACTGGGGTTTATTACATCATCGCCCAATTCTTAGGCTGTCCTAAATGTTTTGAAATGTTTAAGAAATTAAAAATAACTTTTATAATTGCTCATAGATGTACTCACAACTTTGAAAATAAATGTTGTTAGCTAGATACATATTGTCCACATGGAATGACAGATACAGGCATGATGTTGATATGTAGTAAAATAGAATTGTCACTCCGGGAATGACATATCGAGAGAATTGAATCCAAATATTGAATTAAATTAAGTCGAAGAAGAAACGAATTCTACTTATTGCAACATGGTTCTAACCGATTTCTTGTCTTGACACTTAATGAATTCGGGAAGGTACCTTCACAAATATAACATTTTTATCAAATAACCGATCATGGGTTTATTAATAAATACACGTTTCGATCAGTTGGAAACAATGGAACATATTCTAACATCCAAGTTTATACAATACAACAATTAAGTTTGCTATCATGTCGAAGCTTGTGCCACGCTTTTCGTGAATAATAATACCACCACCGTCCGTATATAATACTAGTGTCTGGCACCGACCGTGCTGTTGTCTTATCAGGCTATACATTCATAAGATCCAAAAATAAAACAGAAATAAATGTGTATGAATCCTCTTGATTTATTTATGCATACATTTAGTATACTACCGTTTAGAACGATAGCTAATTACAAAAACAAATAGGCCTAAAACATAAATAATAAAACTAAATAAAACTAGATTTAATTCGTCACTATGACGAATTATAGGTTATATGCATTGATTTAAATAAAGATAATTGATTGATTTAAGATATATTGATTGATTGATTTTCCCAGAATCGTTAGTTATTTATAATATATGATAGGATCTTGCTAACGCAAACACAATAGCCGGTATCATAATCCGATCAAAGATCTTTCTGCGTATATAATGTCATAAACCACATTTGTGTTTTTATTTAGATTTCATTATAAATCATGTGTATAATCTATACACTAAGAAAACAATTGAACAACCAATACGGATAATAAAAAAAATCTTATTTCGTTTGGTTTCCCAAGGTGAGAGTCGAACTCGGTACTTGAATGCTATAGGCACGAGCAAAGACCACCGAGCCATACACAACTGACTAAAAGTTGTGGAAAGATTCCTCCGTGTATTTACTATGCAGTAACCACTTTGGTGCAGATAGATTATTACATACCGCAATGAATTATAATGTTTTACTATGATGACATCTTTAACAATTTAAAAAAATGATGCACTGTCAAACTATATACTTTTAACTTTAATATATGAACTTCTTAAGGAAGAAAGTTAATGTTATTGTTAAGTTTGTTATTTGTTTGATTGTCGAAATTAATTTTGTTAAATTTAATATGCCATTAATGATGATTTAATCAACTTTTGTTCTTCTAATTTCATAATAAATAATACATATGATACATACACTTAAAGAAAATTAAATACAAAATAGGTGTTCCCGAGCATTCGAACGATATATGTTAATTAATTTTAAAATTTAGCATATTTTCACCATTTTGTTAACTTAACTGTCACTTTTTGACGTGCTCGTATAACGCTGTTTCGCGTTGAAAAGTGAATAAAATATGATGATATTATTAAAGAAAGGTTATACAACAGTAATCGGACAAAAACAGTGCGCATTAACGTTTGACGCGCACTGCGCGTCCAAAAATCTGCGCACTCATGGCAATTTTTTAAACGCTTAGACTAGTCCAGATAGTCATATTTCCACTCTAATAAGATGCTGTAGTCATTTCGTGTTAAAAGCGAATAAACATGTGTTTTAGGGTAATTTTGGGGTGCTGAATTCAAATTTGCTGTTTACCCAGCTCAATTTTTAGATCTTCACCCTTAAAATGTGAAAAACAAAATGGCCGCCATTTCAGACTTATTTTGGCTTGACGTAGCAAGTTAAAAATGGTGTCTATACCTATGTTTGTGATAGTGAAGATTCCAACTATATTTTTATTAAAGTTGCAAATATTCTATTTCAGCCGCCATGTTGAAATCCAAGATGGCCGCCATTTTAAACGTATTTTGACTTATAACTTGACTTTTAATTAACATAGCAAGTTAAAAATAGTTTCTATACCTAAGTTTGTGATACAGAGGATTCCAAATATACTGTTATTAAAGTTGTAAATATTCTATTTCAGTCGCCATGTTGGAATTCAAGATGGTCGCCATTTAAAACGTATTTTGGCTTATAACTTAACATAAGTAACATAGTAGGTTAGAAATGATGTCTATACAGTACCTATGTTTGTGATACTGAGGATTCCAAATATATTGTTATTAAAGTTGTAAATATTCTATTTCAGTCGCCATGTTGGAATTCAAGATGGTCGCCATTTAAAACGTATTTTGGCTTATAACTTAACATAAGTAACATAGTAGGTTAGAAATGATGTCTATACAGTACCTATGTTTGTGATACTGAGGATTCAAAATATATTGTTATTAAAGTTGTAAACAGCCGCCATGTTGAAATCAAAGATGGCGCCTATTTTAAACACACACACACAGGGTAGTAACAAGTGCGAGGCAAACAAACAAATGAAAATGAAAAACTCACAAAGGGATTGTTCTTTATGTGTAAAATATTTTAAAACGAGATAGATGATAATGATGATCATTGTCAAGTGTTTAGAAAAATATAAGAAAATTAATGAAAAAAGGAGGTACCGGTAATACGGAATTCATAAATGTAAAAATGTTACTGATGACATTTGGAATTAACAGCAATGTGTTAAATAATATGATTTAATGACATAATATAATAGGAATGTGAATAAAAGTAGTGTTTGCGCCACAAAAGAGAAAACAATATATATATACAGTATATAAACATCACAGAATAAATTTTAATCCGCCCGATATAATGAAATTTAATTAATTAGAAAAAATAAAAATGACGAAACCTGTGAGAATGAGAAAATGCCCTGTCCGAGATTCAAACCCGGAACCTTCTGCTTGATATGCAGATCTCCTAACCATTAGACCACTGGGGTTTTCATTGTATTGTTCCAATTCGATTGTGCGAGGCAGCAAGGCACACCAAATATAAGTGTGAGGCATGCGGGCATATACTGTAGTTTACAATTTCCAAAAGGTGCGAGGCATATAGTTTACAATTTCAAAAAGGTGCGAGGCATTTCTTAACGTGCTATTATGCTATATTATAGGCCTAATAATTAATTATTTATATTTTTTAAATAGGCCTAGCGTATCGAAATAGATTCGTGTATACACTCATCATGCTATGTTGTTTATTTTTATGTAACGATTGTTTTTTTCATTCAAGTCATATGGTATAAGTTGACTACAATGTTCAAATTGTTTGTTCCTAATGATAATGAAAGAGTTGGTCAAAAAGACTTCACAGAATTAATTCAATACAACAACAACGTATTTATATCAACAAATTTCTCGGAATAGAAATATATTGTAAAATTGGCAAAGAAACAAACATGTTAAATGTATACAAACAACAATTGATAAAGACATCAGTATAATAATAATATATAAATTGAGAAAACTGCTAAAAAGTAGTGTATAATTTATTTTATTTATTCATTGATATTACCATATATTAATGATTGTTGTGAAATTTGGGGTAACACTTATAAAAGTACAGTACAAAATGTTTACAAAAAAAGATACTGTAATTTTTAAAATTATCAATAGTGTAAGATGATATCATTAGCCATAGTAGTAAATGATACTGGATACCAGAGGAAGTAGAGGTTTCGTTTTGAGGTTTTTTCATCTACAGTATTATATATAATGCCTTCAATTCAGAATAAGGAAATAGAATTAAGCTTCACGGCCAAAATGATAATAGAGGACTAAAACAAAGTGGAATGCGTCAATTTCTCATGCATTTATTGGTGAAAACACGTTTAATCTCAATATATTTGTTAATTTGTCAATAAAAATGCTGTAATATGTTACTGCTGATACTGTTCTGTTTTCAAAGAATAATAATCGATCCTAAATTTTGGGAAATGATAAAATGATGCTTCGCATTTTTTGATGATGGTAAAACGATGCCTCGCATACATTTCTGACTTGCTTTGCTTTTGCGCATATCCTTGGCCTGTTGTGCATGTAGTTCTCTGTGCCCTGGGGACCTGTGAACACCTGCACATAGCCGGCCTAGCCCATTAAACAATTATTACGCAATAAACATTAAGCTATATATGCTTTGCAATTAGTGGTAATATGTAGGCCTACACACATAAATATAAGTTTAATTTATAGTACTAGATGGTACGCTCGCTTCGCTCGCGTACCATCTAGGTCGTGCCCACAGATGGTTCTCGAATACATAATAATTTCAGCGTTAAAAAACTGGCGATTTCAAATGTACGTACCGCAAGACAATAATACATGTCGTTTACGGGAACGAATAAATAGACACTGTGATTTATGTACTGAACTAAAATTAGCACCCTGGGAATTACTTCCGAAAGAGAAACTTGTCACAAAATGAGACCAATTGTTTAAGTCAAATTTAAACAAACTTAATTTGTGTTTTGTATGTAACATTAGGGTTGAGGGATGGGAAAGAGGATGGGTGCAAAGAGGAACAATTTTTAAATATATTCTTTATACATGTAGTAACGAAATATTAATTGTTTTCATGTTTTACAAATAATATACCACTAAACACAGTGTAAAACATTGCGATGTAATACTTTGTTGAAACTATCACCGTCCTAGTCGATTGAAATAGTACAGTACATGATAACGATACATCACTACGACGTGTATAATATGTTTATATAATGTAAAACAATTTGTGAAAACCACCCCTATTCGTGGCAAATCATAAATTCGATTTAATCGTCAATAAATATTAAATTATCTAACTCAACTTAATTAGTAGGCCTAATGGTTTTCAATTGTTTCTTAGAGCCAATTCATACTTAAGTTGGTTCCTAACCCTACCCACCAAAGTTGTTCTGCGTTTAGGGCATGTGATGCACCGTAGGCCTATCCTCTACTGGCTTTACAACGCTACTCATGCCAGTGAGGGAAGGGTGATGATGTCACGTGGGTGGTTTAACTGCAATAATAAAGATTTGTACATAATATACGGCAACTGAAAACGCTAGCTCATTATCCGTTAAAAAAAATCTATATCCAACCTCTGCAGCACAGATTGAAAAAAAAAATGGATCGAATTTCTGTTATGAGTATACAGTACTTGCCTTTACGACGCCTGAGGGAATAGACACTTGTGGAACAGAGATTGAAATGTTCCATTCATTTCAAATCAATACATTTGCATAAACGTATATTAAATCTATCAAAATAGTATTTTTTTAAGAAAATCGGCCTGTCTTCAACATTATGATACTGTACTCGAGCTGTTCAACCCGTTTTCAGCTATTAAAAACAATTATCGTAGGAGGAGATAGGAAAATGCGAATCATCCTCGTATTATTGTATGCGGGTATTTTTCAAGATGGACATTCATTAGACAGTGTATACCACGATCGTTAAACACCCCTATTTGGGGCAAATCGTTGAACCTAAATTCGTTTTAATCGTCAATAACTAATTATCTAACTTAATTTAATTAGTAAACAGGGTTACACCAGGTGGTTAAAATCAGTACCGAAAGTACGAACCAAATGAATATACCATCGAGTAAAAATTCTAGAAGTAAAGCGCGATTTACTGAATTTTGCCATTACGTAAATTTATATATAGATAATAATTAGATATCAAATTAATAGTTTTCATACAATAATATCGTGGATTTATATAGCGCCTAATGTTGTGAAACATTATTACCTCAGTCTATTGGATCAAACGTGTATGGAAACATCCAAAATTGAAATGACACATGAAATAAATAATACGGAATTCATAAATGTAAAAATGTTACTGATGACATTTGGAATTAACAACAATGTGTTAAATAATATGATTTAATGACATGAGATAATAGGAATGTGAATAAAAGTAGTGTTTGCGCCTAATAATTAATTATTTATATTTTTAAAATAGGCCTAGCGTATCGAAATAGATTCGTGTATACACTCACCATGCTACGTTGTTTATTTTTATGTAACGATTGTTTTTTTCATTCAAGTCATATGGTATAAGTTGACTACAATATTCAAATTGTTTGTTCATAATGATAATGAAAGAGTTGGTCAAAAAGACTTCACAGAATTAATTCAATACAACAACAACGTATTTATATCAAAACATTTCTCGGAATAGAAATAGATTGTAAAATTGGTAAATAGTAAAGGGGCTAATGTCATTTTGTAGGCTTTTGATGTTAATTGTCGGCACCAACGTTTTTCTGACTCAGAATTTTCCTCTGAACAAGAAAAACTTTGGTGCCATTTTTTTCGACCATGGCAAGTGGCCGCCATTTTGATTTTCAAGATGGCGGACTAACTTTAACAAAACTGATCATGTGTGGTATCATTGGAAAGGGAATACAATACTGATCATTTATTGCCATTACATCCATACCCCAAAATGGATAGCAACAAAGATAATCGCAATTACATTATATCATGTGATCAAAATGAGGTCAAATGTCAAATTTCGACCACTTATGAATTGTGTTTGGTATCGACGGAAAGCTTTTTTTATACTTTGTACAGCTGTACACATAGTTTTTACATTCTTCACACCATTTTCTAGAAATTTTTAATTTTGTCTATAAATAATATAGCTAACAACTTATTTCAAGTTTAAAATAAGTGAGTTTATTACTGTAACGATATGTTAAGCCTTACAACCTATGTTTTTTCGACCTAATTTAAGGTCACAAACTAGATTTTATGTACAAATAAATACTATAATGATCCTATTTCGATAACTTTTATCGTTTTTAAACTGTTCAAAATGTGAAAAATATGTTGATTCTAATAATTTAATCGGCCCGATGTAAATCCCACAAGGCATCGTGCGCGAGGATTGATATTTTCATGTTGATATGGATGCACGGCCAGTATCGGTCGGCCATCATGAAAACAAATAAGAGAACCATAAACTTGTTATATGTAAATTGACAGACCGCAGCGTACAATTAACCAGCAGTCAACAATACCGCGCACAGATATACTGTGTAGATAATTATGTTTGTGAACATGCTCAGAATGAATTTCTGACTGTTTAGATTGCTTGTGCATTATGCGAAGGTATATCTTCATTTCCCATGTCCGTAATATTGGGCCAAAATTCCGTAATAATTATGGACGTTCCCAACTTTGAAATAACAGTTTTTAACAGTGTTAATGCTTCAACTCCCTTTTTAAATGCAATATTTTATTATTTTTTTCTCTCAAAATTAGTCGACCAAACTCTCGCAACACCGACTTATTTTCTATTGCCTGTTGTCGAGTCAACGTAACCAAAAATGGTTTCATTCAAAGATTATCCAAGCTTTTTAATTCAATTTCTATAAGGATAAAACTATCGATATTTTTGACACTTTGTCCAAATTTAGGTCTAAAATTCTTAAATCGATTTAAGTTTGCCATTTTGTATGTTTCATGTTTTGTATTTTTATGTGTTTTAATTCTATATTTATATCTAAAGAGTTTTAAGGCATCCTGTAATTGGCGATTTTTCGCTGTTTGGATGTGAAATAAAAAAAATAAATAAAATAAAATTGCTTTTTTCTGCAAATTTCGATATTTTCTTTTCTTGAGTGTGGTTTAAGCAACACTGTTGTACAGTTTATAGGGGATAAATGAAATTTATTTTTGGAAATTGTGGTTTTATTGACTTATTTAGCATTTTTTCCAAAATTATTTTTTATCTACCTTGTTTTTATTCCATAGTCGCGTAGTGTGTGTTACCGGCAGAAAAAATATGCGGTATACGATCAGTATTGCTGTTTGCTACTGTAGCCCGATATAGTTTAACAAAATTAAATTAATATGTGAAAACACTGACCCATCTACCGCCTCTGATTCAGAGGAAAGCGATGTTGAAATTTGACTAGGTTAGCTAAGTGTACCCAATACACAATATTGAATGTCAGTTTGGACATGGTCACGTCAGATATGGAAATGTTATTATCTTGAATTGAAAGATAATGTTATTATCTTGGTATATTTTATATATCCACTGGTAGTTCTGAAGTACTATTAGGGGCGGTAGCAGGACCATTTGAATAGGGTTGCCCAAGAATCCAGGGCTGTCGGTACTGAGCATATGCGCCACAGGCCCCCATGGTTAAATGACACCCCTAGCATGGTACTCTCGCACGTAAAATTCACGATAAATGGCAGCTCTAGTTCACCGCCGAAAATGAAACTCGATATCGGGCTACAGTAGCAAACAGCAATACTGATCGTATACCGCATATTTTTTCCGCCGGTAACACACACTACGCGACTATAGGATAAAACAAGTTAGATAAAAAATATTTTGAAATAAATGCTAAATAAGTCAGTAAAACCACAATTTCCAAAAAAAAATTTCATTTATCTACTATAAACTGTACAACAGTGTTACTTAAACCACACTCCAGAAAAGAAAAAAAATCGAAATTTGCAGAAAGAAGCAATTTTAACACTGTTATTTCAAAGTTCGGAACGTCCATAATTATTACGGAATTTTGGTCCAATATTACGGGCATGGGAAATGAAGATATACAGTACCTTCGCATGATGCACAAGCATTCTACTAAACAGTCAGAAATTCATTCTGAACATGTTCACAAACATAATTATCTACATAATATTATGTGCGCGGTATTGTTGACTGCTGGTCAATTGTACGCTGCGGTCTGTCAATTTACATATAGGCTCTTATATATGATGAAATGGGATCTAAATTTTAATTTATTGGCAAAAAACATTTAGTATGAAATTAAGGGTGTTGCAACACCCTGTGCCCTGACTATACTTGGTAGCATACTGTATAGGCTTCATTTATACAATACATCTGATAGTCATTTTGTATGTTAAATCCCCAAAACCTGCAATTGTTGTCGTTTTGTAAAAATAATGTATATATATAATTTCAAAAACAATAAACCAGGTAATGTCTTGTCTTAAATGTACGTTCTAAGGTTAATTATGATTAAAAGATAACGGTAACGTATGAACATCGTACAATTGCTATATGCTTATCATGACGTTGTCTCATTGCTGAAATAATTTTCTTTCCTTTTTTGGCAGAATCCGTTAAAGCTCAGGTACAGGCATGAATTTTAAACATAATATCTGGTTAATAGTACATAAATCAAATATTTGTAATAAAAATCTAGATGAAAAAACGTTAATTTCCCTTAAAATAGTCAAATACAAAACTTGACAAAAATTCTGCTATAAAAACCAGGAAGACTTTTTTTAAGCCTAATGTAATAACATGTCTGATGACTCCCTAGAAGGACAAAAAAGATGGTGGATATACAGTGGATAATTTTTCTATAGCATAAAAATAAAACTCTGAAGTTGAATAAAAATACCATAAACGTAAAATTCTAGTTATTCACCTATATTTAGTCATCTGATAAGATTTTTTACCACATCGTTTATTTTTCATAGCTTTTTAAAAATTCTCTCTATTTACAACATTTGTGTACAAAAGAATAGAGATTTTGCTGTGTAATTTGAACTACCCCCCCCCCCCCACTGATAAGAAAGTGCTTATTTTCAACAAGCTTGTGTAATATAAATAAAATCCCAAAAAATCAAAATGGCGGCCACTTGCCATGGTCGAAAAAAATGGCACCAAAGTTTTTCTTGTTCAGCGAAAAATTCTGAGTCAGAAAAACGTTGGTGCCGACAATTAACATCAAAAGCCTACAAGTGCCTTTTTTTCGACATAAGCTCCTGGACTAAAAGAAACAAACATGTTAAATGTATACAAACAACAATTGATAAAGACATCAGTATAATAATAATAATATAAATTGAGAAAACTGCTAAAAAGTAGTGTATCATTTCTTTTATTTATGCATTGATATTACCATATATTAATGATTGTTGTGAAATTTGGGGTAACACTTATAAAAGTACAGTACAAAATGTTTACAAAAAAAGGTACTGTAATTTATAAAATTATCAATAGTGTAAGATGATAGCATTAGCCATAGTAGTAAATGACACTGGATACCAGAGGAAGTAGAGGTTTCGTTTTGAGGTTTTTTCATCTACAGTATTATATATAATGCCTTCAATTCAGAATAAGGAAATAGAATTAAGCTTCACGGCCAAAATGATAATAGAGGACTAAAACAAAGTGGAATGCGTCAATTTCTCATGCATTTATTGGTGAAAACACGTTTAATCTCAATATATTAGTTAATTTGTCAATAAAAATGCTGTAATATGTTACTGCTGATACTGTTCTGTTTTCAAAGAATAATAATCGATCCTAAATTTTGGGAAATGATAAAATGATGCCTCGCATTTTTTGATGATGGTAAAACGATGCCTCGCATAAATTTCTGACTTGCTTTGCTTTTGCGCATATCCTAGGCCTGCTGTGCATGTAGTTCTCTGTGCCCTGGGAACCTGTGGACACCTGCACATAGCCGGCCTAGCCCATTAAACAATTATTACGCAATAAACATTAAGCTATATATGCTTTGCAATTAGTGGTAATATGTTGGCCTACACACATAAATATAAGTTTAATTTATAGTATAATAATTAGATATCAAATTAATAGTTTTCATACAATAATATCGTGGATTTATATAGCGCCTAATGTTGTGAAACATTATTACCCCAGTCTATTGGATCAAACGTGTATGGAAACATCCAAAATTGAAATGACACATGAAATAAATAATGTCATATTGCAGTTTTTGGTATAACAAGTGAGCATCTTCATCTGCAATCAAAGTTGCTATTTCATTGCCAGAATTTAACCTGTTTGGTGACCAAGTCAACAACGTTTTTGGCTTATATTATAATGCTGTTTCCAAGATTCATCGAGCATAAAGGACATTATATTGTGCCAACAAGGATGAAGAACCATCAGTTAAAGATACTACATATCAACGGTATTCAAAGGGTTTGGGTAATTTTCTAACTTGCCATCACTACCGGTGACCGGTAAACAAGCTTTGTTTAAAGTCATCCACACCAGCATTTGTTATAAATCTTTATGAATTTGAAATAATTTGAAATGGTGAATAAATTGATAATTGGTACTTAATTACAGTATTTAAATTTCTACAACAAGCCGTATTTAACTTCCTTGGAAAACAATTTCAGGAAATGGAATCGAAACTTTGAATGCAGATGGAGCATTAAATCTAGTAGGGGCCTACTATTACTTTGCCATCATTAAAAAAATATTTTAAGACAGAAGAAGCAATATAGTGGAAAAATATGTAGTTAAAGAAAACACTGGGGAGCAAATGACAACATCTTCAGTGGCATTTCGAATGAGAAACGATCTGTACTTGCAAAGAAACAGAGATATGAATTATGAATGAATTCGAAACATGCATCTTTTGTTCAGTCCAAAATTTACAAGACATCTGATTAATAATAATTAATAGTAATTCACTTACAGTAGGTGGTCTATAAGTACACGACAACTAACGATCAAATAACAGTTTTTCACATCGCAACTTATACAACGTAATTTTGAAAACGACCTTGCTAACGCGAACACCATAGCCGGTATCACAATCCGATCAAAGATCCATATGCGTATAATGTCATAAACCACATTTGTTGTTACATAATAATAAAGACATAAGTTAATTTTTATCTAGATTTCATTATAAATCATGTGTATAATCTATACACTAAGAAATAAATTTGAACAAACAATACGGATAATAAAAAAAGAAATCTTATTTCGTTTCCCAAGGTGAGACTCGATCTCGGTACCTTGAATGCCACAGACACGAGCACAGACCATCGAGCCGTACACAACTGACTAAAAGTTGTAGAAAGATTCCTCCGTGTATTTACTATGCAGTAACCACTTTGATGCAAATAGATTATTACATACCGAAATGAATTATAATTTTTTACTATGATGACATCTTTAAAATGTAAACAAATGATGCACTGTCAAACTACATACTTTTAACTTTAATATATGAACTTTTGAAGGAAGAAAGTTAATGTTAAGTTTGTTATTTTGGCCTAAGAAAATGTCATAATTTGTTTGATTGTCGAAATTATTTTTTTTAAATTTAATATGCAATTAATGATGACTTAATCAACTTTGGTTCTCTTAATTTGATAATAAATCATACATATGATACATACACTTCAAGAAAATGAAATAAAAAATAGGTTTTCCCCTGCATTCTGACGATATATATTAATTTTAAAATTTAGCATATTTTCACCATTTTGTTAACTTATACGTGCGTAGCCAATCACTTTTGACGTGCTCGTATAACGCAATTCCGAGTTGAAACCTGAATCAAATATGATGATATTATTAAAGAAAGATTGTAAAACAGAAATCGGGCAAAAAGAATGCGCATTAACGTTTAACGCGCAGTGCGCGTGAAAAAATTTGCGCACTCATGGCAATTTTTTAAACGCTTAAAATTGCCTGAAACGTACTCTAATTTCATCGAAAATAAATGTTAACAATTTTGAACATTTTAAGCGCGCGTACGCAAGCGTTATATGCGCTACGCACGTAATTGTATTGCCATATGATGAAATATGACCTGAAATTTATGAGTACCAAATTTTGTTTAATTGTGATTCATGCTTGTGAAGATATGATTACAAACGTGATTTCGTAAAATCGCGCGTAGACCGCGTAATTTTTGATTACGCATCGTGAAAATATAACCACATCGATTCCTGGCCATAAGGAATATACTCTGAAAACTTGACTTAGCTAGATGAAACTGATGCCAAGATAATGCACGGACAAAATAGTGCTAAGGAAAGAATAAATAAACTAGATTTAATTCGTCACTATGACGAATTATAGGTTATATGCATTGATAATTAAAATAAAGATAATTTATTTTTAAAAGATAATTTGATTCATTGATTTTCTCAGATTCTTTAAATAATATATAATATATGATAGGACCTTGCTAACGCGAATACAATAGCCGGTATCACAATCCGATCAAAGATCCCTCTGCGTATAATGTCATAAACCACATTTGCTGTTACATAATAATAAAGACATAAGTTATTTTTTATCTAGATTTCATTATAAATCATGTGTATAATATATACACTAAGAAATAAATTTGAACAAACAATACGGATAATAAAAAAAAAAATTTATTTCGTTTCCCAAGGTGAGACTCGATCTCGGTACCTTCAGTGCCATAGACACGAGCACACACCACCGAGCCATACACAACTGACTAAAAATTGTAGAAAAATTCCTCCGTGTATTTACTATGCAGTAACCACTTTGGTGCAGATAGATTATTACATACCGCAATGAATTATAATTTTTTACTATGATGACATCTCTAAAAATGTACAAAAATGATGCACTGTCAAACTATATACTTTTAACTTTAATATATGAACTTTTGAAGGAAGAAAGTTAATGTTAAGTTTGTTATTTTGGCCTAAGAAAATGTCATAATTTGTTTGATTGTCGAAATGATTTTTTTTTAATTTAATATGCAATTAATTATGGCTTAATCAACTTTTGTTCCCTTAGTTTAATAATAAATCATACATAAGATACATACACTTCAAGAAAATTAAATAAAAAATATGTGTTCCCGAGCATTCTGACGATCTATATTAATTTTAAAATTTAGCATATTTTCACCATTTTGTTAACTTACACGTGCGTAGCCTGTCACTTTTGACGTGCTCGTATAAGGCAATTACGCGTTGAAAAGTGAATAAAATATGATGATATTATTAAAGAAAGGTTGTACAACCGAAATCGGACAAAAAGAGTGCGCATTAACGTATAACGCGCAGTGCGCGTGCAAAAATCTGCGCACTCATGGCAATTTTTTAAACGCTTAAAATTGCCTGAAACGTACTCTAATTTCATCGAAAATAAATTTTGACAATTTTGAACATTTTAAGCGCGCGTACGCAAGCGTTATATGCGCTACGCACGTAATTGTATTGCCATATGATGAAATATGACCTGAAATTTATGAGTACCAAATTTTGTTTAATTGTGATTCATGCTTGTGAAGATATGATTACAAACGTGATTTCGTAAAATCGCGCGTAGACCGCGTAATTTTTGATTACGCATCGTGAAAATATAACCACATCGATTCCTGGCCATAAGGAATATACTCTGAAAAATTGACTTAGATAGATGAAACTGATATCAAGATAATTCACGGACAAAATAGTGCTAAGGAAAGAATAAATAAACTAGATTTAATTCGTCACTATGACGAATTATAGGTTATATGCATTGATTTAAATAAAGATAATTGATTTTTAAAAGATATATTGATTGATTGATTTTCTCAGAATCTTTAATTATTTATAATATATGATAGGACCTTGCTAACGCGAACACCATAGCCGGTATCACAATCCGATCAAAGATCCCTCTGCGTATAATGTCATAAACCGCATTTGTTGTTACATAATAATAAAGACATAAAGTAACTTTTTATCTAGATTTCATTATAAATCATGTGTATAATCTATACACTAAGAAATAAATTTGAACAATACGGATAATAAAAAAAAAATCTTATTTCGTTTCCCAAGGTGAGACTTGAACTCGGTACCTTGAATGCCATTGACACGAGCACAGACCATCGAGCCATACACAACTGACTAAAAGTTGGAGAAAAATTCCACCGTGTATTTACTATGCAGTAACCACTTTGGTGCAGATAGATTATTACATACCGCAATGAATTATAATGTTTTACTATGATGACATCTTTAAAAATTTAAAAAAATGATGCACTGTCAAACTATATACTTTTAACTTTAATATATGAACTTCTTAAGGAAGAAAGTTAACGTTAAGTTTGTTATTTTGGCCTAAGAAAATGTTATAATTTGTTTGATTGTCGAAATTAATTTTGTTAAATTTAATATGCCATTAATGATGACTTAATCAACTTTTGTTCTTCTAATTTCATAATAAATCATACATATGATACATACACTTCAAGAAAATTAAATAAAAAATAGGTGTTCCCGAGCATTCTAACGATATATATTAATTTTAAAATTTAGCATATTTTCACCATTTTGTTAACTTACACGTGCGTAGCCCGTCACTTTTGACGTGCTCGTATAACGCTGTTTCGCGTTGAAAAGTGAATAAAATATGATGATATTATTAAAGAAAGGTTATACAACAGTAATCGGACACAAACAGTGCGCATTAACGTTTGACGCGCAGTGCGCGTGCAAAAATATGCGCACTCATGGCAATTTTTTAAACGCTTAAAATTGCCTGAAACGTACTCTAATTTCATCGAAAATAAATTCTGAAAATTTTCAACATTTTAAGCGCGCGTACGCATGCGTTATATGCGCTACGCACGTAATTGTATTGCCATATGATGAAATATGACCTGAAATTTATGAGTACCAAATTTTGTTTAAAAGTGATTCATGTTTGTGAAGATATGATTACAAACGTGATTTCGTTAAATCGCGCGTAGACCGCGTAATTTTTGATTGCGCATCGTGAAAACATAACCACATCGATTCCTGGCCATAAGGAATATACTCTGAAAAATTGACTTAGATAGATGAAACTGATGCCAAGATAATTCACGGACAAATAGTGCTAAGGAAAGAATAAATAAATAAATAAATAAATAAATAAATAAATAAATAAATAAACTAGATTTAATTCGTCACTATGACGAATTATAGGTTATATGCATTGATTTAAATAAAGATAATTGATTTTTAAAAGATATTTTGATTCATTGATTTTCTCAGATTCTTTAATTATTTATAATATATGATAGGACCTTGCTAACGCGAATACAATAGCCGGTATCACAATCCGATCAAAGATCCCTCTGCGTATAATGTCATAAACCACATTTGCTGTTACATAATAATAAAGACATAAGTTATTTTTTATCTAGATTTCATTACAAATCATGTGTATAATATATACACTAAGAAATAAATTTGAACAAACAATACGGATAATAAAAAAAAAATCTTATTTCGTTTCCCAAGGTGAGACTCGATCTCGGTACCTTGAGTGCCATAGACACGAGCACACACCACCGAGCCATACACAGCTGACTAAAAATTGTAGAAAAATTCCTCCGTGTATTTACTATGCAGTAACCACTTTGGTGCAGATAGATTATTACATACCGCAATGAATTATAATTTTTTACTATGATGACATCTCTAAAAATGTACAAAAAGGATGCACTGTCAAACTATATACTTTTAACTTTAATATATAAACTTTTGAAGGAAGAAAGTTAATGTTAAGTTTGTTATTTTGGCCTAAGAAAATGTCATAATTTGTTTGATTGTCGAAATGAATTTTTTTTAATTTAATATGCAATTAATTATGGCTTAATCAACTTTTGTTCCCTTAGTTTAATAATAAATCATACATAAGATACATACACTTCAAGAAAATGAAATAAAAAATATGTGTTCCCGAGCATTCTGACGATCTATATTAATTTTAAAATTTAGCATATTTTCACCATTTTGTTAACTTACACGTGCGTAGCCTGTCACTTTTGACGTGCTCGTATAAGGCAATTACGCGTTGAAAAGTGAATAAAATATGATGATATTATTAAAGAAAGGTTGTACAACCGAAATCGGACAAAAAGAGTGCGCATTAACGTATAACGCGCAGTGCGCGTGCAAAAATCTGCGCACTCATGGCAATTTTTTAAACGCTTAAAATTGCCTGAAACGTACTCTAATTTCATCGAAAATAAATTTTGACAATTTTGAACATTTTAAGCGCGCGTACGCAAGCGTTATATGCGCTACGCACGTAATTGTATTGCCATATGATGAAATATGACCTGAAATTTATGAGTACCAAATTTTGTTTAATTGTGATTCATGCTTGTGAAGATATGATTACAAACGTGATTTCGTAAAATCGCGCGTAGACCGCGTAATTTTTGATTACGCATCGTGAAAATATAACCACATCGATTCCTGGCCATAAGGAATATACTCTGAAAAATTGACTTAGATAGATGAAACTGATATCAAGATAATTCACGGACAAAATAGTGCTAAGGAAAGAATAAATAAACTAGAACTTAAACTCGTCACTTGAGGACGAGTTTGGTTATCCGCCCGCAACAAAACGTATTTTGCGTATTAAAGTACTTCTCAGTTATGACTTTTCCAAAAAAAGTAGCCTATTCAAAATTAAAACTGCCCTTTCAGTGTAATAACCAAATAAATCCTTTTAATTAATTGTTTTCCCATTATGGGATTCGAACCCGGTACCTCTGATACCAAAGTCGGTTGCACTACACATCCAACCATATGAGCACCTGCTGAAGAAAATCCGAAGAAAGAGTCCTCGTTCATTCGGTATGTCGTGAACCCCCTTCGATGCAAGTTGATTATTACATAATCAACTTAAATCATAATTTTTACTATGATGAAATCTTCACAAATTTTAAACAGTGACATATTATGAAAGTGCATACTTTCAAGTTTTATATATTAACATGTAAAGAAAAAAGATAAACGTTATGTTTATTGTTTTACTCTTTGAATATGTTTATGTTTGTTTGATGATAATTATTTCAAAAATTACATTTAATATGCAAATAATGTAGCCATCAAACACTTTTTAACATTCAAGACTATAATAAATCAGAGCTATGATTCATACACTGCAAGAAATTAAAATAAAAAATGGGGGTAACCTTGCATTCTGATGAACTGTTTCATTTTTAAAAGTAGACATATTTTGCAACATTTTCACAATTTGTTGACGTTTTTGTGCGCAACCTGTCATGTTTAACGTGCTCGTAGAACGCCATTTCAAGTTGAAAAGTGAATAAAATAACGTAAAATTGTTAACCGAAGATTTAAAAACACAAATCGTGTAAAAGAAATGCTCATACGTGTTCCCTGCGCCGTGCGCGCGTAAAAATGTGCGCACCAGTGGCAATTTTTTAAACGCTTAAAATGACCTGAATCGTGCTCTAATATAATCAGAAATTGATTTGAAGCATTTTAAAATTTCAAACGCCGTTTACGCGCGCACTTTCTAATGTTACAAATTGCGGTAGCGTTAAAAAAGTTAACTATTGATGTGAAGCAAACGTGGCTGAAAATGACGTTAAAAAATATTCATTTGTTTCAAAGTTATAACCGATTTAAGATTTTCAGAAAATCACGCGTAACTTACGCTACGCGGCTCTGACATCGTCAAAAAGCTTGGCTGGACAACTTCAGTAAAATGTCTATATGTTGAACAAGTTACAAAATGTTATGTTAACGCGTTACAGAGAAACAGCGTGCACAAATTAGGAGCATTTTAAAATTTCAAACGCAGTTTACGCGCAGACTTTCTAGTGTTCAAAAATTTGCTGAAGAGCGAAAAAGTTAGCCATTGATGTGAAGAAAACGTGGCTGAAAATTTCGTTAAAAAATATTTATCGGTTTCGAAGTTATGACCGATTTAAGATTTTCAGAAAATCGCGCGTAACTTACGCTACGCGGATCGGACATTGTCAAAAAGCTTCGCAGTACA
Organism: Antedon mediterranea; assembly: GCF_964355755.1. NCBI lineage: Eukaryota > Metazoa > Echinodermata > Crinoidea > Comatulida > Antedonidae > Antedon > Antedon mediterranea. The sequence goes on along the minus strand of NC_092672.1, from coordinate 12,474,997 downwards.
TCTTCAGTTAATTGTCTATATGTTGACCAAGTTACAAAATGTTATGTTAACACGTTCAAGAGAAAACGCGTACACAAAATCTGAGAAAGAAAGAAGAATAATAAAAAAAAAAAGTAACACTACAATAACAAAGGTTATCCGCTTGAGGCGGATAACCAATAAGATTTTGTACAATAACAATAGATGATCATTTTATTCTAAATGATCACCTAATAAAGATTTTGTACAATAACAAAACACGCAAATGGCCTAATTCATGCTCTAAATTGATCAAAACATAATTTTGAGCTTTTTAAATTTTTAACGCGCTATTTCACGCGCATGACCCTACGTGCGCGTGCATTTTTATTTGCTAATATTTTTACCCTTGATCTGAAGTTTACGTGTGTAGTGAATTTCATTAATATGTGATAATTAATTATGGAGATATGATTGATAATGTGATTTCACAAAATGGCGTATAAATGACGTCACGGATGAGTGATTACGCTGAAAACCTTATTAGGACCAAGTTAAAGTATTGGAAAGACATTCAGAAATTTTGGTAATCATTGACATTAAACTTTTTGAGATATTTGTTACACAAAATCTGTACAGAAAGAAATTGCGAAGAAATATTTTTTTTTACAAAAACAATTTCTCACTAGAATTTAATTCGTCACTTTGACGAATTATAGGTGATCATTTTTATCGCTTTACTTACATTAATATTTTTTAAACATGCACGTACGTTAACATACAATAGGAAAATGTTGATGTATACCATCCTGTTATACGCTTATAGTGCGGAGTTGTGCCTATTATGTGTCATATACAATATGTACAGTATATACTGTATATCTATATACAGTGTAGCATAGGTGAAATTACGGGACCCACATCATGTTCAAATTTTTTGGTATGATGGAATTATCAAAATAAACTCGAAGATGACAATTTCGAAAGATAATGAATTGAGCAAATAAATATAAGGATTGGAAGATAATTTGACACGTAGAAGCGCAATGCGTGCTCTTTGAAATTTGTATAACTTTGACTAAAGAAATTTAAAAACAACGTTTTAACTTCAACTGGCCATATGATAACATCACAACATCCGATAGGCTTAATTTTTATATGAATTCATATCTACAGTTAATCAGCTTTCATAATAAATTATAATCTTCAAGGTCACCTTTAATTCTGAAGAGCTATAACATATTCAAATGTATGGTGTAGCTGAAATTACACGACCTTGGTTATTAAAGTTTTTACACATGATGACGTCATCAAAATAAAAATGTTGACAACTCTTGAGAAAGATAATTAATTGAGCAAGCCCATACTAAAATTTCGGCGAAAATCGGGCTCAAATAACGGAGATGCGCTCTATTGAATGCGATAACCCACACAAAAAGATAAAAATTACTAATTTTTAAATTGAAGTGGCCATTTGATGACGTCATACCATTTTGTACGTCTAATGTGTACATGAATATGTATCTACAACCCAATGGCTTCCCGAATAAGTTAAAAAAATTGGGGGTCACCTGCCATTCTGAAGAGTTATATTCATTTTAAAAAGGCCTTATTTTTCACCATTTTCAGCACTTTGATGCAATTAATTTGCGCATTTTGTTATTTTTAACGTGCTCGTATAGCGTTATTTTCAGTCGGAACTTACTCAAATTTGGTGAATGTACTAAGGATGGTGAGTAGAACGTGATTTGTATAAAAAAATTGCAATTTTTACGCTTTGTAAGTATCGCGCGCGCAAAATATTTTTTTTGCGCTGTAATTTTTTGAAACACGCAAATGGCCTAATTCATGCTCTAAATTGATTAAAACGTAATTTTGAGCTTTTTAAATTTTTACTGCGCGATTCCACACGCATGACCCTACGTGCGCGCGCATTTTTACTTGCTAATATTTTTACCCTTGACCTGAAGTTTACGTGTAGTGAATTTCATAAATATGTGATAATAAATTATGGGTATATGATTGATAATGTGATTTCACAAAATGGCGTATACGTGACGCCACGGATGAGTGATCACGCTGAAAAGCTTATTATGGCTAAGTTAAAATATTTGAAAGACATTGTGAAATTTTTGTGATCATTGCTATTCAACTTTTTGAGATATTTGACGAACAAAAAGTGTACAGAAAGAAGAATAACTAGAATTTAATTCGTCACTTTGACGAATTATAGGTGATCATATTTATCGTTTTAATGAAATTAACATTTTTTAAACATGCACGTACGTTAACATACGATCGTAAAAAGTTGATGTACGCCATCCTATGACAGGATGCATATACACTTATAGTGCTGAGTTGTACCTATTATGTACAGTATATACTGTATATCTATATACAGTGTAGCATAGGTGAAATTACTGGACCCACATCATGTTCAAATTTTTCGGTATGATGGAATTATCAAAATAAACTCGAAGATGACAATTTCGAAAGATAATGAATTGAGCAAATAAATATAAGGATTGGAAGAGAATTTGACACGTAGAAGCGCAATGCGCGCTCTTTGAAATTTGTATAACTTCGACTAAAGAAATTTAAAAACAACGTTTTAACTTCAACTGGCCATATGATAACATCACAACATCCGATAGGCTTAATTTTTATATTAATTCATATCTACATTTCATCAGCTTTCATAATAAGTTATAATCTTCAAGGTCACCTTTAATTCTGAAGAGCTATAATATATTCAAATGTAAGGTGTAGCTGAAATTACACGACCTACGTTATTCAAGTTTTTACGCGTGATGATGTCATCAAAATAAAAATATTGACAACTCCTGAGAAAGATAATTAATTGAGCAAGCACATACTAAAACTTCTCCGAAAATCGAGCTAAAATAACGGAGATGCGCTCTATTGAATGTGAAAACCCATACAAAAAGATAAAAATTACTAATTTTTAAATTGAAGTGGCCATTTGATGACGTCATACCATTTTGTACGTCTAATGTGTACATGAATATGTATCTAAAACCCAATGGCTTCCCGAATAACTTAAAAAAATTGTGGGTCACCTGCCATTCTGAAGAGTTATATTCATTTTAAAAAGGCCTTATTTTTCACCATTTTCATCACTTTGATGAAATTAATTTGCGCATTTTGATATTTTTAACCTGCTCGTATACCGTTATTTTAAGTCGGAACTGACTCAAATTTGGTGAATGTACTAAGGATGGTGAGTAGAATGCGATTTGTATAAAAATTGCAATTTTTACACTTTGTAAGTATCGCGCTCGCAAAATAATTTTTTTGCGCAGTAATTTTTTGAAACACGCAAATGGCCTAATTCATGCTCTAAATTGATTAAAACGTAATTTTGAGCTTTTTAAATTTTTAATGCGCGATTTCACGCGTATCACCCTACGTGCGTGCGCGTTTTTATTTGCTTATATTTTTACCCTTGACCTGAAGTTTACGTGTAGTGAATTTCATAAATATGTGATAATGAATTATGGATATATGATTGATAATGTGATTTCACAAAATGGCGTATACGTGACGTCACGGGTCAGTGATCACGCTGAAAAGCTTATTATGGCTAAGTTAAAGTATTTGAAAGACATTGTAAAATTTTTGTGATCATTGTTATTCAACTTTTTGAGATATTTGTTACACAAAAAGTGTACAGAAAGAAAAAAAAAAAAAATAATAATAAAGATTTAATACAATAACAATAGGTGATCATTTTATTCTAAATGATCACCTAATAATAACAATAAAGATTTTGTACAATAACAATAGGTGATCATTTTATTCTAAATGATCACCTAACTAGAATTTAATTCGTCACTTTGACGAATTATAGGTGATCATATTTATCGTTTTAATGAAATTAACATTTTTTAAACATGCACGTACGTTAACATACGATCGTAAAAAGTTGATGTACGCCATCCTATGACATGATGCATATACACTTATAGTGCTGAGTTGTACCTATTATGTACAGTATATACTGTATATCTATATACAGTGTAGCATAGGTGAAATTACTGGACCCACATCATGTTCAAATTTGTCGGTATGATGGAATTATCAAAATAAACTCGAAGATGACAATTTCGAAAGATAATGAATTGAGCAAATAAATATAAGGATTGGAAGAGAATTTGACACGTAGAAGCGCAATGCGCGCTCTTTGAAATTTGTATAACTTCGACTAAAGAAATTTAAAAACAACGTTTTAACTTCAACTGGCCATATGATAACATCACAACATCCGATAGGCTTAATTTTTATATTAATTCATATCTACATTTCATCAGCTTTCATAATAAGTTATAATCTTCAAGGTCACCTTTAATTTTGAAGAGCTATAATATATTCAAATGTAAGGTGTAGCTGAAATTACACGACCTAGGTTATTCAAGTTTTTACGCGTGATGATGTCATCAAAATAAAAATATTGACAACTCCTGAGAAAGATAATTAATTGAGCAAGCACATACTAAAACTTCTCCGAAAATCGAGCTAAAATAACGGAGATGCGCTCTATTGAATGTGAAAACCCATACAAAAAGATAAAAATTACTAATTTTTAAATTGAAGTGGCCATTTGATGACGTCATACCATTTTGTACGTCTAATGTGTACATGAATATGTATCTAAAACCCAATGGCTTCCCGAATAACATAAAAAAATTGGGGGTCACCTGCCATTCTGAAGAGTTATATTCATTTTAAAAAGGCCTTATTTTTCACCATTTTCATCACTTTGATGAAATTAATTTGCGCATTTTGATATTTTTAACCTGCTCGTATACCGTTATTTTAAGTCGGAACTGACTCAAATTTGGTGAATGTACTAAGGATGGTGAGTAGAATGCGATTTGTATAAAAAATTGCAATTTTTACACTTTGTAAGTATCGCGCGCGCAAAATAATTTTTTTGCGCAGTAATTTTTTGAAACACGCAAATGGCCTAATTCATGCTCTAAATTGATTAAAACGTAATTTTGAGCTTTTTAAATTTTTAATGCGCGATTTCACGCGTATCACCCTACGTGCGCGCGCGTTTTTATTTGCTAATATTTTTACCCTTGACCTGAAGTTTACGTGTAGTGAATTTCATAAATATGTGATAATGAATTATAGATATATGATTGATAGTGTGATTTCACAAAATGGCGTATACGTGACGTCACGGGTCAGTGATCACGCTGAAAAGCTTATTATGGCTAAGTTAAAGTATTTGAAAGACATTGTGAAATTTTTGTGATCATTGTTATTCAACTTTTTGAGATATTTGTTACACAAAAAGTGTACAGAAAGAAAAAAAAACTAGACATGTAACTCGTCACTTTGACGAGTTTGGTTATCCGCCGCGCAAGTGGTGCAACATTAACATTAAGGGGATAGGTTGAGGACAAAAGGAAGTGTTCACGTTGGCATTATGACCTGAACTGAAGAATATGATATGTTGTTATTGCTGAAATTTATTGTTTAAATTCATATATACTGTAGTATACACAGTATAATCTGTATCCATATCACATACAGTGTAGAATAGGTGAAATTACGGGACCCGCTATTTATTGCAATTTTTAACATGTTGACGGTTTTAAAATGAAACGCGAAGGTAGCAATTCCGAAAGGAAATTATCTCAGCAAAAACGTATTAGCATGTAGAAGAAATTTGAATACGTGAAATATTGATGCGCGCTCGTTTAAATGTAATGAATTATGACGCAAAAGATGAAAATACGACCTTTTTTATTTAACTGGCCATATGATGACGTCACAACATCCGATTGGCAACATTTTTACATAATTTCGTATCTACAGTCCAATAGCTTCCAGAAAAAGTTTTAATCGTGATTATCACATTTTATTCTTACGAGCTATAACAGATTAAAATTTACTGTAAAGATGAAATTAATGCCACACGTGATTTAAATTTTTAAGCACGATGACGTAAAAAAAATTAAAATATTTTTAACTCATGCGAAAGATAGTTGATTGACCTAGACAATATCAAAATCAGGGTGAAAATGGAAAACGGATAAGTGGAGATGCGCTCTATTCAATGTGATGAGCTATGACGAAAGATACAAAATCCTAAATTTTATATTTGCGTGGCCATACGATGACATCACAATGTCCGGTTAGCCATATTAATACCTGATCCAATATCTACAACTCATTTACTTCCAGAAAATGCCATCCACAAAAAGTTGACCGTTTAGTTTAGAAATTACGACTGTTTTAAAAAAGGCATATTTTAAACGAATTTTTTAACGTTTTCATAAAAAACGCGCGCAAATTGTCCAATTCGACGTGCTCTTATGACGTATCTTTAAGTCAAAATTGTTTAAAATTTGGTAAAATTACTAGAAAAGGCTGGAAAAACATAAATCACGCGAAAAAAATACGTTTTCAATGCTACGTGCGCTCCGCACACGTAAAATTGTGCGCATGCGTGGGAATTTTTGACATGCTTAAACCGACATGAAACGCGTAGAAAGTTGATTAGAAATTAATTTTGCGCATTTTGAAATTTTAAATGCGCGTGCGCGCGTAACTTTGTGTAAAACACGCAATTTTTTTTCAACAGAAGGTTAGCGCATGATATAAATTAAACTTTTGCAAAGTTTCACTTTAAAATGTTATTTGGTTTTCGACATATGTTAAATACGAGAAAATCGTTAAATCGCGCGTACGTCACGTTGCGCGATTGTAAACATCATGAAAAGCTTCGCTTGACGACGTTACATAAATGTCAAAATGTTAACATAGTTAACAAAATGTTATGTTTGCAAGTTTTAGAGAAAAGCGTTACACAAAAATCATACAGAAAGAAAGAAGATTAAGAAAAAGATGATGATGATTTCGTACAATCACAAGAGGTTATCCTGCAACTTCGTTGCGGATAACCAAAAAATAACTAGAACTTAAACTCGTCACTTGAGGACGAGTTTGGTTATCCGCCAGCAACAAAGCGTATCTTGCGTATTCAAGTACTTCCAAGTTATGACTTTTCCAAAAAAAGTAGGCTATTCAAAATTAAAACTGCCCTCTCAGTGTAATAACAAACTAAACCCTTTTAATTAATTGTTTTCCCGTGACGGGACTCGAACCCGGTACCTCTGATACCAAAGTCGGTTGCATTACACATCGAGCCATATGACCACCTGCTGACGAAAATCCGAAGAAAGAGTCCTCGTTCATTCGGTATGTCGTGAACCCCCTCGATGCAAGTTGATTATTACATATCAAACTTAAATCATAAATTTTACTATGATGAAATCTTCAAAAATTTTAAACACTGATATTTTATGAAAGTACATACTTTCAAGTTTTATATATTAACATGTAAAGAAAAAAGATAAATGTTATGTTTATTGTTTTGCTCTTTGAATAAGTTTATGTTTGTTTGATGATAAATATTTCAAAAATTATATTTAATATGCAAATAATGTAGCCATCAAACACGTTTTAGCATTCAACACTATAATAAATCAGACCTATGATTCATACACTGCAAGAAATTAAAATAAAAAATGGGGGTAACCTTGCATTCTGATGAACTGTGTCATTTTTAAAAGTAGACATATTTTGGAACATTTTCACAATTTGTTGACGTTTTCGTGCGCAACCTGTCATGTTTAACGTGCTCGTAGAACGCCATTTCAAGTTGAAAAGTGAATAAAATAACGTAAAATTGTTAACAGAAGATTTAAAAACACAAATCGTGTAAAAGAAATGCTCATACCTGTTCCCTGCGCCGTGCGCGCGTAAAAATGTGCGCACCAGTGGCAATTTTTTAAACGCTTAAAATGACCTGAATCGTGCTCTAATTTAATCAGAAATTGATTTGAAGCATTTTAAAATTTCAAACGCCATTTACGCGCGCACTTTCTAATGTTACAAATTGCGATAGCGTTAAAAAAGTTAACTATTGATGTGAAGCAAACGTGGCTGAAAATGACGTTAAAAAATATTCATTTGTTTCGAAGTTATAACCAATTTAAGATTTTCAGAAAATCACGCGTAACTTACGCTACGCGGCTCTGACATCGTCAAAAAGCTTGGCTGGACAACTTCAGTAAAATGTCTATATGTTGAACAAGTTACAAAATGTTATGTTAACGCGTTACAGAGAAACAGCGTGCACAAATTAGGAGCATTTTAAAATTTCAAACGCAGTTTACGCGCAGACTTTCTAGTGTTCAAAAATTTGCTGAAGAGCGAAAAAGTTAGCCATTGATGTGAAGAAAACGTGGCTGAAAATTTCGTTAAAAAATATTTATCGGTTTCGAAGTTATGACCGATTTAAGATTTTCAGAAAATCGCGCGTAACTTACGCTACGCGGATCTGACATTGTCAAAAAGCTTCGCAGTACATCTTCAGTTAATTGTCTATATGTTGACCAAGTTACAAAATGTTATGTTAACACGTTCAAGAGAAAACGCGTACACAAAATCGGAGAAAGAAAGAAGAATAATAAAAAAAAAAAGTAACACTACAATAACAAAGGTTATCCGCTTGAGGCGGATAACCAATAAATAAAGATTTTGACAGAATCAAGAGGTTATATGCATGATAATGCATATAACCTAATAAATAAAGATTTTGACAGAATCAAGAGGTTATATGCATATCATGCATATAACCTAACTAGAACTTAAACTCGTCACTTGAGGACGAGTTTGGTTATCCGCCAGCAACAAAGCGTATCTTACGCATTCAAGTACTTCCAAGTTATGACTTTTCCAAAAAAAGTAGGCTATTCAAAATTAAAACTGCCCTCTCAGTGTAATAACCAACTAAACCCTTTTAATTAATTGTTTTCCCGTGACGGGACTCGAACCCGGTACCTCTGATACCAAAGTCGGTTGCATTACACATCGAGCCATATGACCACCTGCTGACGAAAATCCGAAGAAAGAGTCCTCGTTCATTCGGTATGTCGTGAACCCCCTCGATGCAAGTTGATTATTACATATCAAACTTAAATCATAAATTTTACTATGATGAAATCTTCAAAAATTTTAAACGCTGATATTTTATGAAAGTACATACTTTCAAGTTTTATATTATTAACATGTAAAGAAAAAAGATAAATGTTATGTTTATTGTTTTGCTCTTTGAATAAGTTTATGTTTGTTTGATGATAAATATTTCAAAAATTATATTTAATATGCAAATAATGTAGCCATCAAACACGTTTTAGCATTCAACACTATAATAAATCAGACCTATGATTCATACACTGCAAGAAATTAAAATAAAAAATGGGGGTAACCTTGCATTCTGATGAACTGTTTAATTTTTAGAAGTAGACATATTTTGGAACATTTTCACAATTTGTTGACGTTTTCGTGCGCAACCTGTCATGTTTAACGTGCTCGTAGAACGCCATTTCAAGTTGAAAAGTGAATAAAATAACGTAAAATTGTTAACCGAAGATTTAAAAACACAAATCGTGTAAAAGAAATGCTCATACCTGTTCCCTGCGCCGTGCGCGCGTAAAAATGTGCGCACCAGTGGCAATTTTTTAAACGCTTAAAATGACCTGAATCGTGCTCTAATTTAATCAGAAATTGATTTGAAGCATTTTAAAATTTCAAACGCCATTTACACGCGCACTTTCTAATGTTACAAATTGCGATAGCGTTAAAAAAGTTAACTATTGATGTGAAGCAAACGCGGCTGAAAATGACGTTAAAAAATATTCATTTGTTTCGAAGTTATAACCAATTTAAGATTTTCAGAAAATCACGCGTAACTTACGCTACGTGGCTCTGACATCGTCAAAAAGCTTGGCTGGACAACTTCAGTAAAATGTCTATATGTTGAACAAGTTACAAAATGTTATGTTAACGCGTTACAGAGAAACAGCGTGCACAAATTAGGAGCATTTTAAAATTTCAAACGCAGTTTACGCGCAGACTTTCTAGTGTTCAAAAATTTGCTGAAGAGCGAAAAAGTTAGCCATTGATGTGAAGAAAACGTGGCTGAAAATTTCGTTAAAAAATATTTATCGGTTTCGAAGTTATGACCGATTTAAGATTTTCAGAAAATCGCGCGTAACTTACGCTACGTGGATCTGACATTGTCAAAAAGCTTCGCAGTACATCTTCAGTTAATTGTCTATATGTTGACCAAGTTACAAAATGTTATGTTAACACGTTCAAGAGAAAACGCGTACACAAAATCTGAGAAAGAAAGAAGAATAACTAGATCTTAAACTCGTCACTTGAGGACGAGTTTGGTTATCCGCCCGCAACAAAACGTATCTTGCGTATTCAAGTACTTTTCAGTTGTGACTTTTCCAAAACGTAGCCTATTCGAAATTAAAACTGCCTTTTCAGTGTAATAACCAAACAAATCCTTTTATTTAATTGTTTTCCCGTGATGGGATTCGAACCCGGTACCTCTGATACCAAAGTCGGTTGCATTACACATCAAGCCATATGACCACCTGCTGACGAAAATCCGAAGAAAGAGTCCTCGTTCATTCGGTATGTCGTGAACCCCCTCGATGCAAGTTGATTATTACATATCAAACTTAAATCATAAATTTTACTATGATGAAATCTTCAAAAATTTTAAACGCTGATATTTTATGAAAGTACATACTTTCAAGTTTTATATATTAACAAGTAAAGAAAAAAGATAAATGTTATGTTTATTGTTTTGCTCTTTGAATAAGTTTATGTTTGTTTGATGATAAATATTTCAAAAATTATATTTAATATGCAAATAATGTAGCCATCAAACACGTTTTAGCATTCAACACTATAATAAATCAGACCTATGATTCATACACTGCAAGAAATTAAAATAAAAAATGGGGGTAACCTTGCATTCTGATGAACTGTTTCATTTTTAAAAGTAGACATATTTTGCAACATTTTCACAATTTGTTGACGTTTTCGTGCGCAACCTGTCATGTTTAACGTGCTCGTAGAACGCCATTTCAAGTTGAAAAGTGAATAAAATAACGTAAAATTGTTAACCGAAGATTTAAAAACACAAATCGTGTAAAAGAAATGCTCATACCTGTTCCCTGCGCCGTGCGCGCGTAAAAATGTGCGCACCAGTGGCAATTTTTTAAACGCTTAAAATGACCTGAATCGTGCTCTAATTTAATCAGAAATTGATTTGAAGCATTTTAAAATTTCAAACGCCATTTACGCGCGCACTTTCTAATGTTACAAATTGCGGTAGCGTTAAAAAAGTTAACTATTGATGTGAAGCAAACGTGGCTGAAAATGATGTTAAAAAATATTCATTTGTTTCGAAGTTATAACCAATTTAAGATTTTCAGAAAATCACGCGTAACTTACGCTACGCGGCTCTGACATCGTCAAAAAGCTTGGCTGGACAACTTCAGTAAAATGTCTATATGTTAAACAAGTTACAAAATGTTATGTTAACGCGTTACAGAGAAACAGCGTGCACAAATTAGGAGCATTTTAAAATTTCAAACGCAGTTTACGCGCAGACTTTCTAGTGTTCAAAAATTTGCTGAAGAGCGAAAAGGTTAGCCATTGATGTGAAGAAAACGTGTCTGAAAATTTCGTTAAAAAATATTTATCGGTTTCGAAGTTATGACCGATTTAAGATTTTCAGAAAATCGCGCGTAACTTACGCTACGCGGATCTGACATTGTCGAAAAGCTTGGCAGTACATCTTCAGTTAATTGTCAATATGTTGACCAAGTTACAAAATGTTACGTTAACACGTTCAAGAGAAAACGCGTACACAAAATCTGAGAAAGAAAGAAGAATAACTAGAACTTAAACTCGTCACTTGAGGACGAGTTTGGTTATCCGCCAGCAACAAAGCGTATCTTGCGTATTCAAGTACTTCCAAGTTATGACTTTTCCAAAAAAAGTAGGCTATTCAAAATTAAAACTGCCCTCTCAGTGTAATAACCAACTAAACCATTTTAATTAATTGTTTTCCCGTGACGGGACTCGAACCCGGTACCTCTGATACAAAAGTCGGTTGCATTACACATCGAGCCATATGACCACCTGCTGACGAAAATCCGAAGAAAGAGTCCTCGTTCATTCGGTATGTCGTGAACCCCCTCGATGCAAGTTGATTATTACATATTAAACTTAAATCATAAATTTTACTATGATGAAATCTTCAAAAATTTTAAACGCTGATATTTTATGAAAGTACATACTTTCAAGTTTTATATATTAACATGTAAAGAAAAAAGATAAATGTTATGTTTATTGTTTTGCTCTTTGAATAAGTTTATATTTGTTTGATGATAAATATTTCAAAAATTATATTTAATATGCAAATAATGTAGCCATCAAACACGTTTTAGCATTCAACACTATAATAAATCAGACCTATGATTCATACACTGCAAGAAATTAAAATAAAAAATGGGGGTAACCTTGCATTCTGATGAACTGTTTCATTTTTAAAAGTAGACATATTTTGGAACATTTTCACAATTTGTTGACGTTTTCGTGCGCAACCTGTCATGTTTAACGTGCTCGTAGAACGCCATTTCAAGTTAAAAAGTGAATAAAATAACGTAAAATTGTTAACCGAAGATTTAAAAACACAAATCGTGTAAAAGAAATGCTCATACCTGTTCCCTGCGCCGTGCGCGCGTAAAAATGTGCGCACCAGTGGCAATTTTTTAAACGCTTAAAATGACCTGAATCGTGCTCTAATTTAATCAGAAATTGATTTGAAGCATTTTAAAATTTCAAACGCCATTTACGCGCGCACTTTCTAATGTTACAAATTGCGATAGCGTTAAAAAAGTTAACTATTGATGTGAAGCAAACGTGGCTGAAAATGACGTTAAAAAATATTCATTTGTTTCGAAGTTATAACCAATTTAAGATTTTCAGAAAATCACGCGTAACTTACGCTACGCGGCTCTGACATCGTCAAAAAGCTTGGCTGGACAATTTCAGTAAAATGTCTATATGTTGAACAAGTTACAAAATGTCATGTTAACGCGTTACAGAGAAGCAGCGTGCACAAATTAGGAGCATTTTAAAATTTCAAACGCAGTTTACGCGCAGACTTTCTAGTGTTCAAAAATTTGCTGAAGAGCGAAAAAGTTAGCCATTGATGTGAAGAAAACGTGGCTGAAAATTTCGTTAAAAAATATTTATCGGTTTCGAAGTTATGACCGATTTAAGATTTTCAGAAAATCGCGCGTAACTTACGCTACGCGGATCTGACATTGTCAAAAAGCTTCGCAGTACATCTTCAGTTAATTGTCTATATGTTGACCAAGTTACAAAATGTTATGTTAACACGTTCAAGAGAAAACGCGTACACAAAATCTGAGAAAGAAAGAAGAATAATAAAAAAAAAAAAAAAGTAACACTACAATAACAAATGCTTATCCGCTTGAGGCGGATAACCAATAAAAAAAAAAAAAAAGTAACACTACAATAACAAATGCTTATCCGCTTGAGGCGGATAACCAATAAATAAATAAAGATTTTGACAGAATCAAGAGGTTATATGCATGATAATGCATATAACCTAACTAGATTTAATTCGTCACTATGACGAATTATAGGTTATATGCATTGATTTAAATAAAGATAATTGATTGATTTAAGATATATTGATTGATTGATTTTCTCAGAATCATTAGTTATTTATAATATATGACAGGATCTTGCTAACGCAAATACAATAGCCGGTATCATAATCCGATCAAAGATTTTTCTGCGTATATAATGTCATAAACCACATTTGTTTTTTTATTTAGATTTCATTATAAATCATGTGTATAATCTGTACACTAAGAAATATAATTGAACAACCAATAAGGATAATAAAAAAAATCTTATTTCGTTTGGTTTCCCAAGGTGAGACTCGAACTCGGTACTTGACTGCTATAGACACTAGCAAAGACCACCGAGCCATACACAAATGACTAAAAGTTATGGAAAAATTCCTCCGTGTATTTACTATGCAGTAACCACTTTGGTGCAGATAGATTATTACATACCGCAATGAATTATAATGTTTTACTATGATGACATCTTTAAAAATTTTAAAAAATGATGCACTGTCAAACTATATACTTTTAACTTTAATATATGAACTTCTTAAGGAAGAAAGTTAATGTTAAGTTTGTTATTTTGGCCTAAGAAAATGTTATAATTTGTTTGATTGTCGAAATTAATTTTGTTAAATTTAATATGCCATTAATGATGACTTAATCAACTTTTGTTCTTCTAATTTCATAATAAATCATACATATGATACATACACTTCAAGAAAATTAAATAAAAAATAGGTGTTCCCGAGCATTCTAACGATATATATTAATTTTAAAATTTAGCATATTTTCACCATTTTGTTAACTTACACGTGCGTAGCCTGTCACTTTTGACGTGCTCGTATAACGCTGTTTCGCATTGAAAAGTGAATAAAATATGATGATATTATTAAAGAAAGGTTATACAACCGTAATCGGACAAAAACAGTGCGCATTAACGTTTGACGCGCAGTGCGCGTGCAATAATCTGCGCACTCATGGCAATTTTTTAAACGATTAAAATTGCCTGAAACGTACTCTAATTTCATCGAAAATAAATTCTGACAATTTTCAACATTTTAAGCGCGCGTACGCATGCTTTATATGCGCTACGCACGTAATTGTATTGCCATATGATGAAATATGACCTGAAGTTTATGAGTACCAAATTTTGTTTAATTGTGATTCATGCTTGTGAAGATATGATTACAAACGTGATTTCGTTTAATCGCGCGTAGACCGCGTAATTTTTGATTGCGCATCGTGAAAATATAACCACATCGATTCCTGGCCATAAGGAATATACTCTGAAAAATTGACTTAGTTAGATGAAACTGATATCAAGATAATTGACGGACAAATAGTGCTAAGGAAAGAATAAATAAATAAACTAGATTTAATTCGTCACTATGACGAATTATAGGTTATATGCATTGATTTAAATAAAGATAATTGATTTTTAAAAGATATTTTGATTCATTGATTTTCTCAGATTCTTTAATTATTTATAATATATGATAGGACCTTGCTAACGCGAATACAATAGCCGGTATCACAATCCGATCAAAGATCCCTCTGCGTATAATGTCATAAACCACATTTGCTGTTACATAATAATAAAGACATAAGTTATTTTTTATCTAGATTTCATTATAAATCATGTGTATAATATATACACTAAGAAATAAATTTGAACAAACAATACGGATAATAAAAAAAAAATCTTATTTCGTTTCCCAAGGTGAGACTCGATCTCGGTACCTTGAGTGCCATAGACACGAGCACACACTACCGAGCCATACACAACTGACTAAAAATTGTAGAAAAATTCCTCCGTGTATTTACTATGCAGTAACCACTTTGGTGCAGATAGATTATTACATACCGCAATGAATTATAATTTTTTACTATGATGACATCTCTAAAAATGTACAAAAAGGATGCACTGTCAAACTATATACTTTTAACTTTAATATATGAACTTTTGAAGGAAGAAAGTTAATGTTAAGTTTGTTATTTTGGCCTAAGAAAATGTCATAATTTGTTTGATTGTCGAAATGAATTTTTTTTTATTTAATATGCAATTAATTATGGCTTAATCAACTTTTGTTCCCTTAGTTTAATAATAAATCATACATAAGATACATACACTTCAAGAAAATGAAATAAAAAATATGTGTTCCCGAGCATTCTGACGATCTATATTAATTTTAAAATTTAGCATATTTTCACCATTTTGTTAACTTACACGTGCGTAGCCTGTCACTTTTGACGTGCTCGTATAAGGCAATTACGCGTTGAAAAGTGAATAAAATATGATGATATTATTAAAGAAAGGTTGTACAACCGAAATCGGACAAAAAGAGTGCGCATTAACGTATAACGCGCAGTGCGCGTGCAAAAATCTGCGCACTCATGGCAATTTTTTAAACGCTTAAAATTGCCTGAAACGTACTCTAATTTCATCGAAAATAAATTTTGACAATTTTGAACATTTTAAGCGCGCGTACGCAAGCGTTATATGCGCTACGCACGTAATTGTATTGCCATATGATGAAATATGACCTGAAATTTATGAGTACCAAATTTTGTTTAATTGTGATTCATGCTTGTGAAGATGTGATTACAAACGTGATTTCGTAAAATCGCGCGTTGACCGCGTAATTTTTGATTACGCATCGTGAAAATATAACCACATCGATTCCTGGCCATAAGGAATATACTCTGAAAAATTGACTTAGATAGATGAAACTGATATCAAGATAATTCACGGACAAAATAGTGCTAAGGAAAGAATAAATAAACTAGATCTGAACTCGTCACTTGAGGACGAGTTTGGTTATCCGCCCGCAACAAAACGTATCTTGTGCGCATTCAAGTACTTTTCAGTTATGGCTTTTCAAAAAATTAGCCTATTCGAAATTAAAACTGCCTTTTCAGTGTAACAACCAAATAAATCCTTTTATTAAATTGTTTTCCCGTGACGGGACTCGATCCCGGTACCTCTGATACCAAAGTCGGTGGCACTACACATCGACCCATATGAGCACCTGCTGAAGAAAATCCGACGAAAGTTTACTCGTTCATTCGGTATGTCGTGAACCACTCGATGCAAATAGATTATTACTTATCAAACTAAATCATAATTTTTACTATGATGAAATCTTCACAAATTTTAAACAGTGACATATTAGCAAAGTGCATACTTTCAAGTTTTATATATCAACATGTAAAGAAAAAATATAAACGTTATGTTTATTGTTTTGCTCTTTGAATATGTTATTGTTTGTTTGATGATAAAAATTTCGAAAATTATATTTAATATGCAAATAATGTAGCCATCAAACACGTTTTAACATTCAACACTATAATAAATCAGATCTACAATTCATAGAATGTGATAAAATAAAATAAAAAATGGGGGTAACCTTGCATTCTGATGAACTGTATCACTTTTAAAAGTAGACATATTTTGCAACATTTTCACAATTTGTTGACTTTTTCGTGCGCAACCAGTCATGTTTAACGTGCTCGTAGAACGCCATTTCAAGTTGAAAAGTGAATAAAATAACGTAAAATTGTTAACCTAAGTTTGAAAAACACAATTTATGTAAAAGAAAAGCTCATACGCGTTCCCTGCGCCGTGCGCGCGTAAAAAAGTGCGCACCAGTTGCAATTTTTAAACCCTTAAAATGACCTGAAACGTGCTCTAATTTAATCAGAAATTGATTTGAAGCATTTTAAAATTTCAAACGCCGTTTACGCACGCACTTTCTAATGTTACAAAATTCGGTAGGGATAAAAAAGTTAACAATTAATGTAAAGCAAACGTGGCTGAAAATTACGTTAAAAAATATTTATCTGTTTCGAAGTTATGATCAATTTAAGATTTTCAGAAAATCGCGCGTAACTTACGATAAGATCATGATACAGCGTCCAAAAGCTTGGCTGCACATCTTCAGTTAAATGTCTATATGTTGACCAAGTTACAACATGTTATGTTCACGCGTTGCAGAGAAACAGCGTGTACAAATTTGGAGCATTTTAAAATTTCAAACGAAATTTACGCGCAAACTTTCTAGTCTCCAAAAATGTGCTAAAGATTGAAAAAGTTAGCCATTGATGTGAAGAAAACGTGGCTGCAAGTTACGTTAAAAAATATTTATCGGTTTCGAAGTTATGATCAATTTAAGATTTTCAGAAAATCGCGCGTGACTTACGCTACGCGGATCTGACAGCGTCCAAAAGCTTGGCTGCACATCTTCAGTTAAATTTCTAAATGTTTACCAAGTTACAACATGTTATGTTAACACGTTGCAGAGAAACGTCGCGTACAAAAAGTGGCGGAAAGAAAGAAGAATAATAAAAAACTAGATCTGAACTCGTCACTTGAGGACGAGTTTGGTTATCCGCCCGCAACAAAACATATCTTGAGCATTCAAGTACTTTTCAGTTTTTGGCTTTTCCAAAAAAGTAGCCTATTCGAAATTAAAACTGCCTTTTCAGTGTAACAACCAAATAAATCCTTATATTTAATTGTTTTCCCGTGACGGGACTCGATCCCGGTACCTCTGATACCAAAGTCGGTTGCACTACACATCGAGTCATATGAGCACCTGCCGAAGATAATCCGAAGAAAGATTACTCGTTCGTTCGGTATGTCGTGAACTCCCTCGATGCAAGTTGATTATTACATATCGAACTAAATCATAATTTTTACTATGATGAAATCTTCATAAATTTTAAACAGTGACATATTATGAAAGAGCATACTTTCAAGTTTTATATATTAACATGTGAAGAAAAAATATAACAGTTATGTCTATTGTTTTGCTCTTTGAAAATGTTATCGTTTGTTTGATGATAACAATTTCCAAAATTATATTTAATATGCAAATAGTGTAGCCAGCAAACACGTTTTAACATTAAAAATTATTATAAATCAGATCTATGATTCATAAACTGCAAGAAATAAAAATAAAAAATAGGGGTAACCTTGCATTCTGATGAACTGTATCGTTTTTAAAAGTAGACATATTTTGCAACATTTTCACAATTTTTTGACGTTTTTCTGCGCAACCAGTCATGTTTAACGTGCTCGTAGAACGCCATTTCAAGTTGAATAGTGAATAAAATAACGTAAAATTGTTAACCAAAGATGTAAAAACATAAATCGTGTAAAAGAAATGCTCATACGCGTTCCCTGCGCCGTGCGCGCGTAAAAATGTGCGCACCAGTGGCAATTTTTTAAACGCTTAAAATGACCTGAATCGTGCTCTAATTTAATCAGAAATTAATTTCAAGCATTTTCAAACTTCAAACGTCGTTTACGCGCGCACTTTCGAATGTTACAAAATTCGTTAGGGTTAAAAAAGTTAACAATTGATGTGAAGCAAACGTGGCTGAAAATTACGTTAAAAAATATTTATCTGTTTCAAAGTTATGATCAATTTAAGATTTTCAGAAAATCGCGCGTAACTTACGATACGCGCCTCTGACAGCGTCCAAAAGCTTGGCTGCACAATTTCAGTTAGATGTCAAAATGTTGACCAAGTTACAACATGTTATGTTAACGCGTTGCAGAGAAACAGCGTGTACAAATTTGGAGAATTTTTAAATTTCAAACGCAATTTACGCGAAAATTTTCTAGTCTCCAAAAATTTGGTAGAGATCGAAAAAGTTAGCCATTGATGTGAAGAAAACGTGGCTGAAAACTTCGTTAAAAAATATTTATCGGTTTTGAAGTTATGACCGATTTAAGATTTTCAGAAAATCGCGCGTAACTTACGCTACGCGTATCTGACAGCGTCCAAAAGCTTGGCTGCACAACTTCAGTTAAATGTCTAAATGTTGACCAAGTTACAACGTGTTATGTTAACACGTTGAAGAAAAACGTCGCGAACAAAAGTGGCGGAAAGAAAGAAGAATAATAAAAAAAAAAAGAAACACTACAATAACAAAGGTTATCCGCTTGAGGCGGATAACCAAAAAGAAACACTACAATTCCAAGGGCTTATCCGCTTGAGGCGGATAACCAACTAGAACTTAAACTCGTCACTTGAGGACGAGTTTGGTTATCCGCCAGCAACAAAGCGTATCTTGCGTATTCAAGTACTTCCAAGTTATGACTTTTCCAAAAAAAGTAGGCTATTCAAAATTAAAACTGCCCTCTCAGTGTAATAACCAACTAAACCCTTTTAATTAATTGTTTTCCCGTGACGGGACTCGAACCCGGTACCTCTTATACCAAAGTCGGTTGCATTACACATCGAGCCATATGACCACCTGCTGACGGAAATCCGAAGAAAGAGTCCTCGTTCATTCGGTATGTCGTGAACCCCCTCGATGCAAGTTGATTATTACATATCAAACTTAAATCATAAATTTTACTATGATGAAATCTTCAAAAATTTTAAACGCTGATATTTTATGAAAGTACATACTTTCAAGTTTTATATATTAACATGTAAAGAAAAAAGATAAATGTTATGTTTATTGTTTTGCTCTTTGAATAAGTTTATGTTTGTTTGATGATAAATATTTCAAAAATTATATTTAATATGCAAATAATGTAGCCATCAAACACGTTTTAGCATTCAACACTATAATAAATCAGACCTATGATTCATACACTGCAAGAAATTAAAATAAAAAATGGGGGTAACCTTGCATTCTGATGAACTGTTTCATTTTTAAAAGTAGACATATTTTGGAACATTTTCACAATTTGTTGACGTTTTCGTGCGCAACCTGTCATGTTTAACGTGCTCGTAGAACGCCATTTCAAGTTGAAAAGTGAATAAAATAAC
Source organism: Antedon mediterranea (assembly GCF_964355755.1). Lineage (NCBI taxonomy): Eukaryota > Metazoa > Echinodermata > Crinoidea > Comatulida > Antedonidae > Antedon > Antedon mediterranea. Next base: position 12,454,674 of record NC_092672.1, on the reverse strand, counting down.
GTAAAATTGTTAACCGAAGATTTAAAAACACAAATAGTGTAAAAAAAATGCTCATACGTGTTCCCTGCGCCGTGCGCGCGTAAAAATGTGCGCACCAGTGGTAATTTTTTAAACGCTTAAAATGACCTGAATCGTGCTCTAATTTAATCAGAAATTGATTTGAAGCATTTTAAAATTTCAAACGCCATTTACGCGCGCACTTTCTAATGTTACAAATTGCGGTAGCGTTAAAAAAGTTAACTATTGATGTGAAGCAAACGTGGCTGAAAATGACGTTAAAAAATATTCATTTGTTTCGAAGTTATAACCAATTTAAGATTTTCAGAAAATCACGCGTACCTTACGCTACGCGGCTCTGACATCGTCAAAAAGCTTGGCTGGACAACTTCAGTAAAATGTCTAAATGCTGAACAAGTTACAACATATTATGTTTACACGTTGAAGAGAAACAGTGTGCACAAAATAAGAAGAGTTAAATATTTCAAACGCAATTTACGCGAAAACTTTCTAATCTCCAAAAAATTGTTAAACATTCCAAGGGGGTTCGAGGGGGTTCACGACATACCGAATGAACGAGGACTCTTTCTTCGGATTTCCGTCAGCAGGTGGTCATATGGCTCGATGTGTAATGCAACCGACTTTGGTATCAGAGGTACCGGGTTCGAGTCCCGTCACGGGAAAACAATTAATTAAAAGGGTTTAGTTGGTTATTACACTGAGAGGGCAGTTTTAATTTTGAATAGCCTACTTTTTTTGGAAAAGTCATAACTTGGAAGTACTTGAATACGCAAGATACGCTTTGTTGCTGGCGGATAACCAAACTCGTCCTCAAGTGACGAGTTTAAGTTCTAGTTTATTTATTCTTTCCTTAGCACTATTTTGTCCGTGAATTATCTTGATATCAGTTTCATCTATCTAAGTCAATTTTTCAGAGTATATTCCTTATGGCCAGGAATAGATGTGGTTATATTTTCACGATGCGCAATCAAAAATTACGCGGTCTACGCGCGATTTTACGAAATCACGTTTGTAATCATATCTTCACAAGCATGAATCACAATTAAACAAAATTTGGTACTCATAAATTTCAGGTCATATTTCATCATATGGCAATACAATTACGTGCGTAGCGCATATAACGCTTGCGTACGCGCGCTTAAAATGTTCAAAATTGTCAAAATTAATTTTCGATGAAATTAGAGTACGTTTCAGGCAATTTTAAGCGTTTAAAAAATTACCATGAGTGCGCAGATTTTTGCACGCGCACTGCGCGTTAAACGTTAATGCGCACTCTTTTTGCCCGATTTCTGTTTTACAATCTTTCTTTAATAATATCATCATATTTGATTCACGTTTCAACTCGAAATTGCGTTATACGAGCACGTCAAAAGTGACTGGCTACGCACGTATAAGTTAACAAAATGGTGAAAATATGCTAAATTTTTAAATTAATATATATCGTCAGAATGCAGGGGAACACCTATTTTTTATTTCATTTTCTTGAAGTGTATGTATCATATGTATGATTTATTATCAAATTAAGAGAACAAAAGTTGATTAAGTCATCATTAATTGCATATTAAATTAAAAAAACATAATTTCGACAATCAAACAAATTATGACATTTTCTTAGGCCAAAATAACAAACTTAACATTAACTTTCTTCCTTCCAAAGTTCATATATCAAAGTTAAAAGTATATAGTTTGACAGTGCATCATTTTTTAAAATTTTTAAAGATGTCATCATAGTAAAACATTATAATTCATTGCGGTATGTAATAATCTATTTGCACCAAACTGGTTACTGCATAGTAAATACACGGAGGAATTTTTCTACAACTTCTAGTCAGTGGTGTATGGCTCGATGGTCTGTGCTCGTGTCTATGGCATTCAAGGTACCGAGATCGAGTCTCACCTTGGGAAACGAAATAAGATATTTTTTTTTTTAATATCCGTATTGTTTGTTCAAATTTATTTCTTAATGTATAGATTATACACATGATTTATAATGAAATCTAGATAAAAATTAACTTATGTCTTTATTATTATGTAACAACAAATGTGGTTTATGACATTATACGCATATGGATCTTTGATCGGATTGTGATACCGGCTATGGTTGTCGCGTTAGCAAGGCCAGGTCACGCCCTATCATATATTATAAATAATTAAGGATTCTGAGAAAATCAATCAATCAATATATCTTTTCAAAATCAATTATTTTATTTTAATCAATGCATATAACCTATAATTCGTCATAGTGACGAATTAAATCTAGTTAAATATTGAATCGCTAAATTTATCTTATTGCTAATGCTATGCTACATGGTTGGGTAGGTATCGTATCTTGCTATGCGCAAATTTGTCAAATAAATTGTAGACAATTAACTTTTTTGTTTGTATATGTATTTTTTTTTTTATTACATATTTCCCTATGTCCTGTCGGGTATCCCCCTGCTGGGTATCCCCCTGCTGCGTATAGACGTGGGGAACCCCGAATTGGTACCAATGAGATAAGAGAGATACCAGCTACTGTAATTTCATCACTATATACTATGACATTCTCCTACCAAATTCACGAACGACAGATATTTTATCTCTTGCAATAAGCCAGATCCCCTAAGGAGGACGTAAAGAATGGGAAGTATATATGATGAGTAAGATACCACTCACAATTAATGTAAAATAAACAAGTTGAGTTCATACAGTACTAAATGGGTAACAAGAGACTAATTGTCCACGGCACCGCAAGTACCAGACGCTCTATAATTTGACTATAGAGACCCCCTTTCTCCCAACTAAGCTATTCTATTGTAGATAGCATCAGAAACCATTATGATCTAGAACATTGGAATACCAAAGACCCCGCTAAATTTCGATTACAAACCCCCGGACGCGATATTTCTTTTCGTACATAAGTTGGGGACCCATCGTGAAACGTCACAAAATAAACATGAATATTCATTAGTCATATCCATAAGGTTCGACGTAAGAATTAAGCTAACTACAATTCACTAATGCAAACGATTTCTGTCGAGCCGTCTGTGTAGTCGAGTGGATAACACTATGGACTTTACATGCCGATGTATGGGGTTCGACTCCCATGAGCTAATTGTTTTACTTTATAGTGAGAGAGAGATTATTTAGAGGGTTAGGTTTAGTTATATTTAGGAAGTAATTCGGCTTTCTTTCACATGGGGTCCCCAACTTATGTACGAAAAAAAAAATCGTCCCCCAGACCCATGGAGCCTACCTTCGATACAGTATTGCATATGCCACCGGCTACCAATGTTAGGATCTCACACATGAATACATAATGTATAGTACACTACATTTACTTAATGCAGTGACGTGTGTGAGTTTCTACTATATAATTATTCTGTATACTGTTTACTATTTGAAAATAAAAAAAGTAAAGTACTAGTAAATACTAGTTATTTCAATACTGTAAAATACAGCTTTCTAATTCGCTTATATGTCTGACTGGTTTAGGCATTCAGACAACCTTTTTGAAGATGTATCTGTGACAAAAAACAGTAAAGATGATACAAGTTCTGAGCAATGACTAGGACAGTAAACTTTAAATGTTAAAATATACTGTTTTTAGGTAACCATCTAATCGTGTAAATTTACAGAATAACCCATATTTCTCTCATATACCGATTTTATGGTTACCATCGGTTTAATATAAATATATATATATATACTGTACCTAAACAAAACTATTATTTTAAAGTTATTTTCTGTAAAATTGAGTTTGGTCAGGTTGGAATTCCAACCTCATCATACGTTGGAAACTGAGATTTTATTATTAGCTTATACATTTTAAAAGAAACCATTAAACAAGTTTTCCTTTTTAATGGTTTTAATCTATTTTTGTTTATGATCATTTTAATGACTCTAATTTGCAAATAGATGAATGTACTGATATACATCAACTTTATTCAATTAAATTTGTTTTTATTTCTTGCGGGAATATTGGTATTTATATTCTGGTACCAAAAGATAGCTCAGATGAGATATTGTACCCTATATTCAGATGGGGATGATAGAACTAAGGCAGTACTATGCAAAGTAGGTAGTCTGTAATAGCTCATTTTATATTCCTTATTTACAATGTGCTAGATCATTCTATCAGCAAGTTGTAGGGGATGTCTATCTGTTGGAGTGTGGTTGTCGGAAGAACCAAAGCAGTGTATATGTAATGATCTGTAAGGTCATTTGTAATTAATTACAATCTAATTGGGTTTATAGTTTTTTTATTTTGGTTCTGGTAGGACCAAGGCAGTGTCTTACTTCACTTAAGGCGAGAAGAGATGATATGTTTCTTACCTTTGGGAAGAAACTTCTTAAATCTGATATCGGCAGTTTATCTATTAGCTCCCACCGGGAATTATATAATTTATGTTAAAATACAAACTTGAAAAATGTATATAAATCCTAACATGTTTTTATAAAATGATTGGTACAATGCTTTGACAAAAATACTAATATTGACAGTAAATGATATACTAGAACAAAGCCGTTTATGGTTGGTCTGCTCGAATAAATATCAATTCTTGTAAATTCTTCTAAGACAATTAGGCCTAAAATATACAAATGTATTTTATTTTTGTTTACTCTTCATTTTTCAATTTAATATGAAATATTAGAAAAAGAACTTCTAGTATTGCAAAATATTGAAATATTGAAAAATGAACAGAAAATAAAATATTAAAAATACATTATGCTTAAAGTTTATGTTTCATTTTCCAGCAACCACAGAATGATTGGCAACTACAGAGTGCACTTCTTTCAATGGATGAATAAGTTATATCTTCAAACTGAGGGGGACTGCATTTTTTAAATGGCAAAGTAAGCTTTATATTTTATATCCAACAAACGTATAATATGTTAAATAGTTCAAAGAAAATTGTATTTATTATTGTTTAGAAACATGACAAATAAACATATTAACATCATCAAACCGAGTATTCTTGCTATGATTCATTTTTATCTTCTTTATTTTCAGAAACGTATTGCTAAGAACTGTAGTATATGGAAATTTGAAAGAAATTGAAGAAATATGTAAAACATATCCACATCTTGTGAACTCCGTAGATGAGGTATAGAAACTATATTTATTTGAATTTGAATATGATATAAATCATCACCATGTTTACGGTAAACTCAAGGGTGAAAAACAAGAAAACTTTTATATAATGTTTATATGGAAACATTTACTAAGAACCAATAACAAACACACAATCTACTCAATACTATAACTGCGGCCTCACTTGCCACTTCTTTGAGTTGAGATAAAACGTAATAGAAAGACAGAATCCGTGTAATCATTACCACAATGGAGATGACTTATTGTATAATAGCATGACATAACATTTAGAAATCGCAATACATCTAAGGATAGAGAATCGTCTCAACTAACTACACTAGCTACTGAGATTTCTAATATACGTAGGCTAACATGGTATTTTATGCAAATTATTCCCGATGAGCATACCTTCAACGAAAATTACATAATCATTAACTCAGTTACACATACTGCCGTTACATGTCTCCTTGCAATATTTACACCAATCTTTTCATATTAAATTATTGCATGTGTTTTGTTTTCTCATATGTTACGGGCTCGCTCGTTAGGCTGAAACCAACAATAAGAACATAACAAAACACGTTGTAGTTGTCGTCCATCTTTATTCCTCTCACCTCTTTTACTCTAGAGGGCTCACTTCCGTGTGACAAACATCACACACCCCCACTTAAAGAAAGTTTGATAATGATTAAACTTATAACTGTTTACTATAACATCTTAAATCTTTTCTTGTACAGTAGTTATTTTAACATGTCGTTGATATAAATTTACTTCAACTGCTTCTTTAAAATTTCACAAGTTCTAATTACTTTAAATCCGTGTATGCCATTAATGCATCACTCTATCACAACTAACATATTATGATTAAATAAACACTTTTAAAATCAACAAAACTTTTAAAATCATTTCATGCATGTTTTATCTAAACTCTTGACAAAGCGTCAGCTACAACATTGTCTTTTCCTCTGATATTATGAATTTCCAGATTCATTTCTTGAACTGCTAAACTCCATCTCAACAAGCGTTGATTCTTGTCCTTCATTCTTGCCAAGAACGTTAATGGGTTGTGGTCAGTCCAAACTACAATTGGAAACGGAGTAGATCCAAGATACACTTCAAAGTGCTTTAACGCTGACATCAAAGCTAATGTCTCCTTCTCAACAGTAGAATAACGCTTCTCATGCTGATGACTTGCTGTCACTTTCAACGGGACTGTATTAACTAACGTGTTTGGAAGTGATTGGGGTTTCTTATTATCCTCTTTAGATTTGCTTTGAAACAACCAGCAATCTGCCTTTATATGACCCTTTTTCTTGCAGTAAAAACAAGTTCTGACAAATTTACTACTACTATTAACTGTAGTTTTCTGACTTTGGACCTTAGAATCATCAACAAATTTTGAAACCGATTTGGTATCCACCACCTTGTGCGTGAGCACATAATTATCGGCAACAGAAGCCGCTTTCATTAAATTATCAACTTTCTGCTCCTCTAGATGTGTACGAACTTCAGTAGGGGAACAAGATTTAAACTCCTCAACTAACATAAGCTCACGAAGCTTTCCAAATTCACCCTTTACTCCTTCCGAACTACACCATCTATCAAAAAGAATCTGCTTTTTACGTGCAAATTCTGTAAACGTTTGATCATAAGGTTTACCTAAGTTCCTAAATTTCTGACGATACGCCTCTGGAACTAACTCATAAGCTGACAAAACAGCAGTTTTAACCACATCATAGCTTTCACATTGATCATCAGCCAATGCAGAAAATACCTCTTGGGCTTTACCCACAAGAGCAGTTTGTAACAACACAGTCCAGTGTCTAGCAGTCCAGTGTCTAGCAGGCCACTTTAATCTATTAGCAATTTTCTCAAAAGCTAAAAAATATGTCTCTACCTCGTCCTCATTAAACTTGGGAACCTATTTAATATTCTGAGTAATCTCTGAATCATTAGGTGTAGAAACCCGTGTGGTGTGACCCATTTGGTTAGCTAATTCTAATTTCCTTAACTCAAATTCATGTTTTTCTTTTTCCATTTCCCTTTGAGTTTGCATCTCTAGAATCTCTATTTTTCTTCTTTCAAAAATTAATTGTTCACGTTCCAACTCAATTCTAGCCAACTCGACCTCATTCCCCGCAGTTGTTACGGATTCATGTGTAATTAAACCAACATGACTTCCAATCACATTTATCAAGTCATATTTATTCATGGAATCATTTATAGATGCTCCAACCCTAGTACCTAGGAGTCGCAAACGTTCCTCTGATAGCTGAGCTACCACCTCAATGGACATGCTATCCAAAAATTCCTCGTCAAAATCACTTTCTGACATAGTTTCTATTTGAAACAAACAAACAAAAACACAGGTTATAATAATAACCAATATGTCGATAATTAAGGCACCAGTAATAAATTACCTGCCAAGCCCACACAGTATTAAACCTACCGTGCGCCGTGGTCTCAATAACTAGACCCCTAAAATCAAAGCCAAACCGACTTCTAGTATCACAGGCAAGCCTACACAAGCCTAAAACAACAACACAGTGTACTGGCTCGACGACCGCCAAACCTCGTTCGTTATAAAACGCATCTAAACCTAAAACCAGCTTAGAATAAGTAACTAAAATTACCATCAGTTCGATCTACAACTACAATTCCGTACTTTGTTCCCGGATGACCCCCCAATTTGTTACGGGCTCGCTCGTTAAGGCTGGTTTCCTGTCGACGTAAGAACATCACTTTTGTTGCGACTACGTCGATTTGTCGTAAGAAATGCGGATTTTACAGGAAACCGATTACGATCGAAAATTTACAAAATCGACGCAACGTAAGAAAAATGGTAACGACAAACGATTTTACAGGAAACCGATGACCTAACAATTGTTGCGTTACGACGTTTTCTTCCGATTTTACAGGAAACCGGGATTTTTTATCTTACGCTTGAATGAACGCCCTTGCGTCACGTTTCTTACGTCTCTTACGAAAGTTGACTTGAAGTCAACTTTCGCAAGAGACGTAAGCGCAATCGTAACAAGCAACCAATGAGCGACAAGAGTTATGACGTAATGTGTATGTCCTTATAGTGAAATAAAGCCGGACAATAACATTTGTATGTATTTACTACTATAATTTTAGCCTAATCATGTTCTAATCAGGGAGTTTTAGGGTTGAGGGATGGGAAAGCGGATAGGTGCAAAGAGGAACAATTTTTAAATATATTCTTTATGCACTCAGTAACGAAATATTTTTTTCATGTTTTATAGGCCTATAAATAATATACCTCTAAATACAGTAAAACATTTGCGATTTAATACTTTGTTAAAACTGTCACTGTCATAATCGATTGAAATATAGTCACGATACACCACTACGACGTTTATATTTTTGGTAATTATTAATTAATACAAACGTTGAGAAGGAACTGTCAGTATAGTTTATTTGTATATAATAATGTGTTTATATATCTAACAGTAGAGCCTATCCACAATCTCAGTAATAAGTTTATTTGTATATATTTTTATATTACATCTAACAGTACGAACATTCACAGTAAGAAATGTTCGATTCAAATGAGGACCAAAAATAGGTAATTATGTATTTACAGTATTGTTCAAGTTTATTCTCAAAGGGCCCATATATTTACCTACCGTATGTGTTAAACCAAGGGCTCATAAATTTACCTACTTGTGTTAAACCAAACTCTGGCAGACTGTATGAGATTGGGATGTTCCATTCATCGCAAATCAATACATTTGTATAATCGTATATTAAATCAAAATAGTATTTTTTAAAGAAAATCGGCCTGTCTTCAACATTATGATGCTGTACTCTAGCTGTTCAACCGGTTTTCAGCTATTAAAAACAATTATCGTAGGAGGAGATAAGAAAATGCGAAGCCTCCTCGCATTTTTGTAGCGGGTATTTTTCAAGATGGACATCCATTATTAGACAGTGTATACCACGATCGGAAAACACCCCTATTTGGGGCAAATCGTTGAACCTAAATTCGTTTTAATCGTCAATAACTAATTATCTAACTTAATTTAATTAGTAAACAGGGTTACATCAGGTGGTTAAAATCAGTACCGAAAGTACGAACCAACTTTATATACCATCGAGTAAAAATTCTAGAAGTAAAGCGCGATTTACCGAATTTTGCCCTTACGTAAATTTATATATAGATTATAGGCCTGTAAATAATGGGTATCTTACTGCGGTAGTAGGCCTACTATCTCATGCTCGATTAGATATGCTTATAGGCCAATAGGCCAATGCCTAGTTTAGGGCCTAGGTAGGTCTAATAATAATAGGAATCTCGAAATGATTTGCCTTTTTTTAATTTTGAAAACTATTTAAGGCTATGCCTAGAGGGCCAGGATAATTAATTCATATTTTGATTCATACAAATAATACATAGGCCTACTAGCCTAGGCTAGTTTGATTATTTGGTCAAATCAATTCCTATTAGTACGGTACCGTACAGTATTAATTAAGTATTTTACTAATACTGGCCTAGCTTATCTACTGAAAATAACATGTTGGTGTGCTGCACTGACAGGTAGGCTACAATAACAACATTCAACATTTTGCGTGAAAAATGATAAAACCCGCTCTAAAAAGAAACACCAATCAGAGATGTTGTTTCAAATACGTCATAAATCCGACCGACGTAAGAAAAAAATTTTCAACTTTCGTAACAACACTAAAATCGACGTAAGCATACGACGTGTGTTTCACAGCCAACATTTCAACTTTCGGGAGCAGCATAACTACAGATGTTTCTCTGCGGCCTGACACGATCTTGACTAACGTCAACGACGTCAATTTTTTCTCAACTTTCGTAAGAGACGTAAGAAACGTATGAAACGCAAGAATCGTTGCAAAATTCGACTTCTTACGTCGACAGGAAACCAGCCTTTACGAAAGTTGACTTGAAGTCAACTTTCGCAAGAGACGTAAGCGCAATCGTAACAAGCAACCAATGAGCGACAAGAGTTATGACGTAATATGTATGTCCTTATAGTGAAATAAAGCCGGACAATAACATTTGTATGTATTTACTACTATAATTTTAGCCCACTTTACGATGTTGTAGGCCTACATACTTTACAAATGCACAGTAGTTTCAATATAGGCATAATAATGTTCTAATCAGGGAGTTTATCGTTTAATTTTCATGTAAATGAGGTAGCAAACAGTATTTCTAGAATAATTGGTGTCTTAAACAAAGTGAAGTCTATGTTATCAAGTAACATCTTGTTAACGGTATACAATGCACTTATATTATTACCTAGAATAACGTATGCTATCACAGTATGGGGTGCTACTTCTGCTACAAATTTAAACCGTATACATATTCTCCAGAAAAAAGCACTTAGAAATATTTGTCATGTTCATTTTATGCATCCTTCTCATCCACTTTTTATTTCGACCCAAACATTAAATATTTTTGACCTTTATACGAAACACACTGCTATATTTATGTATCAATATAAACATAATCTATTACCTGAATCATTTAATAACTTATTTAGTACATCTGCCTCATTCCATAATTACTCAACTAGAAACAGGTCAAACTACTGTCCACAACTAAAACGCACCAAAGTCGGACAGCAATGTATTTCCTACCAAGGAACACATATTTGGAACAATTTAACAGACTATATAAAACAATCCCCCACTTTAAGTTTGTTTAAACAGAGATTAAAGCAATATTATAACAATAGAAATATTTAAGTTAAGTAAATCACATTATGTTATTTTGGTTGGTTCTTTTTGTTTGTACTAATTGTTTGATGTTTTTGTTAGGGTTACATGCTTAAAGCACTTGTGCTTATTTTGTATCCCATTCCATTATCTTATTATTTGTATTGTATTTGTATATGTTTTTATATTGATTATGGAATAAAAATATCGATGAATTGAATTGAATTGGTTTACAACTCATATCAAAATCTAATACTCTTATTTATGGACGTGCAATAAACAATCAGCATCGGTAGAAACGTCGCGAAAATGAACATTTGCAACAAGATAAGATATAGAAAGCCCCTTTGTAAGCAATATAATATTATTATGTAACTTTTAAAAAAAATTGTTTGCTTGATTTTGTATAATTTATATTGTTTTGTTAAATTTATTCTTATTATAGGCCTGTAAATAATGGGTATCTTACTGCGGTTAGTACTATATCATGCTCGATTAGATGTATAGGCCCATAGGCCAATGCTTAGCCTAGGGCCTAGGTAGGTCTAATAATAATAGGCTAGGGGCCTAGGCTAGTTTGATTATTTGGTCAAATCCAATTCCTATTAATACAGTATTAATTAAGTATTTTACTAATACTAGGGCCTAGCCTACTGAAAATAATATGTTGGTGTGCTGCACTGACACTGCTGCTGAGTAGCTACAGGTACAATAACATTCAACATTTCGCGCGAATAATGATAAAACCCGCTCTAAAAAGAAACGCCAATCAGAGATGTTGTTTCAAATACGTCATAAATCCGACCGACGTAAGAAAAAAATTTCAACTTTCGTAACAACACTAACATCGACGTAAGCATACGACGTGTGTTTCACAGCCAAAATTTCAACTTTCGGGAGCAGCATAACTACAGATGTTTCTATGCGGCCCGACACGATCTTGACTAAGGTCAACAACGTCAAGTTTTTCTCAACTTTCGTAAGAGACGTAAGAAACGTATGAAACGCAAGAATCGTTGCAAAATTCGACTTCTTACGTCGACAGGAAACGTAACCAGCCTTTAGGCTGAAACCAACAATAAGAACATAACAAAACACGTTGTAGTTGTCGTCCATCTTTATTCCTCTCACCTCTTTTACTCTAGAGGGCTCACTTCCGTGTAACAAACGCATCACACATATCACTGTTAAGTTTACCATTGATAGACATATCTAAACAATATGCATTACTACGTGTTGGCTCCTTTAAGGGGAATGAACATTCAATACATTTAATGTGATTTATAGTTCATTTTATCTGTCTGTTATAAAACCATTCTGAAACAACTTTGTCAAAATTAGTGTGGAATGAGTAAATATATTTTACTTCTGAAGCAACAACTTTACGCGATTCGTTATCAATTTAATCGCCCAACCGCCTTTTTTGTTAAGACCTACCTGGTGAAGAATTGTAGAACTACTCACCCATCCGGTATCTGAAATCAATTGCTTACTGTAGAACGCACGGCTGTACTGACTATATCACTTGGATTAGAAGATGTTTTCTATGGAAGTTGCATCGTTGGTTTTTGTACCCAGTTAGCTACACAAACTTGATACCTTTTTAGATTTGTCTTGTTTTTTTTTTAGCTGGGGTAACTTTGGATTTAGATAATATTAGAGAAATAGAAGGAATATTATCCTGAGTCATCAATCTTAAATACGTGCATTGACCACATACTTCATCTGAGATATAATGAATTTCTGCCTGCTTGACTTCTCTGAACCCTTGTGGTTTGTAGCATCGACTGACTTGTAGTTTTCCAGCAGATGAACAACTTCTTCATACCACTATATTTTGATTTTAGAATAAAAATATCTTTTAAGAATAGAAAATTCTGCTCCAAGTGATGTAATGAGAGGAGAATGTAAGGATTCCCTATCCAAACTCCAAGTATCATTAATTTAATTCGTTAGTGGCTGAGAGTAAGCCAAATAGATTATGAAAAATTCATTAAACAATGTTATGATAGAAAAACGCAACAAAATGAGCGATTTGGGTCAATGATGTAAAACTTATTATGTATAAATGGATTTGGCAACATGGCATGATATTTTTTATTTCAAAATGTAAACAAAGGCGAGGCTTATTGAACGACACAATTCTTTGAGATAATAGGTTTCAATATTTCACACGCATTCAATATAAATTATGTTGGAATGGAAGAATTCTTATTTAAAATTACAAACATAGACACATTGTGACTAAACTAAGACTAGGAATATTATAACTAGAAAAAGGATGATGGAATCGTATTAGGCCTAATAGAAATGATAGACTATGCAAATTATGCTCTCTACACTCAATTTAAGATGAATTCTCTTTAGTTTATTCAGATAGTAGAACTAAGTATATGTTTTCCTCTTACACAAATAATCCATCTAAATTAAAAAATATTGTCCTTATGTCTACTACAAATACTGATCTTATTACTAAGCTCAGAAAATATTTTTTTTAAACGCACTCTATACATTGTATGTTTGCCGTCTGCCAACGTTTATTGAAACTACCCTACCCCCTCTATAATTATTTAACGGCAAGGTTGAGGGAAAGAGACGAGATACATTGTTGTTTTTGACGGATTTGCTTGCTCTCAACTCAAGCATGCATTTAAATCTCACAGTTGATAAATAGTAGTTTGTTATTATTGTTTTTTGATTCAATTTTAACGCATTTATTGTGATTTTGAGATCATCATCTCTCTTCCAAGAAGTTTGTTATGACACTGGCCAAATGTGGTGAGACAGATTTTGCTACTTGTTTATTTGTTAGTTAAACGAGCATGTTATGCGACGTTGGCAAGCATCCACAGCTAGGAAAGGTGAAATACAGTACAAAGAGGCAATGAAGTACTGTATATGAGAATGTTTGATAATAACTATGTAGGCCCTAAACCACAATATTTTAATTCGTGAAAAATGTAATAATGATGAAATACCAACAAGCTCTGAGAAATGTAAAACAAATTGTCCTGCTTGTCACATATTAAATAAATATAGTAAATATATGATAAAATTGGTAAAATACAGTACGACACATTATTGATACAGTTTGGTAGCGTTGACAGAGATTTACTATTATTTAAAATTATTAACGTTATTATTTGTAGTAGTTAAAACAAAATTGGTAAAATACAGACAGTATGACACCTATAAGAAAAAATACAAATGCAACAAATATAACAAAAAGGCAAATGTCATAACTCGATACATACACATAGTTTGCATTCAAAATCCTCATAGCAAATGGGAGAAACGAATTATGTAATATTTTTTTTTCATTGTAGGATGAAAGTGGGATGGATAGTAGATTGATAATATAACAAAATATTTATTGAATGTACCGTAGAGTGTATTGTTGGAATTTGCAATTATGTTTTGAAGGCGGTTTGATAAATACAGATTTACAAATTCAGTATTCATGAAAGTTTACTTGAATCTAAACGAAATTTCTAGTCGTAGGAATATGTTTATTAAATTCATAAATTATATTATTTATATAGTTATTAACCAACACCATATAAATTAGGATATTTAAACATCATGTACAGCTGACGAATTTTAGATTATACAAGACGCTAAAATCAAAACTTTCAAAATGATGTTCATTGCTAAATCCTAATCCTAATTGAAATCAGTTAGTCATTATTTTCTTAATTTTTCTATATAATTTACAGTCACTCTTAATGAATTAGAAAATGAATAGAAAAGGATAAATATGGAATATAATAATACTAACTTTCTTCAGCCATGAATTAGCAGCCATGGCGAACGGACGTGCCTAAACGTAGCTCTCACGGCTCCTATTGTTAGATACAAACCAATCAGATTACTACGCTCTCAAGCCCAAGCCGTCCACCTGCCTATTTCATTATTACAATTACACTGCTGATGGCTGGTGGTAGTAAGAAAAAACCGACTCCTAAAGATTCCGGAGAAAACGTAGCTGACTCCGGTGGATCTGGAAACCAAGCTGAATCCATTGGGCCTACTGAAAAAACAGAAATTAAAGAACTGATCAACCTAGAGCTTATGAAATGCTTAGCACCTGACTCCACATTTATGAAGAACATTGCTGCAGCTGTATCAATTCCGTACAAGAACATCTAATTGGTAAGCTCACCGATCTTATTAGAGATTCTTTACACTTTGATATTAATAAGACTTTCTAACGATAAGATAGCAGGCCTTGAAGAAAAAATCATGATTTTAGAAAACAATAGTGATAAAGCTGAACAATATTCCAGGCGTAATTGCTGCGTTCCCGAATCAAGTAACGAGTGCACGGATACCAAGATTATCAATCTGCTTCAAGAAAAGCTTAATGTCAGCGTTGGAATTGCCGACATAGATAGAACTCATAGACTAGGACAAAGTAAGGTCTCAGACGCTAACAAACCTAGACGTGTTATCATTAAATTCTCAAACTACAACAAAAGAAGAGAAGTATTTAATGCAAAGAAGCAATTTAAAGGGACTAAATACTTCATACATGAGAATCTGACCCTGAAACGCTCGGAGCTATTACGAGTCATAAAAACCAAATATGCGAAGTTCATTAAATCTACATGGACACTTGACGACAAGATCTTTATTTTTACCAACGGCATGAAAAAACTTACCATCAGTAATCAACTAGATCTATCTCGGAACCCAAACGATTTAAAAGCTTGAACTATAAATATATAACAATGATTGACATTCTATAACTAACAATATGAGCTGGTTGACCTTTAGATAAGGCGATACAAGTTGGCAAATTTATTTTGTTTTTATAAATCTTTTCTGATGTTTCACCTTTTTTTTTTTTTTGTTATGCCTTACAGAAATGTTCTAGATTATTTAGACCCAAACATAGTTATGTATTTTGGGATAATGTCAATATATTTAAGTTTTATACAGTTTAATGATGAATACGCTTGATAATTCAATATTGCAAAATTATGGTGGTGTAGATGGTAACTCTCTACAAAACATTTTGTGTCTTGATGAAAATGATTTAAGTGATAATCCAGTTCAGTTACTTAAACACTCTCCATATTATGATTGTGATTCTATGTTGAATTTTCTTGAGTTACGAAAAAACAATTTCTGTATACTTAGCACGAATATCCAATCAATACATGCTAAATTCAATGAATTAGTTGTATTTTTAAATGATTTAGCAACTAAACAGGTTTTTTTTCTGCTATTTGTATACAAGAGTCATGGTTGAGTGACACTGCCGATACTTCACAAATTGAACTTGATAATTATGTATGTATTTCACAGGGTAAATCTTGTAGCTCAAAAGAGGGTTTGATTATATACCTACATAAAGATTTTAATTACACTATGAAATCAAGTGTTGTTCATTATACTGAATGGGAAGGTCAATTTCTTGAAATAACAGGGAATAATTTGGTGAAAAACATACTCCTTGGTAATATATATCGCCCACCTAAAGATCTAAATGAAAATTACAATAGATTTATACAGGAGTTGGTCCCTGGACTTACACGTTTTGACAAACTCAATCAAGAGATTATTATAACTGGAGACACAAACATTAATCTACTTAAAATAAATGAAAAAGAATGTTTTAGTAATGTGTTTGATACATTGACACGTTTCAGTTATTTCCCCTATATCACATTGCCAACTAGATTTTCAAACCGAAGTGGAACTCGGATCGATAACTTTTTCTGCAGATTAAATAAATCATCAAATAGTGCTAATTCCGGTATTATGATTAAGAAATTCAGTGACCATCAACCTTATTTTCTATGTCTTGATATACTAAATACATCTCTTAAAAAAGCAAATCCTGTTCACCATGTTAAAAGTTATAATCATAGTGACATCATCAAATTTGTTAATGAAATAGAAAACTCTGACATACTTTTAAAATTAGATCATGACCCTGCTACAAACCCCAACATAAATTATAATATCATGAATAATCTTATAACGACTGCTAACAATAAATGTATGCCTTATAAAATTGTAAAATTCAATAAACATAAACACACAAAATCAAATTGGAATACTAGTGGAATAATCAAATCTATCAAGTTTAGGGATAAATTACACCTAAAATTAAAAAGAACACCAATAACATCAAATGAGCATGATACATTAAAAATAAATCTTAAAACATATAACAACATTCTTAAATGTAATATTAGGACAGCTAAATAAAATGTATTATGAATCATGCTTTTCCAAATGTAAAAAGATGACGTTCGTAAAACATGGTCAACCATAAATGATGTTCTAAATAAAAGCAAAAAATTGTAGAAAGTTTCCTGAATTATTTAAAGATGATGATCGATCAATAACAAATCAATTAGAAATAGCAAATAAATTTAATTTATATTTCACAAATATTGGCCCAAACCTTGCAAATAAAATCAATACTGACAGCTGTAACAAATCTTTTGAACATTTTCTCTCAAATAAAACAAATAACTTTCATTTTGAAAATGTTAATGAAGATACAGTTTTGGAAATTATAGATAAATTAAAATCAAAGTCAAGTTGTGGTTGGGATGGTTTATCAACGAAATTAATTAAATCAATTAAATCAATTATAATCAAACCACTCACAATAATTATAAATCAAATGATAAACACAGGTATTTTTCCTGATAAACTGGAAATAGCCAGAGTTATACCTTTGTTTAAAAATGGTGATAACTCTTGTTTTACAAATTATCGTCCAATTTCGTTGCTCCCTGCAATATCCAAATTTTTTAAAAAGTAATTTACAACCAATTATTTTTGCACTTTCAAATAAATACTTGGGCTTGTAGATAAAGTTATTCAAGACATGGACAATTATGAAATACCACTTAACATATATTTGGACCTATCAAAAGCATTTGATACATTGGATCACAAAATAATGTTGCATAAATTGAATCATTATGGCCTTCATTCGAATTCACTTAATCTTATGAAGGATTATTAATTTAACTAATCGTAAACAATATGTGGACATTAATGGAACTCAATCTGATATTTTACAGATAACTACAGGTGTTCCACAAGGATCAATACTGGGTCCGCTTTTGTTTATCATATACATAAACGATATCGCAAACGTTAGCACTATTTTTAAAACTATAATTATGCAGACGATACAACACTTTTAAGCACCCTCAGGACATGTAATCCAATTAACAACATTCTCAACATTGAACTTGATAAAGTTAGTGAATGGCTTAAATTAAACAAATTATCTTTAAATGTGTTGAAATCGAAGTATATGATATTTCATATGAGTAAACGTTGTGTTGATACGTTGGATATAGAAATTGACAATGTTAAGATTCAGCGGGTTCATAATTTCAACTTCCTTGGTATAATAATTAATGAACATCTAAAATGTATGGCAAGCCTCAGCTGTCTGAAGTATTCAAAATATTATATTATTATATCATTTTTTTATTATATTATATATTGTATTGTAATGAATTATACGTTTTGCATTATATTACTTGGTTTTAGCATTATATTATATCTATTTCTAATATATTACTGTATGTGAAAAATGTAACAAATTATTGACTTTTTGTACTATATTATTCGGTTTTGGCATTATATTATGAACATCTTTATGGTATAAGTAATTCGGTCTTTACTTACCCTATTTAGAATACGGTAATGGAGTATTTTAGCAGTCAAACGATGTCCAAAGCTGGAAGTATCCTAGGCTCGAAGTAAATAAACTATACGGAGTGTAGAAACCACATATCCACACGAAGCGCGTACGTACGTGCGCAGTGTAAGGTTAATAGGCTAGGCTAGTTCAGGACAATAATATATACAACGGTACAATAATTGAAACACGATAACATACAGTAACACGTATCAAAATGTAATAGTGCTAATAATTAGGACAACTAATTATTATCGTAAAACTTGTATTAAAACTCGCAATGGTTTGCTCATAAAAATGTCGATGTCTTTTCGTTGAAAACTTGACGCAGAGAGAGAGAGATCGCTCGTTGCGCGTTCGCTATATTTACAACAGCAATTTGCATAACTTTACGCGTTGAGCGCACACACGCAAATATGTGTGTGAAGTTCCTACATAGCTCCCCCCTAGCTCTTTGCCGCTAGGTGAGAGCGATAGAAAAAATAAGTTCATAAAGTTAGTAAAAAGTATTCAGGTACAGTCATGCCCAATGTACGTGTCGTCCAGAGCGAGTTTGGCGGGGTGGCGACGGTGCGATTGCAATGTGCGTCTCTGTCGTATGATGTTGCTGCCTGACTAGGTCCGTAGAATTAGTTTGATCCGTATCTAAGTAAGCCGGTTTCAGTCTGTTTTCCTGCGAGTTGTACAACGAAAAATTTGTCGCTCCTGCTAACAACTTTAAACGGGCCATTGTAAGGGCACTGTAGAGGCTTGCGGACTTTATCACAGCGAATGAAAACGTGTGTACACTTAGCTAAATCTGTATGTACGTGTACCTTACGAGAATTGTGTCGCGTCGGTGTTGGACGTATGTTTTGCATAATGCGCTGCAGTCGATGAATATAGTTACTAGGGTCCAAGTCAGCATTAGTGGAAGAAGGCGTAACAAACTGCCCTGGCAAACGTAACGTGGTGCCGAAAACTAATTCTGCTGACGATAGCCCCAAGTCTTCCTTGACCACCGTTCGAAGACCAAGAAGTACTAGCGGTAAAGCATCTGACCATAACTGAGGGTCGTCGAGGGCTTTAAGCGAACCTTTGAGTTGGCGATGGAACCTTTCTACTAATCCATTGGCTATTGGGTGGTATGATGTAGTGTGTATGCGTTTCGTACCCAGTAAGTTCACTAGCGCATTAAACAGCGATGATTCAAACTGGCTGCCACGGTCGGTAGTAATGGTCGATGGTGCCCCAAACATGGACACCCATTTACAAACGAAAGCTTTAGCGACGGTTGCTGCCGAAATATCGGGAATAGGTATGGCTTCTGCCCATCTCGTAAAACGGTCAATGCATGTCAATAGGTAGCTGTTGCCATCAGACGGTGGAAGCGGACCAACAAGGTCGATGTGGACATGATCGAAACGCGCGTCTGGTGTGGCAAAAGTTCCCAACGGTGTAATAGTGTGGCGATGTACTTTTGCCTTTTGACACTGAACACAACACTTCGCCCAGTTACGTACGTCTCAATTCATGCTAGGCCAAACGTATCGAGTACTCACTAACTTCAATGTAGCCCTAATTCCAGGATGCGATAGTGAATGTAACGAATCGAAAACGGCCCTGCGCAACTCCTTAGGGACGAAAGGTCGAGGAGTGCCCGTACTTATGTCACATACGATAGTTCCATCACTGGTGGCTATTGGTGCGTCATGTAAATCAAAAGTTGACTCCTGCAAATGACGAAGTAACTCCTCATCATTCTTCTGCTGCTCGGCCATGACTGTGAAGTCAATGACATCTGACGACTTCGCAGTAAGGACAGGTGTGTTAAAGGTGTTAAGATTGATGCGAGATAATGCGTCTGCAACTTCGTTTTGCGAACCCTTAACGTGTCGGACATCGGTGGTAAATTGTGAGATGTAATCTAGGTGACGAATCTCTCGAGGTGAGTAGCGGTCCGAGCTTGCTTTCAGTGCAAATGTGAGCGGTTTGTGGTCTGTGAGGATGAAAAATTCCCTTGCTTCAAGCAAATGACGAAAATGTCGGATAGCAAGGTAAGCGGCTAACAGTTCTCGTCCGAATGCGCTGTACCTTGTTTCAGCTGGATTCATTCTGCGCGAGAAGAATGCGATAGGATGCCAGACGTCTTTTACCATCTGTTGTAGCACACCACCAACCGCAAAGTTAGATGCATCAACCATTAAACATAATGTGGCGGATGAATCGGGATGTTCCAGATAAGTTGCCTCTGCAAGTGCTACCTTAACAGCCTCAAAAGCCGTAATCGCCGTCGGTGGTAATGTAATTGATTTTCGAGGTTTACCTGCCAGTAAATCAGTCAACGGATGAACTATATCTGAACATCGAGGAATAAAACGCCTGTAGAAGTTGATTAATCCTAAGAATTCACGCAGTTTACGGACTGTGTCGGGTACAGGAAATGTTTCGATAGCTTCTATCTTGGAACGTAGTGGTCGGATACCCATGTCATCGATATGATGTCCCAGAAATGTCAAAGACGAAACTCCCCATTCACATTTGACAGGATTAACTACAATACCAAATTCTTCAAGACGGTCGAACAACAACTTGAGGTGAATTTCGTGTTCTTGTTCGTCATTGCTGGCTATGAGAAGATCGTCGATGTATGCGTATACAAAATCCAAACCACGTAAAACTTTATCGATGAACCGCTGGAATGTCTGTGCTGCGTTTCTAAGTCCAAACGGCATTCTTAAAAATTCGAACATCCCAAATGGTGTCGTTATTGCGGTTTTCGGCACATCTTCTGGTGCAACAGGTATCTGGTGATAGGCTCGTACCAGGTCAATCTTAGAGAAAACTTTCTTTCCCTGAAGCGTAGCTGTGAAATCGTGAATATGAGGGATTGGATATCTATCCGGAACTGTAGCATTATTGAGGGCTCTGTAGTCTCCACATGGTCTCCAATCACCTTCTGTTTGCTTCGCAACCATGTGAAGCGGCGAAGACCAGCAACTTTTTGACGGTTGAATAATGCCCAGCTGAAGCATATGGTCGAACTCAGTTCGTGCGATTTTGAGTTTCTGTGGAGCCAATCTCCGAGGTCGGGCAGCGATCGATGGACCTTTGGTAGTTATACGATGAGTGACATCATGCTTTAGTTTGGCCTCTTTGAAACTCGGACGTGTAATTTTGGAAAATATTTGCCTAGTATTGATTCATAACGTGAATCAATCACAGGTCGAGGCAAAACAGGACTAAGCGAGCAGAGCTTAGATGCAGTACCTTGCACACTTAAATTAGTAGTAGAATCAATTAACTTGCGGTGTTTAACATCGACTAACAAACCAAAATGTTGCAGAAAGTCTGCGCCGACAATTGCTGAGGGAACATCGGCTATAGTAAACACCCATCTGCATGTCCGTCTAAAACCAAAATCAAGTGTTAAAGATCGTTCACCATAGGTGTTGATTTGAGAGTTGTTAACTGCTTGCAAAACAAAATCACTTTTTCGCTGTTGACGGTCTTGTTTTGTTGCAGGAAGGACGCTAATCTCGGCTCCTGTATCTACTAAAAACTTTAGTCCAGTATCTCTATCATAAATGTGAAATAAGCGACTATCAGAAACGTTGCCGGACGAATTCGTCGCAGTTATTCGCGGGCTTTGGAGTTTTCCGAAGTTGGAAACTGCATGGCGACCTGCACCTACGTGCTGCCTTGCCAAACCGGGTGTGATACCAGCACTGCTCTGAGTCATTTTCATTGGTTTGTGTTCGTTTAGCACTGGAAGAACGGTTCCGATTTCGGCTTCTGCTCCTGCTCTTATCCCGATGTTGATCGTTTGCCAAGGATGATACCATTGCAGTCAACTTGTTAATTTCAGCTCGTAGCGTTTGAATTTCGTTTCGGTCGGCGTTAGCACTTGTGGGGTTAGAGATTGCGGCTACTCTGGGTTGGCTGGGAGACACCTCTAAAATTCTGTCGGCTAATTCCGCTATCTGAGCGACGGTAACGTTTCCGCCTGTTGCGGCTAAAATCAATTGCACGTTATTGGGCAATCGCTGAATGAACAACTGTTTCAAGATCGAATCCTCTAATGTGCGGCTGCCTAACAACTGATACATTTTGCGCAATAGTTGTGTTGTTTTTCTGTCACCCAATTCCTCCGTAGTGAGCAGTTGGTGCAACCGTTTCTTCTCCGAATCGGAGGTCCGCTTAATTAACTCTTCCTTTAACTTGCTGTATGGACCCTCAGCAGGAGGAGCTAAGAGCAGATCACGTACCTCCTGGACGATCGAAGGCTGTAACGACGCCACGATATAGGCAAATTTCGTAGCTTCCGTGGTAATATTGCGAGTTGCGAACTGCGCTTCCACTTGGGCAAACCATATCACGGGATCGTTAGCCCAAAATGGTGGTAGCTTGAGGGTAAATGCCGCTAAAGGTAATGCGCGTTGCGTGGCGACTGGTACCCCAGCATTACCTCCCGCTTGATCCACAGCAACTGCTGCTTCGGCTGGAGGAGGATCTTCCATTTTCGCCTCAAAAAATTAATAATTGTTTTAGGCCTACCTTATAATTAAAAGTAAACTGTGTAACAGAAATGTTTTCAAAAATAGTTGTACGTAGTACTATATATATAGTACGATCAATGCTGTTTGCTGCCTCGTACACAGGATAGGCTTAGATAGGCCGAGTATCGCTAATAATACAAATGTTACATACAAGAAGTACAGCCTACAGATGAATACTCCACTAGTCCATACGAATCACGTCGGGGTCACCACTTTAGGGTATAAGTAATTCGGTCTTTACTTACCCTATTTAGAATACGGTAATGGAGTATTGTAGCAGTCAAACGATGTCCAAAGCTGGAAGTATCCTAGGCTCGAAGTAAATAAACTATACGGAGTGTAGAAACCACATATCCACACGAAGCGCGTACGTACGTGCGCAGTGTAAGGTTAATAGGCTAGGCTAGTTCAGGACAATAATATATACAACGGTACAATAATTGAAACACGATAACATACAGTAACACGTAGTAGAATATGTAAAGTTAAAACGCTAAATATCAAAATGTAATAGTGCTAATAATTAGGACAACTAATTATTATCGTAAAACTTGTATTAAAACTCGCAATGGTTTGCTCATAAAAATGTCGATGTCTTCTCGTTGAAAACTTGACGCAGAGAGAGAGAGATCGCTCGTTGCGCGTTCGCTATATTTACAACAGCAATTTGCATAACTTTACGCGTTGAGCGCACACACGCAAATATGTGTGTGAAATTCCTACACATTTACTATTATATTATTAATAAATACATTATATTATAATATAATTGTATTATATTAAACGCATTTACTTTACTTTATAACATACAACATTATTATATTATACGCATTCGTTAGTTATATTATTATTTTATATGATGTTTATTATACGTCACGGCTTATTTCACTTCTTCTAACTCTTTCTCTCCCTCCCCCTGTTCACTAGCAATCAGCGGCAGAATCTGAATTATGTGACTGTGAAGAATAACTAGGGCCTAGGCCTAATTATCTTTACTAGCTACGTACTAGGCACTAGGGGATCTAGCCTAGACGTAGCTAGCTAGACAAGTGACCAAGGACCACCGGACAGCTACAACTAATACTACAATACAATAATACTACTACTACAATAACAACTACTGCTACTACTAGGCCTAGCTAGTAGAGGTAGCTACTACACTAGGCTCTAGTCTACTAGGGCGTATGTATGATGTTAACTAGGCCTACTAGGTCTAGGCCTAGCTACTAGGCTAGGCCTAGTACTAGGCTAGGCCTAGACTTAAGTTGTAGGGCCGGGCCTACTGCCTTAGGCTAGGCTACTATTACTACTACTACTACTACTACCAGGCAGCCAGCCCATGATGGGTACGAGTAAGCCAAAATTTTGGATATAAGCAGGGAATAATTTCGCCAGTGTAGCATAGCAAAAGCTAAACAAAACAACCTTATTGCTACACATTTCTAAAATTGTGTAGCAACAAAGACAATACAAAACTATGTTTCTCGACTAAAAAATCAGTTTGATTAGCAATAATTGCTAAACAAAATTTTAAAATGAAATTTTTCCCTGATAAGTAAACCAAAATTTGGGTACGAGCGAGTTGGCATGTGGGTACGGGTTGACCTGTATCCTTCTAGCTAATCGTACTAGGCATAGGCCTCTAGTAAGTCTACGCTACCCAGTCCGGCTACAATATGGTTTATTTTGTTTTATAGCTTTATTGATAGCTGGGTTCAAATCTGGGTTGGGATGGGTTTTTTCTCATTATAAAACAGATTTCCTTATCATAATAAATAATATATGAATTTATTTGTAATATTGTAATGTATACATAATATAAGTAATTGCCATTGCATTTATTATTATTAATTATATATTATACGGTTACCCCTTAATTATACTATAGTATAATTTCCTTGTTATATTTTACGATTTTTTCTTCATAATTCTACAATTTTGTCTTTCACAGCACAAATTTATCATACTGAATCAACACACACCAAGTCTCATAAATGTCTACTGTATTTGTCAAAGCTACTCCAGCTACATGGTATTGCCTTGAGGCTAAACTACGTGGTATACTGGCTCTACCATCATTCCTGGCTCGTCAACCTGGACTACATAAGCACAGTTTCAGTTTCAGTTTATTTACCATTTCAATTTCTGAACATAAGAGATGAACAACTTATATGGATGGTTAACCGTAAGAGAGAAGCTCGTTTACCGGTCACCCATTAGTGCAGTGACATTACGGACAACATAAAGACAGGACAAAAGTGCAATACATAACAAGACATGTGAATGCTTGTGTTTGCAACCCCTTAGATAAAATAATATATTTATCTTTTCGATCATACAATGATAATTTTAAAATTACTTCCTAAGAAGTCATACTACTGATTCAAAATAGTGACTTACACCCTGTTTGTCAAGGCTTTATTTTATCTTATGCTTATTTCCTCCAATATACAGAGTACATAGGACTTTTGAACTTAACTGTTGAATTGCATCCCAATACATAGTACCTATTGGTATTATATCTAAAAATACAAAGGCGGCTAACACAGATAGTTCCATATATACAGTACTCTCTTATAAATAGATGTATCTCTCCAGTCTACTCCCAACTACCTAATCTAATAATAGTACTATTAGCATACTACTATACACTTTGTAGACAAGAAGTAAGTTGTGTACACCTAGAGGACTTATGGTAGTACAGTCGAACGCCCTCTCACTGGCCCTCTCAACATAATCTATACCTAGATTATTACAGTAATTAAAGTACATTATTACAGTGATTTTTTTTTTTTTGCTGAAATCAAAGTTATGTGTATAGAAAGTAGTACTCGTATTAAAAACTAAGCAGGTTGTACTCTTGAATGCAAACTGGCAGGATATTTTGAATATTTTTTATTGTTGAAATAAATGGAATCCTAACTTCATTTTCTACAAACTGGAGACGAAGATATATTGTGACCCTTTTATTTAAATTTATTTGAATAGACCTCCATGTAAATTCATTAAAGGCTACATGATTGTTTTATATTTTAGTATGTGATACTAATAGTAGAAAATTGTGTATAATGAGGACTAAGAATCTGATATTCACTTTCATTCTCATCTTTTTAAAATTGTATTTATAATGCTGGTAATGAGTTTAAAATTTAATTATATTGACTAGTTTTGATAATCATTATGTCCATATAAATTCATTTATATTTCTTTTGTGTAATATAGTTCATATATTATGTATTAAATAAATTGGTAAGGCCCTATACTGTTATTATTTAAGGAAAGTTTATATACACTTTTATGCCTACCAATATTAGTATAATTGTTTATATAAATATTTTGTCTAATTGCCTTGATTATTTGTATAGGCCAATGGCATCAATGTTTTTCTCAAAGCAAATTAGCCTAATAATGCCACATTTAGACACATGATTCATTAATTTCTGATATTCTGTACTTGTGTATGCATTACTAAAATAACTTAGTAGTTAATATATTTCAGTTGTAATGTATGTATAAACATTCAGTTTTTTTTCACATTTTTAAATTTAAACATTATTACAATACCTACCTTTCTGATATTGTTACTATTGTATAATATTTTTTGAGGCAGATTGTTTTCAATAAAAAAAAATTTAAAACAATTATTTTGACTTATACTGGTACTGGTACTGGTACTGGTTCAAATAACCGTCTCACAGAGACATCTGGTAGCCATTGATTTGAAGTTGGCATTTGGATGTGTTACTTTTAAATGTAGGCCTACAGTATGAGAGTGACCACTACCAAATTACACAGTCACAAAACAACTTATAAAACAGTTCATATATACAGTTAAAACATTGCTGGGAATTATAAATTTCTGTTGAAGCAGGCTCTAATGAAGTTGCATCTAGTAAGTTGACTTTGTTGTACAACTCTATCAAGTACTGATGGTATCTTCCGACCTCTTCGTTTACTTTGTGTTGTGTGAAAAGTAAGATTTTTTGTAGGATCTTCATTTTCTTTTCTAATTACATGTCCGATCCAGTTGAATTGTTGCTTGTAGACATATTCTTCTAGCGGTTGACAGCCAGTAATTTTGTAGAGATCGTCATTATCAATTACGTAACGCCAGTCTATATAGTTTTCATCTGTTTCTTCATCTGAGGATATGTCTACATGGTTTTGTGGGCAGACTCTTTGAAAGCCATTCACTAGCATTCTTCTTAGGAAGGTTTTGTATGTTGTGCTAAGTTTGGACATTTCACTTCCTGTTGCCCTCCAAGCATGGCAACCATAGGTGAGTCTACTCCTAACTAGACCATTAAGAAACATCATTCTTGTTTGTAGGTGGATCGTTCTGTTGGTAAGCAATGCCCTATTCTCTGCAAATGCTCCTTTGGCTGAATTGATTCTGTATTTTACTTCTTGATCTCCAATATGAACATCATTGTAGGTAGCCCATACACCAAGGTATCTAAAGTGTGTTACGTTGTTAATGTGTACGCCGCCAATTTGTATGATGCATCTTGGGTATTCTTCAACTTCCTCTTTCCAGTTCCATATAATGGTTTCTGTTTTGGGGGCACTAATTCTTAGACCAAATTCCAGACAAACTTTGTTCAAGATGTTCACAATGGTTTGCAGTTCTTCTTGTGACCAGGAGCTGTATACTGTACTATGTTAGTTCAGGAGATGAAGTGTGTGTGGGCAGAATCTGGTGTGAGGTGTATATTTGTCACCTTAAGACCTAAATTAGATGTTTTCTGAAGAAAAGAAGTAAAAGGATACGCTTTCAAACAACTTCAAGAAGATTCACACAAAAATAATTACTTTCCAATAAAATAGTATAACAGTGTATATTACAGTACATTGAATAAACTCGAGCGGAATAATAACGCATATAAAAAAATATTCATTTTCTTTTCGAAAAGTGCCCTCTCTAGTTTTCTATTAATTTATTAATAATTATTATTAATTAATGAGTAATATGAACATATTTTTAACATTTAATGCTGGAAGCTGGTTCTACTCCAAACAAAGTTTCATACCTCCAAATTTCATCAACGTATTCAAAGCATTTCAATAAATATCACATTTTAACATTACAAATTCAGGTTTTGTTGGAATTTTGCTTAAAAACATATACAAAAAACATCGATAAAAAATACTTTTCGTATTCAAAAACATTTTATACTTGGTATAAATGTTCAATATAGGTTGCTCTATCCATATTGCAAAAAAAAAAATAACTATCAAGCCATATCACTGATTTTTTTAATCTACGTTTTTACAAAATGTACACTTATGAAAGACCATACAATTCGAACTCATTTATTTCAAGCTAATAACTATTTTGATAAAACAACCAACAAAAAACGTTCATGAATGCAATTTTGTTTCTGTGAATAGGGCAACCTATAGTGAACATTTATACCAAGTTTCAAATGTTTTTTAATACGAAAAGTATTTTTATCGATGTTTTTTTGTATATGTTTTTAAGCAAAATTCTATCCAAGACCCGATTTTTTTTATGTTAAATGTGATATTTAATATTGAAGTGCTTTGAATACGTTGATGAAATTTGGAGGTATGAAACTTTGTTAGGAGTAGAACAAGCTTCCAGCATTAAATGTTAAAAATATGTTCATATTACTCATTAATTAATAATTATTATTAATAAATTAATAGAAAACTAGAGAGGGCACTTTTCGACAAGAAAATGAATGTTTTTTTATGTGCGTTATTTTTCCGCTCGAGTTTATTCAATGTACTGTAATATACACTATTTTATTGGAAAGTAATTATTTTTGTGTGAATCTTCTTGGAGTTGTTTGAAAGCGTATCCGCTTACTTCTTTTCTTCAGAAAACATCTAATTTAGAACACCTCACACCACCAACTTCCAACACACTAGTTTCTGCCCACACACACTTCATCTCCTGAACTAACATAGTACAGTATAAGTCAAATTAACTGTTTTAATTTTTTTTTTATTGCTGCCTCAAAAAATATTATATAATAGTAACAATATCAGAAAGGTAGATAGGTATTGTAATAATTTTTAAATTTAAAAATATGAATATTTGTTTATACATACATTATAAAATATATTAACTACTCTTTTAGTAATGCATACACAAGTACAGAATATCAGAAATCAATGAATCATGTGTCTAAATATGGCATTATTAGGCTAATTTGCGTTGAGAAAAACATTGATGCCATTGGCCTATACAAAAAATCAAGACAATTAGACAAAATATTTACATAAACAAATAATACTAATATTGGTAGGCATTTACATAATAGTGTATATAAACTTTCCTTAAATAATAACAGTATAGGGCCTTACCAATTTAATTAATACATAATATATGAACTATATTACACAAAAGAAATATAAATGAATTTATAAGGACATGATGATTATCAAAAATAGTCAATATAATTAAATTTAAACTCATTACCAGCATTATAAATAATACACAATGATTTTCTACTATCACATATTAAAATATAAAACAATCATGTAGCCTTTAATGACTTTACATGGAGGTCTATTCAAATGAATCTAAATAAAAGGGTCATAATATGTCTTCGTCTCCAGTTCGTAGAAAATTAAGTTAGGATTCAATTCATTTCAACAATAAAAAATATCCTGCCAGTTTGCGTTCAAGACCTGGAACCTGCTTAGTTTTTAATACGAGTACTGCTTTCTATACACATAACTTTGAATTCTGCAAAAAAAAAAAAAATCTCTGTAATAATGTACTTTAATGACTGTAATAATTAGATTAGGTAGTTGGGAGTAGTTTGGAGAGATACATCTATTTATAAAAGAGTACTGTATATATGGAACTATCTGTGTTAGCCGCCTTTGTATTTTTAGATATAATACCAATAGGTACTATGTATTGGGAAACAATTCAACAGTTATGAATAAAAAAAGTCCTATGTACTCTGTATGTTGGAGGAAATAAGCATAAGAGCAAATAAAGCCTTGACCAAAGGGTGTAAGTCACTACAGTATTTTGAATCAGTAGTATTACTTCTTAAGAAGTAATTTAAGTGTAAGTGTAATGATATCGAAGGGGCAATAATTACCGTAGATTTTAAGAAGGCTTTTGACTCTATTAGTAGAGATTTTATGTTCAATGTTCTAGAAAAGTTTAACTTTGGAATGTTCTTTTGTAACTGGGTAAAAGTATTATACAATAACGTTGAATGTGTCACAGTTAACAATGGTTGGGTTTCAAACAATTTTAAAATGGAAAGAGGTATTAGACAAGGTTGTCCTCTATCTGTTCATTTATTCATTTTAGTGGTTGAAGTAATGGCATCTAGAATAAGAAACAAAGATGACTATAAGGGTATTAAACTTCCAAATAATGAAAATAACATAGAAGCTAGAATAAGCCAATTAGCCGATGATACTGTTTTGTATGTTGGTAATGACAAAAGTATTAAGTCAGCAGTCAGTGTAATTGAACGTTTTTGTGAAGTATCTGGAATGACACTAAATAAAAAAAAACCAATGCTTTTTGGATTGGTAAATGGAAGAACAGAATAGATAGACCTTTAGAATTAAATTGGGTAAAACACCCGATCAAAATTTTAGGCATATATGTAGGGTGTAATACAGAAGAATGTACCAGAAAAAACTGGGATGTTAAATTAATAGAGCTAGAAAAGACTTTAAAACAATGGAATGCTAGAAATCTCTCAATTTTTGGTAGAATAATAATCCTGAAAAGTCTTGCACTATCTAAATTAACATATGCTGCAAATATCACTGATGTTCCAAAATATGTATATACACAAGTTACAAATCTAATATATAATTTTATTTGGAACAATAAAAGGGAAAAGATAAAAAGAAAAACTCTAATTGGTGATGTTGAGATGGGAGGCATTAAAATGCCTGATTTTACTCTTCATGTTAACGCACTCATGTGTGGCTGGTTAAAAAGAATTATGAATGATGATGGTGCTAAATGGAAAAATATTCCAATGTATTATATTAAAAAAATATGTGATGTTAATGTTTTACTTAATATGTCATGTTATAACATTATTGATGTTAATTCTGATAAAATTCCACTGTTTTACAAAAATATGATAAAAGTCTACATAAATTATAACAGAATCTCTAAAAAAAAACGCTTTTCTACAAGCATTGGATTGACAGTGGCATTATCAGTATTAAAGACATTGTTAATAAGAACACTTTTTTAACATCAAACGAAATACTGGTGAAACTACAATGTAAAACAAACTGGTTAAATGAGTATTTGTGCATTATTAAGGCAATACCAATTCAATGGAAACGTATTATTAAGGAGGTAGATATTTTCAATTGTGATGATAATGATGAAGTAGTTGGGACTAAGTATGAGATTAATACTACCAAACTAATATACTCATGGTTTGTGAAAGAATATTTCATTATTCCAATGTCACAACTAAAATGGGAAGAGTACTTCAATGATAACAACATTGATTGGAAAACTTCTTGGTTACGGAAAGTATGTAAAATGAAAGATAAGAAACTAGCACAATTCAATTATAAGATGTTACATAGAATACTGCCTACCAGCAAACGGCTGTATCAGTGGAAAGTTAAGGAAACACAAACGTGTGACAAATGTGGAGAAATTGAAAATGAAAATCATTTGTTTTTTAGTTGTAGATTTATTCAGAAATATTGGAGGAAAATGCTTAGTATCTTTGTAAGTTTAAATCACAATAATATATCATTTAAACAATTAATACTAGGAACGGGAGATAAGCTAATAGATTATATTTACACTTTTGCAGCATTTACTATTTATAGAATAAAAATGATATCTGCACTAAATAAGCCAGTGGGTAAATCTTTATGGAATTCATTTAAAAGCAATATGTTATATAACATTGAATGTGAAACATATAACAATAAAGAAACAAGTATAGAAAAATGGGTAGCTTTAAGAAATAAGATTATGATAATATAATTTCTAATTTGATACGATTAACCGAAAAGGAATTACAGTGATACGGGTTACTGGTGGTACTGAGCAATTATTGTTTTTTTTTATCATGTATATAAATATATTGTATAATCCGGGTTGTAAAATGAAAACAAACAAATGAAAATGTGTGAACTATTTTAAAACGGGATAGATGATAATGATGATCCTGTCAAGTGTATAACAAAATATAAGAAAATTAATGAAAAAAGGAGTAATACAGAATTCATATATGTAAAAATGTTACTTATGAACTGTAACGACATTTACAAGTTAAATAATACGATCTTATGTAATATGAGATAATATGAATGTGAATAAAAGTGGTGTTTGCGCCACAAAAGAGAAAAAAAAGAAGAAGTAATTTAAAAATTATCATTGTATGATCAAAAAGAAAAGAAAATTATAATATCTAACTTTCTAATTTTATCCAAGGGGTTGCAAACACAAGTGTTCACATGTCTTGTTATGTATTGCACCTTTGTCCTGTCTTTATGTTGTCTGTAAAGCCACTGCACTAACGGGTGACCGGTAAACGAGCTTCGCTCTTACGGTTATCCATCCATATAAGTTGTTCATCTCTTATGTTCATAAATTGAAATGGTAAATAAACTGAAACTGAAACTGCGCTTATGTGGTCCAGGTTGACGAGCCAGGAATGATGGTAGTGCCAGTATACCGTGTAGTTTAGCCTCAAGGCAATACCATGTAGCTGGAGTAGCTTGGACAAATACAGTAGAGATTTATGAGACTTGGTGTGTGATGATTCAGTATGATAAATTTGTGCTGTGAAAGACAAAATTGTAGAATTATGAAGAAAATATTGTAAAATATAACAAGGAAATTATACTATAGTATAATTAAGGGGTAACCGTATAATATATAATTAATAATAATAAATGCAATGTCAATTAGGGCCTACTTATATTATGTATACATTACAATATTACAAATAAATTCATATAATATTTTATTATGATAAGGAAATCTGTTTTAGAATGAGAAAAAGCCGTCCTAACCCAGATTTGAACCCAGCTATCAATAAAGCTATAAAACAAAATAGACCATATTGTAGCCGGACTGGGTAGCGTAGACTTACTTGAGGCCTAGTACGATTAGCTAGAATGATACAGGTCAACCCGTACCAATGCCAACTCGCTCGTACCCAAATTTTGGTTTACTTATATCCAAAATTTTGGCTTACTCGTACCCATCATGGGCTGGCTGCCTAGTATTAGTAGTAGTAGTAGCCTAGCCTAAGGCAGCAGGCCCGGCTCTAGCCTACTACAACTTAAGTCTAGGCCTAGCCTAGTACTAGTAGGCCTAGCCTAGGCCTAGTACTAGTAGTTAATATCATACATACGCCCTACGAGCCTAGTAGTAGCTACCGGATCCGTAGCTACCTACTCTACTAGCTAGGCCTAGGTAGTAGCAGTAGTAGTTATTGTTTGTAGTAGTATTATTGTATTGTAGTATTAGTTGTAGCTGTCCGGTGGTCCTTGGTCACTTGTCTAACTAGCTACGTCTAGGCTAGATCCCCTGGTAGGTCTAGGCCCTAGGCTAGGCCTAGTACGTAGTAAAGATAATAGTTATTCTTCGACAGTCACACAATTCAGATTCTGCCGCTGATTGCTAGTGAACAGGGGGAGGGAGAGAAAGAGTTAGAAGAACTGAAATAAGCCGTGACGTATAATAAACATCATATAAAATAATAATATAACTAACGAATGCGTATAATATAATAATGTTGTATGTTATAAAGTAAAGTAAATGCGTTTAATATAATACAATTATATTATAATATAAGGTATTTTATTATTAATATAATAGTAAATGTTCATAATATAATGCCAAAACCGAATAATATAACACAAAAAGTCAATAATTTGTTACATTTTTCACATAATATATTAGAAATAGATATAATATAATGCTAAAACCAAGTAATATAACGCAAAACGTAAAATTCATTACAATACAATATATAATATAATAAAAAATTATATAATAATATAATATTTTGAATACTTCAGACAGCTGAGGCTTGCCATAAAAATGGAATAGCCATGGTGATTATATTTCAAATAAGATTTCCAAAACTATTGGCATTTTTAATAAACTCAAGCGCTTTATCCCAGCAAATGTTATGAATATTTTATATAACTCTTTAGTTGTTTCACACATAAATTATGGTATACTGCTTTGGGGTTATGTTTGTAAAAGAGTAACAATATTGCAGAAAAAAGCTTTACGTATTATTACTCAAAGTAAATACAATGCCCATTCAGAACCTCATTAAAAAAAATTCAGATTTCTAAATGTATGTGATATTCATAAACTACTATGCCAATTAAAATTTTACTATAAATATTCAAATAATATGTTACCTGATTATTTTCAAAGGTTTTCTTTAGAACTAAATTCAGCTTTACATTTGTATAACACACGTATTAAAGACAACTTTCATGTTGTGAGGGTCAATCATGAGTTTGCAAAGAGGTGTATTAGGTATAGCCTACCTTTATTAATTAACAATACTGTAAATTTGATTACTGAAAAGGTAAATACACATTCTTTGAAAGGTTTTTCTACATATTTAAAAAAGAATTTTATTTCAGAATATGATGATGTATGTTATATCCAAAATTGTTATATTTGTAATAGAGATGGGTTGTAGCTGTTCTGATATGATGTTGTTAATGTTATGATTTGTTAATTTTTAAATTATATTATATACATGAAAATTAGATATTATTTAAACTGTTCGGGTGGCTTCCATGCATGCGGCTTTTGGCCTTAATGGACGTCTCCCTGGTCCTTTTGTATATTTTTTGCTTTGTATTTTTTTTTTTCTTTTGGATCAAATAAACTGATTTGTGATGTGACTTGTGTGACTTCTTTCCAGCATGGAAACACACCGCTACATAAACATGTTGTGTATGGCGGTGGTAATGTAGAGATAGTGAACAGTCTCATAGCCCACGGAGCATCAATCACAGCAACAAGCAATGTAAAGTACTCTTATACAATGATTTAAAAAGCATTTACGTACAAGTTAATTTACATTATCTCTCCCGTTATAAGCAAACCCTAGATTCGTTTATTGTGTTTTTCATTGTAAAAATGTATAGTTATTATCAAAGCAAAAATACAATTTAAAATATGTGACCCGATCTCGCAAAACCCGGGTGTCACGAAAGCTCAGACCACGAAAGCTCAGACCCCCTAAGACCTAAGATCACGAAAGCTAAGACCCAACACCTAAGATTACAAATATTTATCTTTCGCACCTGCCTTGTATTTTAACTCCTAACATTTATTCTGAATACCACACCTTAGAATTGGCACTTTCATGAAAAAGAATCTCATAAAAAGTAACAAATACATTTTTAAATTGATGATTTTACAGACGTTTTTCTCGCACACAAAATGACTAGCCTACAGTACAGTAGGCCCATGGGCCATGTTCAATGTTTTTGTTTCTATGGAACGTCAAAAGAGCAAAAATTATATAGAGGGCTGAAAACTCTGTGGAGTCCATCTACAGTGTGGATGGAACAATGTAAAATTAAAATTGTAATGATAATAGTATAATCATGCAAGTACGAAGAAATAAATACTGGCAAATAAATTTTAATTTAAAAATCATGATAAGTTTTTTTGTTTCGTTTTCTTTCTGTTTTTATACTTGTACTATTATTGTTGCTCTTTTGGCGCTCCATAGAAACAAAAACATTGAGCATGGGGAGCTTGAGGAGTTACATTGTCATTACAGAATACAAAGAAACACATCTGTAAAATCATCAATTTAAAGGATTTATTTATTTGTTATTATGTGTTTCTCCTTCTGAAAGTACTTATAAGTCCTAATTTTAAAGTGTGGTGTTCAGGATAAAGTTAGTCAACAAATTTGGAGTCAAAATACAAGAAAGGCAGGTGCGTAAGAAAAACATCCTCTGAACCAACACATTGGAGTAAATATATACCAACAAACAACCCGTCAAGTTTGTTTGTTGTAAAGAAAAAATATACATTTACTCAACGGGCGAAAATAATGTGAGTTTATCTATGTTTTGCGGTAGTATTAAATTATATTTATGGTAATAAATGAAACCTACTGTGTTTAAAATTATGTATGGATAAACAAGTATTGTTTTTAAGCTGTAGTATATCTTAGTATTTGTAATCTTAGGTGTTGGGTCTTAGCTTTCGTGATCTTAGGTCTTAGGGGGTCTGAGCTGTCGTGGTCTGAGCTTTCGTGACACCCCGCAAAACCCTCTCTTTGTCGGCAATTCAAAATTCACGTAATCAGTCAGAATAAGTCCAAATCGACTACCCTGGCAGATTTCATGTTTTTGCATTTTCGAAATGTTTCACTATTTAAGAATACGTCTACCTGATTTAAACTCCCAAAATTTAATTAAAATTATGAAAAAAGAGAGTTTTAAAAACATGTATTTTCCTCAAGCCTAACAATTTATTCACGATCTACGCTAAAATTTTGCGTAAATTCAGTTGAAAGTTGCCGAGTTTGACGACATTTTGATCGCCAGTTCGCTGCACAATGTTGAAAGGTCACACATCAAAATAAAGCTCATCCATTTGACATTCCAAATATGGAAGTATTAGGTCGGAGTTTAAAGAAGGAACCAATGAAAACTTTGATTTACTATGACATAATTTCAGAAAATTCGGTTCTTCGAAGTTTCTGGAACAGCGAACTGCGTGTGTTGCTATGGCGCATCATCGCAATAACAAACGTTATTGGTCAACGCGCTAGATGTTATACGCTCTACGCGCGGAAATAAAAAGCTGTTTACATTTTTGTGAGGTTATTTTCATTTTACACACAGCATGTCCTAAATTGGAATAAAAACGATTTTAATATTCAAAGTAAAGGGTTCGGCGTGTTCTGTAATAGCTGTAGCCTGTATTTGTTTATACCATATTGAAATAGACAATTCATGTCATAAATTCAATTGTATTTTCTATATTTCTTTGGGCTAGGCCTTAATTTTATTATGGTTTTGTAGGCCTACTACTACTACTACTGGGCCTAGCTTTATTGTCAATAAATAGTTTTCTTTATACATTTTATATATCCAATCGGCTTTTAATTATTTATTTAATTTATCGCCGTGGCTAAAGATACGGTACCGTATTCTAACTTCTGTTTACTAAAGGTACGGTAACATTGCATTACGTCATAATCAGCCAATGGGGTGCTGGTACGTGTGACGTCATCGTATAAGGACTTGGGATTTTTTTTCATATCGCGTCTGTTGTATTTGTATTACTATTATATTATATATGTAGAATTCCTATCGGCGGCGCCAGGCTGCGTGGATGTGTGTGCGCTGCAGATGAGGGTTTTATTTTTATTCCAAATGGCCTATATATTTAGGCCTATATTTTTTATTAAACTTTGTTTACAATGGTGACCATAAACAACAAGCAAATGCGGACAATAAAGGGGTCTTCAAATACTATGATTTAGACAGTAGCCCCAGGGCTGACGAGTCACAGAAATCAGCGCACACATGTAGCTGGCCCCAGCCTGACATCGCTTTCCCTCTACACAAACAATTAAACTCATATAATGAGGTTATAGTACGTAGTAAGTAGGCCTAGGCCTCTTTTGAAACGGTTTTCTGTATTCTAGAATTAAAATCAACATGTTTTGGCTTTTCAATAATAATAACAGACGTAGGCTACATTTAGTTTTTGTCACACACGACGGCGATAATAGCGATAAATAAAGCATCAAGAAAATGCGGTTGATCACTGTTTTCGCGATATGAAAAAAATCCACAAAGTCCTTATACGATGACGTCACACACGTACCAGCACCCCATTGGCTGGTTATGACGTAATGCAATTTTACCGTACCTTTAGTAAACAGAAGTTAGAATACGGTACCGTATCTTTAGCCACGGCGTTAATTTATTGTCCAGTCCTTTCATCTTAAATGTTTTTTAAACTCATTGGATTCAAGTCCAAACATTACAGCGAATCTTCCACGTTATAAAAAAAATTAAAATGTATTAAATCGTCAATACAATGTTAGTAGCTAGCAAGCTGTGACTCTGCAAGGCGCCAAGCTTGTCTAGGCTAGTTTACTACTAACTCCAGCCCCAATGTCGATGCACCGCTGCCATACACGACCTGATAAACACCCATCAGTAGGTCTTAATACAGTACAGGCGATGACGGCGAAAATCTGAAAAGGCCTAGCTAGGCCTAGGCCTGCTTGGTTTTTCGCTGTTGATATCGTAAACACCTCCGAAACCAGTTAAAATAAGCTTGACGTTATAATGCTGCTTTTCAATAGTGCAAAATAGTTAATTCGAGTGACTAAATAGGTTAAAACGGCGTCTGAAATCAGTCAAATTGACTATGATGTGCACGCTGCTATTATATCGCACACACTTCCTGGTATGACGTCATTGTGCCTTAGACCAAAATACCGCGTTGCTACGAATTGAGTTTTCAGCGCGTATCAAAAAGAATTTCATTGCAAACTTCAAACGCGATTTTCTCGTAAACTAATTGAATGATTTGTAAGTTTTTAAAATGTAATAACTTTTTAAATATTTACTCAATTTTTATGAAATAAACACCACTACAAAGCTTATGATTCAAATAATCCAAATATATAAAAAAATACAAAATGAATATTTCCGACAAAAGTAGGGTTTTGCCAGATCGGGTCACATATATTAAAAATCGTGTAGCTGTAGCGTTTTAGAGATCGAAAAAGACGTTCAATTAATATTTTTATAATGTGTTCATTGCTAACCCTCTGTATTATAATAATTAAGATCAGCAAGTTGTATTATTTTCTTAATACCAGGTCTTTCTATATAATTTACAGTCTCTCTCAATGAACTACAAAATGAAATATAGAAAAAAAAGTAATAATTATAATAATACTTGTATTCTTAAAAAAAATGTCTCAAGTTTAATCTACCTTCCTTCTTTCCAGGATGGAAACACACCGCTACATAGACACGTTATGGTTGGCAGTGGTAATGTAGAGATAGTGAACAGTCTCATAGCTCACGGAGCATCAATTACAGCAACAAACAATGTAAATTTATGGCAAGCCTCAGCTGTCTGAAGTATTCAAAATATTATATTATTATATCATTTTTTTATTATATTATATATTGTATTGTAATAAATTATACGTTTTGCATTATATTACTTGGTTTTAGCATTATATTATATCTATTTCTAATATATTATGTGAAAAATGTAACAAATTATTGACTTTTTGTATTATATTATTTGGTTTTAGCATTATATTATGAACATTTAATATTATATTATTAATAAAATACATTATATTATAATATAATTGTATTATATTAAACGCATTTACTTTACTTTATAACATACAACATTATTATATTATACGGATTCGTTAGTTATATTATTATTTTGTATGATGTTTATTATACGTCACGGCTTATTTCAGTTCTTCTAACTCTTTCTCTCCCTCCCCCTGTTCACTAGCAATCAGCGGCCGGCAGAATCTGAATTGTGTGACTGCTGAAGAATAACTACGTACTAGGCCTATAGCTTAGGCCTACTAGGGGATCTAGACAAGTGACCAAGGATCACCGGACAGCTACAACTAATACTACAATACAATAATACTACTACAATAACTACTACTGCTACTACCTAGGCCTAGCTAGTGAGTAGTAGGTAGCTACTACTAGGCTCTAGGGCGTATGTATGATGTTAACTACTAGGGCCTAGGCTAGGCCTAGAGGCCTACTAGTACTAGGCTAGGCCTAGACTTAAGTTGTAGTAGGCTAGGGCCGGGCCTGCTGCCTTAGGCTAGGCTACTACTACTACTACTACTACTACTACTAGGCAGCCCATGATGGGTACGAGTAAGCCAACATTTTGGATATATGTAAACCAAAATTTGGGTACGAGCGTGTTGGCATGGCATGGGTACGGGTTGACCTGTATCCTTCTAGCTAATCGTACTATGCCTAGGCCTCAAGTAAGTCTACGCTACCCAGTCCGGCTACAATATGGTCTATTGTGTTTTATAGCTTTATTGATAGCTGGGTTCAAATCTGGGTTGGGATGGCTTTTTCTCATTCTAAAACAGATTTCCTTATCATAATAAAATAATATATGAATTTATTTGTAATATTGTAATGTATACATAATATAAGAAATTGCCATTGCCTTTATTACTATTAATTATGTATTATATGGTTACCCCTTAATTATACTATAGTATAATTTCCTTGTTATATTTTACAATATTTTCTTCCGAATTCTACAATTTTGTCTTTCACAGCACAAATGTATCATACTGAATCATCACACACCAAGTCTCATAAATCTCTACTGTATTTGTCCAAGCTACTCCAGCTACATGGTATTGCCTTGAGGCTAAACTACACGGTACACTGGCACTACCATCATTCCTGGCTCGTCAACCTGTACCACATAAGCACAGTTTCAGTTTCAGTTTATTTACCATTTCAATTTCTGAACATAAGAGATGAACAACTTATATGGATGGATAACCGTAAGAGCGAAGCTCATTTACCGGTCACCCGTTAGTGCAGTGACATTACAGAAAACATAAAGACAGGACAAAGGTGCAATACTTAACAAGACATGTGAACACTTGTGTTTGCAACCCCTTGGATAAAATAATATATTTATATAAAGGAGAAAGTTAGATATTATAATATTTCTTTTTGATCATACAATGATAATTTTTAAATTACTTCTTAAGAAGTCATACTACTGATTCAAAGTAGTGACTTACACCCTGTGGTCAAGGCTTTATTTGCTATTATGCTTATTTCCTCCAACATACAGAGTACATAGGACTTTTTTTATTCATAACTGTTGAATTGTTTCCCAATACATAGTACCTATTGGTATTATATCAAAAAATACAAAGGCGGCTAACACAGATAGTTCCATATATACAGTACTCTTTTATAGATAGATGTATCTCTCCAAACTACTCCCAACTACCTAATCTAATAATAGTACTATTAGCATACTACTATACACTTTGTAGACAAGAAATAAGTTGTATACACCTACAGGACTTATGGTAGTACAGTCGATCGCCCTCTCACTGGCCCGGTCAACATAATCTATACCTAGATTATTACAGTAATTAAAGTACATTATTACAGAGTTGTTTTTTTTTTGGCAGAAATCAAAGTTATGTGTATAGAAAGCAGTACTCGTATTAAAAACTAAGCAGGTTGCAGGTCTTGATTGCAAACTGGCAGAATATTTTGAATATTTTTTGTTGTTGAAATGATGGAATCCTAACTTCAATTTCCACGAAATGGAGACGAAGACATATTATGACCCTTTTATTTAAATTTATTTGAATAGACCTCCATGTAAAGTCATTAAAGGCTACATGATTGTTTTATATTTTAATATGTGATAGTAGGAAATCATTGTGTATAATGAGGACTATGAATCTGATATTTACTTGCATTCTTATCTTTTTAAAATATTATTTATAATGCCGGTAATGAGTTTAAAATTTAATTATATTGACTATTTTTGATAATCATCATGTCCTTATAAATTCATTTATACTTTTTTTGTGTAATATAGTTCATATTTTATGTATTAAATAAATTGGTAAGGCCCTATACTGTTATTATTTAAGGAAAGTTTATATACACTATTATTTTATGCCTACCAATATTAGTATTAATTGTTTATGTAAATATTTTGTCTAATTGCCTTGATTTTTGTATAGGCCAATGGCATCAATGTTTTTCTCAAAGCAAATTAGCCTAATAATGCCACATTTAGACACATGATTCATTGATTTCTGATATTCTGTACTTGTGTATGCATTACTAAAATAGTAGTTAATATATTTCATTTATAATGTATGTATAAACATATATTCATATTTTTTTAAACATTTTTAAATTTTAAAAATTATTACAATACCTATCTACCTTTCTGATATTGTTACTATTATATAATATTTTTTGAGGCAGCAATAAAAAAAAAAAATTTATTTGACTTATACTGTACTATGTTAGTTCAGGAGATGAAGTGTGTGTTGGCAGAAACTAGTGTGTTGGAGGTTGGTGGTGTGAGGTGTATAGTTGTCACTTTAAGACCTAAATTAGATGTTTTCTGAAGAAAAGAAGTAAGCGGATACGCTTTCAAACAACTCCAAGAAGATTCACACAAAAATAATTACTTTCCAATAAAATAGTATAACAGTGTATATTACAGTACATTGAATAAACTCGAGCGGAATAATAACGCACATAAAAAACATTCATTTTCTTGTCGAAAAGTGCCCTCTCTAGTTTTCTATTAATTTATTAATAAGTATTATCAATTAATGAGTAATATAAACATATTTTTAAAATTTAATGCTGGAAACTGTATCTACTGCTAACAAAGTTTCATATCTCCAAATGTCATCAACGTATTCAAAGCACTTAAATAAATTACATTTAACATTACAAATTCAGGTTTTGGATATAATTTTGCTTAAAAACATATACAAAAAACATCGATAAAAAATACTTTTCGTATTCAAAAACATTTGATACTTGGTATAAATGTTCAATATAGGTTGCATCCATATTGCAAAAAAAAAATAACTATCAAGCCATATCACTGATTTTTTAAATTTACGTTTTTACAAAATGTACACTTATGAAAGACCATACAATTCCAACTCATTTTTTTCAAGCTAACAACTATTTTGAAAACACAACCAACAAAAAAACGTTCATGAATGCAATTTTGTTTCTGTGAATAGAGCAACCTATAGTGAACATTTATACCAAGTATCAAATGTTTTTGAACACGAAAAGTATTTTTTATCGATGTTTTTTGTATATGTTTTTAAGGAAAATTCTATCCAAAACCCGAATTTTTTATGTTAAATGTGATATTTAATATTGAAGTGCTTTGAATACGTTGATGAAATTTGGAGGTATGAAACTTTGTTAGGAGTAGAACCAGCTTCCAGCATTGAATGTTAAAAATATGTTCATATTACTCATCAATTAATAATAATTATTAATAAATTAATAGAAAACCAGAGAGGGCACTTTTCGACAAGAAAATGAATGTTTTTTTTATGTGCGTTATTATTCCGCTCGAGTTTATTCAATGTACTGTAATATACACTGTTATACTATTTTATTGGAAAGTAATTTTTTTTGTGTGAATCTTCTTGGAGTTGTTTGAAAGCGTATCCGCTTACTTC
This sequence comes from Antedon mediterranea, assembly GCF_964355755.1. Taxonomy (NCBI): domain Eukaryota; kingdom Metazoa; phylum Echinodermata; class Crinoidea; order Comatulida; family Antedonidae; genus Antedon; species Antedon mediterranea. The sequence goes on along the minus strand of NC_092672.1, from coordinate 12,411,402 downwards.
TTTTCTTCAGAAAACATCTAATTTAGGTCTTAAAGTGACAACTATACACCTCACACCACCAACTTCCAACACACTAGTTTCTGCCCACACACACTTCATCTCCTGAACTAACATAGTACAGTATAAGTCAAATTAACTGTTTTAATTTTTTTTATTGCTGCCTCAAAAAATATTATATAATAGTAACAATATCAGAAAGGTAGATAGGTATTATAATAATTTTTAAATTTAAAAATGTTTAAAGAAATATGAATATATGTTTATACATACATTATAAAATATATTAACTACTATTTTAGTAATGCATACACAAGTACAGAATATCAGAAATCAATGAATCATGTGTCTAAATATGGCATTATTAGGCTAATTTGCGTTGAGAAAAACATTGATGCCATTGGCCTATACAAAAAATCAAGACAATTAGACAAAATATTTACATAAACAATTAATACTAATATTGGTAGGCATTTAAATAATAGTGTATATAAACTTTCCTTAAATAATAACAATATAGGGCCTTACCAATTTAATTAATACATAATATATGAACTATATTACACAAAAGAAATATAAATACATTTATAAGGACATGATGATTATCAAAAATAGTCAATATAATTAAATTTTAAACTCATTACCAGCATTATAAATAATAATTTAAAAAGATGAGAATGCAAGTAAATATCAGATTCATAGTCCTCATTATACACAATGATTTTCTACTATCACATATTAAAATATAAAACAATCATGTAGCCTTTAATGACTTTACATGGAGGTCTATTCAAATGAATTTAAATAAAAGGGTCATAATATGTCTTCGTCTCCAGTTCGTAGAAAATTAAGTTAGGATTCAATTCATTTCAAGAATAAAAAATATCCTGCCAGTTTGCGTTCAAGATCTGGAACCTGCTTAGTTTTTAATACGAGTACTGCTTTCTATACACATAACTTTGAATTCTGCACAAAAAAAAAATCTCTGTAATAATGTACTTTAATGACTGTAATAATTAGATTAGGTAGTTGGGAGTAGTTTGGAGAGATACATCTATTTAAAAAAGTGTACTGTATATATGGAACTATCTGTGTTAGCCGCCTTTGTATTTTTAGATATAATACCAATAGGTACTATGTATTGGGAAACAATTCAACAGTTATGAATAAAAAAAGTCCTATGTACTCTGTATGTTGGAGGAAATAAGCATAAGAGCAAATAAAGCCTTGACCAAAGGGTGTAAGTCACTACAGTATTTTGAATCAGTAGTATTACTTCTTAAGAAGTAATTTAAAAATTATCATTGTATGATCAAAAAGAAATATAATATCTAACTTTCTAATTTTATCCAAGAGGTTGCAAACACAAGTGTTCACATGTCTTGTTATGTATTGCACCTTTGTCCTGTCTTTATGTTGTCTGTAAAGCCACTGCACTAACGGGTGACCGGTAAACGAGCTTCGCTCTTACGGTTATCCATCCATATAAGTTGTTCATCTCTTATGTTCATAAATTGAAATGGTAAATAAACTGAAACTGAAACTGCGCTTATGTGGTCCAGGTTGACGAGCCAGGAATGATGGTAGTGCCAGTATACCGTGTAGTTTAGCCTCAAGGCAATACCATGTAGCTGGAGTAGCTTGGACAAATACAGTAGAGATTTATGAGACTTGGTGTGTGATGATTCAGTATGATAAATTTGTGCTGTGAAAGACAAAATTGTAGAATTATGAAGAAAATATTGTAAAATATAACAAGGAAATTATACTATAGTATAATTAAGGGGTAACCGTATAATATATAATTAATAATAATAAATGCAATGTCAATTAGGGCCTACTTATATTATGTATACATTACAATATTACAAATAAATTCATATATTATTTTATTATGAGAAGGAAATGAGTTTTAGAATGAGAAAAAGCCGTCCCAACCCAGATTTGAACCCAGCTATGAATAAAGCTATAAAACAAAATAGACCATATTGTAGCCGGACTGGGTAGCGTAGACTTACTTGAGGCCTAGGCCTAGTACGATTAGCTAGAATGATACAGGTCAACCCGTACCAATGCCAACTCGCTCGTACCCAAATTTTGGTTTATTTATATCCAAAATTTTGGCTTACTCGTACCCATCATGGGCTGGCTGCCTAGTAGTAGTAGTAGTAGCCTAGCCTAAGGCAGCAGGCCCGGCTCTAGACTACTACAACTTAAGTCTAGGCCTAGCCTAGTACTAGTAGGCCTAGCCTAGGCCTAGTACTAGTAGTTAATATATCATACATACGCTCTACGAGCCTAGTAGTAGCTACCGGATCCGTAGCTACCTACTCTACTAGCTAGGCCTAGGTAGTAGCAGTAGTAGTTATTGTTTGTAGTAGTATTATTGTATTGTAGTATTAGTTGTAGCTGTCCGGTGGTCCTTGGTCACTTGTCTAACTAGCTACGTCTAGGCTAGATCCCCTGGTAGGCCTAGGCCCTAGGCTAGGCCTAGTACTTAGTAAAGATAATAGTTATCCTTCGACAGTCACACAATTCAGATTCTGCCGCTGATTGCTAGTGAACAGGGGGAGGGAGAGAAAGAGTTAGAAGAACTGAAATAAGCCGTGACGTATAATAAATATCATATAAAATAATAATAAATAATGTTGTATGTTATAAAGTAAAGTAAATGCGTTTAATATAATACAATTATATTATAATATAAGGTATTTTATTAATAATATAATAGTAAATGTTCATAATATAATGCCAAAACCGAATAATATAATACAAAAAGTCAATAATTTGTTACATTTTTCACATAATATATTAGAAATAGATATAATATAATGCTAAAACCAAGTAATATAACGCAAAACGTAAAATTCATTACAATACAATATATAATATAATAAAAAATGATATAATAATATAATATTTTGAATACTTCAGACAGCTGAGGCTTGCCATATAAATTACTCTTATACAATGATTTAAAAAGCAATAACGTAATTATTTGTATTAGTTAACACTACAAGTTAATTTACATTATCTCTCCCGTTATAAGCAAACCCTAGATTCGTTTATTGTGTTTTTCATTGTAAAAATGTATAGTTATTATCTAAGCAAAAATACAATTTAAAATATATTAAAAATCGTGTAGCTGTAGCGTTTTAGAGATCGAACAAGACGTTAAATTAATACTTTTATAATGTGTTCATTGCTAACCCTCTGTATTATAATAATTAAGATCAGCAAGTTGTATTATTTTCTTAATACCAGGTCTTTCTATATAATTTACAGTCACTCTCAATGAATTACAAAATGAAATATAGAAAAAAAAAGTAATATAATACTACCTGTATTCTTGAAAAAAATGGCTCAAGTTTATTCTAACTTTCTTCTTTCCAGGATGGAAACATACCGCTACATAAACACGTTTTGCGAGGCTGTGGTAATGTAGAGATATTGAACAGTCTCATTGCTCACGGAGCATCAATCACAGCAACAGACAATGTAAATTACTCTTTTAAATTGATTTAAAAATCATTAACGTAATTATTCGCATTAGTTAACACCACAAGTAAATTTACATTATCTACCGTTATAAACAAACCCTAGATTCGTTTAATGTGTTTTTCATTGGAAAAAATGTATAGTTATTATCAAACCAAAAATAAAATTTAAAATATATTAAAAATAGAATAGCTGTAACATTTTAAATTGAACAAGACGCTAAATTAATACTTTTAAAATGTGTTCATTGCTAGCCCGTCTGTATTATAATAATTTTAATCAGCAAGTTGTATTATTTTCTTAATACCAGGTCTTTCTATATAATTTACAGTCACTCTCAATGAATTACAAAATGAAATATAGAAAAAAAAGTAATATAATACTACCTGTATTCTTGAAAAAAATGGCTCAAGTTTATTCTAACTTTCTTCTTTCCAGAATGGAAACACACCGCTACATGAACACGTTAGGGTTGGCCATGGTAATGTAGAGATAGTGAACAGTATCATAGCTCACGGAGCATCCATCAAAGCAACAAACAATGTAAATTACTCTTTTAAAATGATTTGAAAATCATTAACGTAATTATTCGTATTACTTAACATTACAAGTCATTTTAAATTGTGTCCTGTTATAAGCAAACTCTAGATTCGTGTATTGTGTGTTTCATTGGAATCAATGTATAGTTATTATCAAAGCAAAAATACAATTTTAAATATACTAAAATCGTGTAGCTGTAGTGTTTTAGATAGAACAAGACGCTAAATCAATACTTTTAAAATGTGTTCATTGCTAACCCTTCTGTATTATAATAATTAAAATCAGCAAGTTTTATTATTTTCTTAATACCAGATTTTTCTATATAATTTACATTCACTCTCAATGAACTAAAAAATGAAATATAGAAAAGGATAAATATGTAATAATATAATAATACAGTCTGATAGCTCACGGAGCATCAATCACATCAACAAACAATGTAAATTACTCTTTTACCATGATTTAAAAATCAATAACGTAATTATTCGTATTAGTTAACACTACAACTTAATTTACATTATCTCCCGTTATAAACAAACCCCAGATTCGTTTAATGTGTTTTCATTGGATAAATGTATAGTTATTATCAAAGCAAAATTACAATTTAAAATACATTAAAAATCGTGTAGCTGTAGCGTTTTAGATTGAACAAAACGATACATTAATACTTTTAAAATGTGTTCAGTGCTAACCCCTCTGTATTATAATAATTAAAATCAGCAAGTTGTATTCTTTTCTTAATACCAGGTCTTTCTATATAAATTACAGTCACTCTCATTGAACTACAAACTGAAATATAGAAAAGAAAAATATGTAATATAATAATATCTGTATTCTTGAAAAAAAATGCGTCAAGTTTAATCTAACTTTCTTCTTTCCAGAAGGGAAACACACCGCTACATGAACACGTTGAGTTTGTCTGTGGTAATGTAGAGATAGTGAACAGTCTCATAGCTCACGGAGCATCAATCACAGCAACAAACAATGTAAAATATCTTAAAAATCGTGTAGCTGTAGCAATTTAGATCAAACAAGACGCTAAAGTAATACTTTAAAATGTGTTCAGTGCTAACTCTCTGTATTATAATAATTAAAATCAGCAAGTTCTTTATATTTTCTTAATACCAGCTCGTTTTATATAATTTACAATCACTCTAAATGAACTACAAAATGAATATAGAAAAGGATAAATATGTATAATAATGCCTCAAGTTTAATCTTGAGGCAAGGATAAATATGTAATATAAGAATATCTGTAAAAAAATGCGTCAAGTTTAATATAACTTTCTTCTTTCCAGAGAGGAAACACACCGCTACATATACACGTTAAGTCTGGGGACGGTAATGGAGAGATAGTGAACAGTCTCATAGCTCATGGAGCTTCAATCACAGCAACAAACAGTGTAAATTGCTCTTTTACAATGGTTTAAAAAATGATTAATGTTATTATTTTGTGTCAGTTAGCAATAAAAGTTAATCTAAATGAGCTCCCGTATAAACAAACCTTGTGTTTGTTTAATTTATTTTCATTGTGTAAAAAGTTTATTTATCAAAGTAAATATAAGTATTTTAAACATCATTAGCTGTGTCATTTAACAAGACGCTAATACCAATACTTTCAAAAGTATGTTCATTGCTCCACGTCCCAATTAAAATCAATTAGTTGTATTATTTACAGTACTGTTATATTGTGGTCTAATGTCGTAGACAATTAACAACATACTCCATTTACTTGGTCAAGTAAATTGTGACAATTTCTTGACCATAGACCATGCGGACTTTGATGCCGAACGAGTAATGGCTCTTATGTGTATGATGTTTAAATCATTATGCGTGCCCATGGCTTATAATAAAACGATGGGACCCCGTTTACATTACTGAAGTCAATTTTTTACCCCTATTCAGATTTATCATATAACTTTCATTCTATAATCGATAGACATATATGCTTGCAATCACGGAATTACATCCGTTGGACTCGCTCCCTGCTGTCCACCTGCCAGACGCATTTCTCCAGTTTAAATAATTGGACTTGTGCATAATCGCCTACACCCACCTGACACATTCCCGGGTGTGCATCCGTCGGACCCATTCCCGGGCGCAAGCCTGACGATTTAGCATTGATGATAATCGAAGTTACCTACTGAAAGACGAGTAGCCCACGCGAAGCAAATTAGGCCTATACAATAACTATATGCAGCAGTAGTTAATTGCCTGTTATAATGGTAGGAGCATGAATACAATATTAAATGTGTTTAAACCTTAGTTCTAGTATCTAAAGTGTAAAATGTATATTATAATACATAAAACCTTTCTGCTTTCCTGGAGGGAAACACAACGTTACATGAACACGTTTTGTTTGGTGGTAATTTAGAAATAGTGAACAGTCTCATAGCTCTTGGAGCATCACTTAAAGCAAGAAACAAGGTACCGTCAATTAATTCAAAATTGCATTTGCATTTTTAAATTGTGCTTCTTAAGCAAACCATTACGCGTATATCCAAGGTATACTCATATTGTGATTAGGAGTATGTTATTAACTTCAAATATTACAAATATTTTGTTAACTTATACACAGTAATCATCATCTTGATGGAGTCAAAGAATATCAGAAAGGGCGCCAATATTATTTAAAGCCATTATGTTAGCCTGGTGGTAAATTCTCATAGATGCGATAATTACATGTACATTTAATCAGTATCGACTATTCTTTTATAATATTTTTCAATTGCATTTTTAAAGTGTATTCAATCACATTAAATATTAAATGGTGAGTAGTGTTGTAGTTGGTTAGTGCAAAGGTACTCAGATTGTGTCATGTTTGCGTGTGTGCACACTGTTAGCCTAGGAATGTGTTTATTACAATCATAATGTAAATTACTAGTACTAGATGGCACGCTCGCTTCGCTCGCGTACCATCTAGGGGTGCTCACAGATGGTTCTCGAATACAGTAGAATCCACGGACGGGGACTTTTTTGGGACACTAAACAAAAACGGAAGTGTCCCCCTAATTGGGGTATTCAGAAATAGAGACAACAAAACCAATACTGGATTCCATAAAGGACAATTAATTTATGTGGATTAAAGAAATTAGGGAGAAATGGAAATGTATGTACGGGAATTGGGCGGCAGCACGTGGTGGTGGTGATGGAACCGCAGTAATAAAGTTGATTGTATTTATATATTATAAGAACCAAACTAAATAAATAGACCTAGACATTCTGCGAAATGGAAATCGGAAATTCAAGCTCCTATTCAGTGAAAAATTAAACTGTAGTCTACCTAAATATTTAGGGCAAATCATCGGTTGTGGTGTTGAACTTCCTGTAAACATTTGTGTGAACCAAACTGGGTCGAATTTCTGTCATGAGTACTGATTTGTTGGCCTGTGATTTATGACGCCTAAGGGATCTATCTAGACTTATTTTTTAGAATAATGTACGTACCTGTCAGATACAATTGTCTTGTGTCGTATAATAAATAAGTACTGTAATAGTTACTGAAGTTACTATTACAATCTCGTCAATGAAAACACGAAAATGTATATGCACTTACTTATGAAAACGTATACAGTATTATACTCAGTTATTGAAACAGTAGGTTTAAAAAAGTTTCGTTTGTCTGTAAAATGATGTAATCAAGCTGTTTACATGAGTCTTAATTTATAAGCACATCAATAATAAAATAGTTTATCTATCCTGTAATTGCCGAGATTATGGTCGCTGTTGAATGAAATAAAGCCAATCGGTATCATATTTGTACAGAAACGTTTTCGCGGCCGAAGGGTGTAACCTAAATTCGTTGTATTATTATTATCGTCAAGAACTAACTGTAACTACATAGAAAGTAGGGTATCATAAATTTGGCCTTAGCACTCGGGGGAGTGGCTAAGATGAAGTCCGTGGGACTACTAAATATAAAAAGTAATGAACCTCGAGGGACATAAATAGGAATATTTCATGTTTCATTATCAATGTATAATAAATGGAAACTGTTTACCGATTCAAATAATAGAAATTGGTTTTTAACATTTTCCGAACCTATTGCAAGTTTATTCTCAAAGGGCCCATATATTTACCTACCGTATGTGTTAAACCAAGGGCTCATAAATTTACCTACAGTACTTGTGTTAAACCAAACTACTGGATGTTCCATTCATCGCAAATCAATACATTTGTATAATCGTATATTAAATCTATCAAAATAGTATTTTTTAAAGAAAATCGGCCTGTCTTCAACATTATGATGGTGTACTCTAGCAATCTATCAAAATAGTATTTTTTTAAAGAAAATCGGCCTGTCTTCAACATTATGATGGTGTACTCTAGCTGTTCAACCGGTTTTCAGCTATTAAAAACAATTATCGTAGGAGGAGATAGGAAAATGCGAAGCCTCCTCGCTATGTAACATTAGGGTTGAGGGATGGGAAAGCGGATAGGTACAAAGAGGAACAATTTTTAAATATATTCTTTATCCACTGAGTAACGAAATATTTTGTTCATGTTTTATAGGCCTATAAATAATATACCTCTAAATACAGTAGGCCTAAAACATTTGCGATTTAATACTTTGTTAAAATTGTCACTGTCATAATCGATTGAAATATTAAAGTACATGTCACGATACACCACTACGACGTTTATATTTTTGGTAATTATTAATTAATACAAACGTTGAGAAGGAACTGTCAGTATAAAGTTTATTTGTATATCTAACAGTAGAGCCTATCCACAGTCTAAGTAATAAAGTTTATTTGTATATATTTTTATATTACATCTAACAGTACGAACATTCACAGTAAGAAATGTTCGATTCAAATGAAAAATAGTTAATAGGTATTTACAGTATTGTCAAAGTATTGCAAGTTTATTCTCAAAGGGCCCATATATTTACCTACCGTATGTGTTAAACCAAGGGCTCATAAATTTACCTACAGTACTTGTGTTAAACCAACTCTGGCAGACTGAGAGATTGGGATGTTCCATTCATCGCAAATCAATACATTTGTATAATCGTATATTAAATCTATCAAAATAGTATTTTTTAAAGAAAATCGGCCTGTCTTCAACATTATGATGGTGTACTCTAGCTGTTCAACCGGTTTTCAGCTATTAAAAACAATTATCGTAGGAGGAGATAGAAAAATGCGAAGCCTCCTCGCATTTTTTTGGCGGGTATTTTTCAAGATGGACATCCATTAGACAGTGTATACCACGATCGGAAAACACCCCTATTTGGGGCAAATCTTTGAACCTAAATTCGTTTTAATCGTCAATAACTAATTATCTAACTCAATTTAATTAGTAAACAGGGTTACATCAGGCGGTTAAAATAAGTACCGAAAGTACGAACCAACTTTACATACCATCGAGTGAAAATTCTAGAAGTAAGGCGCGATTTACCGAATTTTGCCCTTACGTAAATTTATATATAGATTAGTAAAGTAGCAGTGGATAATACTTTAATACATTTTTTTTTGTATAGCAAGGACAAACACCAGCATCTGTTTTGAAGAGTAATAATTTTATCTCCAAAGAGAATAAAAATAAGATACTGAAGTTATTTGACAGTAAGTTTGTATTAATACACTTGATTGAGTTTTGCATCATGAATATTAAACTGTGTATTACTAATGACACACATTGAACATTGTACTGAACATTTGAACTGTATCAATGTGACGAAGATGAGCTGTCATAATGACATTTTTAAAACTATGACGTTGAATTGATTCTTAAGTGTAAAATATTTGTATTAGTACAGTTGTTTTTGTATATTTTACATTTATTTTAATTGCAATTTAGTTCCAATAGAAATATTAGCTAGAGGAGAGAGAGCCATTAAATCATTTCAAAATGAACTTGAAAATGGTGAGATTGCAGTTGTAAATTCAAGATGTATGTTTCTCGGGAAAGAAGGTGCCGGCAAAACTAGCTGTGTAAAGGCCATGCTTGGACAAAGGTAATAATAACAAAGATATTTTATAACATGCACCAATAAAATATATTATGATCTTCATCAATATACAGCATTTTTAATACAAGTTAAATAGTGTTTTTACCATTACAATAGATGAAGTGCTCATATATTTCAAATCATGTATACATGTTCTCTATAACAGTCATGACAAAACATTCCTTATCAGAAAATATATTAGAATCAATATTTTGTTCTTTGAACCATTTAAAAACATTAGAGGAGCTCTAATGCAATATGACAACATTTATAGAGTTATTATTTGGTTTTCTTGTTTATAGTAAGTTTGGTGCAGTGATTGTAGACTATTGTAATATAATTATTCATTAAAATACAGAAATTGGCATTAGTGAGATTCTTCTATATATAAATTTACGTAAGGGCAAAATTCAGTAAATCGCGCCTTACTTCTAGAATTTTTACTCGATGGTAAATAAAGTTGGTTCGTACTTTCGGTACTGATTTTAACCACCTGATGTAACCCTATTTACTAATTAAATTAAATTAGATAATTAGTTATTGACGATTAAAACGAATTTAGGTTCAACGATTTGCCTCAAATAGGGGTGTTTTCCGATCGTGGTATACACTGCCTAATGGATGTTCATCTTGAAAAATACCCGCCACAAAAATGCGAGGAGGCTTCGCATTTTCCTATCTCCTCCTACGATAATTGTTTTTAATAGGTGAAAACCGGTTGAACAGCTAGAGTACAGCATCATAATGTTGAAGACAGGCCGATTTTCTTTAAAAAATACTATTTTGATAGATTTAATATACGATTATACAAATGTATTGATTGCGATTAATGGAACATCCCAATCTCTCAGTCTGCCAGAGTTTGATTTAACACAAGTAGGTAAATTTATGAGCCCTAGGTTTACATATACGGTAGGTAAATATATGGGCCCTTTGAGAATAAACTTGCAATACTGTAATTAATTATTTTTGGTCCTCATTTGAATCGAACATTTCTTACTGTGAATGTTCGTACTGTTAGATGTAATATAAAAATATATACAAAAAAACGTTATTACTGAGATTGTGGATAGGCTCTACTGTTTGTATTAATTAATAATTACCAACAATATAAAGGTCGTAGTGGTGTATCGTAACATGTACTTTAATATTTCAATCGATTATGACAGTGACAGTTTTAACAAAGTATTAAATCGCAAATGTTTTATTGTATTTAAAGGTATATTATTTATAGGCGTATAAAACATAAAAAAATATTTTGTTACTGAGTGGATAAAGAATATATTTAAAAATTGTTCCTCTTTGTACCTATCCGCTTTCCCATCCCTCGACCCTAATATTACATACAAAACGCAAATTGGGTTTTCTTTAAATGAGTCCAAATCAAAAATTTGGACTCATTTTGTGATAAGTTTCTCCTTCGGAAGTAATTTCCAGGATGCTAATCTTAGTTGACTACATAAATCATCGTGTCTATTTATTCGTTTCTGTAAACGACAATGTATTATAGTCCTGCGGAATGTACATTTGAAATCGCCAGTTTTGTTACGCTGAAATTACTGTGTATTCGAGAACCATCTGTGGGCACGACCTAGATGGTACGCGAGCGAAGCGAGCGTACCATCTAGTACTATAAATAGTTGATACCTGAAGTTTTGTCTTTAAGTAACGGGTTTTCATTTCTTTCCGAATAATAATAATAATGATGACGATGAAGATGGTGATGATGATGATTATGATGACAATGACGGTGATGATGATGGCGCAAACGAAGACGACGCTACTGATGATAAGCAACTGCTGCTGCTGAAAGTTTGCAGTTTTTTTTATATCTCCAAGAAGTATGACGCATTTGCTTATTTACTTGTGATCTTCACTTCGTTTTTATTTTAAATGTATTAATATTTACATAATTAAGATGAACTATTGGATACATTCTACATTCTTTAAATCCGACCTTTTGGAGTTCATTATTCATTATTATAGATTTAAATCTAACGAACCATCTACTGATGGTATTGTTATTACAACGACATTGTTTCAAGCAATTGGAAAAGACTGTGACAAGTGGAAGAAGGAAGATATTGACGGTAAGTTTGAAAAGAAAAATTTAACCATTATACCAAATGACTTATACTATTCGTTCAAAGTGGGCTGTCCCAACAAAAGAGAGAAATTCTCTCTTTCTTCGTTTAACAAACGCATAATTGCCTGCTTTGACCAATTTGTGTATATAGTTTAATTAGTATCATAATAAAGGTAAAAACGTACCGGTAAGTTACATTGGAAATAATATTTTTATTAAAAACTTAAAATTGCATTTTGATCTATAGTTACTTAAATGACCTACATATTTATTGTATTTACAGGTGATGATGATGATTTGATATATCTTATTTCTTTAATTTTAGTATTTTAATTTATCTCTATAATTTGCCTTTTTTTTTACAGCTATAGAGCTCAACAAGAAAATACGGGAAGATGCACTTGCAGAAAAAATTGCAACACAGGTAACAAATGAACAAATGAATGAAGGTAAAGGAAGGACAAATATGTCAACATCTAAATATTATTCCATACTTGAATCATCAACAAACTGTTCCTTGGTTCTAGACAAAACAGGTATGGTGAATATAAATCACATTTTTTTTATTATAAATTGTTTTAATGGTTACTAAATAAAGTGTATTGGTGATATATAATGGAATCAAGTTAAGAAACAGACTTAATAGTGACATTTTAGCCATCTCAATATATATATTATATATATTGTCTCAAAATATATTTGAATAAATTGCAGGAACATCCCCGAAAACGCCTGAACAAATCAAAACACAGATAGAAAAAATTACGTCAACTGAAACCAAACTCCATTTACAGGGTGCAGTTTCAACTTCTTCGATATCTGATTCCGAAGGTTCTATATCTTCTGACTCTATGTCTTCAGTGGAAGGTTTGATTATTTCATTATTTAATAATGTGTTCGAATAAACATCAGTATATAAAAGTATTGACGATCATGCATCTGACAATTTTGCATAAATAATGTTCGGTCGTTTCGCATTTTAATCACTATACTATGACATCACGCGAATAACAACAGATTAATTTGAGAAAACAAAATGAAAATAAATAATTGTTATTATAATATTATTATAGTTAATTGTTTAGGCTCTGTGAAGGGTAAATAAACCAATTTAATGTAAATAATGTATATTAAACATGCTGACGCAAATAAACACAACATTGAAATGAAATTGAAATATATCGTCGTCGACACCACGAAGTGACACTAACCGCGTGATTGATAAAAACAGCGTTTCGAGAAAAACGCGATTGAAGAAACGAGCTTCACAAAACACACGATTTCGTCCTCAAAAAATTGTCACTAAGATTTTTAATTTACATACATACAAAGTTAGACAATCAAGCTACCCATTACTTTAATTTAATTTTAATCATATTAATTAATTACCAAGTAAATTAAAGTTAAACTTTAGTGTCACTTCGTGAAACCGAAAAATTCATTTCCCTACGTAATTTACGCTTACGAAGTGACACTAACGCAGTTAGTGTCACTTCGTGAAACCGCAAATTCGATTTCACCGCGTATTTCTAGTGCGTTGGAAGTGACACTACTGTGTAATTCATAGCTTTCCAATGCAATGATCTTACATCATAACAATTATGTATGGTCCTTGATAAGTGAACACTATTATATATACATTACAAACATGCATGTCTCCTTTAAGCCCTGCCTGCACTATCCGACTTGCTTCATCTTCCATTTCCATCAAATTTTTGCTCAAGAACCATCTCTTTCTTATTTATTACATGGCCATCTCCTCTGAGATGGCCATTTAATGTATTGTTTTCATTGATTTCCCTTTTGATTCTATTCATTTTTCCATTATTTTAGTTTGTTAGTTTTCATAAATTCTTTTTATTTTTATTTAATTTTTAATTGTTGTATGTTATTGTCTTATCAAATTGCATTTTTGTGAGGTTCTCTCTATCTAATGATCACCTTCGACTGGAAGGACCACCCTAGTAAATATTGTTGAAATAAATAAAATCAAACTTAATGTGACCAGGGAAGAGTTAACTCTTCCCTGATGTGACCAACATTAATTTGATGTGCTTATATGGACACAATGGCATAATATCACTCCATATTTTGGCACATCAAACTTTTTTTGTCAACCTAGTTTGATAGTGCAGAAAGGGTTAGGTTATTTATAAATGAAACAACCACATCAAATAAATCTAAAAACATAGTTTGACCTACTTTAACACTTTTAATAAAAACATCAAATTACATAGATAAATAAATAGGCCTATCTGGAATGTACAGTAAGCATAATGTACATATTCATATTTTTTTCTCCATATTATTAATATTATTTATTTTTTCAACATTGAACGATTAATAATTCAGTATTACAATTGGTATTTCAGCCAGTATTAATTTATATCAAAAATTATTCTCTATTGTTATAAATCATTAAATACTTAATCAATGTCGTTACATTATTTTTTTTCTATTACCAGTGTGCTTTTTAATTTATTCAATCCATTGTTCTGTGATGTAAACATCATCTAAAATGCTCATATAACATAAACACTTGCTACAGGCTGCCTACATACACCTCCCCCATTTTTAAACCTTGAACTTGATACCTTCTCCCTTAAATTGATGTAGATAGATTGCTTGTTGATCGAAATTCGGTTGTTCCCCCTTATCTTATTTTCTTGAAACTGTTCTGAAAAAAAAAAAACATTTTAAAAATAACAGTGATTTCTTATTGTTAAAAATCAAGCAGAGTAGTTTAGCCTAGCTAAAGAGTCTACTCTAGCCAAGTAGTAGTACTACTACTACTACTATTCCCTGGGCATACGCATACTCTAGTTTGTTAGGCCTAGGCTAGGCTTAGAGGACCTAACTAACTAGGCCTACTAACCGAATAATGTACGCCAGGCCAGATGCTAACCTAGGTAGATCTGGGCAAGCTAGCTATGCCTAAACGTCACAGTAAAGTAATAGGCCTACCTACTATGCCTAGCTAGTAGTAGGCTAAATAAAGTGTGTCAAATTACTGTTTTATATTAATTATAAAATAAATATATAATAGGCCTCGACATGAGGAATACATGAGCAGACTAAAATTCTTTAAATAGACTAATTAACTTAACGTCTTTCTTGATGAAATGCAATGTTGTGGAGTGTGCGTCCAGATCCTCCTAGCTAGGCTGTAGGCTAGGCCAAAACAGTAAACAAACGCGCAAAATTCATTACCAGTGTGGCGCTCGCAAGCAGCACATACGGGTATTTAATATTTAGTGTCACTTCGTAAAAACGCAAATTCCATATGATGGTGTTTTTTGATATTGTCTAATTAATGTAATTAGTTAATTAATGATATTTGAATGTTAAAATTTTGTGAAAACATAGAGTTTGATATACATAATCAAAATATAGAAGAAAAATTTTTTTCAAAAATTCCAGATTTTTAGGTTAGTGTCACTTCGTGATGCCGACGACGATATATTTATACTGGGTAACCTCTTCAGTCAAAGACTGGTCTCCCAGAGGGCCCAGTTGGTGATCAGTGGCTGTGATGTACTAATACACCGGGGTAACCCCCTACTCGTCTCGAAAGATGTACTAGGTTCTTTAAAGTGCACACGAGCAAGTTGTGTACACTGGACCTACGGTTTATAGTCCTTATCCGAGAAGACTCGTTCTACCACCAGAACCATGGAGTGAGTGAGCCTCGAACCCCTGCCGATGTTATGGCTACGTGATTACGGTTCCACTGTCTTAACCGCTCGGCCACTCACCCACATTTGCGCACTTCGTAGGAATGTTGCATGTTTTATGAAGCAAAAGCTTCGAATTATGAATATAGTATAAGTACTAGTACTAGTGTAAGTACACGTACTTAAGAATGAAACGCTACCGACGAATTTACTGGCTCATTTATGCTGTATTACAGCCTTTATTTCTTCATATATCTCTAACCTCTAATCTCTAGCCTCTAGCCTCTAGCCGTAAATTACTGAAAACAAACAAGTAATAGCAATCAGCAAATACAACCTCAAACTGAGGTAAATACAACATTAAATCTTAGGAAGAGAACAATGACGTATCTCAACCATACAGTATATGACGTAATCTATGCTTCGTCAAGCGGAACGACCGCTCAGATGTGCACAACACACCATAGCCCCTTTCTCACAGAGTTGTGTGCCAGGAATATTGCGGGAATATACCATTACCATGCCGGTATGGTTTTCTGTGAGAACGGGTCGTCTTGGCATCATGCCGGCACCATGCCGGCATCGACATGACCTGCTTTAGACCTAGTAATATTCTAGGGATATTCCCCGCAATGCCAGACGGGCATTCTGTGAGAACGTATTGCCGTTATATTCCGGGGTTCCCCGTCGAGGCTTTGACACCTTGCGCAGTCAAGTGTATCACTTTGGCGCCTATTCAATTCAATTAACAATAATAATGTCGAACTGGAGGGATAATGAGATAAGAGAGCTGCTTAAAATAAGGGGACAAGAAGAAATTCGTAGCATAATCTATATAGGCCGCTAGGCTAGGCCAGCCATATAGCTCTTTGTTTGTTGGTGCCTGACCTTTCGTCGCCTTGTAAATTGTAGGCCTACAGCCTTCTAAGGTGTTTTACAGATTGCCGATGACGGCAAATTAATTGCTATACCTGTATAATATAAGCACAATATACTGTACAAAGCATGTATTGCATAAATATGCTATAAAGGAAGATAATAATCTGTAACTTAACATTCGCCGCCATATCATCGCTAGACAAAAACAATAACAATAAAGGACGCCCTCAATATTTATTTTGTCAGAGACTTTTTATTGGCCGAATATGCCCGACTCCTTTCTCACAGAAAGCCGGTATATACCGGTTATATTTCCGGCACGATAGTCCGATGAGAATGGGTATATGCCGGTAACGATACCGGCACGACGCCAGCACTGTACCGGTATATTGCAGGCACATCTGTGAGAAAGAGGCTCATGTGACATGCAGCTAACTCTGTGATACATGATGCAAATCTGCATGTCTTAAATAGACTAAATAACTATAAAGTAATCTTAAAGTTCACATCATAACTTCTACAATCATTCTGCTATCAGTAAACGTAATGATAATAATCAGTAAATAACAATTTAAATAAACAATGTAAACAAACAAACTGAGGGCATAAAGGTGGGCTCCACAGAACAGCGACACCCATGACAACCTGCTCCGGCCATGCCACTTCAACCCTCCATGCTCTAGGCGGCGAGTCTAAACGACCTCGCCATCTAAATAATGCCAATCTGCCTAAGCAAGAAGGAGTCACGAATATTAAATGTATCATAACTAAAGCTAAAAAACATCTATAACAAAGCATTACCGGTTCCGGTATCGTAGCTCAAATTCAACATAACAACTTTGTTGATTATTATGTCCTCTAAACAAACAATTAATTATCACGTTCTCATATCTGTCCAAAAGGACCCGCACGATTGCGCTATACAAATTAACCTACTGATTAGAAATCAGTACAACTAGTATTAATAATACTACTAGTATAAACAGTGAATTTTATACAGGTAAATAAATGATTGTCCTGTGCTCAAGTATATAATATTACTAACACAATTTTATTTATTTAGGCCTATATACGTGCAACACGACACAACTCTATTTATCAATTTTATTCCGTGATGGGACACGCGCGCTGTGCACCTTGAAACGCGGCCAAATTGTGCAAACATCATCATTTTTAGCATGTTTTTGTTTAAAGTTTTCTCCACTAATATACCTCCTGGTCGGATTTGCCTGGTTGAAACAGTAAAATGTGTAGAAATGAAAGCTTCATCTTAGTTCATAAATCACATCACTTAAATCGTGTTATCTCATCTGAAAATTCAGTTTTTAATCACAATTAACAACTGCAACTCGCGTACGAAATCTGCAGTGCAATTACTGGAACGAAAAAGTTGCGCGCACTGCAGTTGGCACTGTAAAGCCTTTTTCCTGTCTGACGCTATCATCGTTAATCGTTAAAAGTTCAACGACGATCGTTTGCAAACGATCAAGTTGAAATGATAACGGTCGCGAGTACCTTTTCCTGTAAATCGTTAACATTTCAATGTTTACGTAGAAGATCGCTGATTATTGTTAACGATAGCGTCGAATAACGTCGACAGGAAAACAGGCTTTAATGTACTGAATTAAATTTGACTAAATTTAATAGGACACTCGGCCCGAAGAGGATAGGTAAGGTAAGGTAAATTTAATAGGATAAAATATGTTTTATAGTTATACATTTTCGTCGGCAGAAAACTCGAGATTTAAGCAAACCCAGCAAATAGCTAAACACGATGTAGTGGAAGAAATGACTTCAAAGATGAAAGAAAGAACACCTTCAAAGGAAGTTCCTTTAGCCGTGGCTTCTACATCGGATTCCAAAGAGCCGGATTACAGGTCATTGACAGGGGAATTCACCGGAAAAGGTTGGACCATTTGTTTGATTTTCTTCATATTTAATGTCACATTTATTTTAAAACAATCTGGAAATATTTATTCCTAAAAGTTGTCCACACCAAGGAAGCGTGATGTTTTTTCATTGGTCAACCAAATAAGACATATATTTAATACAATGCAATCAATAATATTCGCAACCCGTTCATCCCACTAATCTCAAAATATTCTGTACATCATTCTGACTGATTTTTATCCATTTTGTTGTACACTTTCTTAATATCATCCATTATATATTCACTATATCTACCTCACAACAAATCAGATCAGTCCATCCAGTGCAATATACATACGTATTTAATTTCTTTTTTTATTGATACATCTGTCAACATCTACTCCATTGATGTGTAGTAATTATTTGAATTTAGAGAGTCAACCAAAAGATAATCAGACAATTCCCGACTCAATTCAAAGAAAAGTTGTTGCTAAAATAAAAAAGAAGAGACAGAAAAATAGCTGGCTGAGAAAAATGTTTAGGAAATTTGTAAAAAGAAAAAGTGATGATTCAGAAAGTATTGCAAGTGACGTAACTACTATATGGGACTACGCAGGTCAACTGGACTACTACATAACGCATAGGGTATGTTCGTATCTTCTTGTTTATTATTCTGTAAAATTGTCTTAGACATTTGAAAATATATGTATTTTCTCATGCTCACAAACTTAAAGATTACGCACTAAATAAACTGAAATTGCTTTCATTCTCTTTATTTGCACATATCTGTTCTATTTAAATGCTATTTTAAATAGAATTTGATTCATATTCAAATTAGACATTGACTTTGTCCATATTTTTGTTTCATATGTTAAAGAAAAAAATGGGATTGATCATAGTGACAGTACGTGTTGGTATACCATGTTTGCTTAAATGGTATACATGTATCAACTAAAACATCCCCAATGAATTTATTTGAGTATAGAAAAAAACAGTTATTATTATCAACTTTGTTTTGTTTAGTTCTTTCTCACAAATAGAGTGTCGTACTGTGTTGCGTTTAATGCGTGTGATAACTTGGATGAACCAGCTAAACCGCGAGCGTATAATAACTTGGATGATGATCCAGCTAAATCACGAGCGTGTGATAACTTGGATGAACCAGCTAATCCGCGAGCGTATAATAACTTGGATGATGATCCAGCTAAATCACGAGCGTGTGATAACTTGGATGGACCAGCTAATCCGCGAGATTTACCCACAGTAAGTTCACGAATATTATTGTTCATTCATTATGTTGATTATGGGATGCACTTCCATCTTCATTAAGACATAATTTTACTTATCTAATTGTAGCCGAAACATAAACTAAATTGTATTTGTAAATGCGTGATATACTATTATATTATTTTCAAATTTAGTAATATATGTTTTTTTTTTTAATTTAGACTTAGGAAATCTAGTACAATGACATCAATATTATTATTTTTAATTAATTTTGATATAGTTTTTATACTTTAACATTATACAATAGAGTATTTGTATACATTTACACATTTAGATGGAAACTGGTAGACAATTATATGTTTTGATCACCTATTGTTCGTTGTATTTGCTATGTATCGTATTTTGCTTAAATATATATACATATAATTATAATTAATATTTAGAATACTTTTATCTTAATTGTAAGATTGCATTTTATTTGTAATTTTAGAGTTTACTAGGAATGACTAATTTGGAAATGAATATGTTCTGGATAAGGTCCATTTATGAACATACTGTGAAACGACATGGTCCAGGAAGTCCCATTAGTATTGATGGCAAGATCATCGAGTCACCTCCTATCTGTTTGGTTGCTACACATATGGACAAATTGAAAAAGTCAAAATCCAAAAATTGGATCAAGGTAATATTGGTTCTGCAATTATTTTATTTAATCTTACAATGTTGCGACGGTAGGATGATAAAACGGTAATAAAGAATAGTATACGGTCTGAGGAGGAGGTAATTATCGGATAGACGTATTCAAATCAGAATGTGGATGAACATTTTGTAATAAAAGATAAATTCGTTTTGTTTTGATTAAGCTTGTAATGAAAACAGTATTTTTATTAAAGGAAGTGGAGGAGAAGTTTCAGTTAATGTTTAGAACAATGGAAGGAATGCCATATGCCGATCATGTAGATCGTGAAATGTACATGGTCGATAACACTGTAAAATCGCATGAAGGTATAAAACAACTAAGAAGAAACGTTGGTCGGTACATGAAGGACATGGTGAGAACCGTTCCATTAAAGTGGCTTGATTTGCAAGAAAGGTTGCACGGAATTGGAAAAACCAGACTGTGCATTACCTTCATTGAGGTATGGTTTTTATTTTTTAAAGATAATAATCATGTATTGACTATTGTTGGTTATAAAATATACTGTAGGTCTATTCTATATATCGGACAATGTATATCATTCTGGCTGGCCCGTTTTAGCAGAATTTTGTAATTTTGAAGAAATGGTTATTAAAAATGTCGACGACGACGACGACGGGAATAACAATGATAATGATGATCTTGCATTTATAAAGAGCCAAAATGATAATGATGATCCTGGATTTATAAAGAGCCACATTTGTTTAATGCTCTAAGCGCTGTACATATCTTTACCCCGGTCATGTTTTACACCTATTGAAACAACTCCCATAATGCAGCTAACAAAATAGGTTGACATCAGACAGAATAGAGTAAGTTTAAAGAAACTGATAAAATGTTAGGTTTCTTATATTTTACATCAATTCAAAGCTTTTTAATTTGGTCAAAACGTCTCTTTCCCTGGCTAGAACGAAGTTTTACAACAATGTGAGAGTCAAGTTTACCCAATTTATTATTTTAATTTCTAAAAACCTCGTCTACATTTAATCATAGAGATTTTACAATAAACTATAGTAAGATCTACAATATATATATGATTTAATAGAGGGTACTACGCAAATTCTTTAAATGATCTCAAATTGTTATTAGGCTTCTGGGATTTGCATTGAATGTGGAATTTCAACAGATGGGCTATTACATGCACTAACGTACCTAAATGACATTGGAGCAATCATGTATTCAAATACTAACAAGAAATTAGAAAACACAGTGATAACAAATATTCAAATAATGATTCAGATGTTGACAAAGGTGATCACAGTAGTTAAACCGACTATTAAAAAGGTAGGCAGGAATTGCATTGTTGTTTTTGACTTAATTTCATTGATTCGTCAAACATAATTATTACCGTGTGTTTAGTGATACAGTTAAGACTATTTTTACACAGAAGCAACTGAGACAGTTATGGAATAAGCTTAGTCAGAAAGGGATTCTCGAGGAGAAGTTACTACGTTATCTATGGCAACAGGAAGAAGGCCACTTTGAAGTGTTTATAGAAGTAATGAAGGAGTTTCGGTTACTTTTTGAAATGGCGGTAAGTACACTCCTAAACTAAGGTTTATTAATATTATGTATGCATGTATGGTCTAAATTATAAATGCAATCTAAACAAACTTAACAATGCATGTTTAATACACTGATTATCATACAAATAATAAAACAAATGTGATAATGGTATAGATAAATTTATAATTCGGCTTTTGATTCACAATTATTAATTAACAGTTTAATTCTAACACAAATTAAACCAAGTTATAATTGTATATGGAAATACAAAGTAGCGACAGACAAAAACAAAGCTAAACATTAACTGTACTGTTTTTTCATTTTTTAACATAACAGTTTAGAGTTAAATAATAAATCTTTTAAGAAAAAAACGCATGTTTTGTAGATGAATCTGTGATGTTTTTAGGAAGTTGTTCCGTATTTTACGTTCACTAGACTGATATCATTTTATGTTTAAATTAGTTTTTTTTTATTTTTAGGAATAAAAATCATTGTATCATTATTATGAACATCATTATTGTATGAAAATAAACATAAATGTGATGTAAGAAGGAAAAAACCGTAGATAGTAAAACTAGTACATTATTTTAATATTAAAGAAATTAAAGAATAAATAAAATTCGTTTTTTAAATTATGTAATTATGTTCATAACAAGGAGGTTAAAGATAGAAACCGAGTGTTCTTGGTTCCGTGTCGGATGAAAGTTGACAAAGAGCGTCTGGAAGTCACCAAAGATGATAATGTGCAAATGGTATCAATTTACCTTACTCCGACCGACTTTCTCCCTGATGCTGTGTACCACACTTTAGTGGTTGCATTTCTTGAATTGATGACGAAAGCCGACAGTGATGATCCACTAGTATATCGGAATCGTAGTGACTTCAACTTTAAAGAACATAGAGTCAGTCTAGGTGCCGTCAAAATTAACAATGCACAAGAAAAACCATATGCATTGAAGGTATATATATTCAGTATATCTATTGACATGCTCTTTTGATAATTTACAATTTTCATAAATAATTGTTAACTTTTTGGTTAAACCAGTTGACAAGTACTTCCTTGCTACGTTTCAGCTACTTTCAGTAGCCTTGGTCACGCAAATGACGTTGACATGATGTTCTGTCATTCGTCTAGTCTGATGTTCAGCTTTCTGCTGGTGTCCCCCTTTGGATGCTCGGGTGTCCCTTTTTATTAAGTCATCGTAGATGTGGCTCACACTATGACGAATGACAGAACATCATGTCAACGTCATTTGCGTGACCAAGGCTACTGAAAGTAGCTGAAACGTAGCAAGTAAGTACTTGTCAACTGGTTTAACGGAAAAGTTAACAATTATTTATTAAATGTCCATTTGAAACCAGATGAATTTTTTTGAAAATTTACATTTCTCAATTATGAATTATGTAAAAGGAAATATCATAAAATCTGGATTACTTTAATAATCACCTGCCACATCGAATGTGTCCGTTAATGTTAGCCCTACTTAAAGTTGTGAACTTAATGTTGTATTTTGTATTCAATTTAACAAAAGGTGATTCTGAAATTTGTAACGGTCCCGATCATGCTTCATGTATACATTTTTCTCTTTTTTAACAGCTTGAAATATATCGCCTACGAATCTGGAGACCTACTACAGATATTGATGACACTAACATAGCGTTGACAGTTAAACCAGAACTACAACCAAGTATCTGCATGGAGGTAATGAGCACGAAATTAACAAATTAAATAATTATAATGACATGTAATAATATATTATATCTTAAGAGAAAATGTCCGTCTCATTTTAGGTACTAAGCTACTTGAAGAAACAACTACAAACTGTCTGCACTATATACGAGGGTATCGGTTACAACCTTCGTGTATTATGCACTTTTTGTAATCCAAATAAACATCACTTACACAATCTCAAAAGGTGTTTAAACGAGAATTCGGTTGAATGTGGAAAGAATGACGCTATGGATACTGCTCATATCAAGCGTCTGTTTTTGCCCGGTACGTTTGTCTGAACATTTATTGCTTTATTTTATGTTCTCTAAAGTAACTGAATAGTATTGTTTACACTTATTTTTTGAATTTATTATAAGAATTCTATAAGGTTGGAAAGGAATTCAAAACAATAACTCTTATGTTGCTTTTTTACAAATGAATTGTTTTTTTTTACAGCTGAACAAATTACTGCCACCGAAAGAGAAAGAGAAAAGACATTTGAAACACGCATGTCTTCAACAACAGAAATAACAAGTAAGTATGTTGATTACACAGTTTCACACTTTTACTATTGGAATGATATCTGTATAAAACTATAAATAATGAAAACATTATTCAACTTTTACGTGCAATCTATTCATGACACCTAACACTAATAATTACTTACTATGATCATTATTATACACATATTGTACTATCTTACATACTGTACCAACCACTATTATTAAATACATGTATTAGAAATATTGAACTATACGTATTCATCTGACCATACATAAGTCTTTTAAAAATGAATGAGTGTTTTTAAAACATAACTTGTTTTCGAAAGTTATGAAGAACAATGTCATTGTATGTTTTCTTCTTTCTTCCAAGATTTGAGTAAAGTCTTGATAAATTAACCATCTGTTAAAATGCATTACATATACCAGCCCTAGAAATACCATTACTGTACCCTACAATTTAAAAACTAGATTATCAATAGTGATGCCAACACAACTTTCGAAACAGTTAGAAGTAGGAAAAACCAAACAAATAAGAGCAGTAAAACAGTTTCTATCATTCATTATCGTAATTATCTTTTTCATTTTCAGGAAGAAGTTGTATAGAGCCAGCAACACTGCACTATAGAGGTAGCTTTATATTTGTAATAATGGTATTGCCACAAGGTCATTTTAACGTTTGAATACCATATAATTTACCCTCTTTAAATGTGATGTGAAGTTATCTTTATCTTTAATGATTCCCACTTTTGGGTAGTTCAATGGAAGCCTGCCCCAACAATATGCGTCACACAAACACTTGTGTAGGATTCTCATCATGATTTGTGGCATATCATTTCATAAAAGAATTAAAGTTGAACATATTGCGCTGAAAATGTATTTTTATCATATAGAGTCCGTATCAGTAATCCCTACTGGTGGAAGCTCACTAAAACGTTTATATTTGAACACACTTTGAAAATGTGTTAACACTTTAGAAACTGTGATAAATGTATCCTAATCACAGATTTATTCAATTGGTTCATTGAGTCATTCACTTTAGGTTCGCAAAATAAATACAGAAAAACCGTATACAGTAGGCCTAATAGTAAACGCACTTGGCCTACTGACATATTGTCTACGCTATTTAAAAGACGGGCATAAGTAAAAATGTGTGTTTCTTTGACTATACCTTTATTCGTTTGTTTATAACAAAAGTGTATTTGTTTATAATGATACTAGTACAATGTTATTCAATATTCTTTTCTTTCTACAATGCCTTACTGCAGGATCATCTGAAGATTTTGAAAAAATCGTGGTAAACGTATCGAGCTGGTATGATGAACATGGCTCTCTTGATAAACTGAAGGTGTTATGCAAAGATCTGATAAAACCTTACAATGATCTACAGAATGCTGACTGCATAGATTTTTTCAACTTATTGAAACGATCTGGCAATGTTACCACTACCAACGTGAAAGTTCTTATTGACGCAATTAATGTCACTAGTACCAATGGTGTTTTGGAGGTCAACAAACTGTTAAAGGAGACATTCGATAAAACCAACCAGTGTATCACATCCTTCTCAACATATCGACAACACCTAATTCAGTTTGGTGACGCACTTTCGAAAGAAAATACAAGAGATCTCATTCGTTTGAAAAGTGTTCTAAAAAAACAAAGTAACAACCAATGGACTGTGATATTAGATCTTGAACAAAGGGGGATTCTAAGGGAGGATAACTTGCAATCATTTATTGCATTTTTAAAGGAGAATAACTTGACTGTTCCTGCTGAAAAGTTAGAATATAATGTTTAGCATTGATGCCGAGTATATTACCAAACTCAATGTCGGTAAATTAATCAAGTGTTTGGGTAAACAATATAAAGCTCAAAGTATTTTGAGCAAAAAAAGGTGTTATATGCCCAGACATCATCACGTCCATATTGTAGTGAATATTTTAGTTGGTTCCGAGCTTTCTCAGGCGTATATAACTCCACGCGACGTACACTGTCACTGAATGATAACTCATACAAAAAATATATTTAACTCAACTAGAACTTTTATTCCTTGTAACTCGATTAATACATCTTACTACCAGTCAAGCCTTATTTTCTTTATCATCTTTCCGTTTATCTACTTTGATCTTATTCTCTCCTCTTCTATTAATATCTATTACATTCTACTTTTATACTGGACATGCACATTTTAGGCTTCAGAGGAGGATAACATTTTCCCTCCAAAAATTATACGATATTGATTGGCTAATAATATTAGGCGGACCTGGTCTAAAGCATCCTTATCTAAACACAGAGAATCAGAACATAAATAATATGACATATGGGTACATCAAATTTGTTTTAAAGTTTAATAATGTAGACAGAGCTTTGAAGCCAGTAAATGTTATATTAATTGATTTAAATTCGCCAAATAAAAAAATCAGTTATAAAAGGCAAGGAAATATTATTCGATAACTTTCGACTAAGATTTCGGGGCTGATTGTAAAGCAAACTAGAGGGTACTCCGAGAGTGTATACTCCTGCCTACAGTATTATTTTCTTACATAAAAATATCCAACTAAAAGAAAGGTTTTTCTCTATAATTGCACTACATAGTTAATAGCAGTTTTGTCCTTCCATTTGAAAGTACCTATAGATCATTGATAATGGTGGTAAGTTAGGCGAGATTCAGATGAATACTGTTGTTTTTATGTGGAAATTATTAAGAAACACTATTCCCTTTAATATTGCACTTGGTATTCATTCAATTTTAGCCAAGTTTAATGAGATACAGACATACGGGGTAGTATCGGTATGGTATTTAAAATTCGTATATAGTATGTCAGCTGAAAAGCAATTTTTAAGAATGCGTAAAGGCCTAACTAATAATGTATATACAAAATCTTAATTAAAAGAGGTCTGATACCATTTCACTTTCTTCATTAAAAGAGGTCTGATACTATTCATGTTCTTAGTTAAAAAAATTCTGATACTGTTTCATTTTCTTCTTAGTTAAATGAAGTCTGATACCATTTTCATTTTCCTATTAATTAAAACACTTCACTTTATATTTCTGAAACAAACATTTCCTTATCACTTGGTGGTAATGCTTGCAATGATTTTGGATGCGCTTTTCTGTGTGTTCTTTAAAATGCGCGTTTTTGTTTTACTCATGCTATTCTGTAAACTTGATAAAGTTATTTTTGTAGAATAGGCCTACGTTATTTAGTACGGTAAATTAATCATAATCCTATTATTATTTACTATATAATTAATATCATGTCTGCATAGTGTAATGTTATAAGACTAGATTTATTGTAGTAAAATAGTTTAATATATAATATAGTTGTTAACAAGCAACTAATTGAGGCTAGCTTGTATAAACATTATTATTTTTTTTTAATGAAGATTTAGACAACAGTGCATCACTTTCTTATTGTGTGAAATTTAAATGTTTTTTTAATGACAGAACATACATTATCTACAGTTGTTCTAAAATTATGTTATATAAATTCAATGTTGTCGAGAAATGTGCATAATGTTAGATCTGAAAATAAATCTGCCGCATAAAGTGTGACGTCAATATTTATTTGATAATTTAAAAAGCGTCAATATACTATCTGCATTATAATAGCGGTCACAATAATTGATTCAAACATGGAATGGGTGACAGTATTAACTGGTTGTGCTTATTTAGCCATGAACTGATTGAACTTATAACATATGTTTGATTTCACACTTATTGATTGTTTAGTAATACGGATTGAGACAAAATGTTTTCTGCTAGTTATCATTCTAATCAATTAGTTGTATTATTTATTAAATTACACATATTATTATATCACATAACATAATAGTAAGATATTTCATTTACCGATTATTTGTGAAATCCTATATAGAATGGAACTTACAGTAATAAATACAATGTAAGAATGTATGTGTATGTATGATACTGTATTATTTACTTTCACTTTGTTTGCTTAACCTCTTTGTCGACGCTATCACCAGCTTATTGAATATGGTGTAATAATATCCGTTTAAAGAATATCAAAAGATTTCAAAAACTCGACAAAAAGACGCTATGCAACAAAAAAATACATTTTGAATGAAGTACATAATGGTATATCAAATTTATATAGAGCCCTCTTGCGGGCTGAATCGTTCAGAAGATATTTATACGTAGAGGGATAAGTAAGTCACGCCTACGACATAACGATCCTAATTAGTCGTAGTGCGCCATCTTGTGCTTGAAATGAAAAACGAAGATGATGGCAAGGTTTAAACAATGGCGACTGAAATTAATTACAGCTCAGCCTTACTGACAGCAGTACGTACATTAATGAATCAATGGTACAAGATGTATGAGTAATTAATTACAGCTCAGCCTTACTGACAGCAGTACATACATTAATGAATCAATGGTACAAGATGTATGAGTAATTAATTACAGCTCAGCCTTACTGACAGCAGTACATACATTAATGAATCAATGGTACAACATGTATGAGTAATTAATTACAGCTCAGCCTTACTGACAGCAGTACGTACATTAATGAATCAATGGTACAAGATGTTTGAGTAATTAATTACAGCTCAGCCTTACTGACAGCAGTACGTACATTAATGAATCAATGGTACAAGATGTATGAGTAATTAATTACAGCTCAGCCTTACTGACAGCAGTACGTACATTAATGAATCAATGGTACAAGATGTATAAGTAATTAATTACAGCTCAGCCTTACTGACAGCAGTACATACATTAATTAATCAATGGTACAACATGTATGAGTAATTAATTACAGCACAGCCTTACTGACAGTAGTACGTACATTAATGAATCAATGGTACAAGATGTATGAGTAATTAATTACAGCTCAGCCTTACTGACAGCAGTACGTACATTAATGAATAAATGGTACAACATGTATGAGTAATTAATTACAACTCAGCCTTACTGACAGTAGTACGTACATTAATGAATCAATTGTACAAGATGTATGAGTAATTAATTACAGCTCAGCCTTACTGACAGCAGTACGTACATTAATGAATCAATGGTACAACATGTATGAGTAATTAATTACAACTCAGCCTTACTGACAGCAGTACGTACATTAATGAATCAATGGTACAAGATGTATGAGTAATTAATTACAGCTCAGCCTTACTGACAGCAGTACGTACATTAATGAAACAATGGTACAACATGTATGAGTAATTAATTACAGCTCAGCCTTACTGACAGCAGTACATACATTAATGAATCAATGGTACAAGATGTATGAATAATTAATTACAGCTCAGCCTTACTGACAGCCGTACGTACATTAATGAATCAATGGTACAAGATGTATGAGTAATTAATTACAGCTCAGCCTTACTGACAGCAGTACGTACATTAATGAATCAATGGTACAACATGTATGAGTAATTAATTACAGCTCAGCCTTACTGACAGCAGTACGTACATTAATGAATCAATGGTACAAGATGTATGAGTAATTAATTACAGCTCAGCCTTACTGACAGCAGTACGTACATTAATGAATCAATGGTACAACATGTATGAGTAATTAATTACAGCTCAGCCTTACTGACAGCAGTACGTACATTAATGAATCAATGGTACAAGATGTATGAGTAATTAATTACAGCTCAGCCTTACTGACAGCAGTACGTACATTAATGAATCAATGGTACAAGATATATGAATAATTAATTACAGCTCAGCCTTACTGACAGCCGTACGTACATTAATGAATCAATGGTACAAGATGTACGAGTAATTAATTACAGCTCAGTCTTACTGACAGCAGTACGTACATTAATGAATCAATGGTACAAGATGTATGAGTAATTAATTACAGCTCAGCCTTACTGACAGCAGTACGTACATTAATGAATCAATGGTACAAGATGTATGAGTAATTAATTACAACGCAGCCTTACTGACAGCCGTACGTACATTAATGAATCAATGGTACAACATGTATGAGAAATTAATTACATCTCAGCATTACTTACAGTAGTACGTACATTAATGAATCAATTGTACAACATGTATGAGTAATTAATTACAACTCAGCCTTACTGACAGCAGTACGTACATTAATGAATCAATGGTACAACATGTATGAGTAATTAATTACAGCTCAGCCTTACTGACAGCAGTACGCACATTAATGAATCAATGGTACAAGATGTATGAGTAATTAATTACAGCTCAGCCTTACTGACAGCAGTACGTACATTAATGAATCAATGGTACAACATGTATGAGTAATTAATTACAGCTCAGCCTTACTGACAGCAGTACGCACATTAATGAATCAATGGTACAAGATGTATGAGTAATTAATTACAGCTCAGCCTTACTGACAGCAGTACGTACATTAATGAATCAATGGTACAAGATGTATGAGTAATTAATTACAGCTCAGCCTTACTGACAGCAGTACGCACATTAATGAATAAATGGTACAAGATGTATGAGTAATTAATTACAGCTCAGCCTTACTGACAGCAGTACGTACATTAATGAATCAATGGTACAACATGTATGAGTAATTAATTACAGCTCAGCTTTACTGACAGCAGTACGAGTAATTATTTACAGCTCAGCCTTACTGACAGCAGTACGTACATTAATGAATCAATGGTACAAGATGTATGAGTAATTAATTACAGCTCAGCCTTACTGACAGCAGTACGTACATTAATGAATCAATGGTACAAGATGTATGAGTAATTAATTACAGCTCAGCCTTACTGACAGTAGTACGTACATTAATGAATCAATGGTACAACATATATGAGTAATTAATTACAGCTCAGCCTTACTGACAGCAGTAAGTAAATTAATGAATCAATGGTACAACATGTATGAGTAATTAATTACAGCTCAGCCTTACTGACAGCAGTACGAGTAATTAATTACAGCTCAGCCTTACTGACAGCAGTACGTACATTAATGAATCAATGGTACAAGATGTACGAGTAATTAATTACAGCTCAGCCTTACTGACAGCAGTACGTACATTAATGAATCAATGGTACAAGATGTATGAGTAACTAATTACAGCTCAGCCTTACTGACAGCAGTACGTGCATTAACGAATCAATGGTACAACATGTATGAGTAATTAATTACAGCTCAGCCTTACTGACAGCAGTGCGTACATTAACGAATCAATGGTACAAGATGTACGAGTAATTAATTACAGCTCAGCCTTACTGACAGCAGTACGTACATTAATGAATCAATGGTACAAGATGTATGAGTAATTAATTACAGCTCAGCCTTACTGACAGCAGTACGTACATTAATGAATCAATGGTACAAGATGTATGAGTAATTAATTACAGCTCAGCCTTACTGACAGCAGTACGTACAATAATGAATCAATGGTACAACATGTATGAGTAATTAATTACAGCTCAGCCTTACTGACAGTAGTACGTACATTAATGAATCAATGGTACAACATGTATGAGTAATTAATTACAGCTCAGCCTTACTGACAGCAGTACGTACATTAATGAATCAATGGTACAACATGTATGAGTAATTAATTACAGCTCAGCCTTACTGACAGCAGTACGTACATTAATGAATCAATGGTACAAGATGTATGAGTAATTAATTACAACTCAGCCTTACATACAGCAGTACGTACATTAATGAATCAATGGTACAACATGTATGAGTAATTAATTACAGCTCAGCCTTACTGACAGCAGTACATACATTAATGAATCAATGGTACAACATGTATGAGTAATTAATTACAGCTCAGCCTTACTGACAGCAGTACATACATTAATGAATCAATGGTACAAGATGTATGAGTAATTAATTACAGCTCAGCCTTACTGACAGCAGTACGTACATTAATGAAACAATGGTACAACCTGTATGAGTAATTAATTACCGCTCAGCCTTACTGACAGCAGTACGTACATTAATGAATCAATGGCACAACAAGTATGATTAATTAATTACAGCTCAGCCTTACTGACAGTAGTACGTACATTAATGAATCAATGGTACAAGATGTATGAGTAATTAATTACAGCTCAGCCTTACTGACAGCAGTACGTACATTAATGAATCAATGGTACAAGATGTATGAGTAATTAATTACAACGCAGCCTTACTGACAGCCGTACGTACATTAATGAATCAATGGTACAACATGTATGAGAAATTAATTACATCTCAGCATTACTTACAGTAGTACGTACATTAATGAATCAATTGTACAACATGTATGAGTAATTAATTACAACTCAGCCTTACTGACAGCAGTACGTACATTAATGAATCAATGGTACAACATGTATGATTAATTAATTACAGCTCAGCCTTACTGACAGCAGTACGCACATTAATGAATCAATGGTACAAGATGTATGAGTAATTAATTACAGCTCAGCCTTACTGACAGCAGTACGTACATTAATGAATCAATGGTACAACATGTATGAGTAATTAATTACAGCTCAGCCTTACTGACAGCAGTACGCACATTAATGAATCAATGGTACAAGATGTATGAGTAATTAATTACAGCTCAGCCTTACTGACAGCAGTACGTACATTAATGAATCAATGGTACAAGATGTATGAGTAATTAATTACAGCTCAGCCTTACTGACAGCAGTACGCACATTAATGAATCAATGGTACAAGATGTATGAGTAATTAATTACAGCTCAGCCTTACTGACAGCAGTACGTACATTAATGAATCAATGGTACAACATGTATGAGTAATTAATTACAGCTCAGCCTTACTGACAGCAGTACGAGTAATTATTTACAGCTCAGCCTTACTGACAGCAGTACGTACATTAATGAATCAATGGTACAAGATGTATGAGTAATTAATTACAGCTCAGCCTTACTGACAGCAGTACGTACATTAATGAATCAATGGTACAAGATGTATGAGTAATTAATTACAGCTCAGCCTTACTGACAGTAGTACGTACATTAATGAATCAATGGTACAACATATATGAGTAATTAATTACAGCTCAGCCTTACTGACAGCAGTAAGTAAATTAATGAATCAATGGTACAACATGTATGAGTAATTAATTACAGCTCAGCCTTACTGACAGCAGTACGAGTAATTAATTACAGCTCAGCCTTACTGACAGCAGTACGTACATTAATGAATCAATGGTACAAGATGTACGAGTAATTAATTACAGCTCAGCCTTACTGACAGCAGTACGTACATTAATGAATCAATGGTACAAGATGTATGAGTAACTAATTACAGCTCAGCCTTACTGACAGCAGTACGTACATTAACGAATCAATGGTACAACATGTATGAGTAATTAATTACAGCTCAGCCTTACTGACAGCAGTGCGTACATTAACGAATCAATGGTACAAGATGTACGAGTAATTAATTACAGCTCAGCCTTACTGACAGCAGTACGTACATTAATGAATCAATGGTACAAGATGTATGAGTAATTAATTACAGCTCAGCCTTACTGACAGCAGTACGTACATTAATGAATCAATGGTACAAGATGTATGAGTAATTAATTACAGCTCAGCCTTACTGACAGCAGTACGTACAATAATGAATCAATGGTACAACATGTATGAGTAATTAATTACAGCTCAGCCTTACTGACAGTAGTACGTACATTAATGAATCAATGGTACAACATGTATGAGTAATTAATTACAGCTCAGCCTTACTGAAAGCAGTACGTACAATAATGAATCAATGGTACAACATGTATGAGTAATTAATTACAGCTCAGCCTTACTGACAGCAGTACGTACATTAATGAATCAATGGTACAAGATGTATGAGTAATTAATTACAACTCAGCCTTACATACAGCAGTACGTACATTAATGAATCAATGGTACAACATGTATGAGTAATTAATTACAGCTCAGCCTTACTGACAACAGTACATACATTAATGAATCAATGGTACAACATGTATGAGTAATTAATTACAGCTCAGCCTTACTGACAGCAGTACATACATTAATGAATCAATGGTACAAGATGTATGAGTAATTAATTACAGCTCAGCCTTACTGACAGCAGTACGTACATTAATGAAACAATGGTACAACATGTATGAGTAATTAATTACCGCTCAGCCTTACTGACAGCAGTACGTACATTAATTAATCAATGGCACAACAAGTATGAGTAATTAATTACAGCTCAGCCTTACTGACAGTAGTACGTACATTAATGAATCAATGGTACAAGATGTATGAGTAATTAATTACAGCGCAGCCTTACTGACAGCAGTACGTACATTAATGAATCAATGGTACAAGATGTATGAGTAATTAATTACAGCTCAGCCTTACTGACAGCAGTACGTACATTAATGAATCAATGGTACAAGATGTATGAGTAATTAATTACAGCTCAGCCTTACTGACAGCAGTACGTACATTAATGAATCAATGGTACAACATGTATGAGTAATTAATTACAGCGCAGCCTTACTGACAGCAGTACGTACATTAATGAATCAATGGTACGAGATGTATGAGTAATTAATTACAGCGCAGCCTTACTGACAGCAGTACGTACATTAATGAATCAATGGTACAAGATGTATGAGTAATTAATTACAGCTCAGCCTTACTGACAGCAGTACGTACATTAATGAATCAATGGTACAAGATGTATGAGTAATTAATTACAGCGCAGCCTTACTGACAGCAGTACGTACATTAATGAATCAATGGTACAAGATGTATGAGTAATTAATTACAGCTCAGCCTTACTGACAACAGTACGTATATTAATGAATCAATGGTACAAGATGTATGAGTAATTAATTACAGCTCAGCCTTACTGACAGCAGTACGTACATTAATGAATCAATGGTACAACATGTATGGGTAATTAATTACAACTCAGCCTTACTGACAGCAGTACGTACATTAATGAATCAATGGTACATGATGTATGAGTAATTAATTACAGCTCAGCCTTACTGACAGCAGTACGTACATTAATGAATCAATGGTACAAGATGTATGAGTAATTAATTACAGCTCAGGTTACTAACAGCAGTACGTACATTAATGAATAAATGGTACAAGATGTATGAGTAAGTAATTACAGCGCAGCCTTACTGACAGCAGTACGTACATTAATGAATCAATGGTACAAGATGTATGAGTAATTAATTACAGCTCAGCCTTACTGACAGCAGTACGTACATTAATGAATCAATGGTACAAGATGTATGAGTAATTAATTAGAACTCAGCCTTACTGACAGCAGTACGTACATTAATGAATCAAAGGTACAAGATGTATGAGTAATTAATTACAGCGCAGCCTTACTGACAGCAGTACGTACATTAATGAATCAATGGTACAAGATGTATGAGTAATTAATTACAGCGCAGCCTTACTGACAGTAGTACTTACATTAATGAATCAATGGTACAAGATGTATGAGTAATTAATTACAGCTCAGCCTTACTGACAGCAGTACGTACATTAATGAATCAATGGTACAAGATGTATGAGTAATTAATTACATCTCAGCCTTACTGACAGCAGTACGTACATTAACGATTCAATGGTACACGGATGGTACAAGATGTATGAGTAATTAATTACAGCTCAGCCTTACTGACAGCAGTACGTACATTAATGAATCAGTGGTACAAGATGTATGAGTAATTGATTACAGCTCAGCCTTACTGAAAGTACGTACATTAATGAATCTATGGTACAATATGTATGAGTAATTAATTACAGCTCAGCCTTATTGACAGCAGTACGTACATTAATGAATCAATAGTACAACATGTATGAGTAATTAATTACAGCTCAGCCTTACTGACAGCAGTGCGTACATTAACGAATCAATGGTACAAGATGTATGAGTAATTAATTACAGCTCAGCCTTACTGACAGCAGTACGTACATTAATGAATCAATGGTACAAGATGTATGAGTAATTGATTACAGCTCAGCCTTACTGACAGCAGTACGTACATTAATGAATCAATGGCACAACAAGTATGAGTAATTAATTACAGCTCAGCCTTACTGACAACAGTACGTATATTAATGAATCAATGGTACAAGATGTATGAGTAATTAATTACAGCTCAGCCTTACTGACAGCAGTACGTACATTAATGAATCAATGGTACAAGATGTACGAGTAATTAATTACAGCTCAGCCTTACTGACAGCAGTACGTACATTAACGAATCAATGGTACAACATGTATGAGTAATTAATTACAGCTCAGCCTTACTGACAGTAGTACGTACATTAACGAATCAATGGTACAACATGTATGAGTAATTAATTACAGCTCGGCCTTACTGACAGCAGTACGTACATTAATGAATCAATGGTACAACATGTATGAGTAATTAATTACAGCTCAGCCTTACTGACAGCAGTACGTACATTAATGAATCAATGGTACAAGATGTATGAGTAATTAATTACAGCTCAGCCTTACTGACAGCAGTACGTACATTAACGAATCAATGGTACAAGATGTATGAGTAATTAATTACAGCTCAGCCTTACTGACAGCAGTACGTACATTAATGAATCAATGGTACAAGATGTATGAGTAATTAATTACATCTCAGCCTTACTGACAGCAGTACGTACATTAACGAATCAATGGTACACATATGGTACAAGATGTATGAGTAATTAATTACAGCTCAGCCTTACTGACAGCAGTACGTACATTAATGAATCAATAGTACAAGATGTATGAGTAATTAAGTACTGCTCAGCCTTACTGACAGCAGTACGTACATTAATGAATCAATGGTACAAGATGTATGAGTAATTAATTACAGCGCAGCCATACTGACAGCAGTACGTACATTAATGAATCAATGGTACAAGATGTATGAGTAATTAATTACAGCGCAGCCTTACTGACAGTAGTACGTACATTAATGAATCAATGGTACAAGATGTATGAGTAATTAATTACAGCTCAGCCTTACTGACAGCAGTACGTACGTTAATGAATCAATGGTACAAGATGTATGAGTAATTAATTACAGCGCAGCCTTACTGACAGCAGTACGTACACTAATGAATCAATGGTACAAAATGTATGAGTAATTAATTACAGCGCAGCCTTACTGACAGTAGTACGTACATTAATGAATCAATGGTACAAGATGTTTGAGTAATTAATTACAGCTCAGCCTTACTGACAGCAGTACGTACATTAATGAATCAATGGTACAAGATGTATGAGTAATTAATTACAGCACAGCCTTACTGACAGCAGTACCTACATTAATGAATCAATGGTACAAGATGTATGAGTAATTAATTACAGCTCAGCCTTACTGACAGCAGTACGTACATTAATGAATCAATGGTACAATATGTATGAGTAATTAATTACAGCGCAGCCTTACTGACAGCAGTACGTACATTAATGAATCAATGGTACAAGATGTATGAGTAATTAATTACAGCTCAGCCTTACTGACAGCAGTACGTAAATTAATGAATCAATGGTGCAAGATGTATGAGTAATTAATTACAGCGCAGCCTTACTGACAGCAGTACGTACATTAATGAATCAATGGTACAAGATGTATGAGTAATTAATTACAGCTCAGCCTTACTGACAGCAGTACGTACATTAATGAATCAATGGTACAAGATGTATGAGTAATTAATTACATCTCAGCCTTACTGACAGCAGTACGTACATTAACGAATCAATGGTACACAGATGGTACAAGATGTATGAGTAATTAATTACAGCTCAGCCTTACTGACAGCAGTACGTACATTAATGAATCAATAGTACAAGATGTATGAGTAATTAATTACAGCTCAGCCTTACTGACAGCAGTACGTACATTAATGAATCAATGGTACAACATGTATGAGTAATTAATTACAGCTCAGCCTTACTGACAGCAGTACGTACATTAATGAATCAATAGTACAAGATGTATGAGTAATTAATTACAGCTCAGCCTTACTGACAGCAGTACGTACATTAATGAATCAATAGTACAAGATGTATGAGTAATTAATTACAGCTCAGCCTTACTGACAGCAGTACGTACATTAATGAATCAATGGTACAAGATGTATGAGTAATTGATTAAAACTCAGCCTTACTGACAGCAGTACGTACCTTAATGAATCAATGGTACAAGATGTATGAGTAATTAATTACAGCTCAGCCTTACTGACAGCAGTACGTACATTAATGAATCAATGGTACAATATGTATGAGTAATTAATTACAGCGCAGCCTTACTGACAGCAGTACGTACATTAATGAATCAATGGTACAAGATGTATGAGTAATTAATTACAGCTCAGCCTTACTGACAGCAGTACGTACATTAATGAATCAATGGTACAAGATGTATGAGTAATTAATTACAGCTCAGCCTTACTGACAGCAGTACGTACATTAATGAATCAATGGTACAACATGTATGAGTAATTAATTACAGCTCAGCCTTACTGACAGCAGTACGTACATTAATGAATCAATGGTACAAGATGTATGAGTAATTAATTACAGCTCAGCCTTACTGACAGCAGTACGTACATTAATGAAACAATGGTACAACATGTATGAGTAATTAATTACCGCTCAGCCTTACTGACAGCAGTACGTACATTAATGAATCAATGGCACAACAAGTATGAGTAATTAATTACAGCTCAGCCTTACTGACAGTAGTACGTACATTAATGAATCAATGGTACAAGATGTATGAGTAATTAATTACAGCTCAGCCTTACTGACAGCAGTACGTACATTAATGAATCAATGGTACAAGATGTATGAGTAATTAATTACAGCTCAGCCTTACTGACAACAGTACGTAATTTAATGAATCAATGGTACAAGATGTATGAGTAATTAATTACAGCTCAGCCTTACTGACAGCAGTACGTACATTAATGAATCAATGGTACAAGATGTATGAGTAATTAATTACAGCTCAGCCTTACTGACAGCAGTACGTACATTAATGAATCAATGGTACAAGATGTATGAGTAATTAATTACAGCTCAGCCTTACTGACAGCAGTACGTACATTAATGAATCAATGGTACAAGATGTATGAGTAATTAATTACAGCGCAGCCTTACTGACAGCAGTACGTACATTAACGAATCAATGGTACAAGATGTATGAATAATTAATTACAGCTCAGCCTTACTGACAGCAGTACGTACATTAATGAATCAATGGTACAAGATGTATGAGTAAGTAATTACATCTCAGCCTTACTGACAGCAGTACGCACATTAACGAATCAATGGTACACAGATGGTACAAGATGTATGAGTAAGTAATTACATCTCAGCCTTACTGACAGCAGTACGTACATTAATGAATCAATAGTACAAGATGTATGAGTAATTAATTACAGCGCAGCCTTACTGACAGTAGTACGTACATTAATGAATCAATGGTACAAGATGTATGAGTAATTAATTACAGCTCAGCCTTACTGACAGCAGTACGTACGTTAATGAATCAATGGTACAAGATGTATGAGTAATTAATTACAGCGCAGCCTTACTGACAGCAGTACGTACATTAATGAATCAATGGTACAAGATGTATGAGTAATTAATTACAGCGCAGCTTTACTGACAGTAGTACGTACATTAATGAATCAATGGTACAAGATGTATGAGTAATTAATTACAGCTCAGCCTTACTGACAGCAGTACGTACATTAATGAATCAATGGTACAAGATGTATGAGTAATTAATTACAGCTCAGCCTTACTGACAGCAGTACGTACATTAATGAATCAATGGTACAAGATGTATGAGTAATTAATTACAGCTCGGCCTTACTGACAGCAGTACGTACATTAATGAATAAATGGTACAACATGTATGAGTAATTAAATACAGCTCAGCCTTACTGACAGCAGTACGTACATTAATGAATCAATGGTACAAGATGTATGAGTAATTAATTACAGCTCAGCCTTACTGACAGCAGTACGTACATTAACGAATCAATGGTACAAGATGTATGAGTAATTAATTACAGCTCAGCCTTACTGACAGCAGTACGTACATTAATGAATCAATGGTACAAGATGTATGAGTAATTAATTACATCTCAGCCTTACTGACAGCAGTACGTACATTAACGAATCAATGGTACACATATGGTACAAGATGTATGAGTAATTAATTACATCTCAGCCTTACTGACAGCAGTACGTACATTAACGAATCAATGGTACACATATGGTACAAGATGTATGAGTAATTAATTACAGCTCAGCCTTACTGACAGCAGTACGTACATTAATGAATCAATAGTACAAGATGTATGAGTAATTAAGTACAGCTCAGCCTTACTGACAGCAGTACGTACATTAATGAATCAATGGTACAAGATGTATGAGTAATTAATTACAGCGCAGCCATACTGACAGCAGTACGTACATTAATGAATCAATGGTACAAGATGTATGAGTAATTAATTACAGCGCAGCCTTATTGACAGTAGTACGTACATTAATGAATCAATGGTACAAGATGTATGAGTAATTAATTACAGCTCAGCCTTACTGACAGCAGTACGTACGTTAATGAATCAATGGTACAAGATGTATGAGTAATTAATTACAGCGCAGCCTTACTGACAGCAGTACGTACACTAATGAATCAATGGTACAAAATGTATGAGTAATTAATTACAGCGCAGCCTTACTGACAGTAGTACGTACATTAATGAATCAATGGTACAAGATGTTTGAGTAATTAATTACAGCTCAGCCTTACTGACAGCAGTACGTACATTAATGAATCAATGGTACAAGATGTATGAGTAATTAATTACAGCGCAGCCTTACTGACAGCAGTACGTACATTAATGAATCAATGGTACAAGATGTATGAGTAATTAATTACAGCTCAGCCTTACTGACAGCAGTACGTACATTAATGAATCAATGGTACAATATGTATGAGTAATTAATTACAGCGCAGCCTTACTGACAGCAGTACGTACATTAATGAATCAATGGTACAAGATGTATGAGTAATTAATTACAGCTCAGCCTTACTGACAGCAGTACGTAAATTAATGAATCAATGGTGCAAGATGTATGAGTAATTAATTACAGCGCAGCCTTACTGACAGCAGTACGTACATTAATGAATCAATGGTACAAGATGTATGAGTAATTAATTACAGCTCAGCCTTACTGACAGCAGTACGTACATTAATGAATCAATGGTACAAGATGTATGAGTAATTAATTACATCTCAGCCTTACTGACAGCAGTACGTACATTAACGAATCAATGGTACACAGATGGTACAAGATGTATGAGTAATTAATTACAGCTCAGCCTTACTGACAGCAGTACGTACATTAATGAATCAATAGTACAAGATGTATGAGTAATTAATTACAGCTCAGCCTTACTGACAGCAGTACGTACATTAATGAATCAATGGTACAACATGTATGAGTAATTAATTACAGCTCAGCCTTACTTACAGCAGTACGTACATTAATGAATCAATAGTACAAGATGTATGAGTAATTAATTACAGCTCAGCCTTACTGACAGCAGTACGTACATTAATGAATCAATGGTACAAGATGTATGAGTAATTAATTACAGCTCAGCCTTACTGACAGCAGTACGTACATTAATGAATCAATGGTACAAGATGTATGAGTAATTGATTAAAACTCAGCCTTACTGACAGCAGTACGTACATTAATGAATCAATGGTACAAGATGTATGAGTAATTAATTACAGCTCAGCCTTACTGACAGCAGTACGTACATTAATGAATCAATGGTACAATATGTATGAGTAATTAATTACAGCGCAGCCTTACTGACAGCAGTACGTACATTAATGAATCAATGGTACAAGATGTATGAGTAATTAATTACAGCTCAGCCTTACTGACAGCAGTACGTACATTAATGAATCAATGGTACAAGATGTATGAGTAATTAATTACAGCTCAGCCTTACTGACAGCAGTACGTACATTAATGAATCAATGGTACAACATGTATGAGTAATTAATTACAGCTCAGCCTTACTGACAGCAGTACGTACATTAATGAATCAATGGTACAAGATGTATGAGTAATTAATTACAGCTCAGCCTTACTGACAGCAGTACGTACATTAATGAAACAATGGTACAACATGTATGAGTAATTAATTACCGCTCAGCCTTACTGACAGCAGTACGTACATTAATGAATCAATGGCACAACAAGTATGAGTAATTAATTACAGCTCAGCCTTACTGACAGTAGTACGTACATTAATGAATCAATGGTACAAGATGTATGAGTAATTAATTACAGCTCAGCCTTACTGACAGCAGTACGTACATTAATGAATCAATGGTACAAGATGTATGAGTAATTAATTACAGCTCAGCCTTACTGACAACAGTACGTAATTTAATGAATCAATGGTACAAGATGTATGAGTAATTAATTACAGCTCAGCCTTACTGACAGCAGTACGTACATTAATGAATCAATGGTACAACATGTATGGGTAATTAATTACAACTCAGCCTTACTGACAGCAGTACGTACATTAATGAATCAATGGTACATGATGTATGAGTAATTAATTACAGCTCAGCCTTACTGCCAGCAGTACGTACATTAATGAATCAATGGTACAAGATGTATGAGTAATTAATTACAGCTCAGCCTTACTGACAGTAGTACGTACATTAATGAATCAATGGTACAACATATATGAGTAATTAATTACAGCTCAGCCTTACTGACAGCAGTACGTACATTAATGAATCAATGGTACAAGATGTATGAGTAATTAATTACAGCTCAGCCTTACTGACAGCAGTACGTACATTAATGAATCAATGGTACAAGATGTACGAGTAATTAATTACAGCTCAGCCTTACTGACAGCAGTACGTACATTAATTTTTTTTTTTTTTATTTTTTTTATTTCATACTCATCCAACAGCGAGTAACCCGCCAATTACAGGATGGATAAACTATTTAAAATTTCACAAGACAAACAAATACACAAGATGCTCTACATAAACAAAGACTTATTATTAAGTCTTTGGGAGTGGAGTTGTAAATTGTCATGAGAAAAAAACCCTGACATATGACAGGACTTGAACCTAGGACCCTTAGATTGGTAGCCAAGCATCATAATCACCAAGCCACAGCTCCACTCCTGTACAACATGTATGAGTAATTAATTACAGCTCAGCCTTACTGACAGCAGTACGTACATTAATGAATCAATGGTACAACATGTATGAGTAATTAATTACAGCTCAGCCTTACTGACAGCAGTACGTACATTAACGAATCAATGGTACAAGATGTATGAGTAATTAATTACAGCTCAGCCTTACTGACAGCAGTACGTACATTAATGAATCAATGGTACAAGATGTATGAGTAATTAATTACAGCTCAGCCTTACTGACAGCAGTACGTACATTAATGAATCAATGGTACAAGATGTATGAGTAATTAATTACAGGTCAGCCTTACTGACAGCAGTACGTACATTAATGAATCAATGGTACAACATGTATGAGTAATTAATTACAGCTCAGCCTTACTGACAGCAGTACGTACATTAATGAATCAATGGTACAACATGTATGAGTAATTAATTACAGCTCAGCCTTACTGACAGCAGTACGTACATTAATGGATCAATGGTACAAGATGTATGAGTAATTAATTACAGCTCAGCCTTACTGACAGCAGTACGTACATTAATGAATCAATGGTACAAGATGTACGAGTAATTAATTACAGCTCAGCCTTACTGACAGCAGTACGTACATTAATGAATCAATGGTACAACATGTATGAGTAATTAATTACAGCTCAGCCTTACTGACAGCAGTGCGTACATTAACGAATCAATGGTACAAGATGTATGAGTAATTAAATACAGCTCAGCCTTACT
Organism: Antedon mediterranea; assembly: GCF_964355755.1. Lineage (NCBI taxonomy): Eukaryota > Metazoa > Echinodermata > Crinoidea > Comatulida > Antedonidae > Antedon > Antedon mediterranea. Next base: position 12,367,286 of record NC_092672.1, on the reverse strand, counting down.
GACAGCAGTACGTACATTAATGAATCAATGGTACAAGATGTATGAGTAATTGATTACAGCTCAGCCTTACTGACAGCAGTACGTACATTAATGAATCAATGGTACAAGATGTACGAGTAATTAATTACAGCTCAGCCTTACTGACAGCAGTACGTACATTAACGAATCAATGGTACAACATGTATGAGTAATTAATTACAGCTCAGCCTTACTGACAGTAGTACGTACATTAACGAATCAATGGTACAACATGTATGAGTAATTAATTACAGCTCGGCCTTACTGACAGCAGTACGTACATTAATGAATCAATGGTACAACATGTATGAGTAATTAATTACAGCTCAGCCTTACTGACAGCAGTACGTACATTAATGAATCAATGGTACAAGATGTATGAGTAATTAATTACAGCTCAGCCTTACTGACAGCAGTACGTACATTAATGAATCAATGGTACAAGATGTATGAATAATTAATTACAGCTCAGCCTTACTGACAGCAGTACGTACATTAATGAATCAATGGTACAACATGTATGAGTAATTAATTACAGCTCAGCCTTACTGACAGCAGTACGTACATTAATGAATCAATGGTACAAGATGTATGAGTAATTAATTACAGCTCAGCCTTACTGACAGCAGTACGCACATTAATGAATCAATGGTACAAGATGTATGAGTAATTAATTACAGCTCAGCCTTACTGACAGCAGTACGTACATTAATGAATCAATGGTACAACATGTATGAGTAATTAATTACAGCTCAGCCTTACTGACAGCAGTACGTACATTAATGAATCAATGGTACAAGATGTATGAGTAATTAATTACAGCGCAGCCTTACTGACAGCAGTACGTACATTAACGAATCAATGGTACAAGATGTATGAATAATTAATTACAGCTCAGCCTTACTGACAGCAGTACGTACATTAATGAATCAATGGTACAAGATGTATGAGTAAGTAATTACATCTCAGCCTTACTGACAGCAGTACGTACATTAACGAATCAATGGTACACAGATGGTACAAGATGTATGAGTAAGTAATTACATCTCAGCCTTACTGACAGCAGTACGTACATTAATGAATCAATAGTACAAGATGTATGAGTAATTAATTACAGCGCAGCCTTACTGACAGTAGTACGTACATTAATGAATCAATGGTACAAGATGTATGAGTAATTAATTACAGCTCAGCCTTACTGACAGCAGTACGTACGTTAATGAATCAATGGTACAAGATGTATGAGTAATTAATTACAGCGCAGCCTTACTGACAGCAGTACGTACATTAATGAATCAATGGTACAAGATGTATGAGTAATTAATTACAGCGCAGCCTTACTGACAGTAGTACGTACATTAATGAATCAATGGTACAAGATGTATGAGTAATTAATTACAGCTCAGCCTTACTGACAGCAGTACGTACATTAATGAATCAATGGTACAAGATGTATGAGTAATTAATTACAGCTCAGCCTTACTGACAGCAGTACGTACATTAATGAATCAATGGTACAAGATGTATGAGTATTTAATTACAGCGCAGCCTTACTGACAGTAGTACGTACATTAATGAATCAATGGTACAAGATGTATGAGTAATTAATTACAGCTCAGCCTTACTGACAGCAGTACGTACATTAATGAATCAATGGTACAACATGTATGAGTAATTAATTACAGCTCAGCCTTACTGACAGCAGTACGTACATTAATGAATCAATGGTACAAGATGTATGAGTAATTAATTACATCTCAGCCTTACTGACAGCAGTACGTACATTAATGAATCAATGGTACAAGATGTATGAGTAATTAATTACAGCTCAGCCTTACTGACAGCAGTACGTATATTAATGAATCAATGGTACAAGAAGTATGAGTAATTAATTACAGCGCAGCCTTACTGACAGCAGTACGTACATTAATGAATCAATGGTACAAGATGTATGAGTAATTAATTACAGCTCAGCCTTACTGACAGCAGTACGTACATTAATGAATCAATGGTACAATATGTATGAGTAATTAATTACAGCGCAGCCTTACTGACAGCAGTACGTACATTAATGAATCAATGGTACAAGATGTATGAGTAATTAATTACAGCTCAGCCTTACTGACAGCAGTACGTACATTAATGAATCAATGGTACAAGATGTATGAGTAATTAATTACAGCTTAGCCTTACTGACAGCAGTACGTACATTAATGAATCAATGGTACAAGATGTATGAGTAATTAATTACATCTCAGCCTTACTGACAGCAGTACGTACATTAACGAATCAATGGTACACAGATGGTACAAGATGTATGAGTAATTAATTACAGCTCAGCCTTACTGACAGCAGTACGTACATTAATGAATCAATAGTACAAGATGTATGAGTAATTAATTACAGCTCAGCCTTACTGACAGCAGTACGTACATTAACGAATCAATGGTACAACATGTATGAGTAATTAATTACAGCTCAGCCTTACTGACAGCAGTACGTACATTAATGAATCAATGGTACAAGATGTATGAGTAATTGATTAAAACTCAGCCTTACTGACAGCAGTACGTACATTAATGAATCAATGGTACAAGATGTATGAGTAATTAATTACAGCTCAGCCTTACTGACAGCAGTACGTACATTAATGAATCAATGGTACAAGATGTATGAGTAATTAATTACAGCGCAGCCTTACTGACAGCAGTACGTACATTAATGAATCAATGGTACAAGATGTATGAGTAATTAATTACAGCTCAGCCTTACTGACAGCAGTACGTACATTAATGAATCAATGGTACAAGATGTATGAGTAATTAATTACAGCTCAGCCTTACTGACAGCAGTACGTACATTAATGAATCAATGGTACAAGATGTATGAGTAATTAATTACAGCTCAGCCTTACTGACAGTACGTACATTAATGAATCAATGGTACAACATGTGTGAGTAATTGAACTAAATAAAATTTGTCTGGAAATTATGTTCAATAAATATACACATATCTATTTATTATTATATTATATTTAAAATATATGGTATGTATTTCACACAAATGAAGAATCTTTTTGAAGAACAATTTCTTTTTACTTGAAAATTAAAATTAAACTTGAACCTAAACTAAATGTCAATTTCTTATTTTAACCACTTGACACATAAAACGTATGATAATCGATTATAGTACGTTAACGCCCGACACACAGTAATTGTTTTTGTTTTTCATAGGTGTTCTTAGAAAATGTATCAAACATTTAATTTAACGGTGCTTATTTAACAATATACCTATAAAAAACAGTTGTCTTTCTTTTCCTGTATGTGTTTGGTCTTTACAATATCAGCTTAGTCATTTGTTAAACCCATTGAGTTGAAATTAATATATTCCACAGTAATACTGTAGTGTGTTTCGATTCACTGAGATTTCACCTATATTATTTGTTTTGCTGCCTTTTGTATTGGAACAAAATACCTGTTAGCTAATCTCTGATCTATTTCTATAAAGTGCGAATGGTAATGCAATGCAGTTACGACCCACATGTAATTGAGTGTTTTAGGGCATAAAAAACAGTTCGAGTTTAAAGGTCATGTACACATTTTGTTACAGTACTAGACTAGACTTGTACTTCAGATCAAGAACAAATGTTAGTAAAAAATGTTTTTTTCTTTTAAATGTAAATTAAATGAGAGGTACATGTGTACATGATTGGATACATATAGGTTACCTTAGTTAACAAGATGACTATTACTGATTCATTTAAAAAAGTGTTTTATTAACCATTTAAATACTCTTAAGGTCGTACTTTATGCTTGATTTCTTATTTTTATGTACATTCTAATTTTTTATTAAATTATTTTTCTCAAACATAATATTTCTCTTTAAAAATTTTCTTATTCACAAAGTTCTTTTTACTGAAAACATGGATTAAATTGATTTCATAATTATTATTATTCAATATTTTATAAAAAAAAACTTAGATTATTGACACTGAGTTATCTCCACTTTAAAGTAGCAATGTATTATGATTATTCTAAATGTTCTTTAAATCAGGCCTACTCATAATATTATCAAACTTGTTTTAAATGTTACCTTTGCATCATTTTCTCCATTAAAATAAATGAACCAAGCACTCTATTACCAATGCTAATAATAACGTACTCTCTATCAGGAAATTGAGTAAGAATTAAAAATCAAAGGCTGTTTTATTGGAATTCTAGCTATTCGTCTCATAGTAGACCTACCTCTTTCTGCTTCGATAAACTTCTTTTTAATATTAACAATACATTGAGTACAATATAGTTCGGTACCTAGTATTGTTATTCGACCCCTATTATGGACTTTATTGTAATTCAGATCTACTACCTGTTGTGTTTATTCAGCATGCCATTTCCAGTCTCCTTTTATGTTTTTGAGCGAAAAAATATACTCTGTATTCTCTATACCGATCTAGTCAAAAAACAATGTTATTGATATTGTTCAAGTCGTACACATACACGGCAACATTATTTTAAATCTTTTAAAAGATTTAAAATTAGGAATACTCATATTTACTTATAAGATGAATGGTAAGTATTTATTTTATTTAAATCACACACTCTATTGTAAATTTTGTTTTGCATTCCTTTGTAAGCAGAGAAAAGCAGGTGCGTAGACGACGAACACATTGATACATTATATATTACGTTTTGAAAGAATGAATAAACGTCATTTAAATGTTTATAAAACATACTGAAACATTACTAAATGAATTTCCACCTGTTTTGAACGTAATGTTATAGGCCTACTAAATTCAAAATAGAGCAAAACAATGTATTACTTAGCCAAGTAGGCATAATCGGTGAAACTTATCATAAACAGATAATGGACAGTAAAATAAAAATTACAGTTTCTTATAGATTGGTGAGCCTAAACTGTCCCCTAGAGGACCGTGTAATTTGAAATGCTTTCGTATCTTACCTTTCGTAAGTAGATCCGTTAAACGAAAACATTTCTCAAAACACTAAATCAATATATTTTATAAACAATTTTATAATTATAAATAAATCACAATATATTCAATTTTACAGTAGATGACCTTTAGATTATCCCACAGGATGTTCGTTATAGTTTAGAGTTAAATTATAATTATTAAATTGTTTCTAAAAATACATACAACAATTGATTGTAAATAATGTCGTCCATTTGGTACGGTTGGTTATATAATTTAGTTACCGAGAATTGAATCAAAATATTGAATTAAATTAAGTCGAAGAAGAAACGAATTCTGCTTATTGCAACACGGTACTCACCGATTTCTTGTCTTGACACTTAATGAATTCAGGATGGTACCTTCACAAATATAACATTCGTATCAAATAACCGATCATCAATTTATTATTAAATATACGTTTCGATCAGTTGGAACCAATTGGACATATTCTGACATCCAAACTTATACAACACATCAATTAAGTTAAGTAAGTCGTGTTCGTGCCACGCTTTTTGTGAATAATAATACCATTACCGTACGTAACTTATACTAGTGTCTGGTACTGACCGTGGTGTTGTCTTATCAGGCTATACATTCAGAAGATCTGTTGTCAAAAAGTCACATTTGTGAAAACAACCATATTTGTGTAAACATGTTGCCTTCAAATGTGCAAACAACGACATTTGTGCAAACATGGAGCTCTCAAATGTGCAAATCTGTAAAAATGTATAGTCCACTAATGTGCAAACATCACGCCGTGTGGAGCCGTGAAATGTGCAAAAAGTCACATTTGTGCAAACAACCACATTTGTGCAAACATTTTACCTTCAAATGTGCAAACAACCACATTTGTGCAAACATTTTACCTTCAAATGTGCAAATCTGTAAAAATTCATAACCCGCAAATGTGCAAACAACCACATTTGTACGTGCAAACATTTTACCTTCAAATGTGCAGACAACCACATTTGTGTAAACAACCACATTTGTGTAAACATTTTACCTTCAAATGTGCAAATCTGTAAAAATTCATAACCTGCAAATGTGCAAACACCACGCCGTTAAATGTAAAAACGATCAGTTTTGACGTTTAATGTGCAAAAGGTATTCTAAAAATGTGCAAAGCATTTCTTCAACCAAACTCCTATTCCATTTTATATTTTGGGTTCGTAGGTCTTTCAGAGTAGAAATAACAATAGGAAAAAGAGTATAATAAATTTAAAATGTTCAATATTATAAAACTTAATTTATACTGTTGTATTTTATTATAATCAAAGGCTCTAAAAAGGCTCTCAATTAAAGTCGGCCCCAAGTCAACTCGCCCTCAAGTCAACTTGGCCTCAAGTCAACTCGGCCTCACGTCAACTCGGCCAAAAACTAATCGGTCAACACGGCCACATTAAAGTATGGAACGCAAAAAGTGCAAATAAATAGGACTGATATAATAAACAAATGTGCAAATTATTTTCTTCAACCAAAATCAGTCTAATGAACAGAAGAAAATAATAGAGACCAAGTACGCATGTTACAGAGATAAATAATAGTAATAATTATATTAGTAATAATATTAAGAGTAGTAATCATAATAATTGTAGAAATAATAATAAGAATAGTAATCTATATATAAATTATGGTTAATTCTGACATAGGTGAGCACAATGCAAAAACTTCGGTACAAATCTCCGCCTTGGATACCTACCTTATCTATCCGAGATGTACCGCGAAACGTAGATTTGATAACATTAGTGTGCACGCCAACGCTATTGTTCCATTTTATATCTTAGGAAGATATTATAAAGAGTTTTTTAACAACATTTATGATTTCAACATTGGATTTTCCTCTCAATTTCAATTCTTCCCGGTCAAAGTAATTTCCGGGTTTAAGATAAGTTCACCTTAGTTTCAAATATTTTCTCTCTTTTATACACAAGGGAGCAGTTAAAATAATAGATTTGACCCTAAAGGTGACTGGAAACAGGCACTTTCCATCAATCAATACAGTGTCCCTTTGGAAGACGAAAAAAAAATCGAGTGAAATCCCGATAGCTGAGTTTTATTGAGTAAGCTTGCAGGAATAACTGTAGGCTATCTTCCTGTGTCCCGTTAGGACCGAGATGTCTGCCCATGTTGCAAGCCGTAATGTCTTCTTTCTTGGGCCCACTCTGTCACGGCAGTTAGTTTCAAAAGATGATTAAATTAAATAATGTATTAATAATTATTAGGATGGTATTCATTTGAATAAACGCCTCTCCAATAAAACATCACTTTGAATAATAACCCCCCCCCCCCCCCACAACCCAACTATCTAATAAACGTCCATCCACATATTTATAATAACACAATTATACTATTTGTAGTAGAATTCACCGCACTGTTATCTGCAATTTACCAAGCATTTGTTATTCTTTTTTACCAATTTTCATATCTATGAGAGGATTTCATTTGATTATAAATGTTACCATATTATTAGAACTAAAAAATTTAACATATATCCCTCGAATAAGCACCTCCCTCAAATGACCTCCGCCTCCCCAAAGGGCCCTACCAAACAATAAAAACTATACTTTAAAATGTTATTAATCATCTAAAACACTGTGAAACAAAGTAGTTCAGTTTTACGAATGCCAAGCATTTTCAATAATGGTAACCGACAGAAAATGTATAAGGAGAACATTATCATTCCGAGAACCATTGTCTACACTTCCTAGAGGGGGAGCGAGCGAAGCGAGCTCACCCTCTAGTAATAATAATTGTAGTAATAGTTGGGATCTTTTCAGGCTTCTTTATTTCTTTTATTATCGAAATTAAATGTATATATATATATGTTTAATTGGTACCGTATACTCAAATTACTATATAGTTATGTTACTGCTTATTATGAAAATAAGAATACGAAATCAGTTATTTAATTTTCTTTATTAAAAACTCGTGAACAATTTAAAAGACAGCTAAAATAAGTATATAAAAACTAACATTTTAAAATCATACAAAGCAACTGTAATGTAAACAAGGCCAACAGCCATAAGTCGCGTGCTAAAACGCATAGTGATATCTGACCGACAGACAGACCGACAGACCGACAGACCGACCGACCGACATAGTGAACTATTAGAGTCGCGTCCACGCGACTAAAAAGTAAAAGTATCAAAAACACGTAGGCCTATATAACTCACATTTCAAAATGTTTTAATGTTTACTTCAAATGGTTAAGTTATAATAAATTAGGGTTAAAACATCGTTTGTACTTCTGATAGTTAATGTACACTAAACTCCATAATTAAATAACGTCTGTTTTTTTTAATTCTTTTTATCAAGTATATACGGCGAACATAAAATTGAAAAAATATAGAAACTTCAAATGCAAAACTTGTTTCTATTGAGCTTAATTGTAAATTTAATTTCAGAAACAGGTTTTTGACAAAACAATCGTATCCATCTCAAAATGTTTCATCAATTCGTAATTATTTTTTCAATTTTTCCGTTTCATACTTTGAAAGATCTTTTTCATTGATTTCTAATTATTTAATTAAGATGTTTCGGATATACACACATGCTCGACATACATATATTTTGAGGGCCGTTGTACAACATTGCTCTAAATAGTATGCATTATTATTATTAGTCTTACATTATATTATTCCTTTTGATTTGTCTTCCGTTTGTGTCTCAATTTTATATATTTTAAGTGTTGATGGATAGTAATCAATGAATTGTCCATGGCTTGTATAGACAATTATCGCAATGTGTAATATTAGTTTAAAGTTGTATTTTCCTCCAAAACATGAAAAATGAAGAACACTAACATCAAAGTTTGAATAGACCATTTTGTAGTTATAATAAAGTTGATCACTTTCGCCGATAAAAAATCCGAAAAAAATATTAATTTCGCTTAGAAAAAAGAAAAATAAGTTAAATCATTTTTCAAATTGAATCCAAATAAATTTGATCAGATTAAAAAATAGTGCAATGTATTTTAGTATTTGATAAAACCAAAGTTAAAATAAACCTGTTAGTGTTACGCATAGATATAAAATAATGCAAGTAACGCATTAAAAGAATAAAATGTTATTAAAATTGCGCAATTTCAAAATAAACAAGCTTGTGCCGTTCAAATTGCAAAATCTTTGCGCTATTTTGAATCGTGCATATAAAATTCACATTCATACTAATATTCATCCCTATAACATGCGTACTTCGTTTTTATTATTTTTCTTCTGTTCATTAGACTGATTTTGTCCCATTCATTTGCACTTTTTGCGTTTCATACTTTAACGTGGCCTAGTTGACGTGAGGCGCGGCAGAGTTGATTTGTGGCCGAATTGATTTGAGGGCTAGTTGACTTGGGGTCGACTTGAATTTGGCTGAGACGGGTTAAAGCCTCATAATAAAATACAACAGTATAATTAGTTATTATGATATTGAACATTTTAGATTGATTAGACTCTTTTTCCTATTGTTATTTCTACTCTGAAACACCTACGAACCAAAAATACAAAATGTAATAGGAATTTGACTGAAGAAATGATTGGCACAAATGATAAACTAATTCTAAACAGTCACGGGGTTTTCCAAACATGTTTTCACGATATAGCCACTGTGACATACTTAATTGTAATACAGGCTGAAATAATCTGTTTTGAAAAACAGATGCAGGACTGACACGTGGTCGCTGCTTGCTGGAGATGGAGACTTTCACATTGAAATCCTTTAAAGTTGTCGACCTCTTATTTTAAAGGAAATTCAAAAAACATAATGAACTCATATGTTTGAAACTCATACGTTTAATAGGCTACATAATGAACTCTCAGTTCATTATGTTGTGCGTGATATAAAATAGCGTAAATAATTAGTTGCGCATTTGAATTTGCGCAAGAAATATTTGCACAATTTTAATAACATTTTATTTTTTTACCTGCACTTTTTATGAATGTATACGGATTTCAATGAGCTTTGGTTTTATAAAATACTGAAAATACCATGCTCAATTTGAATATTGATTCAATTTACGCAAGAAAATCGTCAATGAATTTCAAATTGCATAAATTGTTCAAATCGCGCATAAGAGAAATACATTAATAAAATAATATAAAATCTAATTCAGTTCATTATGTTTTGTAAATTTTGTTTAAAATAAGAGGACAACTATAAGGGACTAGTTACCATCTTCAGCAAGCAGCAACCACGCGTCACTCCTGACATTTGGATTGTGGGTTTTTTTTTTTTAACAGATTATTTCAGCCTGTACTACAATGTATGTAATGCATATCTTGAAAACATTGTTAGAAAACCCCGTGGCTATTTAGAATTAGGCTATCATTTTTAATAAACGATTTTGGTTGAACAAAAATGATTTGCACATTTGTAAAATTTCATTTGCTGATCATTTACTGATCTTTTTTACATTTAACGGAGGGATGTTGCACATTAGTGGATTATACATTTTTACTGATTTGCACATTAATTTGAGGGTGCCATGTTTGCACAAATGTGAGTATTTGCACATTTGAAGGCAACATGTTTACAAAAATGTGGTTGTTTGCACAAATGTGACTTTTTGCACATTTCACGGCGCTCAACAAGATCCAAAAATATAACAGAAACAAATTTGTATGAATCCTTTTGATTTATTTATGCATGAATTTATGATACTACCGTTTAAAACGATAGCTAATTACACAACTGTGGTGTGGTCAAATGACAACATAAGAACTAAAAGTATATTATAAAACAAGGCCATACACATGACTGCAGTCGCGTACTCAAGTTAGTGTTTTTGCATTCAACTGCAGAATAACTTGAGACATAAAGAAATTAGATGTAGGAGGTAAAATCCCCACAAAATCCACTTTTTTATGTAGTAAATAAATAAATACTTACTTATATGTAAAATAATACGAAATCAAACTTCCAAATATTATTATTTTGGTATTGAAACATAATCTAAATATTCTGTAATGCAGTTTCGTATCCATAGCTTAACATTGCTGAATATTGTTATTGAATATTATTTTTGAAAATTGTGAAATTTATAAATTGTTATTGTTATTTCATTTTTAGCAATTTAACTATTTTTTATGTATAATATATTTATTTTATAACGTATTTGCCTATATGAAGCACCATCAATGTGGGTATCAATTTTGATTTGATTTCTATAATTCATATCTGAGTAATTGAAACAATGTTTTATATTAATAATAGTAAAATATTCCTACAAACAATGTACATTCGTCCACATAATTCTAGCGTACTAGTTTTCAATAAAGTTGTATATGTTATCATTAAAAATGTTGGAGACAAAACATGTTTAATGAATAGAATTAGGCTTAAGCCTTACTTTATATCTCCGGAAATGTTTAACTTTGAAAAATAGTACATTTATTTGAAGAAAAATAGTAGTTATTCTTTTCTTCATGAACATGAATATTAGGGACTTTACAAAAACACGACGGTTAAGGGGAGGACGACGAATATCATGTGTTCGATAGAGAACGTAATCATTTATACAGTCAACATACAGTAGCCGTTTTATTAAGCCGATTTTCCACTAGGCGAATTTGTTCGTGCGAATCCAACGGTTCGAAGAGAAAAAAAGTCGCCTACTCTCTTTCCACTACATGAGCGAATAGCTGCGACATTTATGTTTCTCGGGTGGTTGCTGAGCATTTCGATTCACATGAGTGCTCATGAAAGCGTCATAGCTCATTTCATGAGCTCTGATTGGTTGCGCAATATTTCGCTCCGCAAAAAGTAGAAACAATTCGAACTAGTAAATTTCGCTGAAGCGAAAAATAAAGGAACTAGAATTCGTCGCAGAAGGGAGTATGACAGACAGAAACTCGAATACGCACGCGCAGAGCATGACGCTTTCCATTCGCGCGAACAAATTCGCCTAGTGGAAAATCGGCTTTAGTTACGCACCCTTGTGCGCGCAAGGGCGACGACGACCGATAGTATCGCTCCCCCTCATCCTCCCCTGTCTCGCGGCGTGGGGCTCTTCTAAATCGCTTGACTCTGGTGGAACATCATCATAGGCTTAGGCTTAGCCTTCCTAGTAGCTAGGATCCTTGCATTCAAACGCGTACGCCGCGCAGAATGCTTTTAACACAGCCATTTTAACCCAATAAAATGTTACTTCGTTCAAATATTGTTTAGAGTTTTCAAATTTGCTCGTTTAAGTGTAATTTAAACTGTGTATTTAAGGTTATATGTTTTTTAAGACTTAATATATTTATACTGATTAATTATATAATTTGTGTTCAAATACAAACTTTAAAAATGTATATATCCCTGCGTGGTTCCATTAAATGGTTGGTACCATGTTTTTACAAATATAATAATATTATTGTAAATGATATACTGTACTACAGCAAAGCCTATAGGCATACTAAAAAAAATAAAGCCTAATAATAATATACACAATTAAATGTATGTTTTCTATTCATTTTTCAATTTATTATGAACAATATTAGAAGTTTTATGCTTAACGTTATGTTTCATTTTTCAGCAACCACTGAATGATTGGCAACTACAGAGTGCATTTTTTCAATGGATGAGTAAGTTATTTCTTCAAACTGTGGAGGACTGCATTTTTTCAAATGGAGAAGAAAACTTTGCATTTTGTATCCAACAAACTTTTAATATTATAAATATTTCAAAGAAAATTGTATTTATTTTTGTTTAGAATTATTTATGAAAAATAAACATATTAACATCATCAACCGAGTATTCTTGCATTGCATTTTTATCTTCATTTTTTTTTTCAGGTACGTATTGCTAGAAGCTGTAATATATAACAAAGGCTTGACAAAAATTGAAGAAATATGTAAGAAATATCCACATCTTGTGAACTCCGTCGATGAGGTAGGCCTATATAGAAACTATATTTATATAATTATACAATCCAAGTATTTTTAAAAAGGATATTATTCATACTGAACACTGAATCAAGCGGATTAATAGACATACAGTAAACTGACTTTGCGATCAGTTATACTAGCTTGTCCGGTGACTTTAAATTATTTATAAAATAATACACCCTGCAAAAAGTTACTAAATCTAAAGTATTTTATAATAAAGAAATATGATATAAATCATCACCATGTTTACAGTAAACTCAACCGGGTGAAAAACAAGAACACTTTTAAACTGTTGTTTAATGTTTATGACAACATTTACTAACACCCAATAAAACACAGATACAATCTACTCTACAGTATACATTATAACTGCGGCCTCACTAGCTACTTCTTTAAGTTGAGATAATACGTGTTAATGGATACAGAGCTGTTAGAACACGTAACGTAACTTTCGGATATGTATTTTCCGAAACATTTACCGTAGTTAATTAGTAAATGCGTTGGGACGTCGCAAAACAAAATATTTTCCTCGGGGCGTAGTCTAGAGAAAGAAAACGGAAGGCGTGTAATCAAGCCACAATAAAGATAATTATTTATTTATTATTAATTTCTCAATAGTATAACGTAACATGCAAAAATCTCAATACAACTAAGACCTAAACGGTCCAAACGGTCTAGATCTAGAAAACTCAGATATCTGACTTTTCTAGATCTAGAAAACTCAGATATCTGACTTTTCTAGATCTAGAAAATTCATATCAATATCTGAGTTTTCTAGTTCCAATCTGAAACTAGAAACTCAGATCATCAAATGATTGGTTGGTAGGTCATTTGGATCATGCCATTATTAATCAGAAGGTAGGTCATTTGAAATACTAGTGTATTATTAAAACCAGAGAATTGTAACTCCCTGATTAAAACTGATTACGGTGTACGTATTCTTACTAATATTGTAAAATGTAGAAGCGGCCTACGGCTTAAATCATATAGAAAATACAGTGCACGTTACCGTTAAAATATAGGTTTAAAAATTAGGTATGTACGAGTTGGTGTGGGTACGAGTTAGCCAAGTTGGAAATAGGTAAGAGTTATTTTTGGTATGAGTTGACCACTTATAGCCTGGTAGGGCCAGGCCTTCTCTTCGCGATACATCGCGATAGCTCCCAAACGTTGAGCATTGAATTGAGTTTGCCTAGCTAGGTTAGGCCTAAATGCTAAGCCTACATTTTAAAAGTTGTATACTGTATTTCTTTATGATTTAAGTCGTAAGCTGCTACTAGAAGTTACACTAATTATTATTTTTATTATTAGTAAGAAAATTTATAATACTGTATTTCAAACAAGCTACACTCTGATTATTAATGGAACGAATAAACGATCCATTAGATGATCTGGGTTTTCTAGTTCATTCTGGAACTAGAAAACTCAGATCTTGATATCTGAGATATCTAGATGTAGAAAAATCTGAGGTCTGAGTTTTTTACTAGATCTGAGTTTCTAGACACCCATAATAAGCATTGAATTTGCCTTTTGACCCAAAGTGTGCTTTTGTGTGGCCTTGAACGCAAAACAAAATACCGAGTGAATGATCAAACAATCGGCGGTTCCGCACAGAGCACGCGCATCTAACATACGGCAACAAATGTTATCGTCCTTTAAATAGTGTGTGAGGAGGAAAAAAGTACGATAGTTTTGCTCATTCGTAGCATACTGCATGGGAGTGTCTTTTCCGGCCAATTAAGAGTGCCTTTTATCCTGAATGTTATGTGCGAGAGTACTATTTCCGGCCATCTAAGGGTGTCATTTAACAAAATTCGCTTCGCCTCAGGCAGTGACCCAAATAGTGACCCTTGATAGATCTGACTACGGTCCTAAATATAATTATAATAGGCCCAATACACAATCTGTATACTGTATTCGTCTTTATATTGTAGTTTCTATTGGAAAATATTTATTGTTTTCATTTAAACGTAGACCAGCGTTTATAAACGCACTCTAAGGTGTATTTAACTGTTACATTGTATATTATTTGGGCCAACGACCATAAGTGTTTCTTTAATCATTCAAAAGAAAGAAAGAACTTAACCGACTGGTCCGTAATTCAGATGCTAACGATTCGTCCCAGTCTAAATTCTGCTTGTAAAAAACCTTCTTGTAAAGTAAGGGAGCTGTGAAACTAAATGGATCATAAATAGAACAAATAGTACCTAAAATAGTTCATCTTAGCTCATCTATATTTATTTACTCTAGTAGCTAGATCAACTTTCGTATGCACTTTGAGGTCCAGAGAATTTGACTTCAGAAATTGGTTTAGGATGGTCAAACAATCATTATTGGCTTGGTTACACATTTTGAAAATGTGGCGAAAGGTCAAAACGGTCAGGGTGAAAGGTTATAAAACTAAACACCAATAGGTCCTTAAATCTCAACAACCACTGGTCACAGCGAGGTAATTTTGGTCTCAAATTGATCAGAAGGTATATATTTATATTCAGTCTAATGGGACATTTTAGTCAAAAATGACCGGAAATGTCATTTCTGACCTTTGACCCACACTCTAGAGCATGTATGTATCTCCGTAACTACTGATCGTAGACACTTGAATTTGGTCTTAAATTGTTTGAAATAAACATATTTACATTCATTGTAATAGAAAATGTGGTTAAAAGATGAACAGAAATACTATTACTAATGTTTCAAACAAAAAACATATCTATACATAACTTATCCTTGGACAGTAATGTTATGCAATAACTGATACTTTAAATTGTTTCAATTTCAAGTACTAGTTATTTCTGTCCCCAAGAACATTTTGATAGAAACTTCAAGCTCAACAGTTCTTTTCAGAATGCTAGAAGTAACTTGCCATGTGTATCCGATTGAACTACCCGGGCATTTATTGTTCAAAGGGGTTTTTAGGGGAAGGGGAGGCATCTTTATTTGGGGTATAATATGGTAATATGTATAATCAAATAAATACCACCTAGATGTAAAAAAAAAATACAGCACAATTAATATCAAAAAGTGAAAAAAATGCTTGGTAAATTGTAGATTATGGTAGTTAATGTAATGTGTTGTGATACAATTATTGTGTAAATGCATGTGGCGGACGTATTCCACATGGTGTTCCATTAGAGGGAATGGTGGCGTTTATTTGAGGGAGGCTTTTATTCAAAGCGGGTGTTAATTCGAATAAATACTCTAATTTTAATAATTATAATTCGTTTCTCAACTGATAAAAGGTACTTTACATGATTCGTTTTCTTCTTTATGCTTTTTAACACTTTGACTGCCAAACACGAAGATCTTCGTTTTTGGAAACACAACGCTTGACTGCCAAACACGAAGATCTTGGTTTTTCGCGTTTTTTTACGAAATCCGGTAGACAGGTTAATTATTGGTTTATACTATAAATATGAACACTATATTCGGTCTGGACCGTGAATGTTTTACATTTTGAAAGTAACTAATCTGGTTACGAACGATTGTCAAAATGGTACCTGTCGAAATAACAAACACCGCGCATCACAGTAGCACGTAGAGCGATGGCTTGGCGCATTGAGTATCGGTCGCGCGCTAGCTATGCCGCCGAAGCATTACAAAGGTTTTTTGTGAATTGACATGTTTGTTTGTTATCTGAATAAAAAATAATGGAGTCATTTTCAATACGTGAAGTCTTTAATTTTATTATTGTATGTATACCCTAATTGTTTTGGTGTTTTACTGAAAGTGACCGAGTTTCACGCAACAAACTTGTTTTGAAATGGTATAGATATTATCATTACTTTACTATCTAGGCTAGGCTAGTAGTACTAGGCTAGCCTAGGCCTAGGCCTAGTCGTAAAACGGTTCCGGACCAACTTTAGGCCTGGTTAACTAGGCCTGGTGTCTTTACTATGTGGATTTTGGCGAAACATTGATGTAAGATTTGTGATTTATAAAATGTAATACATTTTTCGATAGTGATAACTTGTTTTTTAGGCCTATCGGTGCCGTGTAAGTAACTTTTTCGTTGTTTGTTGATCTCACCGGGCGATATTTTCATATTGTGATGTCTTGCACAAAATCGCGAATATCTCGACTTTCTTGCGCGAAACTACGAAAAACTAAAAAAGTGTGTTACTTTCATTATACTATTACAATTTACATATTGCGATTTAAAAATCGTTCTTGGTACCCTTGTAAAGCTAAAATCTTTATGATTATTTTAGTCTAAATTAAATATAAATGAGATCACATACATGGTTTCAATCAGCTTTAATAAAAACATCGAATTGGGCTAAAAACGCTGGCGGTGGCAGTTTCTAACTGGAAAAACCTCTGGCAGTCAAAGTGTTAACGAAATGTTTCTGTCTTTTAGAATAAAAGTGACACTGTCATAGATAACATTAAATGGATCTTCTCCTCCAGGTGCCAGTATAATGATATAAAACAATGACATATCATTATTCTGACACGATTGCACTCATAATGGATCTTCATTCTATCATCTGTTTGTTTGTGATTACAATTTGACAACAATCTTTTGCATATTTTAAAATGCCATAGTTTAATTACTATTGTACAATATGTCCAGCTTTCCTGAAAACACCCTTGTGTACTGTAGTACAGTGTTGTAGTATGATTTTATCATGATAACTTCTGATGCTTATATTGTCAATGAATTCAGTACCTAAAACATGTCAAAGTTTCTAGTGGTATTGATAATAAATCTCCAGAAACATATATTGTTTTATTATCTGCACTGAGAACAGACGTGTATAATATACACGACAACACTTATACATAATTATTATGTATAAGTTTTGTCGGTAACATTCAAAAATATTATGCAACAGTGTTACGGAATAATGACAATGCATTGTTGTCTGTGATACCTTTATTACATGATTGTACTTGCAACAGGATAGAATGAGGCTTAATCCAGTTATTATTCTTATTATATTAATTAATTTTTTTTTTATCTGGGGTGTACCGGTATTTATTTGATTATACATGTTACCATTATTACACCCAAACAAAATAAACGCCTTCCCTGAATAACTAAATGCCCGGACCTTTTATTTGGGTAACTATGGTAAGTTACTTCTAGCATTCTTAACTGTTGAGCTCGAGTATTTATTCGAATTAACACCCGCTTTGAATGAAAGCCTCCATTCCCTCCAATAGAACATCATGTGGAATAAACGCTCCGCCACATGCATTTACAAAATAATTGTATCACAACACATTTCATTAACTACCATAATCTACAATTTGTGACCCACTCTGGCAAAACCCTACTTTTGACGTAAAAATTAAAAATATATAATGTATTTTTAGATTCTACATTTAATAATCTTCACAATATTTTTTATCTGGTTAAAATTGGATAAGTATTAGCCAAGTTATTGGAATTTAAATGATTGCATATAAGTCAAGTAGGTTTTGAGAAAACAGCTTTTAAAGATTCATGATCGACTTCCTGTTGAGTACACCAGTAGTAAACAGCATGCTCACACTAACTCCTTAGCAACGATATTAAAAAATGTAGCTATACAGCTGTAATTTGGCACACTCATAGACCACACAACAACCAATAAGTACAGAAAAAATTATTAAAATTCATTTATTTTTATTCAAGTTATAAACAAATGAAAACAACCCACTTTTTCAACATTTAGAACTCAAATTTACTGGTACTTTACATGTAGTGGTAGTAGTAAAGATTCTATTGTTAGCTGAATAATAATAAATAAATTATTCCCAACAGCATTAAATCTTTTTCAAATTCACTCAACTCTTGAATTGTGTATCTAAAAATAAAAATTAAGTCAATCAATTTCCTTCTCATAAACAACAATGGAAGAAGCAGACAGGGTAAAGAAATTGAGAGAGCCCAACCCAACGAAAAGAATGTTACAACCTTTACAATGATCAATAGAATTTTGTAGAACCCAGCCCAATGAAAACAATGCTTGGTGTAGGAACAATGTGAAATTGAAATAACAATTCTCGAAAAGCAGGGCATCTGGAATTTTCTAAAGAACATTTTACCAACTTGATGATCAATAGAATATAGAATTTTGTGGAGCCCAGCCCAATAAAAACAATGCTTTGTAGATCCCAGCCCAATGAAAACAATGTCATCTCATCGTCTGTGAACTGGTTAATGCATTTTTGACCATTGAAGATGATACAGTTACATTTACACACTTTCTCTTGTGGCACTACAATATCAAGATTCTGGGCAATGTTATTTGCTGCTTCAAATTCATTTTCAGCATTATCAACAATTTCGGGTGGAGTCCTGCTCAATATCCATTTGTTCTTCACTTTCTACATCCGACATCTGATCATCATCGCTACTTCCAGTGACAATTGATTCATCTTCATGATCAACAGAATCATCATCACTACTCACATTTACTGAATCTATTTAAAGAAGCATATACAATTATAATAATTAGTTTGTTTTTACTGTAGTAGTTTAAAGTCCTTTATGCGCCAACTATTGAGAAAAATTAAATAGGCCTAGTAGAAGTGTAGGCCTAACCTACTATTCTAACCTACTAGGTATATAGGTTAGGTCTAGCTAGGCCTAGTAGTAGTAGTAGAGTAGTAATATAAACATGTTTTATTATTCGTACGTATTAGTAGGTAGCATAGGCCTAGCATAAACCGTAGTAATAGTTGACTACGGTATGCCCAAGAAAATATTTTAGTTAGGCCAACCTAGCCTAGGCCTACGATCGGGTCCAAGAAGGGCGGACGGGCCTATTTTCACTAACTGAGTGAAACGATCGGGTTAAAAATAAAAATGCTAGGCCTAGGTTAGCTTAGCCTAGGCATAATGGGCTATAAAAAGTATATTTGACGTATATTTTGATTTTAATGCTTATTTTAATCACAGTACTTACCGTTATCCGAATCATACCCTGAGGGTAATGCAAAGTAATCGGTCAAAACATCATCCAAGTTTTCTACATACATTCCACAGGCTCTGGCATCATATTCAACATCGCGGCTATCCCATTTTCTCCCAAATCATTCGAACTCGACATTTGAAGCAAATAACATTAATAACTGATTCAATAGCGTTGTAAACATCAACTAATGAAGAAATTGAAATCCAAAGCGTCGTTACCATAAACATTGATGTCGAAAACGGCCTCATGGCCATGCCCACCGAGTAAGCCTCCATTTTGGATTTTCCAGTAAATCGAGAACACAATGAGTATTGACCAATCAAAACGAAATGTTGTTGTCACGTGGTTAGCAACAACGGTTTCAGTTTACGAGTTGAGTGACAGATTTTAAAATGATGTCATGGAAAAATCGGTTTACTATTGGTTAATTTGCTTAGCCCTGCCTATAACTGCCATATTTGGATTAAGCTATTTCTTGGCTTTAATTTGGTGTATAGCACTCTGTAAACTGTCATGGCTTTTTCGAATAACGATTCAAAGAATATGAACAATAATTCGAAGTTTTCTTACCCGTGGGACTTAAAGAGGGATTCTGGGTTTAAAATTGCTTTTAAATATCGTTTATTTATTAAATAAAAAATATTATAACAATATAGACATGTCAGAATGAAGAAGTAATAACGAGAAATTAAAAAAATTAAATTTCATATACATTTTAGGGTAAATTCATGGAAAGTCTGTTTTTCAGCAGCTTAGGGAAGCTCATTAATATTCATGAGATATTCACAAAATCACGTCACCAGTGGATTCCAAACTCGCGACGTCATGTACGTTGTGTTTGTCAACTAATTTACATCTCTCTCCCCTGTCAAACGACGACCACCCGATCATTGTGAAATACATTTTTTGTAGATTTTCTAAGCTAGGCCTAAAGTGTAATAATAACAGTAGTAGCATATATTTATTTGACATTTAATGAAATACAAAATTTACTTACTTGTTTACAGATACGGAGTCATAAATTATACTATTTTTATACCTCTATAGTACAGATCGTATAATCGGCTTCACGTACAATACTACTCTAGGCCTAGCCTAATAATAATATGGGCGAGAGCCATTCTGACTAGGGATTCCATGCCACGATGGCTACGTTAAAACAATGGGGCCCATGGGCCTAGCTAGCCTACTACTAGACGATTGGCCCATAAATAACAAAACCCATCCTATCAACCAAACTCCTAAACAATCTAAACCTAAAACGTTCTACAAAATCGGCTGTAAATATTGAAGCAAAACAAGGTCCGATCGCCGTCCACACGTATGGTGTCCCGATCGTCTAAGTAGGCCTAAAATAAAATAGGCTTAGTTTACTCTCCAAAAAAGCGGATACTCGTGCATCAAGCAAGTAGACCAGGTAGTAGGAAGGAGACCTAGCCGATCCGGCCCAGTTAAAAATTGAGCTAGCTAGTGTAGTAGACCCTATGCGAATTGATACTACCAGGCCTTTTACTATAGGCTGCACTACACAAATATTCCAACTCTCTCATTCGAGCTATATTATCTATACCATTCCGGTAGGTCAAGTCGACCTTCAATCAAATACTGTACATCGTTCATGTTGTGATTATAGACGGGGTCATATACTCGACCCGACCAGTTTGGTATTGTTGTATCTGCTTATCACGTGACGATGCCAGGCATGGGTAGCAGAGAGAGCACGTGTATCGTCGTCTCGCTCGATCATCAGCAGGAATGTACAGTATACGTTACGCTTCATTGATTTTGATTTTTCCCTAAGTCGGTGCGAAAATCGGCAAACGTAAAGTGCAAACATATCTAAATTTTCACTGTTTTGATGAATTTTCATAAAAAATTGACTTTATAAATGGAAAGACCGACTAAAATTACATCAGATAAGTATAATTTTACAAAAGTAATTGATATGGTTTATGATAACGAGTCGTCGGAAGATGGACCATTTCACGAATTTCCTATTTTGTAACCACAGTGTGATTTTGCCGTAGCTGCACTTGTAATCTGGCCTGATTTCACAGCCTTCGTTCTGCTTCACTGGGCGCTTATATAAATTGAAACTTTTACCGTTCAAGAGACAAACAAATATATTTTACATTTTTTACTATTCATTTTAAACCCGGAACCCCCGTTTAAAATCGTTAGGTTAACAGGCTGAATATTAGGTGGGTGTTTTAAAATGGTATTTTTTACACTTTTTATTTGGATTTGGAGATTCATATTTGGTACAATTGTTCTTTAATACTTCTTCTTTCATAATATGTAAAAATCCGGATTTGGCCGATATGACAAATTTTTACGTTGTTTGCTACTAGCGCGAAATTTGAAATGCCGACAAACAGCGGGTTTCGCCAGAGCATTTTGACATAATTTTATCATTTTTTTTATATTAATTGTGCTGTATTTTTTTTATATCTAGGTGGTATTTATTTGATTATACATGTTACCATATTATACCCCAAATAAAGATGCCTCCCCACCCCCTAAAAACCCTTTTGAACAATAAATGCCGGGGCGTTTAATCGGATATACATGGCAAGTTACTTCTAGCATTCTGAAATGAACTGTTGAGCTTGACGTTTATATCAAAATGTTCTCATGGACAGCAATAACTAGAATTTAAAGGATAAGTTGTGTAGAGATATGTTTTTTGTTTGAAACATTAGTAATATTATTTTCTGTTCATCTTTTAGCCACATTTTCTATTACAATGAATGTAAATATGTATATTTCGAACAATTTGATACCAAATTTAAGTTTCTACGACCAGTACTTACAGAGATATGAAGATGCCCTGGTATGTGGGTCAAAGGTCAGAAATAGCATTTCTGATCATTTTGTACTAAAATGCCCCATTAGACGGAATATACATGCCTTCTGAACATTTTGAGACCAAAATTGACTTGCTGCGACCAGTGGTTGCCGAGATACAAGTACCTTTATTTATTCGTTTATATAACCCTTGACCCTGACCCTTTGACCTTTTGTAACATTTTTCAAAATGTATAACAAATAACAATATATATTTCGAACAATTTAAAACCAAATTCAAGTGTCTTCGACCAGTAGTTATGGAGATAAATACATGCCCTGGGTTGTGGGTCAAATGTCAGAAATGGCATTTCCGGTCATTTTAAACTAAAATGTCCCATTAGACTGAATATAAATGTATACCTTCTGATCAATTTGAGACCAAAATTACTTCGCTGTGACCAGTGGTTGTTGAGATTTAAGGACATGTTGGTGTTTGGTCTTATGACCTTTCACCCTGACCTTTTGACCTTTCGCCACATTTTCAAAATGTGTAACCAAGCCAAAAATGATTGTTTGACCACCCTAAACCAATTTCTAAAGTCAAATTCTCTGGACCTCAAAGTGCATACGAAAGTTGATCTAACTACTAGAGTAATTAGTATCTTTTAGAATACAAGCAACAAATAAAATGTATAACGTGCATACATGATAACTGTGATAGAAAGAGAAAGAACAGAGACGCAGGCATTGGTAGTAACTGATACTGTAGATGCACATGACTTGAAGTCAGCTTTCGGATACGTAAACCCAACAAAGGATCGTAAAAACCAGCCGATCACTGACAGGGAGATTATGTGACGTTGGCAAGCATCCATTGCTTGGAAAAGTGAAATAACAGCACAAAGAGGGGAAATGAAATACTGTATATGAGACTATCTGGCAATAACTATTTAGGCCCTAAACCACAATATTTTAATTTGTGATAAATGTAATAATGATGAAATACCAAATAGCTCTGAGAAATGTAAAATAAATTGTCCTGCTTGTCACTTATTATAAATATAGTAAAAATATGATAAAATTGGTAAAATACAGACAGTACGATAAAATACAAAAAGGCAAATATAACAAAAAGGCAAATGTCATATAACTCGATAAAAACCGTTCACCTGACATAGTTTGCTTTCAAAAATCTCATAGCAGATGGGAGAAACGAATAACGTAATATTTTCTTTTTTCAGTAGGATAAAGATGGAATAGATAATAGATTTATAATATAAAAAATATTTATTGAATTCACCGTAGAGTGTATTGTTGGAATTCGCAATTATGTTTTGAAGGTGGTTTGACAAATACATACAGATCTACAAATTCAGTATTCATAAAAGTTTACTTGAATCTAAACGACATTTATAGGCCTAGGAATACGATAATTTGATGTTTGACGATGAAAATAAGCCTATATAATTTTAATTAGCTACGTGTAAACAGAGGAATTCAAAAGAGGGTAAAATCATGAAAAATATTGTCAGAATAAAAAGATTAAATGTGTCGGCGACTATCACAATTTAATCCTCTTGCGGGTCCAGTTTTGTTAAGCACTTCATTTCAAAAGATGCCATTTAGGCCTACCTACTGAATTTGATAGGCAATCATAAATCACTTCTTGTTAACCGCGCCATAACAGGGAAACATTTCAACGTAACGCCAGGAAGAACAGATACATTCGACTATCGTAAAAAAAGGAAAGAATCAGCTGTCACAAGTGACATAAGTTTTGTATTTATTGTGCAAGTTATTCTTACTTTTCCTTTTGTTTTCATTATTTGAACCTTTCTTTTGTTTTAGGAAACTATTGTTTGAAGCCAGTGGAGCAGAGTGTTAGTGTGCAGAGAAGGAGTGTGTGGAGGTTGCTGATTGGAGGAGAGGTGTAAGAGTTGAGTTGGTGTGTGAGTTGCTGATTGGTTGAGAAGGATAAGGTGGTGGTATGTGTGCAATTGAGGGAAGTTTGAGAAGGAGATGAAAATTGAGAGGAGACAGAGAAGGAGGGTTATGTTATGTTGAAGCAGAAAGGAAGTAAAGTGGTATATATGAAGTTAATAAATTGTGGGTTGAAAAGAAGTATGGTGATATAGAGCTGAAGCGGAAAGGAAATAAGGTGATCTACATGAAGTTAGTAAATTGTGAGTTGGAAATAATTATGGTGATATAGAGCTGAAGCAGAAACGAAATAAGGTGATATACATGAAGTTAATAAATTGTGAGTTGGAAATAATTATGGTGATCTAGAGCTGGAGCAGAAATGAAATAAAGTGAGATACATGAAGTTAATAAATCGAATAATAACTGTTGGAAATAGCAGAATTAATTGCTTTTAAAGAAAGCTTTTGTTGAAAGTATCGAAGACTGACTTTATTGATACTGATATTATGTTACGTGGAAAAGGAGAAAGAAATAATTGATCGGGGAGCGGATTGCAGTGCAGAAGGACCTCAAGAAACATTTTTAACTTTATATTTCATTTATTTATATGTCAGAAGATAGTTGCAGGTTGAGAAGAAGTATAATTGGGAATACAAGCAGAACGGGAGCAGAGGAGTTGTTTAGTTGCGGAATCGTTTTAACTTTTATCTTTCGAATTTGTTTTGTGTCAGCGTAGGAGAAAAGGCAAGAAGGAACGATATTGTGGACATTTATTATTGTATTATTCATCTTGTGATATTATTGTATTTGGAAGGGGGGTTTCTGGGATTTATATCTGACAATAAGAAGATTGTCGATATTTTGTCTGGAAGGATTGGGAATTTGGGAAAGTGTATAAATTGTGTGGGAATAGGGATACTGTATCATTGGTTGAGAATTGCTTGGGTTTTTTTGTGGGTTTTTTTTAGGTGGGGTTTGGATTATAGAAGGAAGAATTGTTTGTCAAAGATTATTATTAAATTTACTTTTTACATTTATATGTGTACAGTTGTGGCTATTTACCGTTGTTTACCGGTGGTTACCAGATATTACATGTCCGAAAGAGCCGTAATTGCGGCTGTGTGACATTTATGGGGGCTCGTCCGGGAAACTTTGTAACCTAGCGTGAACATCGGTAGATGAAACAATTGTACGTAATTGATTGGATTGTCTATTTGTCATATTATTGACATACTGTATACTTATATTGGATACTTATACATATATATATATTTTTTTTTTTCTTAAGAAATGGATCTCACTAAAATTGTTGACGCAGGAAAAGCGTTGGGGTTAGATGGAGTGGAATTAAGAGAGTTTGTGGAAAAGAGAGAGGAAGCTGCCAGAGAGAGAGAAGAGAGAGCACTAGAGAGAGAAGAAAGAAACCGGGAGAGAGAAGAAAGAAACAGGGAGAGAGAAGAAAAAGAGCAAAACAGAGACAAGGAAGAGAGAGAGAGAAGAGAGGTACTAGAGAAGGAAGAGAGAGAGAGAAGAGAGGTGCTAGAGAGGGACGAAGCAGAGAGAAAAAAAGCGAGTGAAGAAAAAGAGAGAGTAAATGAAAGAGTGAAAGAAGCTGAAAATCAGGCCTATCTCATAGAAATGCGAAGGTTAGAAATCCAATTAGAGCAAGAAAAGAATCGGGCACGGCCAGGTGGTAGAGTATTACCCAATCCTGAGTCACGGGTTAAGGCCAGTAAACCTAAATTACCCCCTTTCCATGACCGAACAGATGACCTAGATGCCTATCTGAAAAGGTTTGAACGGTATGCGACTAGTCAGGAGTGGAAAGAAAGTGAGTGGCCGGTTAACTTAAGTGCCCTACTAACTGGGAAAGCTCTCGAAGTTTATTCCAGGTTGTCTTCAGCTGAAGTTAATGATTACAAACTGTTGAAATTGGCTCTTCTAAAACGGTTTCAGTTAACCGCCGATGGATTTCGACATAAGTTACGAACAGCCAAGCCCGAACACGGGGAAAGCGGTGTGCAGTTCGCTGCAAGGTTAAGCAATTATCTGGATAGGTGGATTGACCTAGCAGAGGGAGAGAAAACCTTTCAAGGGTTAAAAGATTTATTGCTGCGAGAGCAATTTACTGATGGGTGTGGGAAGGACCTTGCCCTGTTCCTAAGGGAACGTCAACCGAAAACGATACAAGCGATGGCTGAAATTGCTGAACAATATTTGGAAGCCCGTGGGGGGTTATTTGGTAAACCAATAGAGTTTAAACAAAAGGAGCCGAATTCCCCTCAACTTTCCTCTAATAATGTTCCCAGTACATCCTCAGCACAAAGCCCTTCTAGTTTCCGTAGTCCAACTTGTTTTATATGCCATCGTGTAGGTCACTTAGCTAGAAATTGCAGAGTTTCAACTATGTATAAACCAAACTCTCCTCCAAAATGTTACCGATGCTTAAAAACAGGACATATTGCCAGAAATTGTAGACAGGACGCCAACAGTTGCGCTGGGTTGTCTACTTCACCACAAAAAGAGTCTGATTGCCAAAAATGTACAAAACAACACGAATGTAAAGCCAAAGGAGAAATTCCCGATGTGGGTGCCAGTATGGTTACAAAAATGTCAGAATCTTTAAATCAATGTTGTATCAATAATGATGGTGATAGGGTCACTCTTCAATGTGGGCACTGTCTTCCAATTATGACAGCGGCTCTAAATAATTCAATTAGTAAAATGCCCGTTTATACAGGCTGTGTCGGGTCACGCTGCGTCTCTGTTCTTTGTGACAGTGGCTGTAGTGGGGTGGTTGTAAAGAAAGATCTGGTATCAGCCGAACAACTTACTGGTAAGGAGAAAACCTGTGTGCTGATTGACGGCACGGTCCGCAACCTACCGGTTGCATTAATACAGGTTAATACACCATTTTTTTCAGGAAATACGTATGCACTATGTATGAATAACCCTATTTATGACTTGATATTAGGTAATATTGCAGGAGTACGAGCACCAGGAAATCCAGATCCCACATGGACAGAGCGGAATCTTCAAGGATGTTCTGTTGTCACCCGGTCTCAAGCTAACAATATGGATAAACCATTCAGAACACTTAAAACTACAGAAATACACCAGCAAATAATCACAGCGGTAACTATGAAGACCGCTCAGCAACAAGATGTCAGCCTTGCAAAATTCAAGGATCTTGCAGAGAAGCAAACTACAACAAGCCACGTCTAGGTTTATTTATCATAAAGACCTATTATATAGGCAATTTTCCTCTCCTAATATTGAACACGGGGATAAGTTTACCCAACTGGTAGTGCCAGCTGACTATCGACGCCAGGTAATGCGCCAAGCCCATGAAACCTTATTAGGAGGACACCAAGGGGTCAAAAAGACGACGGATAAAGTGTTGACAACTTTTTGGTGGCCTGGGGTCACTGCGGATATTACTCGATATTGTCGATCCTGTGACATTTGTCAGAGAACTGTACAAAAAGGTAGAGTTACGAAAGTGCCTCTAGGAAGCATGCCTTTGATCGAGGTGCCGTTTGAACGGATTGCCGTTGATATAGTTGGTCCCATTTTCCCCATGTCTAAAGGTCGTAATCGTTATATACTCACAATAATAGATTTTGCTACTCGTTATCCCGAGGCAGTGCCTCTACCAAGTATTGAAGCTGAACGGGTTGCTGAGGCCTTGGTTGGTGTTTTCTCTAGACTTGGTATCCCGAAAGAAATGCTTACCGATAGGGGATCACAATTTACATCGGAAGTCATGAAGCAAGTTAGTAAGTTGTTGTCTATACGTCAGGTAATGACATCTCCATATCACCCAGCTTGTAATGGTTTGGTCGAACGGTTCAATGGAACACTCAAACAAATGCTGAAACGTATGTGTGCCGAAAGGCCTACTGATTGGGATCGATACATTGACCCACTACTGTTTGCTGTTAGGGAATCTTCACAAGAAAGTTTAGGTTTTTCTCCTTTTGAACTCTTATATGGCCGTACCGTCCGAGGACCCATGTCCATCCTAAGGGAATTGTGGACCGAAGAAATTGAAACACCAGAAACAAAAACCACCTACCAGTACGTTATGGATTTACGGGAACGATTACATGAAACCTGTCAGATGGCTCAGAAGAATCTACAAAAATCAAAGGTCAGGTATAAACAATATTATGACAAAAAGAGTAAGTCCCGGGAATTTGAGGTTGGGGATAAGGTACTACTTTTACTACCCACAGACAAAAACAAACTGTTGCTTCAATGGAAAGGTCCTTTTAAGGTTGTAAAGAAATTTGGGTATCTAGACTACCAAATTGACATTAATGGGAAATTCAAAATATTTCACGCCAATCTCTTGAAAAGGTATTATGAGCGAACCGCAGACATTAGTGCTGCTCTGGAGGTATCCGAGCCTTCAGATATCCTTGAATTAGCTAGCACCACTGTTATTGAATGCGAACCTAATGAAACATTTACAAGTAACCAAAATTATCATCTATCTAATGAGAATCTTTTGCAGCTCCACCCTTTACTAGCAAAAGAAACAACAGCCGACATTCACATCAACGAAAGCCTGGATGATACCCTAAAGCATGAGGTGCACCGACTCATCGGAAACTACAAAGATGTATTGACGGATTTACCGGGGAAGACTACACTTGGGCAGCATGAAATCAAGTTGGAAACTGAGGATATAATCCGTTCCAAGCCCTATCCACTTCCACATGCGTTGCGAGGTACCATTAAGGATGAGGTAAATATGATGTTAAATCTGGGTGTAGTGGAGCCTTCAGGGGCACCGTTTGCATCACCAATAGTATTGGTAAAGAAACCGGATGGGTCAAATCGATTCTGCGTGGACTTTCGGAAACTTAATCAGGTTACAGTTTTGACGCCGAACCGATCCCGGACCAAGAGGAACAGTTCACAAGGTTGGCCCACGATCATTATTTTACTAAGATAGATTTAAGTAAAGGGTATTGGCAAGTTCCCATGGATGAAGCGTCAAAACCTTTAACATCCTTTCTAACACCAGATGGTTTGTTTCAATTTAATGTCATGCCGTTCGGCTTAGTCAATGCACCAGCTACTTTCAGTCGTATCATGAGAAAATTACTCAAAGGAATGGATAATACACTTAATTATATTGATGACATTCTAATTCACACAGCTTCTTGGGATCAACATATGAAATGTTTGTCTGAATTGTTTGGACATCTCCGCAGGGCCAACCTAACTGCTCGACCGAGCAAATGTTTCATTGGTTATGAAACAATCGAGTTTCTTGGCCATGTGGTAGGGAAAGGACAGGTTCAACCTAGGGTGGAGAAGGTGCAAAGCATCCTGTCAGCCAAACAGCCAGAAACGAAGAAACAACTCCGGTCATTCCTTGGGATGACCAACTACTATAGGAAGTTCATTCCTAATTACTCTGTAATTGCTTGTCCATTAACCGACAAAACGAAGAATCGGGAACCTAACCGAATATGTTGGGAGAAGGCCCAGGAAAGTGCGTTTGTTAAACTTAAGGGAAAATTAAATAGTACTCCAGTTTTATGCCTTCCCAATTTAAACAAAGATTTTATTTTGAGAACAGATGCGTCCGAATGTGGAGTGGGAGCGGTTCTAATGCAGCAGTATGGTGACGTGAAGTTTCCCGTGGCGTACGCTAGCAAGAAACTGCTTCCTCGAGAAAAAGCATATTCAGTGATGGAAAAAGAATGTTTAGCCATTGTCTGGAGTGTACGAAAGTTTGAATCTTATTTATATGGACGAAACTTCACGTTGGAGACTGATCACCAGCCGCTTGTGTTTATGCAGCGAGCGAAATTGTCCAATGGGCGAATTATGAGATGGGCCCTGGCTCTACAACCGTACAAGTTCCGAATAGAGGCGATTAAAGGCAGTGAAAATGTAGGAGCTGATTATCTAAGTCGAGTGTAAATATATTTAGAGAAAATGTTGGTACATATTTCTTTTAGAGGGGAGTAAATGTCACAAGTGACATAAGTTTTGTATTTATTGTGCAAGTTATTCTTACTTTTCCTTTTGTTTTCATTATTTGAACCTTTCTTTTGTTTTAGGAAACTATTGTTTGAAGCCAGTGGAGCAGAGTGTTAGTGTGCAGAGAAGGAGTGTGTGGAGGTTGCTGATTGGAGGAGAGGTGTAAGAGTTGAGTTGGTGTGTGAGTTGCTGATTGGTTGAGAAGGATAAGGTGGTGGTATGTGTGCAATTGAGGGAAGTTTGAGAAGGAGATGAAAGTTGAGAGGAGACAGAGAAGGAGGGTTATGTTATGTTGAAGCAGAAAGGAAGTAAAGTGGTATATATGAAGTTAATAAATTGTGGGTTGGAAAGAAGTATGGTGATATAGAGCTGAAGCGGAAAGGAAATAAGGTGATCTACATGAAGTTAGTAAATTGTGAGTTGGAAATAATTATGGTGATATAGAGCTGAAGCAGAAACGAAATAAGGTGATATACATGAAGTTAATAAATTGTGAGTTGGAAATAATTATGGTGATCTAGAGCTGGAGCAGAAATGAAATAAAGTGAGATACATGAAGTTAATAAATCGAATAATAACTGTTGGAAATAGCAGAATTAATTGCTTTTAAAGAAAGCTTTTGTTGAAAGTATCGAAGACTGACTTTATTGATACTGATATTATGTTACGTGGAAAAGGAGAAAGAAATAATTGATCGGGGAGCGGATTGCAGTGCAGAAGGACCTCAAGAAACATTTTTAACTTTATATTTCATTTATTTATATGTCAGAAGATAGTTGCAGGTTGAGAAGAAGTATAATTGGGAATACAAGCAGAACGGGAGCAGAGGAGTTGTTTAGTTGCGGAATCGTTTTAACTTTTATCTTTCGAATTTGTTTTGTGTCAGCGTAGGAGAAAAGGCAAGAAGGAACGATATTGTGGACATTTATTATTGTATTATTCATCTTGTGATATTATTGTATTTGGAAGGGGGGTTTCTGGGATTTATATCTGACAATAAGAAGATTGTCGATATTTTGTCTGGAAGGATTGGGAATTTGGGAAAGTGTATAAATTGTGTGGGAATAGGGATACTGTATCATTGGTTGAGAATTGCTTGGGTTTTTTTGTTGGTTTTTTTTTAGGTGGGGTTTGGATTATAGAAGGAAGAATTGTTTGTCAAAGATTATTATTAAATTTACTTTTTACATTTATATGTGTACAGTTGTGGCTATTTACCGTTGTTTACCGGTGGTTACCAGATATTACATGTCCGAAAGAGCCGTAATTGCGGCTGTGTGACATCAGCACATCTTAATTTTTGCGGTCCAACGCGGTCATGAACATTTTTTGTCCACGTTAGTCTTTGGTCAAGGGATCGCTTTCCCCAATTTGGTGTCCTTCCTACTAATGATATTGTTCAATCACATTTCATGTGATGCTTTATTGATACAGTTAGGTCGCGTAGACAGAGATTTACTACGGTATATATTAAAATCATTAACGTTATTATTCGTAGTACAAAATTTAATTTAAATCAGCTATCGTTTTCGAGATCAAGTAAAAACAAAATAATAATAATACGTTCACTAAGAACCAACATGGTCGGCTATCCCTGTTTTGGCATTACATTTTGTAATAAAATAAATTAAACGTCCTTTAATAAATAATAATAATTATATTAATTATAGTTATGAACCATCACCATATCATTTACGATATTTAAAAATCATGTACAGCTGTCGAATTTTAGATTAAACAAGACGCTAACATCAATACTTTAAAATGTATGTTCACTGCTACCACATCTACTGTACATGTTCAAAATTAAAATCAGCTTTTAAATGTTCATTGCTAACACCTCTGCACCTGTAAGTTAAAATCAGTCAGTTGTATTACTTTCTTATTACCAGGTTTTCTTTACAGTAAATTAATGTAAATTACTCGTTTACAATGAATTAATATTATTAACGTCATTGTCCGTATTAGTTAACACTCAATAGTTAATATAAATGAGCTCAAAAGTATTTTAAACATCATTTAACTAGACGCTAAAATCAATACTTGATAATGTTCATTGCTAAATCCTTTATAATTTACATTCACTCTTAATGAATTACAAAATGAATATAGAAAAGAATAAATATGTAATATAATAATACCTGTATTCTTTAAAAAAATGTCTAAAGTTTAATATAACTTTCTTCTTTCCAGGATGGAAACACACCGCTACATAAACACGTTACGCTTGGCGATGGTATTGTAGAGATAGTGAACAGTCTCATAGCTCACGGAGCATCAATCACAGCAACAGACAATGTAATTACTCTTTTAAAATGATTTAAAAATCATTAACGTAACTATTCGCATTAGTTAACACTACAAGTTAATTTACATTTATCTACCGTTATAAACAAACCCTAGATTCGTTTAATGTGTTTTTCATTGGAAAAAATGTATAGTTATTATCAAACCAAAAATAAAATTTAAAATATATTAAAAATAGTATAGCTGTAGCATTTTAGATTGAACAAGACGCTAAATTAATACTTTTAAAATGTGTTCATTGCTAACCTCTCTGTATTATAATAATTCTAATCAGCAAGTTGTATTATTTTCTTAATACCAGGTCTTTCTATATAATTTACAGTCACTCTCAATGAATTACAAAATGAAATATAGAAAAAAAAGTAATATCATACTAGGGTGTGTAGAAAGCGACGACCTCGAATTGGACGACCCCAACGACCCGGGCGACCTCGAATTGAACGACCTCGAATTGAACGACCCATATAGCCGACGACCCCTATAGCCTAGGCCTAAGTGTGGTATAACATCCCGAAGCCGAACATAGCCAAAGATCAAAACTATACCTTATTATATAAAACTCGCAAGCACGCAATTGATTGAAAAAATACAGAAATATTGCCATTTGATACTGATTCTGTCGACACGAACAAACGAAAAGATATGGAACGCCAAGAGTGCATCATTAAAACTGCATTCGACATATTAAAAATAAATTAAAAAGAAATAAATATTATACAATACATGGTTAAACCATGGACGTATAATTACATCTCGTCTTCTTATAACGAACACTATAGGCCTACCAAGCAGCGTAACATGTGCATGGGGGGATATGACCGGTTGGGCCGCCGACAAGTTGATCCGCCGGTAATTTCTATGAAACGGCCAGTGCGTCTTTTACGACATTTCGCCTAGTGATAGAGTGGTGTCCTAGTAGGCCCTACATAAGTTCATGGTCTTTAGGTTTGTTGTGTCATGAAAATAAATAATAATTACATACTACAATTTTGTTGGTTTGAAACAGCTAAGGAAAGTAGTCATATTTAATAATTTAATTGTTTTTAATCTTTCAAGGTAAAAATGCAGTGCACTCCATAATATTTTTCTCGCGTGTATGCTTACCACGTAAAATCACGTTGTCTCTCAGGACTAATAGAGTATTGATATTCTTCGAATGAGGTTAAATAATTATTATTTTTTATTTACTATCTTTTAATATCATATTTTATTGAATTTTACAATGTTAATACACAAAATATTTTCCAAAAAAACGGTGATTTTATGCAATTATTTTACTTCAACTGCCGCCTGAGGGGGCAACATGTTTACGTCATTTTTGGCTAAAAACGATCATTTTCGGTCATGTTTTAGGCCTTATATTTTGGAATCTACAAGTCAGATATTCATAATTATTTCTCTTTAATTATAATATTTAATAATAATTATACTAAAAACCGTGATATATAAACTTTGGAATATACATCGTTATATCTAATAATTAATATAAATAGAACTTCTATTAAATAGAAACGAGCACCGGCGAAAGTAAGAATTTGGCGTTTCATAGAAAATAACGTTTTTCTGGCGGCGCCTCAACTTGTCGGCGGCTCAACTTGGCCTAATCCTGCATGGGGGAGGGCCATAAGAAAGCTTTACATTTCACACATGCATTGTATACGGTCAAACCATGGAGGTATAAAAATATTTTTACCAAACCATGGAGCTGGTCAAACCATGGAGGTAAAATATACCTCCATGGTCAAACCTTACCTGCCGCTGAAAAAGGGGCCTGGTTTGCCATGTTTATGATATTTCGTGTGCTAATCGAGTCGAATGCAGTTTTAATGATGCACTCTTGGCGTTCCATATCTGTTCGTTTGTTCGTGTCGACACATTCAGTATCAAATGGCGATATTTCTGTATTTTTTCAATCAATTGCTTGCTTGCGAGTATTATATAAGGTATGGTTTAAAGATCTTTGGTTATGTTCGGCTTCGGGATGTTATACCATACTTAGGCCTAGGCTAGGCTAGGCTATTATAGGGGTCGTCGGTTTCGTGTTATGGGTCGTCCAATTCTAGGTCGTCCAATTCGAGGTCGCCTGGGTCGTTGGGGTCGTCCAATTCGAGGTCGTCGCTTTTTACACACCCTATAATACTACCTGTATTCTTGAAAAAAATGGCTCAAGTTTATTCTAACTTTCTTCTTTCCAGGATGGAAACACACCGCTACATGAACACGTTAAGGGTGGCTATGGTAATGTAGAGATAGTGAACAGTCTCATAGCTCACGGAGCATCCATCAAAGCAACAGACAATGTAAGTTAGTCTTTTAAAATGATTTAAAAATCATTAATGTAATTATTCGTATTAGTTAACATTACAAGTGAATTTAAATTATCTCCTGTTATAAGCAAACCCTAGATTCGTTTATTGTGTTTTTCATTCGAATCAATGTATAGTTATTATCAAAGCAAAAATACAATTTAAAATATATTAAAATCATGTAGCTGTAGCGTTTTAGATCGAACAAGACGCTAAATTAATACTTTTAAAATGTGTTCATTGCTAACCCTTCTGTATTATAATAATTTAAATCAGCAAGTTGTATTATTTTCTTAATACCAGGTCTTTCTATATAATTTACAGTCACTCTCAATGAATTACAAAATGAAATATAGAAAAAAAAAGTAATATAATACTACCTGTATTCTTGAAAAAAATGGCTCAAGTTTATTCTAACTTTCTTCTTTCCAGTATGGATACACACCGCTACATCAACACGTTATGGTTGGCTATGGTAATGTAGAGATAGTGAACAGTCTAATAGCCCACGGAGCATCACTTAAAGCAAGAAATAAGGTACCGTCAATTAATTCAGCAACATTGCATTTTCAGTTTTAAATTGTGCTTATTAAGCAAACCATTACGCCTATATCCATGGTATACTCTTATTTTGATTAGGAGTATGTTAGTAACTTAAAATATTACAAATCTTTTGTTAACTAATACACAGTAATCATCATCTTGATGGAGCAAAAGAATATCAGAAAGGGCGCCAATTGTTTAAAGACATTATGTTAGCATCTAAATATTAATGCTACTATATTTTTTTTTATGTATATCTTCCAAAACCACTGAACGGTACGTGCTTACATTTGGCACACTGATGTTTATTGATGGGCCGCACACGATAGGCTATTTCACTTTCCTGATTTTTTTTAAGGATAAACACAAAAAAGGCAAACAATGGCAGTAATTTGATGTCTAAAGAAAACATACACCCAAAAAGTAATAGTTTGTGTCCGAGCGCATCGCCAAATTGGACTACTTTTTGTGTTGATTTATTCCAATACTTCATTAAAATGTTTTAGATCATCGTGTCTATTTATTCGTTTCTGTAAACGACAATGTATTATAGTCCCGCGGTACGTACATTTGAAATCGCCAGTTTTGTTACGCTGAAATTACTGTGTATTCGAGAACAATCTGTGGGCACGACCTAGATGATACCATCTAGCGTAAAACATCTAGTGTAAAACAATTTGTGAAAAACATCTCTATTCGGGGCAAATCGTAAATTCGCTTTAATCGTCAATAAATAATTATCTAACTCAATTTAATTAGTAAACAGAGTTACATAAGGTGGTTAAAATCAGTACCGAAAGTACGAACCAACTATATATACCATCAAATAAAAATTCTAGAAGTAAGGGGCGATTTACCGATTTTTTTCCTTACGTAAATTTATATATAGATTAGTAAAGCAACAGTGGATAATACTTTAATACATTTTTTGTATAGCAAGGACAAACACCAGCATCTGCTTTGAAGGATAATAGTGATATCTCCAAAGAACAGAAAAATACGATATTGAAGTTACTTGACAGTAAGTTTGTATTAATTAATACACTTTGATTGAGTTTTGCATCATGAATAT
Source organism: Antedon mediterranea (assembly GCF_964355755.1). Classification (NCBI taxonomy): domain Eukaryota; kingdom Metazoa; phylum Echinodermata; class Crinoidea; order Comatulida; family Antedonidae; genus Antedon; species Antedon mediterranea. The sequence continues at coordinate 12,330,585 of NC_092672.1, read as the reverse complement.
TAAAGTGCAGTGTATTACTAATGACACACAATGAACATTGTACTGAACCTTTGAACTGTATGAATGTGAAGAAGATGAGCTCTCATAATGACAGTTTTAAAACTCTGGCTTTGAAATGATTCTTAAATGTAAAATATTTGTATTTGTACATTTGTTTTTGTATATTTTACATTTATTTTAATCGCAATTTAGTTCCAGTTGAAATATTAGCTAGAGGTAAGAGCGCAATTAGATCATTTCAAAATGAACTTGAAAATGGTGAGATTGCAGTTGTAAATTCAAGATGTATGTTTCTCGGGAAAGAAGGTGCTGGAAAAACTAGCTGTGTAAAGGCCATGCTTGGACAAAGGTAACACAAAAACAAAGTTATTTTATAAGATGCACCAATAAAAAAATACATGATCTTCATCAATATAAAGTATTTATAATACAATTTGAATGGTGTTTTTACCATTACAGTAGATTAAGTGCTCATTTATTTTTAATCCTGTATTCATGTTCTCTATAATAGTCATGGCATAACATTCCTTATCAAAAAATATATTAAAATCAATCTTTTGTTTTTTGAACCATTTAAAAAACTTTATCTTTTTTCATAAGTATCTCTAATGCAATTGACAACATTTAACGAGTTGTTTGGATTTCTTGTTTATAATAAGTTTGGTGCTGAGTATTTTGATATGTAATTATTCAATAAAATACAAAAATTGGTATTAGTGAGGTTCTTATTTTAAATAGTTGATACCTGAAGTTTCGTCTTTGAGTAACGGGTTTTCATTCCTTTTCGAATAATAATAATGATGATGATTATAATGGCAATTATGATGATAATGACGATGATGGTGACATTGACGGTGATGGTGACGACGATGTTTATGCAAATTCTGCTGCTGAAAGTTTCAGTTTGTTTTAAATATCCCCAAGAGGTGTGAAGCATATGCTTATTTACTTGTGATCTTCACTTCGTTTTTATTTTAAATATATTAATATTTTAAGATGAACTATTGGATACATTCTCCTTTCATTAAATCCGACCTTTTAGAGTTCATTATTCATTATTATAGATTTAAATCCAACGAACCATCTACTGATGGTATTGCTATCACAACGACATTGTTTCAAGCAATTGGAAAAGAGTGTGACAAGTGGAAGAAGGAAGATATCGACGGTAAGTTTGAAAAAAAGAATTCAACCATACCAAATAACACATTAACTGTTCGTTCAAAGTGAGCTGTCCCCACAAAAGAGAGAAACTCTCTCTTTCTTCTTCCTTCAACAAACGCATAATTGCCTGCTTTGGCCAATTTGTGTATAGAGATTAATTTGTATCATAATAAAGGTAAAAACGTACCGGTAAGGTACACTGGAAATAATATTTTTATCAAATACTTAAAAATGCATTTTGGTCTATAATTACATAAATTACCTACATATTTATTGTATTTTACAGGTGATGATGATGATATGATGATGTATCTCATTTCTCTAATTTTAGTATTTTAATTTATCTCTATTATGTTTATCGTACAATCTTATTTCACCTTTTTTTTTTACAGTTATGGAGCTCCACAAGAAAATACGGGAAGATGCACTTGCAGAAAAACTTGCAACACAGTTAATAAAGGAAGAAATGGATGATGGTGAAGGAAGTTCAGATATGTCAACATCTAAATCTGATTCCCAACTGGAATCATCAGCAATCTCTTCTTTGGATCCAGTAAAAACAGGTATGATGAATATCTACTATAATATCTATTACAAGGGTATTTTTATTATTCTAAACAAACTGTATTGGTGATCATAATCAAGTTAAGATGCACTCATACAGTATTGAAACATACATAAAAGTGAAATGTTATACAGTCTATTATATTGTATCAAAAATATATTATAATGAATTGCAGGATCATCCCCGAAAACGCCTGAACACATCACAGCAAATATGGAAAAACAAACGTCAACTGAAACCAAATTCAATTTACAAGGTGCAGCACCTTCCATATCTGATTTGGAATGTTCTATATCTTCTGACTCTGTGTCTTCAGTGGAAGGTTTGATTATTTTTAAAAATATTTTTGACGATCATTTTGTATAAATAAAGTGTGGTCGTTTCGCATACAATCACTTTACTAATAGGCCTAACAAGTCCTCGCACGAATTAATAAACAACAAATTAATTGCATGACAAGATCTAAAATAGTAATTTCTTTTCTTAAAAAAAGTAAATAAACCAACTTAATGTAAATAATAAATTAATGTAGTGTATTATACATGCTGATACTGAAAGAAACACAAAATTATCACACTATAACTTCATAGGAGTGTTGTTTATATTATTGTTTTATTATTATTAATATAAAGTAGTACTTGTTAAACTGTGGAGTTTATACAGGCATATAAGTGATATTTCACTGCTCTAGTATATAATAATATAACCATTTTATTCGTTATGAGTGCAACACGACACAAATAATCATTTTTAGTTATACATTTTCGCCGACAGAAAACTCCAGATTCAAGCAAACCCAGAGAATATTTGAAGAGGCTGTAGTGGAAGAAATTACATCAAAGATGAAAGAAAGAACATCTTTCAACGAACTTTCTTTAGGCGAGGCTTCTACATCTGATTCCAGAGAGTCTGATTACACGTCATTGGCAGTGGAATCGGCAAGAAAGGGTTGGACTCATTATTTGGTTTTCTTTATATTTGATAAAATAATATGTATGGCATTGTACCATTAGTATGAAACATTCTGGAAAATTTTGTTCTCAAAAAGTTAGTCCAACCAGGGAAGAGTGAGATTTCTTTTCTTGTTGCAAACAAATAAATGTGTTTATTCACTGCTCGTTCAATTCTTTAATCATCCTGACTGATGTATTTATTTATTGTATACACTTTTTTATCCAAATTAACATTCATTATGTCTACTCACAACATATCAGACCAGTCCATCTATCCATATCCATATCTAATGTACACACACCCCATTGATTTGTAGTCATTATTTGAATTTAGAGAGTCAACTAAAAGAAAATCTGACAATTCCCGACTCCATTCAAAGAAAAGTTGTTGCTAAAATAAAAAAGCGAAGACAGAAAGATAGTTGGGCCATAAAAATGATTAGGAAATTTGTAAAAAGAAGAAGTGATGATTCAGAAAGTATTCCAAGTGACGTAACTACTATATGGGACTACGCAGGTCAACTGGACTACTACATAACGCATAGGGTATGTTCCTATTTTGTTATTTGCTATTACTTAAAAATGTCTTAAAAATTAAAAAGTAAATTTATTGGTGCATGTTTAAAAAAAGGGCATTGATTTGCTTGTTTACGTATCTATTCTATTATACAGACCTTTAAATTATATTTTACAATTTTATTTGATTTTTGTATTTTTTCTTTTGTTCATAGTTTTTGTTTTATATGTTAAATGATTATTAAAAAATAAAGAGATTTGCTCATAGTGACAGTACGACATTGTGTTGGGGTATAACATTTTCTCTAAAGTATTATTGCATGTATCAATTAACACATCCCTAATAAATGACTTGGAGTATAAAAAAAGTTATTATTATCAATTGTATTTTGTTTAGTTTTTCCTCACAAATAGAGTATCCTACTGTGTAGCGTTTAATGCGTGTGATAACTTGGATGAACCAGCTAATCCGCGAGATTCAATTACAGTAAGTGCCTACAGTACCGACTTATTTGCTCGAATACACTTTATTAAATATGCATATCTTTGTTATTGAAAATATGTTAGCTTACTTTGTAAGATTGAATTTTATTTGTGATTTTAGAGTACACTAGGAATGACCAATTCGGAAATGAATATGTTCTGGATAAGGTCCATTTATGAACATACTGTGGCACAACATGGTCCAGGAAGTCCCATTAATATTGATGGCAAGATCATCGAGTCACCTCCTATCTGTTTGGTTGCTACACATATGGACACATTTCGTAAAAAGTCAAAAACAAAAAATTGGATCAAGGTAACAGACGTACATTAACATTAAATAAGCTTACAATTTTGCAACGGTATGTGGTATACACGGACGGGATTAAGGCTGAATTAGTTAAAACCGATACAGTGATGAAATATAAATAGCGTAGCCTACGATCCTCAAATTAAATCGAGTATTAAGTTTAATTATCGGTTAGACTTATTCAAATCAGAATATGAAATAACAGTTAGTAAGAATAATTACATTCTTGTTGTTGTTATAGCATGTAATTATGAAAACACTTGTTATTAAAGGAAGTGGAGGATAAGTTTCGTAAAATGTTTGAAAAAATGGAAGGAATGCCATATGCCGATCATGTAGATCGTGAAATGTACATTGTTGATAACACTGTAAAATCGCATGAAGGTATAAAACAACTAAGGAGAAACGTTGGTCGTTACATGAAGGCCATGGTGAGAAGTGTTCCATTAAAATGGGTGGATTTGCAAGAACAGTTGCAAGAAATTGGAAAAACAACACTGTGTATTACTTTTACTGAGGTAAGATTTTGGTTTTTAATGTATAACCGTTTATTTTATGTTGTCACAACTGTAAACACAGATTTATAAAACACATATAGAGTATGAACGCTGGTACTAAAATAATTTATTATCTTATTAAAAATAGTGTACTATACGGTAACAATTATAATGTATAACGTAATAATTTGAAGGACACATTTCTGTCTACAATGTAATGTTGACAAGTTCTTTGTTCAGCCAGCGATGTGAATTAATATTACAATAGTAAATATAGATTTCTTGTCATTTTTTAGTATTTGGAAGTCTTCATCATTATTGTACTATTTTTCTTATTTTAGTTGTTCCTGCAAAAGATGAGCAACTAAAATTATTAATGAAATCAAACATTGAATTGTTTATTTCGTAATGTTAATAAAAAGCTAGTTATCATCTTAAAAAAACTGAACAAAGATAATGTAAATTAAATATGAAAAATGCAAGCAAACAGTTACATTTAACTAGAAATAGGCCTTCTCGACAATGCGATTTCTAAAATGTCAAGTCAAAAGGAAGAATGTTAGATAAAAATATGTTTTATTCAACAATAAGCTGTTTACAATTATTTTAAAGGAAAATAACAATATTTAATCATCAAATTCAGTACAGTCTATTTTGTTATTAATTTGCATTAGACATCTAAAATCGGCACTGAATGTGGAATTTCAAAAGATGGGCTATTCACTGCCATAGGGTACCTGAATGACATTGGAGTTATCATGTATTCAAGTACTAACAAGAAATTAAGAAACACAGTGATAACAAATCTTTACATGATGATTGAAATGGTGACAAAAGTGATCACAGTAGTTAAACCAACTATTGAAGTGGTAAGTAGATAAGGTTAGCAAAATAATTGTCACAAAACAATGTTGATATAAAACGAATTACTTGTTTTGATGAAAATGTATTGCACTTTTATAGTGTACTGTATGTATAAGTTTTTATTATTTTCTCTATTATTTGGTAACAGAAAGAACTAAGAATGCTATGGAATAAGCTTAACAAGGAAGGAATACTTGAGGAAAAACTGCTACGTCATTTATGGAAACATGAATTACAGGAAGATTCAAAGCGTTTTGAAATCTTTACTGAAGTGATGAAAACATTTGGTTTGCTCTATGAGAAATTACAAGTAGGTTAAGCATCTTGGCTTTTAATTAAATCAGAGATTATTATAGTAGGCCTATTCCAAATCGATGTTACTTTTTTATAACACTATATAATTCAACTGTTGTTTGCATCAGCACCGAAGCGAAGACAACCGGTTGTTCCTTGTTCCATCTCGAATGAAAAACACGCAAGAGAGCCTGAAAGTTGAAAAAGACGAGAAACATACGGTGTCGATGTATCTTACACCTACTGACTTTCTGCCTAATGCTGTCTACAATACATTAGTTGTTGCATTTCTGAACCTGGTGGAGCTCAACGGTAGACTACGCGATCCAGTTGTATTTCAAAATCGTAGTGATTTTGACTTTGGAGATCATGAGGTTCGTTTAGGTGCCGTGAAAATCGAGCATCAAAATGAAAACAGGCATGCGTTGAAGGTATGAATATTCATTTAACTCATAATTTACCATCAGTTTGAATATGTAATATGTCTGTTAAGTTAGCTAGCATAGCATTAGTAATTTATTAAACAAATGTAAAATTATCATTTATTTCGGATTATGTTATGCAGTTTAGTCTCTTTTAGGAACGTTCATCCAGTTATAGAAGCAATAAGAACCAAATACATCTGTTGGTGACTACAGAGAATGAGATTTAAGAGCTGGGATTACAAAAATTAGAACATGTTTTTTTTCCAATAATATGTATTCGTTTGAGATTCTTAGAAATATTATCCTAGAAATAAGACAAAATAAAGAGATAATGAGTAATCTTAGAAAAATAGAGTTTAAATTATTATATAGAGGCGATTTTTTTAAAAGCCTTAATATTTTTGTGTCGAGCTTGTGGTAATTTGCTGAATGATTCTAAAAGTCAAATGATATTCACCCGAGAAATGAAATGCAACAGTAGACGTAAGCAGTCTGAGTGAGATGTAGAATGTAAGTATTGTAATAAATAAATACATCTTTTTTAACAGCTTGAAATATCCCATCGAATTGAAGTTGACGAAAATGACATAGAAGTAATATATGAACCAAACCCGAGCTTGTGCATTGAGGTAAAGATTCTAAGATTTTAATTTAATAGCTTACCTGAATGCAATTATGTGAAACCTTTAATTCAAATTTATTATTATTTGTTGTAGATATTAAAGTATTTGAAGCTTCAACTAAAGACTGTGCTGAAAACTAATGAAGGAATTGGTTATAACCTACGTGTGCTGTGTATCGCCTGTTTTCCAGAGCACATTCATTTACACGATCTGGAAGAGTGTTTGAAAGAAGGTAACAAAATTGTTCCATGTGGCAAGAGGTCCATGAAAACAGATTACTTGAAGTGCTTTTTTTTGGAAGGTTAGTTTACACACTCATGTATGTATTTCGTATTAAATATAATAAATAATAAAAATAAAATAATCATATAAATTATTAAAAATAAATATATAAATTGTATACATAGAGTATCTTATAATGATAATGTTTGCAAAACGTTTGAAGATATTAAATAAAACATTATTGTTGCAATTATCATTTCATTTCCAGGCAGAAGTAATGTAAAGCCAGCACCAATTCACACAGGTAAATTTTACACCAACCATGCACGATAGGAAAGTGAATTGAATGTGTTTTGTCTATGGTATTCAACAGTTATTTACTGTAAACAAAAGGATAAGTGTAACCATTTGCAATATTGATCTTAATATTCTTGTTATTGGTTTCTTTCTACAGGATCGTCCGAGGAGTTTGAACAAATGGTTGTAAACGTATCGACCTGGTATGATGAACATGGCTCCCTTGATAAACTGAAGGTGTTATGCAAAGGTATAATAACACCCTACAGTGATCTACAGAATGCAGACTATATGGAGTTCTTCAATTTATTGAAACGCTCTGGCCATCTTTCCACTACCAACGTTAAAGTTCTTATCGATGTAATTAATGTCACTGGTACCAATGGTGTTCTTGAGGTCAACACACTGTTAAAAGAGACAAGTGACAAAACCAACCAGCATGTCACATCCTTCTCGACATATCGACAACAATTAATTCAGTTCGGTGACGCACTTTCGGAAGAAAATACAAGAGATCTCATCCGTTTGAAAAGTGTTCTAAAAAAACGAAGTGACAACCAATGGACAGTGATATTAGATCTTGAACAAAGGGGGATTCTAAGGGAGGATAACTTGCACTCATTTATTGCATTTTTAAAGGAGAATAACATGACTGTTCCTGCTGAAAAGTTTGAATATCATCCTTAGCATTGATGCCGAGTATACTGTATTACCAAACTCAATGACGGTAAATCAATCGAGTGTTTGGGTTCCAATCTTTTTAAAGATTTTACAAAATGTAAACAATATAAAGCTCTGTCAGCACTATCACAGTATTTTGATCAAAAAAGGTGATATATAGTATAGATATTGTAGTTATATCAAATCAACACGTCCATATAATGTTGACGAATAAAGTTTAATAAACTTTGAATCTTTGAAGCCAGTAAATGTTATATTAATTGATTTAAATTTCCGCCAAATACAACAACAAAAAATTTAAAAAAGGCAAGGAAATATTATTCGATAACTTTCGACTAACATTTCGGGGCTGATTGTAAAGCAAACTAGAGGGTACTCCGAGAGTGTATACCGCGCCTAGAGTATTATTTTTTTACATAAAAATATCCAACCAAAAGAAAAAGTTTTTCTCTATAATTGCACTACATAGTTAATAGCAGTTTTGTCCTTCCATTTGAAAGTACCCTTAGATCATTGATAATTTTGTTGTAAGTTTGGCGATATTCAGATGAATATTGTTGTTTTTAGGTGGAAGTTATTAAGAAACACTATTTCCTTTAATATTGAACTTTGTATTCATTCAATTGTGGCCAAGTTTGATGAGATACAGGCATACGGGTAGTATCGGTATCGTATTTACAATTCGTATACTGATGTCAGCGGAAAAGCAATTTTTAAGAATGCGTATAGGCCTAACTAATAATGTATATAAAAAATGTTTTAATTAAATGAGGTCTGATACCATTTCACTTCCTTCTTCATTAAAAGAGGTCTGATACTTTTTTTCATTTTCTTAGTTAGTTAAAAGAAATATGATACCATTTCATTTTCTTAGTTAAAAGAAGTCTGATTTTCTTATTTTTCTTATTATTATTTTCTTAAAACACTTCACTTTATATTTCTGAAAAAAATAATTCTTATCACTTGCTTGCAATGTTTTTGGATGCGTTTTTCTATGTGTTGTTTAAAATACGCGTTTTTGTTTTACTCATGCTAACTGTAAACTTGTTACAGCAATGTTATTTTTGTAGAATAGGCTTACGGTATCGGTACGGTAAATTAATCATAATCCTATCATTATTTACTATAAATTATAATTAATATCATGTTTGCATAGTGTAATGTTATACAACTAGATATATTGTAGTAAAATAGTTTAATATCTAGTATAGTTGTTAATTTTCTGTGAAGCACGAACATTAACAAGCAACTGAGGCTAGCTTATTTATAAATTATTTCTTTTTTTTAAATGAAGATTTAGACAACAGTGAATCACTTTCTTATTGTGTGAAATATTGTTTTTAATGACAAAACTTACATTTATACAGTACTGTTCTAAAATTATGTTATATAAATTCAATGTTGTCAAAAATGTGCATAATGTTAGATTTGAAAATAAATATGCCGCATAAAGTGTGATGTCAATATTTATTTGATAACTTAAAAAGCGTCAATACTTATGCAAATAATAGCGGTCACAACAATTGATTCAAACATGGAATGAGTAACAATATAACTGGTTTTGCTTATTTAGCAATGAACTGATTGAACTTATAACAGGTTCGGTTTCACACCTATTGATTGTTTATTAATACGGATTGAGATAAAATGTTTTCTTCTATTTATCATTATAATCAATTAGTTGTATTATTTATTAAATTGTACATATTATTATATTACATAACTTAATAGTAAAATATGTCGGTTACCTATTATTTCTGAAATCCTATATAGAATGGAACTTATGGTAATAAATACAATGTAAGAATGTATGTATATGTATGATACTGTATTATTTACTTTCACTTTGTTTGCTTAACCTCTTTGTCGACGCTATCACCAGCTTATTGAATATGATGCAATAATATCTGTTTAAAGAATATCAAACGGTTTACAAAATTCGACAAAAAGACGCTATGCGACAAAAAAATACATATTGAATGAAGTACATAATGGTATATCAAATTTATATAGAGTCCTCTTGCGGGCTGGATCGTTCATAAGATATTTGAACGTAGAGGGATAAGTAAGTCACGCCTACTTATTATAACAACTCTAATTAGTCGTAGTGCGCCATCTTGTGCTTGAAATGAAAAACGAAGATGATGGGAAGGTTTAACAATGGCGACTGAAATTAATTACAGCTCAGCCTTACTGACAGTACGTACATTAATGAATCAATGGTACAAGATGTATGAGTAATTAATTACAGCCCAGCCTTACTGACAGCAGTACGTACATTAATGAATCAATGGTACAAGATGTATGAGTAATTAATTACAGCTCGGCCTTACTGACAGCAGTACGTACATTAATGAATCAATGGTACAAGATGTATGAGTAATTAATTACAGCTCAGCCTTACTGACAGCAGTACGTACATTAATGAATCAATAGTACAAGATGTATGAGTAATTAATTACAGCTCAGCCTTACTGACAGTAGTACGTACATTAATGAATCAATGGTACAAGATGTATGAGTAATTAATTACAGCTCAGCCTTACTGACAGCAGTACGTACATTAATGAAACAATAGTACAAGATGTATGAGTAATTATATACAGCTCAGCCTTACTGACAGCAGTACGTACATTAATGAATCAATAGTACAAGATGTATGAGTAATTAATTACAGCTCAGCCTTACTGACAGCAGTACGTACATTAATGAATCAATGGTACAACATGTATGAGTAATTAATTACAGCTCAGCCTTACTGACAGCAGTACGTACATTAATGAATCAATGGTACAATTTGTATGAGTAATTAATTACAGCTCAGCCTTACTGACAGTAGTGCGTACATTAATGAATCAATGGTACAACATGTATGAGTAATTAATTACAGCTCAGCCTTACTGACAGCAGTACGTACATTAATGAATCAATGGTACAAGATGTACGAGTAATTAATTACAACTCAGCCTTACTGACAGCAGTACGTACATTAATAAATCAATAGTACAAGATGTATGAGTAATTAATTACAACTCAGCCTTACTGACAGCAGTACGTACATTAATGAATCAATGGTACAAGATGTATGAGTAATTAATTACAGCTCAGCCTTACTTACAGCAGTACGTACATTAATGAATCAATGGTACAAGATGTATGAGTAATTAATTACAGCTCAGCCTTACTGACAGCAGTACGTACATTAATGAATCAATGGTACAAGATGTATGAGTAATTAATTACAGCTCAGCCTTACTGACAGCAGTACGTACATTAATGAATCAATAGTACAAGATGTATGAGTAATTAATTACAGCTCAGCCTTACTGACAGCAGTACGTACATTAATGAATCAATGGTACAAGATGTATGAGTAATTAATTACAGCTCAGCCTTACTGACAGCAGTACGTACATTAATGAATCAATGGTACAAGATGTATGAGTAATTAATTACAGCTCAGCCTTACTGACAGCAGTACGTACATTAATGAATCAATGGTACAACATGTATGATTAATTAATTACAGCTCAGCCTTACTGACAGCAGTACGTACATTAATGAATCAATAGTACAAGATGTATGAGTAATTAATTACAGCTCAGCCTTACTGACAGCAGTACGTACATTAATGAATCAATGGTACAAGATGTATGAGTAATTAATTACAGCTCAGCCTTACTGACAGTAGTACGTACATTAATGAATCAATAGTACAAGATGTATGAGTAATTAATTACAGCTCAGCCTTACTGACAGCAGTACGTACATTAATGAATCAATGGTACAAGATGTATGAGTAATTAATTACAGCTCAGCCTTACTGACAGCAGTACGTACATTAATGAATCAATGGTACAAGATGTATGAGTAATTAATTACAGCTCAGCCTTACTGACAGCAGTACGTACATTAATGAATCAATGGTACAAGATGTATGAGTAATTAATTACATCTCAGCCTTACTGACAGTAGTACGTATATTAATGAATCAATGGTACAAGATGTATGAGTAATTAATTACAGCTCAGCCTTACTGACAGTAGTACGTACATTAATGAATCAATGGTACATGATGTATGAGTAATTAAATACAGCTCAGCCTTACTGACAACAGCAGTACGTACATTAATTAATCAATGGTACAAGATGTATGAGTAATTAATTACAGCTCAGCCTTACTGACAGTAGTACGTACATTAATGAATCAATGGTACAACATGTATGAGTAATTAATTACAGCTCAGCCTTACTGACAGTAGTACGTACATTAATGAATCAATGGTACATGTTGTATGAGTAATTAATTACAGCTCAGCCTTACTGACAGCAGTACGTAAATTAATGAATCAATGGTACAAGATGTATGAGTAATTAATTACAGCTCAGCCTTACTGACAGTAGTACGTACATTAATGAATCAATGGTACAACATGTATGAGTAATTAATTACAGCTCAGCCTTACTGACAGCAGTACGTACATTAATGAATCAATGGTACAAGATGTATGAGTAATTAATTACATCTCAGCCTTACTGACAGTAGTACGTACATTAATGAATCAATGGTACAACATGTATGAGTAATTAATTACATCTCAGCCTTACTGACAGCAGTACGTACATTAATGAATCAATGGTACAACATGTATGAGTAATTAATTACAGCTCAGCCTTACTGACAGCAGTACGTACATTAATGAATCAATGGTACAACATGTATGAGTAATTAATTACAGCTCAGCCTAACTGACAGCAGTACGTACATTAATGAATCAATGGTACAACATGTATGAGTAATTAATTACAGCTCAGCCTTACTGACAGTAGTACGTACATTAATGAATCAATGGTACAAGATGTATGAGTAATTAATTACAGCTCAGCCTTACTGACAGCAGTACGTACATTAATGAATCAATGGTACAAGATGTACGAGTAATTAATTACAGCTCGGCCTTACTGACAGCAGTACGTACATTAATGAATCAATGGTACAAGATGTACGAGTAATTAATTACAGCTCAGCCTTACTGACAGCAGTACGTACATTAATGAATCAATGGTACAACATGTATGAGTAATTGAATCTTCTTTGAAATGTCATTCAAAATTGTTAACAGACCGTAATTTTGAAAAGAAGAATGCACATGTTGATATCGAGCTCTCTTTGTCCTCATTCTTGTCACCTTGGTGTATTATTTAACATTTTAAAAACAAACATAACATTATTTTTACGTTTAGGTGTATCTTTTTATATTATTTTAAGTTTAATGTTTGTTTTAAAATACATCTTCTATAAACAATAGGTGATACACACACAATTATTTTTACTAAGTGTACAGCACCAATTATACACAATGTTTTTGTTATACATATTTACCTGTGAATTTGTTAATAATGTTTTTATTTGTTTTATTTGTTTAATAACAAAAACATAATTATGTCCATTATTGCCAGTAATATTGCAGCGAAATGCCATGTGTTATATATTATGAATTCGTAATACTTATTATAATACGAATTCATAATTAACATCACAATTGTTAATCTCTGTATTAATATTCTACGTCACCATCATATTTATCGGACATATGCTTTCTTAACAAATGCTATGTTACAAAAAATAAACTAAGAAAACCTGGTCGATGATAGGCATAATAATGTTAATGTTAACAAAACAGTAAGTAAAACACAAAATATAACACATTATACTATTTGAGGCGACAAACAATCGATAACGGGTTACAACACAGAACCAATTCAAGTGCTAGGCAAAATAATCTGTATTGTGTGACTTTTTTACCAAATTTCAATTACTTAACGGATTAATTTTTAACATGAAACATCTTAGTTAGGTTGATTGTACCCACAGATCATAATATTATGCTGTATACTGACGGTAACCAATAACCAATGACATTACTCTTAGTTCTGTACATACAATTTTACGTAGTACATTTAATAATAGGCTGAAACATATAGTTTGATTGTTACAAGAATGATAAAAATGTTAGCATTCGAATTTAAATTATAGCAACCTTTATAAATCCATTAGTCCATTTAATTAATTCAAATCAGTTTATAAAATACATGTATATAAACCAGTTAAAACAGTAGAATTAAATAATTATAAACCATTAGAATATAGTTTTAATCATGTGCTTTGAATGTTTAGAAATTGTTTAATATAAAAAAAAGAAAACAAATTATTATTAATTAATAATTTGATAAATTGTATTAAAGTTTTAAATTAATTATAATTATCGTTACGAAGATGATTGACGTATTGCATGTGGGCTTATTATTTGTAATAAGGCATCAGTGCCTTCTTGTAATGTCACGGCTGCAAATAGTGTGTTTATTATAGTAACAGTGTACACTGATATATTACGTTATATGTTATATGCTATACACTATTTATCATAACAATGTTGGTTGAAATAGGGATTTAATATGTGAATACTAAATTATGTTAAATGGAGTACGGTAACTAATTAAGTATGTCATATTAATCTGGTGTATTTCCAGGCTTGTTCTGTTAATTGTTTGTTTTTGCTTCTTCGGTTTGAGTGGTTCATAATTGTTTTCATCCTCCACTGCATCTCTGTCTACTGGTTCTAGAAGAAATTGTAGTGCAACACACGTTTTAAAAATGAGACATATGAATACTAGTAAATTCCTACATGTATACATTGTAGAGCAGAATAACTTTAACCATTTAACTGACCATTTCCATCTAACATCTTTTCTCTGACTCGTGACTACAGTGTAGTTATTGCAATTGATTAATTTTTACGATAACTCACACCTACTACAGTAGGTTTATGGCCAACTATTCATTAAATTTTAGCATTTTTGAACTAAATAAAATTTGTCTTGGAATTATGTTCAATAAATATACACATATCTATTTATTATTATATTATATTTAAAATATGGTATGTATTTCACACAAATGAAGTATCATTTTGAAGAACAATTGCTTTTTACTTGAAAATTAAAATTAAACTTGAACCTAAACTAACTGTCAATTTCTTATTTTAACCACTTGACACATAAAACGATAATGATAATCGATTATAGCACGTTAACGCCCGACACACAGTAATTGTTTTGTTTTTCATAGATGTTCTTAGAAAATTTATCAAACATTTAATTTAACGGTGCTTATTTAACAATATACCTATAACAAACAGTTGTGTTTCTTTTCCTGTATAATTATGTTGGTCTTTACAATATCAGCTTAGTCATTTGTTAAACCCATTGAGTTTAAATTAATATATTCCACAGTAATAGTGTGTTTCGATTCACTGAGATTTCACCTATATTATTAGTTTTGCTGCCTTTTGTATTGGCACAAAATACTTGTTTGCTGATCTGTGATCTGTTTCTATATAGTGTGAATGCTAATGCAATGCAGTTACGACTCATATGTAATTGAGTGTTTTAGGGCATAAAGAACAGTTAGAGTTAAATAAATAAAGAGTAGAGTTTAAAGACCACGGACACATTTTGTTACTAGACATATTAACTTGTTCTTCAGATCAAGAACAAATGTTAGTAAAAAATGTTTTTCTATTTTAAATGTAAATTAAATGAGAGGTACATGTGTACATGATTGGATAGATATAGGTAACCTTAGTTAACAAGATGGCTATTACTATACTGATTCATTTAAAAAAGTGTTTTATTAACCATTTAAATACTCTTAAGGTCGTACTTATGCTTGATTTCTTATTTTTATGTACATTATAATTTTTTACTAAATTAATTTTCTCAAACATAATATTTCTCTTTACAAATTTTCTTATTCACAAAGTTCTTTTTACTGAAAACATAGATTAAATTGATTTCATAAATATTCATATTCAATATTTTATAAAAAAAACATAGATTGTTGACACTGAGTTATATCCACTTTAAAGTAGCAATATATTATGATTATTCTAAATGTTCTTTAAATCAGGCCTACTCATAATATTATCAAACTGGTTTTAAATGTTACCTTTGCATCATTTTCTCTATTAAAATAAATGAACCAAGCACTCTATTACCAATGCTAATAATAACGTACTCTCTATCAGGAAATTGAGTAAGAATTAAAAATCAAAGGCTGTTTTAATGGAATTCTAGTTATTCGTCTCATAGTAGACCTACCTCTTTCTGCTTCGATAAACTTCTTTTTAATATCAACAATACATTGAGTACAATATAGTTCGGTACCTAATATTGTTATTCGACCCCTATTATGGAATTATTGTTATTCAGATCTACTACCTGTTGTTTTTATTCAGCATGCCATTTCCAGTCGCTTTTAAGTTTTTGAGCGAAAACATATACTCGGTATTCTCTGTACCAATCTAGTCACAAACAATGTTATTGATATTGTGCAAGTTGTACACATACACGGCAACTTATGGAGAAATAAAGGATTTGAAATAAGGAATAATCATATTTACTTATAAGATGAATTGTAAGTATTTATTTTATTGAAATACTGTAGTACCGTAAACATATAATCATGAGAGATTACTGTAAGATTACACACTCTATTATGTACGATAACAAGTCTTAATGTTGACCTAAATTAGGAATACGCTAGCCATTTTGCATTCCTTTGTAAGCAGATAAAGACAGGATGCGTAGACGACGAACACATCAATACATTATATATTACGTTTTGAAAGAATGAATAAACGTAATTTAAATGTTTATAAAATATATAAAAAGTGAATTTCCACCTGTTTTGAACATAATGTTATAGGCCTACTAAATTCAAAATAGAGCAAAACAATGTATTACTAATTGGTGAAACTTCTCATAAACTTCTGTAATTTTTACAGATTCGTTAGACAAAAACATTTCTCAAAACACTAAATCAATATATTTTATAAACAATTTTATAATGATAAATAAATCACAATATATTTAATTTTACAGTAGATGAACTTTAAATTATCCCACAGGATATTCGTTATAGTTTAGAGTTAAATTATAATATTTAAATTGTTTCTAAAAACAAATACAATTGATTGTAAATGACACAGTCTTTAAAAATAGCAATTGGTACGGTTGGTTATATAATTTAGTTACCGACAATTTTAAATTTGTGATTTATAATTACCGTTTTGAAAATGTAATGATGAATTACAATAAACAGTTAACATAACGTATTATTTACTATAGATTAGCAACATATTAATAACTGGGGTATATTACATCATCGCCCAATTCTTAGGCTGCCCTAAATGTTTTGAAATGTTTACGAAATTAAAAATAACTTTTATAAGTTCCCACAGATGTACTCACAACTTTGAAAATAAATGTTGTAAGCTAGATACATATCGTCCACATGGAATGACAGATACAGGCATGATGTTGATATATAGTAAAATAGAATTGTCACTCCGGGAATGACATATCGAGAGAATTGAATCCAAATATTGAATTAAATTAAGTCAAAGAAGAAACGAATTCTACTTATTGTAACATGGTTCTAACCGATTTCTTGTCTTGACACTTAATGAATTCGGGAAGGTACCTTCACAAATATAACATTTTTATCAAATAACCGATCATGGGTTTATTAATAAATACACGTTTCGATCAGTTGGAAACAATGGAACATATTCTAACATCCAAGTTTATACAATACAACAATTAAGTTTGCTATCATGTCGAAGCTTGTGCCACGCTTTTCGTGAATAATAATACCACCACCGTCCGTATATAATACTAGTGTCTGGCACCGACCGTGCTGTTGTCTTATCAGGCTATACATTCATAAGATCCAAAAATATAACAGAAATATAATGTGTATGAATCGTCTTGATTTATTTATGCATACATTTAGGATACTACCGTTTAGAACGATAGCTAATTACCAAAACAAATAAAACATAAATAATAAAACTAAATAAAATAAATACAATGGAAAAAGATTATTGTTGGTGTGTGTGTGTGTGTCTGTTGATCTTTTTGTGTATGTGTAGTTATATGTTTACATTTATATATATAAGTATATAATCTTCTTACATGGCTTCCCAACATACAAGTTTCAATTGGATTTTTGTTTCCAATTGATCGATACTTTCTTGGGGTTTTTTGCCTCTTTCATTTTGTATATTACTGAATCATCTTTTTATACATTATGATTTACTGTATTTATCTCTAAAAAAAAAAAAAAAAAAATATTTATTTATAAAATATCAGAAATTATAATGTTTTTTTACTCAAATATGAATGAAAGAAATAAATGTTTATTTGAATTTGAATTTGAATTATGACAATCCAATAAAATGGTTCAAATGCAGAATAACTTGAGACATAAAGAAATGAGATTTAGAGGAGGAAAATCGCCAAAAAATCTCCGACCAATGTAGTAAATAAGTAAACACTACTTATTATGTAAATAATACGAAATCAAATTTTCAAATATTATTAGTTTGGTATACAAAATAATCTAAATATTCCATAATGCAGTTTCGTATCCACAGCTTAAAATTGCTCTAATGTTATTAAATATTGAATCGCTAAATTTATTTGATGGCTAATGCTATGCTACATGGTTGGGTAGGTATCGTATCTTGCTATGCGCAAATTTGTCAAATAAATTGTAGACAATTAACTTTTTTGTTTATATATGTATTTTTTTTTTATTACGTATTTCCCTATGCCCTGTCGGGTATCCCCTGCTGCGTATAGACGTGGGGGACCCCGAATCGGTACCAGTGAGATAAGAGAGATACCACCTACTGTAATTTCATCACTATATACTATGACATTTTCCTACCAAATTCACGAACGACAGAAATTTTATCTCTTGCAATAAGCCCGCCAGATCCCCTAAGGAGGACCTAAAGAATGGGCAGTATATATGAGTAAGATACCACTCACAATTAATGTAAAATAAATAAGTAGAGTTCATACAGTACTAAATGGGTAACAACAGACTAATTGTCCACGGCACCGCAAGTACCAGACGCTCTATAATTTGACTATAGAGACCCCCTTTCTCCCAACTAAGCTATTCTATTGTAGATCGCATCAGAAACCATTATGATCTAGCACATTGGAATACCAAAGGACCCGCTTAATTTCGATTACAAACCCCCGGACGCGATATTTCTTTTCGTACATAAGTTGGGGGGGGGGAGGACCCCTCGTGAAACGTCACAAAATAAACATGAATATTCATTAGTCATATCCATAAGGTGTGACGTAAGAATTAAGATAACTACAATTCGCTAATGCAAACGATTTCTGTCGAGCCGTCTGTGTAGTCGAGTGGATAACACTATGGACTTTACATGCCGATGTATGGGGTTCGACTCCCATGAGCTATTTGTTTTACTTTATAGTATAGTATAGGGGTTGATAGTTACTTTTGGCTTTTTACTTTTCTGTTAATTGTTATATTTTATATTGTTATTGTGAAGGATGCACATTTGTGCTAAGTGTGCCACCGATCTAAAGGTGTAATTCCAAATAAATAAATGATTACATAGTGAGAGAGATTATTTAGAGGGTTAGGTTTAGTTATATTTAGGAAGTCGTTCGGCTATCTTTCACATGGGGTCCCCAACTTCTGTACGAAAAAAAAATCGCCCCCTGGACCCATGGAGCCTACCTTAGATAGAGTATTGCATATGCCACCGGCTACCAATGTTAGGATCTCGTACATGAATACATAATGAATAGTACATATACATTTACTATAATGCAGTGACGTGTGTGAGTTTCTACTATATATACTGTTTCAATACTGTAAAATACAGCTTTCTAATTCGCTTATATGTCTGACTGGTTTAGGCATTCAGACAACCTTTTTGAAGATGTATCTGTGACCGAAAACAGTAAAGATGATACAAGTTCTGAGCAATGACTAGGACAGGACAACTTTAAATGTAAAAATATACTGTTTTTAGGTAACCATCTAATCGTGTAAATTTACAGAATAACCCATATTTCTCTCATATACCGATTTTATGGTTGCCATCGGTTTAATATAAATATATATATACTGAACCTAAACAAAACTATTATTTTAAAGTTATTTTCTGTAAAATTGAGTTTGGTCAGTGAATATGTTTAAATGTTAGATAGTGGATTCCAACCTCATCATACGTTGGAAACTGAGATTTTCTTATTAGCTTATACATTTTAAAAGAAACTGTTAAACAAGTTTCCCCTTAATGTCTTTAATCTATTTTTGTTTATGATCATTTTAATGACTCTAACTTGCAAATAGATGAATGTACTGATATACATCAACTTTATTCAATTAAATTTGTTTTTATTTCTTGCGGGAATATTGGTATTTATATTCTGGTACTAAAAGATAGCTCAGATGAGATATTGTACCCTATATTCAGATGGGGATGATAGAACTAAGGCAGTACTATGCAAAGTAGGTAGTCTGTAATAGCTTATTTTATATTCCTTACAATGTGCTAGATCATTCTATCAGCAATAGGTAGGGGATGTCTATCTTCTGGAGTGTGGTTCTCGGAAGAACCAAAGCAGTGTATATGTATAGATCTTTAAGGTCATTTGTAATTAATTACAATGTAATTGGGTTTCTAGTCTAACTTTTATTTTATGGTCTGGCAGGACCAAAGCAGTGTCTTACTTCACTTAAGGCGAGTAGAGATGATATGTTTCTTATCTTTGGGAAGAAACTTCTTATATCTGATATTAGCAGTTTATCTATTAGCTCCCACCGAGAATTATATAATTTATGTTAAAATACAAACTTGAAAAATGTATATAAATCCTAACATGTTTTTATTAAATTATTGGTACAATGCTTTGACAAAAATACTAAAATTGACAGTAAATGATATACTAGAAAAAAAACCGTTTTTGGTTGGTCTGCTCGAATAAATATCAATTCTTGTAATTTCATCTAAAGACAATTAGGCCTAATATATACAAATGTATTTTATTTTTGTTTTCTCTTCATTTTTCAATTTAGTTTAAAATATTAGAAGAAGAATTTCTAGTATTGAAAAATATTGAAATATTGAAAAATGAACAGCAAAATAAAAATAATAAAAACTAGAATTTAAGAACCATTGTCTGTAAAAATCAAAGATTTGGTGGCAGATGTAAAAAAAATGGATTTCTCTCAAATTTTTACCAAGAATAGACATTTCAATAAAAAGCATATCTACAACATTCATTTCAATTTTTAACCTCCGTTGCCATGACAACGGTCAATTATCCAAATTTTGATGTTTTTGCCATTTTTCACAGATTTTCTATAGTGAAAAAGTACAAACTTGTATACTTATTTTAACCAAAAATACTTACAGTATACAGTTTTTGTTTATAGCAGTGTAAACAACATGTATTGAGTTCCATTAATGTAGAAAAAAAAAATTACAAAATGGAGTTTGGTTGATACCATTATTTTAAAAAGGGGTGTTTTAAAAAAAAATTTTTTTTATTAAAGTATACCTCATAAACGTACCTATAACTTCCAAAGTGGTGTTTTTAAATCAATGAGGTTTTTTAATTTGATAGTCAATAGGTTTTTCAACAATAATCACGAAAAAAACACTGGGGTAAATTTCGTACATAGGTTTTGTGTTGCCACGAAAATACGAAAAATACAAAAAATATAACAAAATATCAACAAACAAAACACATGAAACACAATTTAAATATGGCTAATCCAATAATAAAATGTATATGTGGCTTGTCATAATGCTACTAGAGTCATACGAATAGTTTAGATAAAATAGGAGAATGTGTTGCCAGGTTTATTTCAATTAATTGCCAGAAAAACAGTATTTTGCATTGAAATATTTAGTTGATGGAAAATAATGTTAAACTTGGAAATAATTGCGTCAATGGTTTTTATAAATGTTAAAATCTATTTTGTGTAAAGAGATACAGAAAGATCTCCCAACAAAATCTGACCTGGTAAATAGGTCATTTGAGGTCAAAAGGGGTCAGAATGCAAAACAGGACAGGTCCCCACTTTACTACAACTATTAATATTTGATCAAAATTTACAAGATAGTTCATAACAATTCTCAACAATTTTCATATTTTACCTATAGTGTTACCTTAGCAACCATTTCTATGTGTAACTAAGGAAAGTAATTTTTAAAAAACGTAAAAAATGGCGTTTTTATAAATACAAAGAATTTATTGCATTTGTAATTTTTCTCAATTTTACTTCTACTGCATTCCATTAATGACAAACTTGACCTTGTAAATTCATTCATTTTGAGGTCAAAATTTTACCATAGTAACTGTTTCTATGCGAAAATTTAAAAAAAATAAGGGGTTTTTCCTAAATACAAAACATTTTTTCTACATAGTTTTACATTTCTACTTTTTGCCAAATTTACTTTAAATACTGAATCCTAATAATCTCAGAAAGAAATCTGAATAAAGGTAAAAAAATGACCTTTAGTGTTATCTTAAACCTGTTTACGTAACTTAAATGATATTTAAAAAAAAAAATTAAATATGGAGTTTTCATGAAAAAAAAAAAATTACATATTGAGGTCAAATGACATCAACATTTTACCTATAGTGTATTGTAGCAACTGTTTCTATACGTAACTAAGTACAATATTTTTAATATGGGGTTTCATGACTACAAACAATTGATTACATAGCTTTACTACCTTTTCCCAAATTTACTTATCTACTGAATCCCAGAAAATGTCTGACCTTGTGAAAGGGTCATTTTTGTTGGGTCAAGTTATGTCAAAATGTATTATTTATGTTATCTTAGAACCTGTTTCTATGCATAACTAAGGATAATTGTTTTTTTTAATACAGTTGAACCTCCCGTAAGTGGCCACCCTTGGGACCTGGAAAAGTGGCCGCTTACGGGCGGTGATCCCTTACGGGAGGTTCTGCCGATAAAGGGCCAAAATCACTTATTATGGCTATATACGATATTCTTAACGAAACGAGCCTTTCAATTTTCCAGCTAATTATTATTTATAATCAGGTGGTTTAGTATTTTTTAGCATTTTCAGACAAATTTTAAAAACTTTTATCATATGAAAAATGGTCGGTCACAATCTGTGTAGTTTTCTCATCTCTTCACAGTAATGTTTTTAAACCTCTTCAAAATAAAGCTAATATATAAAGAAATACAATAAACATGCACCTCTAATTCATAGGTTCATGCAATAAGTATCACATTTTTCGATTGGCCGCTTACAAAAAATCTCATTTTTAGTCGCGTGGAAGCGACTCTATAGTTCACTATGTCGGTCAGTCGGTCTGTCGGTCCGGTATCACTATGCGTTTTATATCTTTTCTGTACTTTTTGAACTGTTTTGATGTCAACATGTGGGCATTTACGTGAAATTGTGCTATTGTGAATGACGTTAGAGTTGCGCAACGTGATTTACGCGTGATTTAACGATTTTCTCGTATTTAACATAGGTCAAAAACCAAATAACATTTTAAATTGAAACTTTGCAAAAGTTTAATTTATATCAGGCGCTAACTTTCTGTTAGTGTGTTTTACACAAAGTTACGCGCGCACGCGCATTTAAAATTTTAAAATGCGCACAATTAATTTTTAATCAACTTTCTACGCGTTTCTTGTCATTTTGAGCATGTCAAAAATTCCCATACGTGCGCAAATGTTTACGTGCGTGGTGCGCACGTAGCGTTAAATACATACTTTTTTCGCGTGATTTATGTTTTTGCAGCCTTTTCTAATAATTTTACCAACTTTTAAACAATTTCGACTTAAAATTACGTCATACCAGCACGTCGAATTGGATAATTTGCGCACGTTTTGATGAAAAAGTTAAAAAATTCGTCAAGATTATGCCTTTTTAGTCGCGTGGACGCGTCTCTATAGTTCACTATATCGGTCGGTCTGTCGGTCTGTCGGTCGGTCGGTCGGTCTGTCTGTCGGTCAGGTATCACTATGCATTGTAGCACGCGACTTAATGGCTGTTGGCCTTGTTAGTAATGAACTTATTGACGTAAATTCAATTGCATTTAGACCTACTATCAGCTATTTGCTTTCATAAAATATAGGCTTTACTAGATTAGGCTTTAGGCCCTACTAATGATTGGTTGGTGGTGACTTACCTGAAAAACACGTTGCATTCGTCGTCATTGTACGATGCAAGATTAAAATTATTGTAATCTTTGTACTGTACATTTATATTATTGCATTTATTAAAATCATACAAAAGTAAATACTCCTCGGGGTCAATTATATCATCGTAAAGTGCGATATTTAATGCATCTTGTACGAACGCCATGATGATTGTTTACAAACATAGCAAGCCGAGCGTGACGCGACGACGTCGTCCCATCGCGTATCGTAAACGAACTTTTTAAAGTGGACGACAACCAGCTTTTCACGCATCAGCGCGCACTGGTAATCCGTCGTCGTCCCTCTCCGTCGTGTTTCGTAAACTCTCTAATATAAAAAGGTGCCCGCAGCTGCTTACGGTAAGCACCAAATGCACTAATTAGATAAGAAGAACAAACAGGCTTATCAAAGTGCGTCCGTTAAAGGAGGTGGCCACTGTAAATGAAATATGGGGTTTTCATGAATAAAAATAATCACAGAAGAAAATGCTTACGAATATGACATTGTGAAACGGTAATTTGAAAATTTGTATGAGATAAATATGCAAAATCTAAAGAATATCTCATTTTTAGTTACCATAGTAACTGTTGCTATGCATAACTAAGGGAAATTAAATAATTATCAGATAATTATTAATTAATAATTAATACTGAATCCAACCATCACAGTAAAAAAAATACAGAATTTAAAACCAATATTTAATAATAAAGTGTGATATTTTACATGCTGACCTTAAATGAAATGAAATTTCAAATCAGGGCTTCAATATTTGTTATGTAGCATTAACATACCTGAGTAGGCCTATATCATTGACTTTTGATTGGTTCTATTTTGGGGAGGGGAAAGTGGTGGATTCAGGACTTTTAAATAGTTAGGGGGTTGAAGGCGAGGGTCTAAAAACTTAACTTTATGTCCTATCTTTTGCATTGCAATTTTGAACTTTGGGTGGATGGGGGCTTGGAGAAAGGGGAAGGGGGTGGGTTGGAGGAGTTTGAATCCGTCTATTCATAGGGGCGATGGTAGCGGCAGTGTGGGTGGTGCTTGAGTGCATGCATTTGACACTCTATAGTGGATGATCGACCAGTGTTGCAGTTTATCTGTTTGTGGTTATTGTCGGGGTGGGGGGGGGGGGGTAGTCAAAAGTGGTGGTGGATGGGCACGTGGGATCTGCTTATGTTAGCAAATAAAAGAAGTAAACAAATGAAAGAGGAGCTTCAAAATAAGTGAGGAGTAATGTTGCAAGGATTAAAATTGATCTGATAATTTATTCAAATTTCCAGAGGATATAACCTATAAAATGACATTAAAACTGGGAATTACAGAATCTATAATTAAAAATATTGGGTTTTTTTTCTCGCAACACAACTAGAACTATATAAAACATTAAGAATTTTTCTGACCAATGCGTTTCAAATCAAATAATCAAAGAAAATAAAATGTTTTTACTAACATACCATGTTTTTTTTAAAAATAAAAATGCCTATGTTTCTCGTAAAACTGCTTGTAGATTTTAAATTTAACCCAGTATTTTATTTTAGAAATCAATTATTAAACATTAGAACTACCTATTTGTAATAAATCAGCTAAAAAAATACACCACTTTGGGCGTTATGGTGAAGTAAAGTTTAGTTGCATTGAACAATTTAAAAAAAGTGAAAAACACCCATTTTTAAATAAATGCTATCTCCCAAAGTATGAAAT
Organism: Antedon mediterranea; assembly: GCF_964355755.1. Lineage (NCBI taxonomy): Eukaryota > Metazoa > Echinodermata > Crinoidea > Comatulida > Antedonidae > Antedon > Antedon mediterranea. Next base: position 12,304,894 of record NC_092672.1, on the reverse strand, counting down.
AAAAAAAAATAAAAAAATTTGAAACAGGTACACAATGCATTGTTATTATGCATTCACTAATTATTTTTTATAATTAAATGAACAAAACAAAAATATCGTTCATCAAAATAGTACCAATATCCATTTTTAAAAACCTTAAAAAAGGAAAAAATTTGTCAAAAACACAAATTTGGCCGTTGCCATGGAAATATACGTGTGAAATAAAAAATACTTCATATTTGATTTCTCTCAACACATATATAGCCATGTGCAAAATTTGAAAGAAATCCATTTTTTTTTAGTCTGCCACTCTTTTTTATATTTCTTTGATTCTTACAGACAATGGCTCTTAATTCGTCACTTTGACGAATTATACGGGATCATTTTTATAATTTTAATGAAATTAAATTTTTTTAAACATGCATGTACGTTAACATACGATCGTAAAAAGTTGATGTACGCCATCCTATGACATGATGCATTATACACTTTTAGTGCTGAGTTGTACCTACAGTATTATGTGTCATATATAATATGTACAGTATACTGTATATCCATATACAGTGTAGCATAGATGCACTTACGGGACCCACATAAAATAAACTTGAAGATGACAATTTCGAAAGATAATGAATTGAGCAAAAAAATATAAGGTTTGGAAGAAAATTTCGCAGTGCGCGCTATTTAAAATTGTTATAAATGTGACGAAAGAGATGAAAAACTACTTTTTAAATTCAACTGGCCATATCATAACGTCACAACATTCGATCGGCTTAATTGTTTAATCTAAATTTCATCAGCTGTTCACAATAAATTAAATTAATCAAGGTCACCTTTAATTCTGAAGAGCTGTGAGATATTCAAATATACGCTGAAGGTGAAATTACTCGACCAATGTTACTCAAGTTTTTACGCGTGATGACGTCATCAAACAAAAATAGTGGCAAGTCATGATAAAGATAATTAATTTAGCAAAAAATCCCAATTTTTAAATTCAAGTGGCCATTTGGTGACGTAACAACATTTTGTACGTCAAATGTGTACATGAATTCATATCTACAACTCAATGGCTTCCCGTATAAGTGGGGTCATCTTGCATTCTGAAGAGTTTCTTCCATTTTAAAAAAGACCTATTTTTCACCATTTTCGGAATTTTTGTGAAATTAATGTGCGCATTTTGTTATCTTTAACGTGCTCGTAGAGCGTAATTTTAAGTCGGAATGGACTCAAAATAAGTGAATGTACTAAGGATTGTGAGTAGAATGTGATGTATACATCAAATTTAATTTTTTACGCTTTCTAAGAATCGCGTGCGCAAAAAGCGCAGTAAATTTTGAAACACGTACATCCTAATTCATGCTCAAATCATTGATCAAAACTTAACTTTGAGCTTTTTCAATTTTTAACGCGCGATTTCACGATTTGCTAATATCTTTACATTGACCTGAAGTTTACGTGTAGTGAATTTCATTAATTTGTGATAATGAATTTATGGAGATATGATTGATAATGTGATTTCACAAAATGGCGTATAAATGACGTCACGGGTGAGTGATCACGCTGAAAAGCTTATTTGGACTAAGTTAAAGTATTTGACATGGTGAAATTTTTGTGATCATTGACATTAAACTTTTTGAGATAATTGTTACACAAAAAGAGTACAGAAACAATAATATTAAAGATTTCATACAATAACAATATGTGATCATTTTATTCTAAATGATCACCTAATAAATTAAGTTTACGTTTCATTTTTCAGCAACCACTCTTTCAATGGATGAGTAAGTTATTTCTTCAAACTGACTGCATTTTTTAAATGGAGAAGTAAGCTTTACATTTTATATCCAACAAACTTTTAATATTATAAAGAGTTCAAAGAAAATTGTATTTATTATTGTTTAGAAACATGACAAATAAACATATTAACATCATCGACCGAGTATTCTAGCCATGATTCATTTTTATCTTTCTTTTTTTTCAGAAACGTATTGCTAAGAGCTGTAAGATATAGAAATTTGGAAAAAATTGAAGAAATATGTAAAACATAACCACATCTTGTGAACTCCATAGATAAGGTATAGAAACTATATTTATTTGAATTTGAATATGATATAAATCATCACCATGTTTACGGTAAACTCAAGGATGAAAAACAAGAAAACCTTTGAATAATGTATGACAACGAACTATATAATATCATGGGACTCATAAATACCACAAATGCTTTAGGATTTGTCATTCAACCGTTAGACTTTTTCCCAGACATTTTTTGGTGGTACCTATAAATTACAGTCGAGTATGCATTTTAGCAAAACTGTCAACCTTGGATATATAACTGCTGCTTTACTTTCGGTTTCTTAATGTGTCATCCTCCTGGGATGTAGCGGGCTAAAGCAGCAGCGTGAAAAATTATGCCTTACTACTTGTTGGCTACTTTAAGGGGAATGAACATTCAATACATTTTATCTGTCTGTTATAAAACCATTCTGAAACAATTAGTGTGGAATGAGCGAATATATTTTAGTTCTGAAGCAACAACTATACGCGATTCGTCATCGATTTCGGCCAACCGCCTTTGTTTGTTAAGAACTACCTGGTGAAGAAGTGTAGAACTACTCACCCATCCGGTATGTGAAATCAATTGCTTACTGTTAGCACGCATGGCTCTACTGACTAAATCACTCGGATTAGAAGATGTTTTCTATGGAAGTTGCATCGTTGATTTGTTGTATACCCGGTTAGCTACATACACTTGATATCTTGTTTTTTTAGCTGGCGTCAGCTAATAATAGAGAAATAGAATAAATATTATCATGAGGCATCAATCTTAAATACGTGCATTGACCACATACTACTTCACTAGCATCTGAGATAATGAATTTCTGCCTGCTTGACTACTCCAAACCCTTGTGGTTTGTAGCATCGACTGACTTGTAGTTTTCCAGCAAATGAACAATGTCTTAATACCATTTGGATTATATTTTGATTTTAGAATAAAAATATCTTTTAGGAATAGAAAATTCTGCTCCAAGTGATGTAATGAAAGGAGAATGTCGAGGATTCCCTATCCAAACTCCAAGTATCATTAATTTAATTCGTTAGTGGCTGAGAGTAAGCCAAATAGATTATTAAAAATTCATTAAACAATGTTATGATTTCAACATAGAAAAACGCAACAAAATGAGCGATTTGGGTCAATGATGTAAAACTTTATATGTATAAATGGATTTGACAACATGGCATGCTCAACAGGTCAACAATATATTTTTATTTCAAAATTTAAACAATGGCGAGGCTTATTGAACGACACAATTCTATGAGATAATAGTTTGCACTCTTTATAAGCTCCAATATTTCACACGCATTCAATGTAAATTATGTTGGAATTATGGAAGAATACTTAATTAAAATTAAAAACATAGACACACTGTGACTAAACAAAGACTAGGAATATTATAACTAGAAAAAGGAAGATGGAATCGTATTAGGCCTAATAGAAATGATAGACTATGCAAATTATGCTCTCTACAATCAATTGAAGATGAATTCCTTTTAGTTTATTCAGATAGTAGAACTAAGTATATGTTTTCCTCTTACACAAATAATCCATCTAAATCAAAATATATTGTCCTTATGTCAACTACAAATACTGATCTCATTAGTAAGCTCAGAAAATATTTAAACGCACTCTATACATTGTATGTTTGCCGTCTGCCAATGTTTATTGAAACTACCCCCTCTATAAACGAGATACATTGTTGTTGTTAACGGTTTTACTTGCTCTCAACTCAAGCATGCATTTAAATCTCACAGTTGATAAATAGTAGGTTGTTATTATTGTTGTTTGATTCAATTTTAACGCATTTATTGTGATTTTCAGATCCTCAACTGTCTTCCAATTTTTTTTTTTTTATGACACTGGCCAAATGTGGTGAGACAGATTTTGCTACTTGTTTATTTGTTATTTGATAGTTAAAAGAGTATGTTATGCGACGTTGGCAAGCATCCACAGCTAAGAAAGGTGAAATACAGTACAAAGAGGCAATGAAGTACTGTATATGAGAATGTTTGATAATAACTATGTAGGCCCTAAACCACAATATTTTAATTTGTGAAAAATGTAATTATGATGAAATACCAACAAGCTCTGAGAAATGTAAAACAAATTGTCCTGCTTGTCACATATTAAATAAATATAGTAAAGATATGATAAAATTGGTAAAATACAGACAGTACGACACTTTATTGATACAGTTTGGTAGCGTTGACAGAGATTTACTATTATTTAAAATCATTAACCTTATTATTCGTAGTAGAAAAAAAAATGGTAAAATACATGACAGTACGACACCTATAGGATAAAATACAAATGCAACAAATATAACAAAAAGGCAAATGTCATAACTCGATACATACACATAGCTTGCATTCAAAAGCCTCATAGCAAATGGGAGAAACGAATTACGTAATATTTTCATTGTAGGAGGAAGGTGGGATGGATAATAGATTAATAACATAACAAAATATTTATTTAATTCACCGTAGAGTGTATTGTTGGAATTTGCAATTGTGTTTTGAAGGTGGTTTGGTAAATACATACAGATCTACAAATTCAGTATTCATTAAAGTTTACTTGAATCTAAACGAAATGTCTAGGCGTAGGAATATGTTTATTAATTTAATAAATTATATTATTTAAAGTTACTAACCATCACCATATAATTTACGATATTTAAACATCATGTACAGCTGTCGAATTTTAGATTAAACAAGATGCTAAAATCAATACTTTTAAAATGATCATTGCTAAATAATCTGCATGTCTTAATTTAAATCAGTTAGTCATTATTTTCTTAATACCAGGTATTTCTATATAATTTACATTCCTTCTTAATGAATTAGAAAATGAATGTAGAAAAGAAAAATATGAAATATAATAATACTAACTTTCTTCTTTTCAGGATGGAAACACACCGCTACATGAACACGTTGGGTCTGACAGGAGTTATGTAGAGATAGTGAACAGTCTCATAGCCAACGGAGCATCAGTTACAGCAACAAACAATGTAAATTACTCTTATACAATGATTTAAAAATCCATAGCGTAATGATTTATATTATATCCCGTTATAAGCAAGTCCTAGATTTGTTTAATGTGTTTTTCTTTGGAAAAGTGTATAGTTATTATCAAAGGAAAAATACAATTTAAAATATATTAAAAATCGTGTAGCTGTAGCGTTTTAGATTGAACAAGAGCCTAAATTATTATTTTAAAAATGTGTTCATTGTTAACCCTTCTGTATTATAATAATTAAAATCATTTATTATCAAAGCAAAACTACAATTTAAAATATATTAAAAATCGTGCAGCTGACTATAGCATCGTCTCAACTAACTACACTAGCTAGTGAGATTTCTAATATACGTAGGCTAACATGGTATTTTATGCAAATTATTTCCGATGAGCATATCTTCAACAACAATTACATAATCATTAACTCAGTTACACATACTGCCGTTACATGGCTCCTTGCAATATTTACACCAATCTTTTCATATTAAATTATTGCATGTGTTTTGTTGTCTTATATCACTGTTAAGTTTAACATTGATAGGCATATCTAATAAAAAATATGCCTTACTACGTGTTGGCTCCTTTAAGGGGAATGAACATTCAATACATTTAATGTGATTTATAGTTCATTTTATCTGTCTGTTATAAAACCATTCTGAAACAACTTTGTCAACATTAATGTGGAATGAGCGAAAATATTTTAGTTCTGAAGCAACAACCTTATACGCGATTCGTCATCGATTTCGGCCAACCGCCTTTGTTTGTTAAGAACTACCTGGTGAAGAAGTGTAGAACTACTCACCCCATCTGGTATCTGAAATCAATTGCTTACTGTTAGCACGCATGGCTCTACTGACTATATCACTCGGATTAGAAGATGTTTTCTATGGAAGTTGCATCGTTGATTTGTTGTATACCCGGTTAGCTACATACACTTGATATCTTGTTTTTTTAGCTGGCGTCAGCTAATAATAGAGAAATAGAAGAAATATTATCATGAGGCATCAATCTTAAATACGTGCATTGACCACATACTACTTTACTAGCATCTGAGATATAATGAATTTCTGCCTGCTTGACTTCTCCAAACCCTTGTGGTTTGTAGCATCGACTGACTTGTAGTTTTCCAGCAGATGAACAATGTCTTCATACCATTTGGATTATATTTTGATTTTAGAATAAAAATATCTTTTAGGAATAGAAAATTCTGCTCCAAGTGATGTAATGAAAGGAGAATGTTGAGGATTCCCTATCCAAACTCCAAGTATCATTAATTTAATTCGTTAGTGGCTGAGAGTAAGCCAAATAGATTATTAAGAATTCATTAAACAATGTTATGATTTCAACATAGAAAAACGCAACAAAATGAGCGATTTGGGTCAATGATGAAAAACTTATTATGTATAAATGGATTTGACAACATGGCATGCTCAACAGGTCAACAATATTTTTTTATTTCAAAATTTAAACAATGGCGAGGCTTATTGAACGACACAATTCTATGAGATAATAGTTTGCACTCTCTATAAGCTCCAATATTTCACACGCATTCAATGTAAATTATGTTGGAATTATGGAAGAATACTTAATTAAAATTAAAAACATAGACACACTGTGACTAAACAAAGACTAGGAATATTATAACTAGAAAAAGGAAGATGGAATCGTATTAGGCCTAATAGAAATGATAGACTATGCAAATTATGCTCTCTACAATCAATTGAAGATGAATTCCTTTTAGTTTATTCAGATAGTAGAACTAAGTATATGTTTTCCTCTTACACAAATAATCCATCTAAATCAAAATATATTGTCCTTATGTCTACTACAAATACTGATCTCATTAGTAAGCTCAGAAAATATTTAAACGCACTCTATACATTGTATGTTTGCCGTCTGCCAAAGTTTATTGAAACTACCCCCTCTATAATTATTTAACGGCAAGCTTGAGGGTAAGAGACGAGATACATTGTTGTTGTTAACGGTTTTACTTGCTCTCAACTCAAGCATGCATTTAAATCTCACAGTTGATAAATAGTAGGTTGTTATTATTGTTGTTTGATTCAATTTTAACGCATTTATTGTGATTTTTAGATCCTCATCTGTCTTCCAATTTTTTTTTTTTTTTATGACACTGGCCAAATGTGGTGAGACAGATTTTGCTACTTGTTTATTTGTTATTTGATAGTTAAACGAGTATGTTATGCGACGTTGGCAAGCATCCACAGCTAGGAAAGGTGAAATACAGTACAAAGAGGCAATGAAGTACTGTGTATGAGAATGTTTGATAATAACTATGTAGGCCCTAAACCACAATATTTTAATTCGTGAAAAATGTAATAATGATGAAATACCAACAAGCTCTGAGAAATGTAAAACAAATTTTTCTACTTGTCACATATTAAATAAATATAGTAAAGATATGATAAAATTGGTAAAATACAGACAGTACGACACTTTATTGATACAGTTTGGTAGCGTTGACAGAGATTTACTATTATTTAAAATCATTAACCTTATTATTCGTAGTAGAAAAAAAAATGGTAAAATACATGACAGTACGACACCTATAGGATAAAATACAAATGCAACAAATATAACAAAAAGGCAAATGTCATAACTCGATACATAAACATAGCTTGCATTCAAAGGCCTCATAGCAAATGGGAGAAACGAATTACGTAATATTTTCATTGTAGGATGAAGGTGGGATGGATAATAGATTAATAATATAACAAAATATTTATTTAATTCACTGTAGAGTGTATTGTTGGAATTTGCAATTATGTTTTGAAGGCGGTTTGGTAAATACATACAGATCTACAAATTCAGTATTCATTAAAGTTTACTTGAATCTAAACGAAATGTCTAGGCGTAGGAATATGTTTATTAATTTAATAAATTATATTATTTAAAGTTACTAACCATCACCATATAATTTACGATATTTAAACATCATGTACAGCTGTCGAATTTTAGATTAAACACGATGCTAAAATCAATACTTTTAAAATGATCATTGCTAAATAATCGGCATGTCTTAATTGAAATCAGTTAGTCATTGTTTTCTTAATACCAGGTATTTCTATATAATTTACATTCCCTCTTAATGAATTAGAAAATGAATATAGAAAAGAAAAATATGAAATATAATAATACTAATTTTCTTCTTTCCAGGATGGAAACACACCGCTACATGAACACGTTAGGTCTGGCAGGGGTAATGTAAAGATAGTCAACAGTCTCATAGCCAACGGAGCCTCAGTCACAGCAACAAACAATGTAATTTACTCTTACACAATGATTTAAAAATCCATAGCGTAATTATTTGAATTATCTCCCGTTATAAGCAAATCCTAGATTTGTTTAATGTGTTTTTCTTTTGGAAAGTCTATAGTTATTATCAAAGGAAAAATACAATTTAAAATATATTAAAAATTGTGTAGCTGTAGCGTTTTAGATTGAACAAGAGCCTAAATTAATATTTTTAAAATGTGTTCATTGCTAACCCTTCTGTATTATAATAATTAAAATCATTTATTATCAAAGCAAAACCACAATTTAAGAAATATTAAAAATCGTGCAGCTGACGATAGCATCGTCTCAACTAACTACACTAGCTAGTGAGATTTCTAATATACGTAGGCTAACATGGTATTTTATGCAAATTATTCCCGATGAGCATATCTTAAACAACAATTACATAATCATTAACTCAGTTACACATACTGCCGTTACATGGCTCCTTGCAATATTTACACCAATATTTTCATATTAATTTATTGCATGTGTTTTGTTGTCTTATATCACTGTTAAGTTTACCATTGATAGGCATATCTAAAAAATATGCCTTACTACGTGTTGGCTCCTTTAAGGGGAATGAACATTCAATACATTTAATGTGATTTATAGTTCATTTTATCTGTCTGTTATAAACCCATTCTGAAACAACTTTGTCAACATTAGTGTGGAATGAGCGAATATATTTTAGTTCTGAAGCAACAACCTTATACGCGATTCGTCATCGATTTCGGCCAACAGCTTTTGTTTGTTAAGAACTACCTGGTGAAGAAGTGTAGAACTACTCACCCATCCGGTATCTGAAATCAATTGCTTACTGTTAGCACGCACGGCTCTACTGACTATATCACTCGGATTAGAAGATGTTTTCTATGGAAGTTGCATCGTTGATTTGTTGTACCCGGTTAGCTACATACACTTGATACCTTGTTTTTTTTTAGCTGGGGTAACGTTGGCGTTAGCTAATAGTAGAGAAATAGAAGGAATATTATCATGAGTCATCAACCTTAAATACGTGCATTGACCACATACTACTTCACTAGCATCTGAGATATAATAAATTTCCTTGTGGTTTGTAGCATCGACTGACTTGTAGTTTTCCAGCAGATGAACAATTTTTTCATACCACTTGGATTATATTTTGATTTTAGAATAAAAATATCTTTTAGGAATAGAAAAATCTGCTCCAAGTGATGTAATGAAAGGAGAATGTCGAGGATTTCCTATCCAAACTCTAAGTATCATTAATTTAATTCGTTAGTGGCTGAGAGTAAGCCAAATAGATTATGAAAAATTCATTAAACAATGTTATGATTTTCAACATAGAAAAACGCAACAAAATGAGCGATTTGGGTCAATGATGTAACACTTATTATGAATAAATGGATTTGGCAACATGGCATGCTCAACAGGTCAACAATATTTTTTATTTCAAAATTTAAACAAAGGCGAGGCTTATTGAACGACACAATTCTATGAGATAATAGGTTACACTCTCTATAAGCTCCAATATTTCACACGCATTTAATGTAAATTATGTTGGAATTATGGAAGAATACTTAATTAAAATTAAAAACATAGACACATTGTGACTTAACTAGGAATATTATAACTAGAAAAATGAAGATGGAATCGTATTAGGCCTAATAGAAATGATAGACTATGCAAATTATTCTCTCTACAATCAATTGAAGATGAATTCCTTTTAGTTTATTCAGAGTAGAACTAAGTATATGTTTTCGATCATCTTACACAAATAATCCATCTAAATTAAAATATATTGTCCTTATGTCTACTACAAATACTGATCTCATTAGTAGTAAGCTCAGAAAATATTTAAACGCACTCTATACATTGTATGTTTGCCGTCTGCCAAAGTTTATTGAAACTACCCCCTCTATAATTATGTAACGGCAAGCTTGAGGGAAAGAGACGAGATACATTGTTGTTGTTAAATCTCACAGTTGATAAATAGTAGTTTGTTATTATTGTTGTTTGATTCAATTTTAACGCATTTATTGTGATTTTGAGATCCTCATCTCTCTTCCAAGAAGTTTTTTTAATGGCACTGGCCAAATGTAGTGAGACAGATTTTGCTAACTTGTTTATTGGTTATTAATGATAGTTAAACGAGTATGTTATGCGACGTTGGCAAGCATCCACAGCTAGGAAAGGTGAAATACAGTACAAAGAGGCAATGAAGTACTGTATATGAGAATGTTTGATAATAACTATGTAGGCCCTAAACCACAATATTTTAATTTGTGAAAAATGTAATTATGATGATATACCAACAAGCTCTGAGAAATGTAAAACAAATTGTCCTGCTTGTCACATATTAAATAAATATAGTAAAGATATGATAAAATTGGTAAAATACAGACAGTACGACACTTTATTGATACAGTTTGGTAGCGTTGACAGAGATTTACTATTATTTAAATCATTAACGTTATTATTCCTAGTAGAAAAAAAAATGGTAAACTACAGACAGTACGTCACCGGATAAAATACAAATGCAACAAATATAACAAAAAGGCAAATGTCATATAACACGATACATACACATAGCTTGCATTCAAAAGCCTCATAGCAAATGGGAGAAACGAATTACGTAATATTTTTTTTCATTGTAGGATGAAGGTGGGATGGATAGTAGATTAATAATATAACAAAATATTTATTGAATTCACCGTAAGTGTGTATTGTTGGAATTTGCAATTATGTTTTGAAGGCGGTTTGGTAAATACGTACATATCTACAAATTCAGTATTCATGAAAGTTTACTTGAATCTAAACGAAATGTCTAGCCGTAGGAATATGTTTATTAATTTAATAAATTATATTATTTATAGTTATTAACCATCACCATATAATTTACGATATTTAAACATCATGTACAGTTGTCGAATTTTAGATTAAACAAGACGCTAAAATCAATACTTTCAAAATGATGTTCATTGCTAAATCATCTGCATGTCTTAATTGAAATCAGTTAGTCATTTTTTTAATACCAGGTATTTCCATATAATTTACATTCACTCTTAGAATTAGAAAATGAATGTAGAAAAGGATAAATATGAAATATAATAATACTAACTTTCTTCTTTTCAGGATGGAAACACACCGCTACATAGACACGTTGAGTTTGGCCGTGGTAATTTAGAGATAGTGAACAGTTTTATAGCTCACGGAGCACTAATCACAGCAACAAACAATGTAAATTACTCTTATACAATGATTTAAAAATCATTAACGTAATTATTCGTATTAGTTAACACTACAAGTGAATTTACATTATCTCCCGTTATAAGCAAACCATAGATTCGTTTATTGTGTTTTTCATTGGAAAAATGTTTAGTTATTATCAAAGCAAAAATACAATTTAAAATATATTGAAAATTGTGTAGCTGTAGCGTTTTAGATAAAAAAAAAACGCGAAATTAATACTTTTTAAACAAGTTTTATTATTTTCTTAATACTAGGTATTTCTAGATAATTTACGGTCACTCTTAATGAATTAAAAAATGAATCTAGAAAAGAAAAATATGAAATATAATAATACTAACTTTCTTCTTTTCAGGATGGAAACACACCGCTACATGAACACGTTAGGTTTGGCAGGGGTAATGTAGAGATAGTGAACAGTCTTATAGCCAACGGAGCATCAGTTACAGCAACAAAAAATGTAAATTACTCTTATACAATGATTTAAAAATCCATAGCGTAATTATTTATATTATCTCCCGTTATAAGTAAATCCTAGATTTGTTTAATGTGTTTTTCTTTGGAAAAGTGTATAGTTATTATCAAATGAAAAATACAATTTAAAATATATTAAAAATTGTGTAGCTGTAGCGTTTTAGATTGAACAAGACGCTAAACCAATACTTCTAAAATGGGTTCAATGCTAACCCTTCTGTATTATAATAATTAAAATCATTTATTATCAAAGCAAAACTACAATTTAAAATATATTAAAAATCGTGCAGCTGACGATAGCATCGTCTCAACTAACTACACAGCTAGTGAGATTTCTAATATACGTAGGCTAACATGGTATTTTATGCAAATTATTCCCGATGAGCATATCTTCAACAACAATTACATAATCATTAACTCGGTTACACATACTGCCGTTACATGGCTCCTCGCAATATTTACACCAATCTTTTCATATTAAATTATTGCATGTGTTTTGCTGTCTTATATCACTGTTAAGTTTACCATTGATAGGCATATCTAAAAAATATGCCTTACTACGTGTTGGTTCCTTTAAGGGGAATGAACATTCAATACATTTAATGTGATTTATAGTTCATTTTATCTGTCTGTTATAAAACCATTCTGAAGCAACTTTGTCAACATTAGTGTGGAATGAGCGAATATATTTTAGTTCTGAAGCAACAACCTTATACTCGATTCGTCATCGATTTCGGCCAACCGCCTTTGTTTGTTAAGAACTACCTGGTGAAGAAGTGTAGAACTACTCACCCATCCGGTATCTGAAATCAATTGCTTACTGTTAGCACGCACGGCTCTACTGACTATATCACTCGGATTAGAAGATGTTTTCTATGGAAGTTGCATCGTTGATTTGTTGTACCCGGTTAGCTACATACACTTGATATCTTGTTTTTTTTAGCTGGGGTAACTTTGGCGTTAGCTACTGTAATAGTAGAGAAATAGAAGGAATATTATCGTGAGTCATCAATCTTAAATACGTGCATTGACCACATACTACTTCACTAGCATCTGAGATATAATGACTTTCCTTGTGGTTTGTAGCATCGACTGACTTGTAGTTTTCCAGCAGATGAACAATTTCTTCATACCACTCGGATTATATTTTGATTTTAGAATAAAAATATATTTTAGGAATAGAAAATTCTGCTCCAAGTGATGTAATGAAAGGAGAATGTCGAGGATTCCCTATCCAAACTCCAACTATCATTAATTTAATTCGTTAGTGGCTGAGAGTAAGCCAAATAGATTATTAAAAATTCATTAAACAATGTTATGATTTTCAACATAGAAAAACGTAACAAAATGAGCAATTTGGGTCAATGATGTAAAACTTATTATGTATAAATGGGTTTGGCAACATGGCATGCTCAACAGGTCAACAATATTTTTTATTTCTAAATTTAAACAAAGGCGAGGCTTATTGAACGACACAATTCTATGAGATAATAGGTTACACTCTCTATAAGCTCCAATATTTTACACGCAATCAATATAAATTATGTTGGAACGGAAGAATACGTAATTAAAATTACAAACATAGACACATTGTGACTAAACAAAGACTAGGAATATTATAACTAGAAAAAGGAAGATGGAATCGTATTAGGCCTAATAGAAATGATAGACTATGCAAATTATGCTCTCTACAATCAATTGAAGATGAATTCCCTTTAGTTTATTCAGATAGTAGAACTAAGTATATGTTTTCCTCTTACACAAATAATCAATCTAAATTAAAATATATTGTCTTCATGTCTACTACAAATACTGATCTCATTAATAAGCTCCGAAAATATTTTTAAACGCACTCTATACATTGTATGTTTGCCGTCTGCCAAAGTTTATTGAAACTACCCCCTCTATAATTATTTAACGGCAAGCTTGTAGCATAGTTGCCATTTCTGGCATTATTATGCTTTTTGGCATTATTTGGAGGCCCACGGCATCTGGCATAATGCCGCGGCATTATTTAGCCGTTTTTAGCATAATCTGGCATAATTTTGTGTTTTTTGAACAACCAGAAAAATAATATACCACAGAACAAAAATAAAATATTTTGTTAATACATATCACCCTACACAATATCATATCGTACAAAACAGATCTGTTCGGGTTTTCCGTACAATAGTTTTTCCATCCTTTCGTTTCGGACTTAATCGGCTCTTCGGATAGGAAGGCTGCTCGAAAACTACCGTGTGTGCGATATAGGCAGCACAACAAATCCGAAGAGGCTACCTATTGGCCAATTATGTTGCTCTATTTCAGAGACCATGCAGGTTATTGGATCCCCAGATATAGAGACAATTGAACGAAAACACATTATGAAAGGGGTTTTGTTTTTTCAGTTCATAATTATAAGCGGCCACACCCCTACCCCAACCCTTAAAATGGCAATTTCCGGTAACTAGAAGCTCTAATTTTAAAAAGAATTTCTTCTAGAGAATTTGTTTTCCATATTTCAAATTATGTTCCATTTGCATCGTCGTAGCAACCCTATATTTCCAAATGTTCTTCATCTCTCAGTGACCATGATGGGGCGAGGTCCTAGGGACTCTTATACATTTTTATTTAAAATTAAGTGCAATTTCCGGCCATCTAGCAGCTCTATTATTCCAATTTGTTTTACCTCAGCCCCAACCATGGTGGGGCTGAGGTCCTGGAAACACTTAATATATATTTTTATTTCCTATTTTAAATTATAATTGGCACTTTCAAAACTATCATGGGCTAAGATCCTGGAGGTACTAATAAATTTATTTTATATTTGAAATTAAGTGCCATTTCCGGCCATTGAGCAGCTCTATTTTTTCAAATTTTCTTACCTCAGCCCCAACCATGAGGTCCTGGAGACACAATTAATATATATTTTGATTTCCTATTTTAAATTATAATTGCCATTTTCGAACTATGGTGGGCTAAGATCATGGAGACACTAATAAATATATTTTTATTTCATATTAATTAAGTGCCATTTCCGGCCATCGAGTAGCTGTATTTTTCCAAATGTTCTTATCAACCATGGTGGGGCTGAGGTCCTGGAGACACTCAAAATAATCTTTTTTATTTCCTATTTTAAATTATAATTTCCATTTTCTAATTATGGTGGCTATAAGATCCTTTCATTTTTTAAAATTAAGTGCAAATATCCCGGCCATCGAGCAGCTCTCATATTTCAGCTCAAAAATTATAAATTTCCATGGCTGTTTTTTTATTTTATAGGGTGGGGGGGGGGGGGGGTAGGGGTTGGTGTTGGTGTCATTTGCAATTACCATTTTCGCACCCCAGATATTTAGAATTATTAGTTAATACTCACAAAACTAAAAATATAAATTTTGTACGACATGGGGATACAATTTTAGGCCCTATTTTGTGTCAGTTGGGGTTTTACAAACGTTTATTAGACATACAACCGTTGGTGGCGCTGTTTAGGGCCACATTTTGGGGATCTGGCATTATTTTTCCCAATCTGGCATTATTTGAGACAGGATACGGCATAATTTAAATTTTATCGCTGGCAACGCTGGCTTGTAGGAAAGTGACGAGATACATTGTTGTTGTTGACGGTTTTGCTTGCTCTCAACTCAAGCATGCATTTAAATCTCATAGTTGATAAATAGTAGTTTGTTTTTATTGTTGTTTGATTCAATTCTTTGATAAAATTGGTAAAATACAGACAGTACGACACTTTATTGATACAGTTTGGTAGCGTTGACAGAGATTTACTATTATTTAAATCATTAACGTTATTATTCGTAGTAGAAAAAAAAATGGTAAACTACAGACAGTACGTCACCTATAGGATAAAATACAAATGCAACAAATATAACAAAAAGGCAAATGTCATATAACACGATACATACACATAGCTTGCATTCAAAAGCCTCATAGCAAATGGGAGAAATGAATTACGTAATATTTTCTTTTATTGTAGGATGAAGGTGGGATGGATAGTAGATTAATAATATAACAAAATATTTATTGAATTCACCGTAGTGTGTATTGTTGGAATTTGCAATTATGTTTTGAAGGCGGTTTGATAAATACATACATATCTACAAATTCAGTATTCATGAAAGTTTACTTGAATCTAAACGAAATGTCTAGGCGTAGGAATATGTTTATTAATTTAATAAATTATATTATTTATAGTTACTAGAGGGTGAGCTCGCTTCGCTCGCTCCCCCTCTAGGAAGTGTAGACGATGGTTCTTAGAATGATAATGTTCTCCTTATACATTTTCTGTCGGTTACCATTATTGAAAATGCTTGACATTCGTAAAACTGAACTACTTTGTTTCACAGTGTCTTAGATGATTAATAACATTTTAAAGTATAGTTTTTATTGTTTGGTAGGGCCCTTTGGGGAGGCGGAGGTCATTTGAGGGAGGTGCTTATTCGAGGGATATATGTTAAATTTTTTAGTTCTAATAATATGGTAACAATTATAATCAAATGAAATCATCTCATAGATATGAAAAGTGGTAAAAAAGAGTAACAAATGCTTGGTAAATTGCAGATAACAGTGCGGTGAATTCTACTACAAATAGTATAATTGTGTTATTATAAATATGTGGATGGACGTTTATTAGATAGTTGGGTTGTGGGGGGGGGGGGGGGTTATTATTCAAAGTGATGTTTTATTGGAGAGGCGTTTATTCAAATGAATACCATCCTAATAATTATTAATACATTATTTTATTTAATCATCTTTTGAAACTAACTGCCGTGACAGAGTGGGCCCAAGAAAGAAGACATTACGGCTTGCAACATGGGCAGACATCTCGGTCCCAACGGGACACAGGAAGATAGCCTACAGTTATTCCTGCAAGCTTACTCAATAAACCTCAGCTATCGGGATTTCACTCGAAAAACGTCTTATCAAATCTCCCTATGTAATTTTATAATACTATTCCCCACAATATATTCTGATTCTTTATGGCGTATATTTAATTTGATCTTTATTAATTTGCAGTATAATTCCTACTATTTAACTACTGTACCTTCACACATGTGTGGTATGTTTTAAAATAAACAAAAAACTGAAATGGCTATGATTAATGGCCAATTTTTTTTTCGTCTTCCAAAGGGACACTGTATTGATTGATGGAAAGTGCCTGTTTCACCTTTAGGGTCAAATCTATTATTTTAACTGCTCCCTTGTGTATAAAAGAGAGAAAATATTTGAAACTAAGGTGAACTTATCTTAAACCCGGAAATTACTTTGACCGGGAAGAATTGAAATTGAGAGGAAAATCCAATGTTGAAATCATAAATGTTGTTAAAAAACTCTTTATAATATCTTCCTAAGATATAAATATGGAACAATAGCGTCGGCGTGCACACTAATGTTATCAAATCTACGTTTCGCGGTACATCTCGGATAGATAAGGTAGGTATCCAAGGCGGAGATTTGTAGAGAAGTTTTTGCATTGTGCTCGCCTATGTCAGAATTAACCATAATTTATATATAGATTAACCATCACCATATAATTTACGATATTTAAACATCATGTAAAGCTGTCGAATTTTAGATTAAACAAGACGCTAACATCAATACTTTCAAAATGATGTTCATTGCTAAATCCTCTGCATGTCTTAATTGAAATCAGTTAGTCATTATTTTTTTAATACCGGGTATTTCCATATAATTTACATTCACTCTTAGAATTAGAAAATGAATGTAGAAAAGGATAAATATGAAATATAATAATACTAACTTTCTTCTTTTCAGTATGGAAACACACCGCTACATGCACACGTTGAGATTGGCCGTGGTAATGTAGAGATAGTGAACAGTCTTATAGCTCACGGAGCACTAATCACAGCAACAAACAATGTAAATTACTCTTATACAATGTCGTTTAAAAATCATTAACGTAATTATTTGTATTAGTTAACACTACAGATTAATTTGTATTATCTCCCGTTATAAGCAAACTCTAGATTCGTTTATTGTGTTTTTCATTTGAAAATGTTTAGTTATTATCAAAGCAAAAATACAATTTAAAATAAATTGAAAATCGTGTAGTTGTAGCATTTTAGATCGAACAAGACGCTAAATCAATACTTTTTGAACAAGTTTTATTATTTTCTTAATACTAGATTTGTCTATATAATTTACATTCACTCTTAATGAATTACAAAATGAATATAGAAAAGGATAAATATGTAATATAATAATACCTGTATTTTTAAAAAAATGCGTCAAGTTTAATCTAACTTTCTTCTTTTCAGAAAGGAAACACACCGCTACATACAAACGTTCTATCTATCCAGGGTAATGTAGAGATAGTGAACAGTCTCATAACCCATGGAGCATCAATCACAGCAACAAACAATGTAAATTACTCTTTTACAATGAATTAAAAAGGATTAATGTAATTATTTGTATTAGTTAACACTACAAGTTAATTTACATTATCTCCCGTTATAAACAAACCCTAGATTCGTTTATTGTATTTTTCATTGGAAAAATGTATAGTTATTATCAAAGCAAAAATAAAATTTAAAATATATTGAAAATCGTGTAGCTGTAGGGTTTTAGATCGAAAAAGACGCTAAATCAATACTTTTTAAACAAGTTTAATTATTTTCTTAATACTAGATTTTTCTATATAATTTACATTCACTCTTAATGAATTACAAAATGAATATAGAAAAGGATAAATATGTAATATAATAATACCTGTATTCTTAAAAAAATGCGTCAAGTTTAATCTAACTTTCTTCTTTTCAGAAAGGAAACACACCGCTACATACACACGTTATGTCTATCCAGGGTAATGTAGAGATAGTGAACAGTCTCATAACCCATGGAGCACCAATCACAGCAACAAACAATGTAAATTACTCTTTTACATACAATGAATTAAAAAGGGTTAATGTAATTATTTGTATTAGTTAACACTACAAGTTAATTTACATTATCTCCCGTTATAAACAAACCCTAGATTCGTTTAATGTGTATTTCATTGGAAAAATGTATAGTTATTATCAAAGCAAAAATACAATTTAAAATATATTAAACATTGTGTAGCTGTAGGGTTTTAGATTGAACAAGACGCTAAATTAATACTTTTAAAATGTGTTCAATGCTAACCCGTCTGTATTATAATAATTAAAATCAGCAAGTTGTATTATTTTCTTAAAATGTGTTCATTGCTAACCCGTCTGTATTATAATAATTAAAATTAGCAAGTTGTATTATTTTCTTAATACCAGGTTCTTCTATATAATTTACAGTCACTCTTAATGAACTAGAAAATTAATATAGAAAAAGATAAATATGTAATATAATAATACCGGTATTCTTAAAAAAATTTCTCAAGTTTAATCTAACTTTCTACTTTTAAGAATGGAAACACACCGCTACATAGACACGTTGAACAAGACGCTAAATTAATAGTTTTAAAATGTGTTCAGTGCTAACCCGTCTGTATCTATATAACAAACAATGTAAATTACTCTTTCAAAATGATTAAAAAATCAATAACGTTATTATTCGTATTAATTAACAATATAAGTTAATCTAAATGAGCTCCCGTATAAACAAACCTTGAATTTGTTTAATTTATTTTTATTTAGAAAAAAAGTCATATTTATTTATCAAAGTGAGTTTAAATTATTTTAAACATCATATAGCTGCCGCATTTAACAAGACGTTAATACCAATACTTTCAAAATAATGTTTGCTAACACCTCTCCACGTCCCAATTAAAATCAACTAGTTGTATTATTTACAGTAATGATATACTGTGGTCTATCGTAGAAAATTAACAACATACTCCATTTACTTGACAATTTCTTTACCATAAACCTTGAGGACTATGATGCCGAACCAATAATGGCGCTTATGTGTATGATTTCATAAAAAATAATAAAACGATGGGACCCCGTTTACATTACTGAAGTTAATTTTTTACCCCAATTAAGATTTATCATCTAACTTTCATTCAATAATCGATAGACATATATGCTTCACATCCGTTGAACTCATTCCCTGCTGTCCACTTGTCAGACGCATTTCCAGTTGGCCTACACCCACCAGACAAGTCCTGGCGATTTGGCAGGGATGATCAACGAAGTCCTACTGAAAGATAATAATACAATATATGTGTTTAAACCTTAGTTCTAGTATCAAACGTGTAAAATGTATATTATAATACATACAACTTTCTGCTTTCTAGGAGGGAAACACACCGCTACATCAACACGTCAGCTTTAGCGGTATTGGTAATTTAGAAATTGTGAACAGTCTCATAGCCCACGGAGCATCACTTGGAGCAAGAAACAAGGTACCGTCAATTAATGCAAAATTGAATTTGCATTTTTAAATTGTGCTTATTAAGCAAACCATTACGCCTATATCCAAGATATACTCTTATTGTGATTAGGAGTATGTTATTAACATGGAGCTAAAGAATATCAGAAAGGGCGCTAATTATTTAAAGTCATTATGTTAGCATGGTGGTACATTCTCATAGATGCGATAATTAACATGTACATTTAATCAGTATCGACTATTCTTTTATAAAAATGTTCAATAGCATTTTTAAAGTGTACCGTATTCAATCACATTAAACATTAAATGGTAGAGCAGTTAGTGTTGGTGTTGGCTAGTGCAAAGATACTCAGATTGTGTCATATTAACGTGTGCACGTTATTGGCTTATAAATGTATTAATTTCAATCCGGATTATGTACATTACTAGTATTAGTAAAGTAACAGTGGATAATACTTTAATACATTTTTTTGTATAGCGAGGACAAACACCTGCATCTGCTTTGAAGGAAAATATTCTAATCTCCAAACAGACGAAAAATAAGATATTGAAGTTATTTGACAGTAAGTTTGTATTAATGCACTTTTCTTGATTTTTGCATCATGAATATTTTAATATTTTAAAATGTGTCATTAGTAATATACTGTTTAAAAACAGTATATTACTAATGACACATATTGAACATTGTACTGAACCTTTGAACTGTATGAATGTGACAACGATGAGCAGTCATAATGACATTGTTAAAACTATGGCTTCGAATTGATTCTTAAGTGTAAAATATTTGTATTTTTACATTTGTTTTTGTATATTTTGCATTTATTTTAATTGCAATTTAGTTCCAGATGAAATATTAGCTAGAGGTGAAAGCGCAGTTAGATCATTTCAAAATGAACTTGAAAATGGTGAGATTGCAGTTGTAAATTCAAGATGTATGTTTCTCGGGAAAGAAGGTGCTGGAAAAACTAGCTGTGTAAAGGCCATGCTTGGACTAAGGTAACAAAAGAACCAAGTTATTTTATAAGATGCACCAAAAAATATATTAATATTTTAAGATGAACAATTGGATACATTCTACTTTCATTAAATCCGACCTTTTGGAGTTCATTATTCATTATTATAGATTTAAATCCAACGAACTATCTACTGATGGTATTGATATCACAACGACATTGTTTCAAGCAATTGGAAACGACTGTGACAAGTGGAAGAAGGAAGATATCGACGGTAAGTTTGAAAAGAAGAATTAAAACATAACAAATGACACATTAACTGTTCGTTCAAAGTGGGCTGTCCCCACAAAAGAGAGAAACTCTCTCTTCCTTCAACATACGCATACTTGCCTGCTTTGGGCAATTTTTGTATAGAGATTTATTAGTACCATAATTAAGGTAATAAGTACCGGTAAGGTACATTGGAAATAATATTTTTAATAAATACTTAAAAATGCATTTTGGTCTATAATTACATAAATGACCTACATATTATATTTATTTTATTTACCGGTGATTTGATGATATATCTCATTTTTCTAATTTTAGTATTTAATTTATTTTCTATGATGTGTACCGTACAACCTTATTTCACCTTGTGTTTTTTTACAGTTATGGAGCTCAACAAGAAAATACGGGAAGATGCACTTGCAGAAAAACTTGCAACACAGTTAATAAAAGAACAAATGGATGATGGCGAAGGAAGTTCAGATATGTCAACATCTAAATCTGATTCCCAACTGGAATCATCAGCAATCTCTTCTTTGGATCCAGTAAAAACAGGTATGATGAATATCTACTACAATTTATATTACAAGGGTATTTTTATTATTCTAAACAAACTGTATTGGTGATCAAAATCAAGTTAAGATGCACTCATACAGTATAGAAACATACATAAAAGTGAAATGTTAGACATTTTATATATTGTATCAAAAATATATTATAATGAATTGCAGGAACATCCCAGAAAACGCCTGAACACATCACAGCAAAGATGGAAAAACAAACGTCAACTGAAACCAAATTCCATTTACAAGGTGCTGTTTCAACACCTTCGATATCTGATTTTGAATGTTCTATATCTTCTGACTCTGTGTATTCAGTGGAAGGTTTGATTATTTTTTTAAATATTTTTAAAGTTTTCAAATAAACATCAATAATATAATACGTACTGACGATTATTTTGCATAAATAAAGTTTGGTTTTTCGCATTTTAATCACTTTACTATCAAGTCAGCACGCGAATTAATAACAGCAAATTAATTTCATGACAAGAAAAGAAATTAATATTTTAGTTTATTGTTTAGGTTTTGTAAAGTAAATAAACCAATTTAATGTAAATAACAAATTAATGTAGTGTATTCTACATGCTGATGCTGAAATAAACACTATAACTTCATAGGAGTGTTGTTTATATTATTGTTTCATTATTATTAATATAAAGTAAATTTAGAGCTGTGGAGCTTATACAGGCCTATAAGTGATATTTCAGTGTTCTAGTATATAAAAATATAACCATTTTATTCGTTATGAGTGCAACATGACACAAATAATCATTTTTAGTTATACATTTTCGCCGACAAAAAACCTGAGATTCAAGCAAACCCAGCGAATATTTGAAGACGCTGTAGTCGAAGAAATTACATCAAAGATGAAAGAAAGATCATCTTTCAACGAACTTCCTTTATGCGAGGCTTCTACATCGGATTCCAGAGAGTCTGATTACACGTCATTGGCAGTGGATTCGGCAAAAAAGGGTTGGACTCATTATTTGGTTTTCTTTATATTTTTGTAAAATAATATGTATGGAAGAGTGAGGTTGTTCTTGTTGCAAACATATAAATGTATTAAAATGCAAATATTGCATTGGTATTAAAACTGGGCAATCAATAATATTCGCTGCTCGTTCAATTCTTTAATTATTCTGACTAATGTATTTATTTATTGTATACACTTACTTATCCTTTATAACATTCATTATGTCTAATCACAAAAATTCAGACCAGTCCATCTATCCATATCCATATCTAATTTACACACACACCATTGATTTGTAGTAATTATTTGAATTTAGAGAGTCAACTAAAAGAAAATCTGACAATTCCCGACTCAATTAAAAAAAAAGTTGTTGCTAAAATAAAAAAGCGAAGACAGAAAGATAGTAGGGCGATGAAAATGTTTAGGAAATTTGTAAAAAGTGATGATTCAGAAAGTATTCCAAGTGGCGTAACTACTATATGGGACTACGCAGGTCAACTGGACTACTACATAACGCATAGGGTATGTTCCTATTTTGTTATTTGCTATTACTGTACTTAAAAATGTCTTAAAAATTTAAAAATAAATTTATTGGTGCATGTTTAAAAAAAGGGTCTTGATTTGCTTGTTTACGTATCTATTTTATTAAACAGACATTTAAATTATATTTTAAAATTTTATTTGATTTATGTATTTTTTCGTTTGTTCTATAGTTTTTGTTTCATATGTTAAATGATTATTACAAAATAAAGAGATTTGCTCATAGTGACGACATTGTGGTGTGGTATAACATTTTCACTAAAGTATTATTTCATGTATCAATTAACACATCCCTAATAAATGACTTGAAGTATAAACAAAGTTATTATTATCAATTGTATTTTGTTTAGTTTTTCCTCACAAATAGAGTGTCCTACTGTGTAACGTTTAATGCGTGTGATAACTTGGATGAACCAGCTAATCCGCGAGATTCAACCACAGTAAGTTGACTACCTACTTATTTCGTTCGAATTCACTTTATTAAATATGCATATCTTTGTTATTGAAAATATTTTAGCTTACTTTGTAAGATTGCATTTTATTTGTGATTTTAGAGTACACTAGGAATGACCAATTTGGAAATGAATATGTTCTGGATAAGGTCCATTTATGAACATACTGTGGCACAACATGGTCCAGGAAGTCCCATTAATATTGATGGCAAGATCATCGAGTCACCTCCTATCTGTTTGGTTGCTACACATATGGACACATTTCGTAAAAAGTCAAAATCTAAAAATTGGATCAAGGTAACAGAAGTACATTAACATTAGACAAGCTTACAATTTTGCAACGGTATGTGGTATACACGGACGGAATTAAAGCTGAATTAGTTAAAACCGATACAGTGATGAAGTTTAAATAGCGTAGCCTACGGTCCTCAAATTAAATCGTGTATTAAGTTTAATTATTGGTTAGACTTATTCAAATCAGAAATGAAATAACAGTTTGTAAGAATAATTACATTCTTGTTGTTGTTATAGCTTGTAATTATGAAAAACATTTTTTATTAAAGGAAGTGGAGGATAAGTTTCGTAAAATGTTTAAAAATATGGAAGGAATGCCATATGCCGATCATGTAGATCGTGAGATGTACATGGTTGATAACACTGTAAAATCGCATGAAGGTATAAAACAACTAAGGAGAAACGTTGGTCGTTATATGAAGGCCATGGTGAGAAGTGTTCCATTAAAATGGGTGGATTTGCAAGAACAGATGCAAGAAATTGGAAAAACAACACTGTGTATTACTTTTACTGAGGTAAGATTTTGGTTTTTAATGTATAACCGTGAATTTTATGTTGTCACAACTGTAAACACAGATTAATAAAACACATATGGAGTAAGAACACTAGTACAAAATAATGTATTATCTTATTAAAAATAGTGTACTATACGGTAACAATTATAATGTATAACGTCATAATTTGAAGGACACATTTCTGTCTACAATGTAATGTTGACAAGTTCTTTTTTTGAGCCAGCCATGTGAATTAATATTACAATAGTCAATAGTCTTGTCATTTTTTAGTATTTGGGAAGTCTTCATCATTATTGTACTATTTTTCTTGTTTCAGTTGTTCCCGCAAAACATGAACAACTGAGATGACTAATAAAATCTAAAATTTAATTGGTTATTTCGTAATGTGAATAAAGTCATTTACTATCTCCTAAGAAAAATGAACAAAGATAATGTAAAATAAATATAAAAAAATGCAACGAAACAGTTACATTTAACCAGAAATATGCCTTTCCGACAATGCGCTTTCTAAAATGTCTAGTCAAAGTGAAGAATGTTAGATAAAAATATGTTTTAATCAACAATAAGCTGTTTACAATTTTTTTAGAGGAAAATAACAATATTTAATCATCACATTCAGTACATTATATTTTGTTATTAATTTGCATTAGACATCTAAAGTCGGCACTGAATGTGGAATTTCAAAAGATTGGCTATCCACTGCCATAGCGTACCTGAATGACATTGGAGTTATCATGTATTCAAGTACTAATAAGAAATTAAGAAACACAGTGATAACAAATCTTTACATGATGATTGAAATGGTGACAAAAGTGATCACAGTAGTTCAACCAATTATTGAAGTGGTAAGTAGATAAGGTTAGCAGCAAAATAATTGTCACAAAACGGATTTAAAATATTGACATGTGGATACATGATTACATTTAGTTAGTTGTTTGTTGTCAACATTTATTGTGGTTGTATGAATACGTTTACAAATTAGTTTTTGTATTTATTATTTGGAAACAGAAACAATTAAGAAATCTTTGGAAAAAGCTTAACAAGGAAGGGATCCTTGAGGAAAAATTGCTACGGCATTTATGGAAAAGAGAATTAGAAGAAGATCCAAATCGTTTTGATATTTTTACTGAAGTGATGAAAACATTTGGTTTGCTCTATGAGAAATTAGAAGTAAGTTGAACAAATTTGCTCTTAACTAAATCTGAGATAATTTTAGTAATATAGTTCGATGTTATATATTATATTGTTCATAACACTACAAATACTTATTTTACATTAGCATGAAAGCGAAGATAACCGGATGTTCCTGGTTCCATGTCGGATGAAAATTAAGGATGAAAGCCTTAAAGTTGAAATGGACAAGAAACAGAAGGTATCACTTTATCTTACACCTACGGACTTCCTTCCTGATTCTGTGTACAATACATTGGTTGTTGCATTTCTGAACCTGGTGGAGCTTAAAGGTAGAGGACGTGACCCAGTTGTATTTCAAAATCGTAGTGATTTTGACTTTGGAGATCATGAGGTTCGTTTAGGTCCCATGAAAATCGACCATCAAAATGAAAACAAGCATGCGTTGAAGGTACGAACATTTATTTAACTCATATTTACCATAATTTGAATATTTATTATTTCTGTTGATTAGCTAGCATGTCTTTAGAAAGATTTTAAACAAATATCAAATTATCAATTATTTCCGATCATTTTCTGCATGTAGAAATTTGGTCTCCTAAACATTCAATCAGTTTTAGCAGTAGTGAGAGCTAAGTACGTCTGATCATGACTACACGGATGGATAATAATACAAGCTGTGATTACAACATAATTTATGTATTCTAATAATATGTATTCATTTAAGATTCTTAGAATAAAAGTAACTTAGACAATAAAACAACAAATAATATTATAATAATATAACTAAAATTAATATAGAGGCTATTTTGTGTTACAGTTTTTAATGTTTTGGTATCTAGGTTGCCCAACGGGTATTTGTAATTCTCTGAAAGATTCTAAAAATTAAATGATACATTATATTCACCAAATAAATGTACAGTAATGAATATACGTAGACGTAAGCAGTGTGAGATAGAATATGTTAAATAATTCAACAAATCAATACATCTTTTTTAACAGCTTGAAATATCCCGTCGAACTAAAGTTGACGAAAATAACACAGAGGAAATATTTGAACTAAAACCGAGCTTATGCATTGAGGTAAAGATTCTAATATTGTAATGTAATAGCTTATCTGAATGCAGTTATAAGAAACGTTTCATTCAAATTTATTTATTGTGTATTTTTTGTTTTAGATACTAAGCTATTTACAGCTTCAACTAAAGACTGTCCTGAAAACTAATGAAGGAATCGGTTATAACCTACGTGTGTTGTGTTTCGCCTGTTATCCAGAGCACATTCATTTACACGATCTGGAAGAGTGTTTAAAAGAAGACAACAGCACTGTTCCATGTGGTGAGAAGTCGATGAAAACTGATCGCTTAAAGCGCTTATTTTTGGAAGGTGGGATTACACATTCATCAATATTGTGTTTAATGACAAAATAAATATGTATTTTATGACAACTAACTATATTACTTATATACATATGTAAGGATGTGGACGACAACACAAAAGGAAAAACACGCCTTTTCTCACTTTTACCACGGTCCGGTGGTGTATTTGGTTTTAATTTGTTTTTAGCATAACAATAGAGATCAGTATGGTCCTGAAAACCACAAAATAAATACAATAAGAAACAAAAGTAAATAATATTCTAAAATACAAGCCAATTCTTAGTAACGACCTCACTTAACAGGCGACTCTAATAAAAAGGATTCTCTCTGAGGACTGCGACTATTACGTCAAACGGCACGTCTACCTAAACAGCCTCTGTATACTTTGTTAGAGTATACAAATACCTAATTAATTACCTACACAATTGCATCGTAAGTGCCTGAATATTACTATTATATTACTAGAATAAATGCATGTTGGAATTTACTCACACTATTTGAATACTAAACTTAGTCTATTCATTGAATCAAGGAGTTATAATCTTAGGTTTGTGTAAAATATATAAACAATAACAAATCCATGGGCGCAGCCATTTTGTATGATAAATAGAGGGCGCACTACATGACGATCTATCACGAGCATGGTAGCCTCGTGTATACAAATTAATCAAGTGTGAACTGTAGGATGAACTATTTTATACAAACTGTTAACTAGAAACTATCTTCTATAAACTAAACATTACTAAATCTATCTAAACATATTTTGTTAATACAAAGAAGGTTTATCACAAAAGTATATATTATAACATTATATGGCATAAAATCCTAGTTCAAAGATTGTAACACAATACTATTCAATAGGCTTCCTAACTGCACATTCCATGAGTCAAGGTTAACCCAAAACAAATGTCTAGGCCTATGAATGCAATCATCTTAAAATACAACATTAATGTTTCTTAAACATAACAGAATCTTATAAATGTATAACAAAGTAATATATGTATAAAGTAGAGTAATTACCTTTTAATCAGATCTTTAATTAAATAAGAGACAAAACTATCTGCTTCCTTGACCGGTTCATGAATACAAAAGAAAGCAAATCATTTGAAAAAGACTGTTACAATTATAGGGGGCAGCAACACCTATAGGGGGCAGTATTTAATTATCACATGATTAGATTAATCCCCACACATATTTAACCTACAAATAAATAACAATGATATCTTTCAGTGACAAATGTACGTGAATATTTATGTAATGATAATAAAAATATCTACACAACTTTTGAAGATATTAAAATATAACATCATTTATTATCATTTCATTTCCAGGCAGAAGTAGTGTGGAGCCATCACCAATTTATCCAGGTAACTAATATACCAACGCACCACAATAGGAATAATACTAGTGAATTGAATGTGTTTATGTCCATGGTGTTCAAACGATATACACTGTGTACCAAATAATGCATGTATTCAATTGATAGTATTCATCATATTGCGC
This sequence comes from Antedon mediterranea, assembly GCF_964355755.1. Classification (NCBI taxonomy): domain Eukaryota; kingdom Metazoa; phylum Echinodermata; class Crinoidea; order Comatulida; family Antedonidae; genus Antedon; species Antedon mediterranea. The sequence goes on along the minus strand of NC_092672.1, from coordinate 12,275,947 downwards.
AATATGATTATTACAATTTTTAACTTGAAAATCTGAATGTAATTGTTTTCGGTTTTCTTTTTTACAGGATCATCCGAAGAGTTTGAAAAAATCGTGGTAAACATATCAAGCTGGTATGATGAACATGGCTCAATTGATAAACTAAAGGTGTTATGCAAAGATCTGATAACACCTTACAATGATTTGCAGGATGCTGACTGCATACGTTTCTTCAACCTATTGAAACGATCTGGCCATCTTACCAGTACAAACGTTAAAGTTCTTGTTGACGCAATTAATGTCACTGGTACCAATGGTGTTCTGGAGGTCAACAAACTGTTAAAGGAGACATTTGATAAAACCAACCAGTGTATCACATCCTTTTCAACATATCGACAACAACTAATTCAGTTCGGTGACGCACTTTCGGAAGAAAATACAAGAGATCTCATCCGTTTGAAAAGTGTTCTAAAAAAACAAAGTAACAACCAATGGACTGTGATATTAGATCTTGAACAAAAGGGGATTCTAAGGGAGGATAACTTGCAATCATTTATTGCATTTTTAAAGGAGAATAACATGACTGTTCCTGCTGAAAAGTTAGAATATAATGCTTAGCATTGATGCCGAGTATATTACCAAACTTAATGTCGTTAAATCAATCACCTGTTTGGGTTTCAATATTTAAATATAAACAATATAAAGCTCTGTCTACACTATCAAAGTATTTTTTGAAAAAAAAAAGTGTAATAAGCCCAGATATGGTAGTGATATCACATCATCATGTCCATATATGGGTACATCAAATTTGTTGACACATAAAGTTTAATAATGTAGATAGATATTTGAAGCCAGTAAATGTTATATTAATTGATTTAAATTTCCACCAAAAGCAACAAAAAAAAAGAAAAACTGTTATAAAAGCCAAGGAAAAATTATTCAATAACTTTCGACAAACATTCCGGGGCTGATTGTAAAGCAAACTAGAGGTTCTCCGAGAGTGTATACCACCGCCTACAGTATTATTTTCTTACATAAAAATATCCAACTAAAAGAAAAGGTTTTTCTCTATAATCGCACTACATAGTTAATAGCAGTTTGGTCTTTCCATTTGAAAGTACCCTTAGGTCATTGGTAATTGTGGTAAGTTTGGCGAGATTCAGACCGTTGTTTATAGGTGGAAATTATTAAGAAACACGATTTCCTTTAATATTAAACTTAGTATTCATTCAATTGTAGCCAAGTTTGATGAGATACAGGCATACGGGGTAGTATCGGTATGGTATTTAAAATTCGTATACTGTATGTCAGCGGAAAAGCAATTTTTAAGAATGCGTAAAGGCCTAACTAATAATTTATATACAAAATCTTAATTAAAAGAGGTCTGATACCATGTCACCTTTTTCATTAAAAGAGGTCTGATACCATTTCACCTTCTACATTAAACGAGGTCTGATACCATTTCACCTTCTTCATTAAAAGAGGTCTGATACCATTTCACCTTCTTCATTAAAAGAGGTCTGATACCATTTCACCTTCTTCATTAAAAGAGGTCTGATACCATTTCACCTTCTTCATTAAAAGAGGTCTGATACCATTTCACCTTCTTCATTAAAAGAGGTCTGATACCATTTCACCTTCTTCATTAAAAGAGGTCTGATACCATTTCACCTTCTTCATTAAAAGAAGTCTGATACCATTTCACCTTCTTCATTAAAAGAGGTCTGATACCATTTCACCTTCTTCATTAAAAGAGGTCTGATACCATTTCACCTTCTTCATTAAAAGAGGTCTGATACCATTTCACTTTCTTCATTAAAAGAGGTCTGATACCATTTCACCTTCTTCATTAAAAGAGGTCTGATACCATGTCACTTTCTTCATTAAAAGAAGTATGATACTATTCATGTTCTTAGTTAAAAGAAGTCTGATACCATTTTATTTTCTTAGTTAAAAGAAGTCTGATACCATTTCATTTTCTTAGTTTAAAGAAGTATGATACCATTTCTTTTTCTTAGTTAAAATAAGTCGGATACCATTTTCATTTTCTTATTAATTAAAACACTTCACTTGACTTTTGAAACAAACATTTCCTTATCACTTGGTGGTATTGCTTGCAATGTTGATATTTCCTTATCACTTGGTGGTATTGCTTGCAATGTTGATATTTTCTTATCACTTGGTGGTATTGCTTGCAATGTTGATATTTCCTTATCACTTGGTGGTATTGCTTGCAATGTTGATATTTCCTTATCACTTGGTGGTATTGCTTGCAATGTTGATATTTCCTTATCACTTGGTGGTATTGCTTGCAATGTTGATATTTCCTTATCACTTGGTGCTATTGCTTGCAATGTTGATATCTCCTTATCACTTGGTGGTATTGCTTGCAATGTTGATATATCCTTATCACTTGGTGGTATTGCTTGCAATGTTGATATTTCCTTATCACTTGGTGGTATTGCTTGCAATGTTGATATTTCCTTATCACTTGGTGGTATTGCTTGCAATGTTGATATCTCCTTATCACTTGGTGGTATTGCTTGCAATGTTGATATTTCCTTATCACTTGGTGGTATTGCTTGCAATGTTGACATTTCCTTATCACTTGGTGGTATTGCTTGCAATGTTGATATTTCCTTATCACTTGGTGGTATTGCTTGCAATGTTGATATTTCCTTATCACTTGGTGCTATTGCTTGCAATGTTGATATTTCCTTATCACTTGGTGGTATTGCTTGCAATGTTGATATTTCCTTATCACTTGGTGCTATTGCTTGCAATGTTGATATTTCCTTATCACTTGGTGGTATTGCTTGCAATGTTGATATTTCCTTATCACTTGGTGGTATTGCTTGCAATGTTGATATTTCCTTATCACTTGGTGGTATTGCTTGCAATGTTGATATTTTCTTATCACTTGGTGGTATTGCTTGCAATGTTGTTGTATGCGTTTTTCTATGTGTTGTTTAAAATGTGCGTTTTTGTTTTACTCATGCTAATGTAAACTCGATACAGTAATGTTATTTTTGTAGAATATGCCTACGGTATTCGGTATGATAAATTAATCATAATCATATTATTATTTACTATATAATTAATATCATGTTTTCATAGTAAAATGTTATAAGAAAAGATTTATTGTAATAACTCATGTTAAATCATGAACATTAACAAGCAACTGAGGATAGCTTATATATAAATTATTTCTTTTTCTAAATAAAGATTTAAACAACAGTGCATCACTTTCCTATTGTGTGAAATAACTGTTTTTAAATGACAAAACATACATTATCTGCTGTTCTAAAATTATCTTATAGAAATTCAATGTCAAAAATCTACATAATGTTAGATTTGAAAATAAATCTGCCACATAAAGTGTGATGTCATTATTTATTTTCTTCTTCTTCTTCTTTGCTTCAATATACTATCTGCAAATAATAGCGGTCATAACAATTGATTCAAACATGGAATGGGTAACAATATAAACTGGTTTTGCTTATTTAGCAATGAACTGATTGAACTTATAACAGGTTCGGTTTCACACCTATTGATTGTTTATTAATACGGATTGAGACAAAATTTTTTCTTCTAGTTATCATTATAATCAATTAATTGTATTATTTAATAAATTACACATTATTATTATATCACATAACTTAATAGTAAGATATGTCAGTTACCGATTATTTGTGAAATCCTATATAGAATGGAACTTACAGTAATAAATACAATGTAAGAATGTATGTGTATGTATGATACTGTATTATTTACTTTCACATTGTTTGCTTAACCTCTTTGCCGACGCTATCACCAGCTTATTGAATATGATGCTATAATATCCGTTAATATCCGTTAAATAATATCAAACGGTTTTAAAAATTCGACAAAAAGACGCTATGCGACAACAAAAATACATTTTGATCGAAGTTCATAATGGTATATCAAATATATATATAGAGCCCTCTTGCGGGCTGAATCGTTCAGAAGATATTTGAACGTATAGGGATTAGTAAGCCACGCGTACTTATTATAACGACTCTAATTCAGAGCCATATATAGAGAGAGTTACGACTTTGCGTTCACGGATTTTAGAAAGTCACGTGGTGTGCACGCCGGCCATGTTTGTGTCAAACTATGCCTATATGTAGCGTATGGAGTCGAGTCATTTGCTTAAAAAATGTATAACATTCACAAGGCTTTAAATATCGAATTTAATATCAAAACAATCAATTTGTTTAAAGGTTTTTGTTAAGATAATAACGAAATCATAAAATTACTGCGAACATGATTTTAAACAACAAAATGTAAAAACAATGCATTACTATAGAGAATCGCTGTACAAACTAAACGCGCACGCGTAGAGCGTGCATGAAGCGCCCAACCAGAGTCGTTCCGAAATTGTTATTTTTGTTGTTTTAAATCATGTTCGCAGTAACTTTATAATTTGTTTATTATTTTAACAAAAACCTTTATTCTAACTTCTGTCTGTTTACTAAAGGTACGGTAAAAATTGCATTACGTCATAATCAGCCAATGGGGTGCTGTTACGTGTGTGCCGTCATCGTATTAGGACTTTGGATTTTTTTTCATATCGTGTCTGTTTTGTATGTATGTAGAGAAATTCCTGTCGGCGGCGCCAGGCTGCATGGATGTGTGTGCGCTGATGAGGGTTTTATTTTGATTCCAAATGGCCTATTTAGGCCTGTATTTTTTTATTAAACTTTGTTTACAATGGCGACCATAAACAACAAGCAAATGCGGACAATAAAGGGGCCTACGAATACTATGATTTAGACAGTAGCCCCAGGGGGCTGAGTTACAGAAATCGGCGCACACGTACACGTACAACATGCAGCTGGCCCCAGCCTGGCATCGCTTTCCGTACACAAACAAACTCATATAATGAGGTTATAGTACGTAGTAAGTAGGCCTAGGCCTCTTTTGAAACGGGTTTCTGTATTCTAGAATTAAAATCAACATGTTTTGGCTTTTCAATAATAATAACAGACGTAGGCTATATTTAGTTTTTGTCACACACGACGGCGATAATAGCGATAAATGAAGCATAAAGAAAATGCAGTTGATCACTGTTTTCGCGATATGAAAAAAATCCAAAGTCTTATACGATGACGTCACACAAGTACCAGCTGGTTATGACGCAATGCAATTTTACCGTACCTTTAGTGAACAGAAATTAGAATACAGTACCGTATCTTTAGCCATGGCGTATATCTATATATATATTAACAAATCAGGCACAGAACATTAATTCTAAACATATATATATATAAACACATTAGGCAATGAACATTAATTCGAAACCGCCCGGTGATATACTGAAATTTAATTAATTAATTTGAAACGATAAAGATGAGGAAATCTGTGAGAATGAGAAAAAGTTGGACCAACCGAGACTCGAACTCGGACCGCCTGCTTGATATGACCGTAATTTAAAAAAGAAGAATGCACATGATGATATTGAGCTCTCTTTGTCCTCATTCTTGTCACCTTTTGGTGTATAACATTTTAATAACAAACATAACATTATTTTTACGTTTAGGTGTATCTTTTTATATTATTTTAAGTGTAATGTTTGTTTTAAAATACATCTTCTATAAACAATAGGTGATACACACACATTATTTTTACCAAGTGTACAGTACCAATTATACACAATGTTTTGTTATAATTTACCTCTGAATAATCTTAATTGGAAGGAAAACACTAAGTTAGTTACCACAAATTGTTATAAACGACTGTACTTTTTGAGAAGATTGAAGAAATGTCATGTGTGCAATAGGATCTTGACTTTATTTTATGAATCTGTTATTTTTATCTGTTTTAACTTTTAATGCAATAGTTTGGTTCAACAATTTAAACCAGCAATGCATGAAAAAAGTACAAAGAATAAGTAAATCTGCCAAAAAGATAATAGGAAACGATATTAAGAAATCAGATGAAGTTGTTAACAACGCACTTACAAATAAGCTTAAAATTATTATGTCAGATGTTAGCCACCCCCTTAACCAGTACATTACGTTAAGCCGGTCTGGGCGCATTACATATCCTCGCTGGAACACTGAACGCCTACGTAGATCCTTTCTCCCATCTGCTATGAGGCATTTTAATTTAAGGTGGAAACGATAACTGCAATAAGTATTTTAAATCTGTATTTTTAACTCATTTTGTTCTTTTTGTGTCCTCTTTTAACTTTTTTATATAACATCTTGTTCTCTGTTTTATGTGATTTTATTCTTTTTTACTGTTAGTGCGACAATGTTTTTAGACAATTTTATTGTGTGTACTTTCAGCCAAAGTTTCAAGCAATTTATGAGTTTGACAATAAAGTTTATTGAATTGAATTGAATTGAATTCGTTAATAATTTTTTTATTTTATTTATTTAATAAACAAAACATCATTATGTCCATTATTGCCATTGATATGCATCGAAATGTCATTGTTATATATTATGAATTCATAATACTTATTATAATACGAATTCATAATTAACATCACAATTGTTAATATTTAAACATAATATTTAAACATATTTATCGGACATATATCAACGCTATGTTAAAAAAAAATAAACTAAGAAAAGGTGGTCGATGATAGGCTTAATAATGTTAATGTTAACAAAATTCAACAGTAAGTAAAACACAAAATGTAACACATGATATTATTTGAGGCGACAAACAATCGATAACGGGTTACAACCGAGGACCAATGTAAGTTTTAGTGTGCAAAATAATAGTATTATGTTACTTTTTTACCCGATTTCAATTACTTAACGGTTTTATTTTTAACATGAAACATCTTAGTAAGGTTGATTGCACCCACATATCATAATATTATGCTGTATACTGACGGTAACCAATATCCAAAGACATTACTCTTGGTTCTGTACATACAATTTTACGTAGTACATTTAATAATAGGCTGATAGTTTGATTATTACAAGAATGATAAAAATGTTAGCATTCGAATTTAAATTATAGCAACCTTTATAAATCCATTAGTCCATTTAATTAATTCAAATCAGATTATAAAATGCATTATATAAACCAGTTAAAACAGTAGAATTAAATAATTATAAACCATTGGAATATAGTTTTAATCATGTGCTTCGAATGTTTAGGAATTGTTTAATATAAAAAAGAGAAAACAAATTATTATTAATTAATAATTTGATAAATTGTATTAAAGTTTTGAATTAATCATAATTATCGTTACGAAGAGGATTGACGTATTGCATGTGGGCTTATTATTTGTAATAAGGCATCAGTGCCTTCTTGTAATGTCACGGCTGCAAATAGTGTGTTTATTATAGTAACAGTGTACACTGATATATTACGTTATAATGTTATACACTATTTATCATAACAATGTTTGTTGAAATAGGGATTTAATATGTGAATACTAAATTATGTTAAATGGAGTAACTAATTAAGTATTCTATTAATCTGGTGTATTTCCAGGCTTGTTCTGTTAATTGTTTGTTTTTGCTTCTTCGGTTTGAGTGGTTCATAATTGTTTTCATCCTCCACTGCACCTCTGTCTACTGGTTCTAGAAGAAATTGTAGTGCAACACACGTTTTAAAAATGAGACATATGAATACTAGTAAATTCCTACATGTATACATTGTAGAGCAGAATAACTTTAACCATTTAACGGACCATTTCCATTTAACATCTTTTCTCTGACTCGTGACTACAGTGTAGTTATTGTAATTGATTAACTTTACGATAACTCACACCTACAACAGTAGGTTTATGGCCAACTCTTCATTAAATTTTAGAATTTTTTAACTAAATAAAATTTGTCTGGAAATTATGTTCAATAAATATACACATATCTATTTATTATTATATTATATTTAAAATATATGGTATGTATTTCAAACAAATGAAGAATCATTTTGAAGAACAATTGCTTTTTACTTGAAAATTAAAATTAAACTTGAACCTAAACTAAATGTCAATTTCTTATTTTAACCACTTGACACATAAAACGATAATGACAATCGATTATAGTACGTTAACGCCCGACACACAATAATTGTTTTGTTTTTCATAGATGTTCTTAGAAAATTTATCAAACATTTAATTTAACGGTGCTTATTTAACAATATACCTAAACAGTTGTGTTTCTTTTCCTGTATATGTTGGTCTTTACAATATCAGCTTAGTCATTTGTTAAACCCATTGAGTTGAAATTAATATATTCCACAGTAATAGTGTGTTTCGATTCACTGAGATTTCACCTATATTATTTGTTTTGCTGCCTTTTGTATTGGCACAAAATACCTGTTAGCTGATCTCTGATCTGTTTCTATAAAGTGCGAATGGTAATGCTATATATCTCTTGTTTTTCATAGATGTTCTTAGAAAATTTATCAAACTTTTAATTTAACGGTGCTTATTTCAACAATATACCTATAAAAACAGTTGTGTTTCTTTTCCTGTATATGTTGGTCTTTACAATATCAGCTTAGTCATTTGTTAAACCCATTGAGTTGAAATTAATATATTCCACAGTAATAGTGTGTTTCGATTCACTGAGATTTCACCTATATTATTTGTTTTGCTGCCTTTTGTATTGGCACAAAATACCTGTTAGCTGATCTCTGATCTGTTTCTATAAAGTGCGAATGGTAATTTAATTGTGTTATTGTGAATAGCAATTTGGGTGTAGGTGTTATTTAGAAACAATATCAAAGCTAATCAAAGGGATGCCTACACTTTTCATGTTACCTCTTCCAAATGCCACTGCCAAAACATCAAACACTTCCTACTTAGTTAAGATTCATAATACATTTTATGCCATTGTAATCTTATGTTTAAATAAGGCACGTTATCAAATACAAATCATTTCAAAATGGAGTTCATTACAAATAATAAGGGAGGTCGCAAAATTATGCTATGATGGTTATCTTTATACTAAACGTAAGTCTAACAGAAGTTCGATAATTTGGGAGTGTTCTTCACGTAGAAAGTTTGCTTGCAAAGGTGTACTACGGACATTCATCGATATGGCCGAAGTGCAGTATGTATCTGAACACAATCATGCAGTTAACATCATGAAGGCTCATGCAGATAAAGCAATACATAGTATTATGGATAAAGCCACAACGTGTAGAGCAACTCCAACTCAGATAGTCAAACAACCGCTCAATGTTCGTGTTACTATGACTTGTGCAGAAAGTCTAAAGAGAAACATCAGAATCAAAAGAAGTAAAAGTCATCCTGGTCAGCCACAATCGCTAGAAGACCTAGTCATTGATGGTGAATGGATAAAAACTGTTGATGACAGAGACTTTCTAATCCATGATGCTACACAGCAAAATTCTGATTCTTGTTTTAAGAAAAAAAAAACTTGTTTCAAGCAAAATATTTCTTGAAACAAGTAAATTTTGACTTGTCCGTATTTCAATACTTTTTGGCTTACCAAGAATCGTAAAATTCTTAACAAGAATCACACAAATTCTTATCAAGAAAATTATTCTTACCAAGAAATAATACTTTAAGAACAATATTCTTACAAAGAATTTATTTGCTTTTTTCATTCTTGTTTTAAGCAGTATCTGCCTTAAAATAAGTAACAATTTATCGATTTTTTAAAATAGAATTCTTGTTTCAAGCAAGATATTTCTTAAAATAAGTAAGAATATTCCGATTTGTATTTTATAGAATTCTTGTTTCAAGCAATATATTTCTTAAAATAAGTAAGAATATTCCGATTTGTATTTTTTTGAATTCTTGTTTCAAGCAAGATATTTCTTAAAATAAGTAAGAATATTCCGATTTGTATTTTATAGAATTCTTGTTTCAAGCAATATATTTCTTAAAATAAGTAAGAATATTCCGATTTGTATTTTTTTGAATTCTTGTTTCAAGCAAGATATTTCTTAAAATTAGTAAGAATATTCCGATTTTTATTTTTTGAATTCTTGTTTCAAGCAATATTTTTCTTAAAATAAGTAAGAATATTCCGATTTGTATTTTTTGAATTCTTGTTTCAAGCAATATTTTTCTTAAAATAAGTAAGAATATTCCGATTTGTATTTCTTTAATTCTTGTTTCAAGCAATATTTTTCTTAAAATAAGTAAGAATATTCCGATTTGTATTTTTTGAATTCTTGTTTCAAGCAAAATATTTCTTAAAATAAGTAAGAATATTCCGATTTTTATTTTTTAGAATTCTTGTTTCAAGCAATATTTTTCTTAAAATAAGTAAGAATATTCCGATTTGTATTTTTTAGAATTCTTGTTTTAAGCAATATTTTTCTTAAAATAAGTAAGAATATTCCGATTTTTAATTTTAATATTCTTGTTTCAAGCAATATATTTCTTAAAATAAGTAAGAATATTCCGATTTGTATTTTTTGAATTCTTGTTTCAAGCAATATTTTTCTTAAAATAAGTAAGAATATTCCGATTTGTATTTTTTGAATTCTTGTTTCAAGCAATATATTTCTTAAAATAAGTAAGAATATTTCGATTTTTATTTGTAGAATTCTTGTTTCAAGCAATATTTTTCTTAAAATAAGTAAGAATATTCCGGTTTGTATTTTTTAGAATTCTTGTTTTAAGCAATATTTTTCTTAAAATAAGTAAGAATATTCCGATTTATATTTTTAGTTTTCTTGTTTCAAGCAATATATTTCTTTAAATAAGTAAGAATATTCCGATTTTTATTTGTAGAATTCTTGTTTCAAGCAAAACTTTTTTTAAAATAAGTAAACAAGAAGTCTATCAAATAAAAACCAGTAAATGTTTACTTATTTTAAGAAAAGTATTGCTTGAAACAAGAATTCTATCAAATTAAAATTCGTAAATTCTTACTTATATTGGAAAAAAAATTGCTTGAAACAACAATTCTATAAAATATAAATCATTAAAAATTTATTTTAAGAACGATAAATGAATACTCATTTTAAGTAATATTTTACTTAAACAAATAAATTCAAGAATGTTATAAAACATAATATTAACAATACTGTTATTTTCATTAAGAACTACAATTTACATGACATTAGGTACAATAATATATACAACTTCTTTAAAACAAACTTGTTTTTATTAATAATAAAATGCCATCAAAAGAAAACTTAAAAACATTAAAATGGTAAAATACAAATTTCGTAAAATTCTTCTCCCGCACCTGGGCTTTAAACTATTAGGTGTCTTTAAATTTATTAATGTATACTAATGATGATTCAACAGCCTTTGTCAAGTGTACAGGTGTGTCTTCATCACAAATCACTAAAATTAAAGGATAGTGAGGCCTACTTCTTTTCATTTTGGATAATCAAAATCTAGAAGGTAAAAAGTGGAGAGGAGAGTAACTAGAGCCTCATCTAATTTTGCTTTCTTTGTAGTTAGAATTGTTTGCTAAACTTTAATGTAGGCCATTTCTGTGTCCAAAAGCAATACCGGCATATTACCTGATCGGCGTGAAGACCAGGATTCTGGATCTTTATTCATGTTCCTAAACATGAAAAGAGATTAATATAGTTTTAGTTATTACTGTATTTAAAATATGTGTAACATCATCAACTAATTGGGTACGGTTTGGTTTTAGAGTCCTATATAGCCCCTTTCTCACAGATGTGTCTGCAATATACCGGTACAGTGCTGGCGTCGTGCCGGTATCGTTACCGGCATATACCCATTCTCATCAGACTATCGTGCCGGAAATATAACCGGTATATACCGGCTTTCTGTGAGAAAGGAGTCGGGCATATTCGTCCAATAAAAAGTCTCTGACAAAATAATTATTGAGGGCGTCCTTTATTGTTATTATTTTTGTCTAGGGATATATGGCGGCGAATGTTAGGTTACAGATTATTATCTTCCTTTATAGCATATTTATGCAATACATGCTATGTACAGTATATTGTGCATATATTATACAGGTACAGCAATTAATTAGCCGTCATCGGCAATCTGTAAAACACCTTAGAAGGCTGTACAATTTACAAGGCGACGAAGGGTCAGGCTAACCAACAAAGAGCTAGGCCTATATGGCCTAGGCCTGCTATAGATTATGCTACAAATTTCTTCTTGTCCCCTTATTTTAAGCAGCTCTCTTATCTCATTATCCCTCCAGTTCGACATTATTTTTGTTAATTGAATTGAATCGGCGCCAAAGTGATACACTTGACCGCGCAAGGTGTCTGAAGCCTCGACAGGGAACCCCGGAATATAACGGCGTTACGTTCTCACAGAATGCCCGTCTGGCATTGCGGGGAATATCCCTAGAATATTACTAGGTCTAAAGCAGGTCATGTCGATGCCGGCATGGTGCCGGCATGATGCCAAGACGACCCGTTCTCACAGAAAACCATACCGGCATGGTAATGGTATATTCCCGCAATATTCCTGGCACTCAGCTCTGTGAGAAAGGGGCTTATCTGGGGCGGTAAACACAAAAACACGCAATATTAGAACGGTGGTAAGAATAATTTTACATTATAAGACATAAGGGTGGGTGGAATATGCATTTGAACTTTTTAATCACAAACTTTGCCCTGTTTATACCGATCCCAAAGACAGGCCTGGCTGTATCTATTATTTTTAGTTAAATTATTAAAACATTTTTCAAAATAAGTATTTTTAAAAATATTGCGAATCTCAATTTAAGCAAAAATAGTCTTGATAAGATAGTATGATATTGACTTCTTATTTTAAGTAAAACATTTCTCAAAATAAGTATTTTTAAGAATATTGCGAATCTTGATTCAAGTAAAAATAGTCTTGATAAGATAGTATGATATTGACTTCTTCGGATGGTTTGCGTAACCTATGCAATTCAACAACCTGGTTTATGGATGGAACATTTAAAACCAGCCCAAAACTCTATAAGCAATTGTATGTGATTCGCGTTGAGTTAGAAGACAATTCGATAACAACTGTATATGCGCTACTTACATCAAAATTGCAAGAACATTACAAACAATTTCTTACTGCCATTGTTGATCAATGTAGACTACTAGGTTATGTACCAAACCCAACCTTAATAAATATGGACTTTGAAGTTAGCATGATGGGGGAAATTTATTCAGTTTTTGGAGAGAACACCAACATTCACGGATGTTTTTACCACTTGACACAATTTCATGGAGAAAGCTGCAGACTCTCGGCCTTGCTTCAATGTACATGGAAGACGAGCAAATGCAGCACTTCTGTGGAACGGTAGATGGTCTCGCTTTCCTGCCTTCAGATAAGGCTGGTATGTTATCTTTACAATATATTTATTTATATTTATTTGTTTAATTTCCACCTTCCGTTCACATAGAATTATGCATTTCAAGATGGTGATTTTTTACTTGTTCATTTAGCCTATAATGTTTCTTTATAATTTTACTGCTTTAATAATTGATTTAATAACTTTTTTCTATCTAATTGTTCTACAAGCTATGTTGTCATGTCCCTTTATTTGATTTCTTTTATCAATTTAATTTGAACATTTATTCGTACTGTAGCACCATAACTTTAAAACATAAAAATGACTCTTACATGATTTCAAATTAAGAATTATCTGGAACATTGATCATTCTACTTTACTCATAAATAATCTTTGTTTTATCTAGGTCAAAGAAGGTACAGTATGCAGCACCTACGGGAAAATTCACCTGAAGTATTAGAGGACTTTCTTGACTACTTTGATACAACTTATGTCAACGGAACATATTCGCATCACATGGCACAACCAGGCGAACAACACATATTCAGAAGGATCCCACCAATGTTTGACATAGACCTATGGAATGTTTATCACCTGACATTAAAAACTGTGAACCGAGGACAAACAACATTTGTGAATCCTAGAATAGAAAGCATCTTAACAACACTGGTCATACAAACCCATCTATCTGGTGATCAATCAATGCAGTCAAAAGAGATGAAGCATCTTCAGCGACTTTAATTGAACTTGTAAGGCGATGACAACCAGTGCCATCTAAACGCATTACCAAATCAACAGTTAAACACCAGGAGCAACTCTATAACATAATTTCTAAGTACAACCGACAGGCCAAAACATTATATCAAACTATGACTGCACTAGGTTATGCATGCCATACGATTAAAGTAACTTGCGACCAATGCCACGTCTTGTATTTAATGTACAGTGTTTGCAAATATAAAACAATTATTATCTCTCAAAACTGTTAAACTGATATAATTAAATATAATTTTGTGTACTTTATTTATTTATTCAATCAATTTAATGTAATGTTTTTAGTTAGACAGAATGTTTATAATATCAATACTTATTCATTGTATAAGGACTATGTGATATTTTTTATTTGGAGATTTCAAATTAAATTGAATAAATGTTGATTAAAAATTGATTCTTATTTTTGTGTCGTTTGTTTACATTTGTCAGTCCTAAGTATTCCAAATTTATATTTAAGAAAATGTTGTAAGTCATGCTACATTCCTATTCATAACACACAATTAAATACAAGTTGATTACATAGCACCCCCATTTTGAAATGGTATAGTCCATTGTTGGGTGGCTTTTAACAGTGGTGGCTTTTTACAGGGGTGGCTTTTTTCCTACTTTCAGCTGATCTCTGATCTGTTTCTATAAAGTGCGAATGGTAATGCAATGCCGTTAAAACCCCGGATGTAATTGAGTGTTTTAGGGCGTAAAGAACAGTTAGAGTTTGAAGGTCATGTACACATTTCGTTACTAGACTAGACTTGTACTTCAGATCAAGAACAAATGACTCGGTATTCTCTGTACCAATCTAGTCACAAACAATGTTATTGATATTGTACTAGTCGTACACATACACGGCAACACGAGAGAAATAAAAGATTTAAATTAAGGAATAATCATATTTACTTATAAGATGAATTGTAAGTATTTATTTTATTGAAATACTGTATTACCGTAAACATATAATCATGAGAGATTACTGTAAGATTACACACTCTATTGTAAATGTACGATAACAAGTCTTAATGTTGACCTAAATTCGGAATACGCTAGCCATTTTGTTTTGCATTCCTTTGTAAGAAGATAAAGACAGGATGCGAAGACAACGAACACATCAATACATTATATATTACGTTTTCAAAGAATGAATAAACGTAATTTAATTGTTTATAAAATATACTGGAACATTACTAAATGAATTTCCACCTGTTTTGAACATAATGTTATAGGCCTACTAAATTCAAAATAGAGCAAAACAATGTATTACTTAGTAGACAAGTAGACCTAATTGTTGAAACTTCTCATAAACAGATAACGGACATAAAAATAAAAATTACATTTTCTATTATAGATTGGTAAGCCTAAAATTTTTCTTAGCGGACCGTGTAATTTTTACAGATTCGTTAAACGAAAACATTTCTCAAAACACTAAATCAATATATTTTATAAACAATTTTATAATGATAAATAAATCACAATATTATATTCAATTTTACAGTAGATGACCTTTAAATTATCACACAGGATATTCGTTATAGTTTAGAGTTAAATTATAATTATTAAATTGTTTCTAAAATACATATAATTGATTGTAACTGATGTAGTCCATTAAATATAGCAATTGGTACGGTTGGTTGAATAATTTAGTTACTTATAATGTTAAATGTATGATTTATAATTATTTGTTTTTAAAATGTAATGATGAATTACACTAAACAGTTAAAATCTACTATAGATTTGCAACATATTAAAAATTGGGGTACATTTATGCCTACATCATCGCCCAATTCTTAGGCTGCCCTAAAGGTTTTGGAATGTTTACGAAATTAAAAATAACTTTGTTAAGTACCCACAGATGTTCTCACAACTTTGAAAATAAATGTTAGATACATTCGTCCACATAGAATGACAGATACAGGCATGATGTTGATATGTAGTCATTTAATATAATTGTCACTGTGGCAATGACATATCGACAGAATTGAATCCAAATATTGAATTAAATTAAGTCGAAGAAGAAACGAATTCTGCTTATTGCAACATGGTGCTCATCGATTTCTTGATTTATTTATGCATACATTTAGGATACTACCGTTTAGAACGATAGCTAATTACAAAAACAAATAAAACATCAATAATAAAACTAAATAAAATAAATACAATGGAAAAAGATTATGACAATCCAATAAAATAGGCTCAAATGCAGAATAACTTGAGAGATAAAGAAAAGAGATTTAGAGGGGGAAAACCGCCAAAAAATCTCCGACCAAGTTTTTTATGTAGTAAATAAGTAAACACTACTTATTATGTAAATAATACGAAATCAAATTTCCAAATATTACTATTTTGGTATAAAAAATAATCTAAATATTCCATAATGCAGTTTCGTATCCATAGCTTAAAATTGCTATTGTTATTAAATATTGAATCGCTAAATTTATTTTATTGCTAATGCTATGCTACATGGTTGGGTAGGTATCGTATCTTGCTATGTGCAAATTTGTCAAATACATTGTAGACAATTAACTTTTTTTTTTGTATATCTATTTTTTTTTATTACGTATTTCCCTATGCCCTGTCGGGTATCCCTCTGCTGCGTATAGACGTGGGATACCACCTACTGTAATTTCATCACTATATACTATGACATTCTCCTACCAAATTCACAAACGACAGATATTTTATCTCTTGCAATTAGCCTTCCAGATCCCCTAAGGAGGACCTAAAGAATGGGCAGTATATATGAGTGAGATACCACTCACAATCAATGTAAAATAAATAAGTAGAGTTCATACAGTACTAAATGGGTAACAACAGACTAATTGTCCACGGCACCGCAAGTACCAGACGCTCTAAAATTTGACTATAGAGACCCCCTTTCTCCCAACTAAGCTATTCTATTGTAGATACCATCAGCAACCATATGATCTAGCACATTGGAATACCAAAGAGCCCGCTAAATTTCGATTACAAACCCCCGGATCCATGGAGCCTACTGTACATTAGATACAGTATTGCATATGCCACCGGCTACCAATGTTAGGATTTTGCACATGAATACATAATGAATAGTACACTACATTTACTATAATGCAGTGACGTGTGTGAGTTTCTACTATTTATAATTATTTTGTATACTGTTTACTATTTAGAAATAAAAAATTAAAGTTCTAGTAAATACTAGTTGTTTCAATACTGTAAAATACAGCTTTCTATTTCGCTTATATGTCTGACTGGTTTCCTAAATAGGCATTCAGACAACCTTTTTGAAGATGTATCTGTGACCGAAAACAGTAAAGATGATACAAGTTCTGGGTCTGAGTGGAGCAATGACTAGGACAGTAAACTTTAAATGTAAAAATATACTGTTTTTAGGTAACCATCTAATCGTGTAAATTTACAGAATAATCCATATTTTTCTCACCGATTTTATGGTTGCCATCGGTTTAATATAAATATATATATACTGTACCTAAACACAACTATTATTTTTAAGTTATTTTCTGTAAAATTGAGTTTGGTCAGTAAATATGTTAGATTGTGGATTCCAACCTCATCATACTTTGAAAAGTGAGATTTTATTATTAGCTTATATATTTTAAAAGAAACTGTTAAAGTTTCCCTTTATAATGGTTTTAATCTATTTTTGTTTATGATAATTTTGATGACTCTAATTTGCAAATAGATGAATGTACTAATATACATAAACTTTAAACAATTAAATTTGTTTTTATTTCTTGCGGGAATATTGGTATTTATATTCTGGTACCAAAAGATAGCTCAGATGAGATATTGTAGCCTATATTCACATGGGGATGATAGAACTAAGGCAGTACTATGCAAAGTAGGTAGTTAGTAATAGCTTATTTTATATTCCTTACAATGTGCTAGATCATTCTATCAGCAATAGGTAGGGGATGTCTATCTGTTGGAGTGTGGTTGTCGGAAGAACCAAAGCAGTGTATATGTATAGATCTTTTAGGTCATTTGTAATTAATTACAATGTAATTGGGTTTATAGTCGAACTTTTATTTTGGGGTCTGGCAGGACCAAGGCAGTGTCTTACTTCACTTAAGGCGAGAAGAGATGATATGTTTCTTACCTTTGGGAAGAAACTTCTTATATCTGATATCGGCAGTTTATCTATTAGCTCCCACCGGGAATTATATAATTTATGTTAAAATACAAACTTGAAACATGTATATAAATCCTAACATGTTTTTATTAAATGATTGGTACAATGCTTTGACAACAATACGAATATTGACAGTAAATGATATACTAGAACAAAGCCGTTTATGGTTGGTCTGCTCGAATAAATATCAATTCTTGTAAATTCTTCTAAGACAATTAGGCCTAAAATATACAAATGTATTTCATTTTTGTTTACTCTTCATTTTTCAATTTAATATGAAATATTAGAAGAAGAACTTCTAGTATTGCAAAATATTGAAATATTGAAAAATGAACAGAAAATAAAATAATAAAAATACATTATGCTTAAAGTTTATGTTTCATTTTTCAGCAACCACAAAATGATTGGCAACTACAGAGTGCACTTCTTTCAATGGATGAATAAGTTATATCTTCAAACTGAGGGGGGCTGCATTTTTTAAATGCCAAAGTAAGCTTTATATTTTATATCCAACAAACGTATAATATGTTAAATAGTTCAAAGAAAATTGTATTTATTATTGTTTAGAAACATGACAAATAAACATATTAACATCATCGACCGAGTATTCTTGCCATGATTCATTTTTATCTTCTTTATTTCCAGAAACGTATTGCTAAGAACTGTAAGATATGGAGATTTGGAAGAAATTGAAGAAATATGTAAAACATATCCACATCTTGTGAACTCTGTAGATAAGGTATAGAAACTATATTTATTTGAATTTGAATATGATATAAATAATCACCATGTTTACGGTAACCTCAAGGGTGAAAAACACGAAAACGTTTATATAATGTATGACAACATTACTAAGAACCAATAACAAACAGACAATCTACTCTATACTATAACTACGGTCTCACTTGCCACTTCTTTGAGTTGAGATAAAACGTAATAGAAAGACAGATTGCGTGTAATCATGCCACAATGGAGATAATTTTTTGTATAATAGTATGACATAACATACATTTAATAACGATGAATCGTCTCAACTAACTACACTAGCTAGTGAGATTTCTAATATACGTAGGCTAACATGGTTTTTATCTTCAACAACAATTACATAATCATTAACTCAGTTACACATACTGCCGTTACATGGCTCCTTGCAATAGTTACACCAATCTTTTTATATTAAATTATTGTATGTGTTTTGTTGTCTTATATCACTGTTAAGCTTACCATTGATAGGCATATCTACAAGAAATATTTCTTACAAAAAACGCTGCTCGCTTATTGACGTAACAGTTTTAAAGATATATTGTCCCTCTGAAAAATATTTTTTATTTCAAATTTGTGTTTGAATATGTGTCATTTTATTGTCACATAATAGTTATTTTACCTGAAAAAATGTAATTTAAAGCAAACAATACTTAAATTGTCTGTCAGACAATGGTTTTTGAGTTATAATTAAACGTTTCTTTTATTTTTTTACAAATACAAATATTATTTTTTTGTTACAGAGTCTGTGTTTCATATCAGTCACTTTAGTTTATTTTATTGCTAAGGTCAAGTCTAGGGGTCACTTCATCATGCCTAGATACTTCAAGTGTGAAGTATCATCTGACAGCGAATTATATAATATATACTGCCGTTACATGACTCCTTGCAATATTTACACCAATCTTTTCATATGATAAAATTGGTAAAATACAGACAGTACGACACTTTATTGATACAGTTTGGTAGCGTTGAAAGAGATTTACTATTATTTAAAATCATTAACGATATTATTCGTAGTAGTTAAAACAAAATTGGTAAAATACAGACAGTACGACACCTATAGGATAAAATACAAATGCATCAAATATAATAAAAAGGCAAATGTCATATAACTCGATACATACACATAGCTTGCATTCAAAAGCCTCATAGCAAATGGGAGAAACGAATTACGTAACTTTTTTTTTCATTGTAGGATGAAGGTGGGATGGATAGTAGATTAATAATATAACAAAATATTTATAGAATTCACCGTAGAGTGTATTGTTGGAATTTGCAATTATGTTTTGAAGGTGGTTTGGTAATACATACAGATCTACAAATTCAGTATTCATTAAAGTTTACTTGAATCTAAACGAGATGTCTAGGCGTAGGAATATGTTTATTAATTTAATAAATTATATTATTTAAAGTTATTAACCATCACCATATAATTTACGATATTTAAACATCATGTACAGCTGTCGAATTTTCGATTAAACAAGACGCTGTTGATGATCATTGCTAAATAATCTGCATGTCTTAATTGAAATCAGTTAGTCATTATTTTCTTAATACCAGGTATTTCTATATAATTTATATTCCCTCTTAATGAATTAGAAAATGAATGTAGAAAAGAAAAATATGAAATATAATAATACTAACTTTCTTCTTTCCAGGATGGATACACACCGCTACATGAACACCTTGAGTCTGGCAGGAATAATGTAAAGATAGTCAACAGTCTCATAGCCAACGGAGCCTCAGTCACAGCAACAAACATTGTAAATTACTCTTATACAATTATTTAAAAATCCATAGCGTAATTATTTGAATTATCTCCCGTTATAAGCAAATCCTAGATTTGTTTAATGTGTTTTTCTTTGGAAAAGTGTATAGTTATTATCAAAGGAAAAATACAATTTAAAATATATTAAAAATTGTGTAGCTGTAGCGTTTTAGATTGAACAAGAGCCTAAAGTAGTATTTTTAAAATGTGTTCATTGCTAACCCTTCTGTATTAT
This sequence comes from Antedon mediterranea, assembly GCF_964355755.1. Taxonomy (NCBI): domain Eukaryota; kingdom Metazoa; phylum Echinodermata; class Crinoidea; order Comatulida; family Antedonidae; genus Antedon; species Antedon mediterranea. The sequence continues at coordinate 12,255,110 of NC_092672.1, read as the reverse complement.
AATAATTAAAATCAATTATTATCAAAGCAAAACTACAATTTAAAATATATTAAAAATCGTGCAGCTGACGATAGCATCGTCTCAACTAACTACACTAGCTAGTGAGATTTCTAATATACGTAGGCTAACATGGTATTTTATGCAAATTATTCCCGATGAGCATAATCTTCAACAACAATTACATAATCATTAACTCAGTTACACATACTGCCGGTACATGGCTCCTCGCAATATTTACACCAATCTTTTCATATTAAATTATTGCATGTGTTTTGTATCACTGTTAAGTTTACCTTTGATAGGCATATCTAAAAAATATGCCTTACTACGTGTTGGTTCCTCTAAGGGGAATGAACATTCAATACATTTAATGTGATTTATAGTTCATTTTATCTGTCATAAACCCATTCTGAAGTAACTTTGTCAACATTAGTGTGGAATGAGCGAATATATTTTAGTTCTGAAGCAACAACGTTATACGCGATTCGTCATCGATTTCGGCCAACCGCCTTTGTTTGTTAAGAACTACCTGGTGAAGAAGTGTAGAACTACTCACCCATCCGGTATCTCAAATCAATTGCTTACTGTTAGCACGCACGGCTCTACTGACTATATCACTCGGATTAGAAGATGTTTTCTATGGAAGGTACATCGTTGATTTGCTGTATACCCGGTTAGCTACATACACTTGATATCGAAATAGAAGAAATATTATCATGAGGGCATCAATCTTAAATACATGCATTGACCACATACTACTTCACTAGCATCTGAGATATAATGCATTTCTGCCTGCTTGACTTCTCCGAACCCTTGTAGTTTGTAGCATCGACTGACTTGTAGTTTTCCAGCAGATGAACAATGTCTTCATACCACTTGGATTATATTTTGATTTTAGAATAAAAATATCTTTTAGGAATAGAAAATTTTGCACCAAGTGATGCAGTGAGAGGAGAATATCGAAAATTCCCTATCCAAACTCAAAGTATCATTAATTGAATTCGTTAGTGGCTGAGAGTAAGCCAAATAGATTATAAAAAAATCATTAAACAATTTTACGATTTTCAACATAGAAAAGCGTAACAAAATGAGCGAATTGGGTGAATGATGTAAAACTTATTATGTAGGCCTATAAATGGATTTGGCAACATGGCATGCTCAACAGGTCAACAATATTTTTTATTTCAAAATTTAAACAAAGGCGAGGCTTATTGAACGACACAATTCTATGAGATAATAGGTTAATACACTCTCTATAAACTCCAATATTTCACACGCATTCAATATAAATTATGTTGGAATTATGGAAGAATACTTAATTAAAATTAGAAACATAGACACATTGTGACTAAACTAAGACTAGGTAGGAATATTATAACTAGAAAAAGGAAGATGGAATCGTATTAGGCCTAATAGAAATGATAGACTATGCAAATTATGCTCTCTACAATCAATTGAAGATGAATTCCTTTTAGTTTATTCAGATAGTAGAACTAAGTATATGTTTTCGATCCTATTACACAAATAATCCATCTAAATTAAAATATATTGTCATTATGTCTACTACTACAAATACTGATCTCATTAGTAAGCTCATAACATATTTAAACGCACTCTATACATTGTATGTTTGCCGTCTGCCAAAGTTTATTGAAACTACCCCCTCTATAATTATTTAACGGCAAGCTTGCTTGAGGGAACGAGACGAGATACATTGTTGTTGTTAAATCTCACAGTTGATAAATAGTAGTTTGTTATTATTGTTGTTTGATTCAATTTTTACGCATTTATTGTGATTTTGAGATCCTAATCTCTCTTCCAAGAAGTTTTTTATGACACTGGTCAAATGTGGTAAAACTGATTTTGCTACTTGTTTATTTGTTAGTTAAACGAGCATGTTATGCGACGATGGCAAGCATCCACAGCTAGGAAAGGTGAAATACAGTACAAAGAGGCAATGAAGTACTGTATATGAGAATGTTTGATAATAACTATGCAGGCCCTAAACCACAATATTTTAATTTGTGAAAAATGTAATTATGATGAAATACCAACAAGCTCTGAGAAATGTAAAACAAATTGTCCTGCTTGTCACATATTAAATAAATATAGCAAAGATATGATAAAATTGGTAAAATACAGAAAGTACGACACTTTATTGATGCAGTTTGGTAGCGTTTGACAGAGATTTACTATTATTTAAATCATTAACGTTATTATTCCTAGTAGAAAAAAAAATGGTAAACTACAGACAGTACGTCACATATAGGATAAAATACAAATGCAACAAATATAACAAAAAGGCAAATGTCATATAACTCAATACATACACATACCTTGCTGTCATATTAAATGTTGTGATTCTCTGTGTTTAGAGAAGGATGTTTTAGACCAGGTCCGCCTTATTATTAGCCAATCAAAATCGTATAATTTTTGGAGGGAAAATGTTATCCTCCTCTGAAGCCTAAAATTTGCATACAGTTATGCAGTATAAAAGTAGAATGTAATAGATATTAGAAGAGAAGAGAGAATAAGATCAGAGTAGATAAACGGAAAGTTGATAAAGAAAATATTAAGGCTTGACTGGTAGTGGTAGAAAGATGTATTAATCGAATTACAAGGAATACAAGTTCTAGTTGAGTTAAATATACTTTTTGTATGAGTTATCATTCAGTGACAGCTGTGTACGTCGCGTGGAAATATATACGCCTGAGAAAGCTCGGAACCAACTAAGATAAATTCACTACACTTGCATTCAAAAGCCTCATAGCAAATGGGAGAAACGAATTACGTAATATTTTTATTTATTGTAGGATGAAGGTGGGATGGATAGTAGATTAATAATATAACAAAATATTTATTGAATTCACCGTAGAGTGTATTGTTGGAATTTGCAATTATGTTTTGAAGGCGGTTTGGTAATACATACATATAGTCCGGTGGCAGGAGGGGGGGATATCACCACCCGAAAAGGGACAAATTACCATCCAACTTTTCTAGACCAGAATTTTCCGTAGATTACGAATATGGAAGGTAATCGATCAGGATAGGAAGCGTTTTCGAGATATAAGGGGTCAAAGTTCAAAATTGACCAATATAAAAACATGCTATATCTCTGGAAATTCTGGGCGTAGTGAGATAATTTTGGTGTCAAATTGTTCACAATGTATATGTTTATATTAGCTCTAACAGAAATTTCTTTGAAAAATTGACCGGAAACTCCATTGTTAGCAATTTTGAACTTTGACCTCTTTCTTTTTGCTATATCTAAGTAACGGCAGGTCGGAGAGAATTAAAAATAGGAGCAAATTGTTCCCAAGATATACATTTATATTCAGTATAACAGATGATATTGCTTGAAAATGACCGAAAGTGTGGTTATTAACCTTTGACATAATTGAATAAGGTCATAAAAACATAAATTAATAAATAATTGTCGTAAGGAGCCAATTGTGGTGTCAAATTGTTCACAATATATATGTTTATACTTGCCATAATGCAGCTTTTTTTCAAAAAGTGACTGAAACACCTATTTTTCTGTAATTTTAACCTTTGACCTGTTTTTCTCATCTAAATAACGACATGGCACAGAGATTTCTAACGGCAAATTGTTTATAATAGATATTTTTATTCAATCTAATAGATTATACTGTTTGAAAAATACAAGTGTGATTATTGCTTTTAAATCCTGTACCTAAGAGCCTATCAGGGCGGATTTAATTCAAAGAGGTGTGGAAGGGGAATAATACTATTACTATACAGTACAATGTCTTTCAGAAATATTTGAGCAATTTCAATCAGGTATCCACGAATCTCCAATAAACGGAATGTACGGCTCATAGCGAATTCAGAAGTTACACTTGGTTCATTTTGGCAAATCCATATGGGTTCCTTTTAAAAGGATTGAGAGTGCACAGACAGGCTTTTCCCATGGCTTAATATTGGAACCTACAGTTTTAGTTACCCGATATATTTCTAACACAGTAACTTATGTAGCCAAATGCATTGATCCGATACAGGAGCCAAATGTAGAACTGAACATACATTAGAGAACCACAGAAGGGTTTAAATAGATGACCTGCTGTTGTTTCATTTTAGGCAAAATCCAAATCGGTTCCTTAAGGATCGAGAGTGCACAGGCAGCTTTATTCCATGTGCCTGTCTATATAAACCCACATTGGCACCCCTTATATTTCCATTATGAGGCTTAATGTCCATGGATGACCGGCCCTTGGGTTAATTTGGGCAAATCCATAAGTGTTCCTTAAGGATCGAGAGTGCAAGGTAGCTTTATTCCATGGGCCCCGCCTGTCTATTATGAACCCACAGTGTCACCCCTTAATGTCCATTATGGGGCTTAATGTCCATCCATGGAGGACCGGCCCTTGGGTTAATTTGGGAAAATCCATAAGTGTTCCTTAAGGATCGAGAGTGCACAGGCAGCTTTATTCCATGGTTGTGCCTGTCTATATAAACCCACAGTGTCATCCATTAATATCCATTATGGGGCTTAATGTCCATGGAGGACCGGCCCTTTGGTTAATTTGGGCAAATCCATAAATTTTTCTTAAGGATCGAGAGTGCACAGGCAGCTTAATTCATGGGCCACGCCTGTCTATATGAACTCACAGTGTCACCCCTTATATTTCCATTATGGGGCTTAATGTCCATCCATGGAGAACGACCGGCCCTTGGGTTAATTTGGGCAAATCCATAAAATATTCCTTATGGATGATCGAGGGTGCACAGGGATTTATTATATCTCTATGAACCCACATTTTCACCCCACATACATTATTTCCAATATAGGGTTTCTTGTAGCCCCACATAGAGAACCCCGAAAGGTCCATGAAGGATCGGCCCTTGGGTTCATTTGGGAAAATCCATAAATGTTATTTAAAGATTGAGGGTGCACATTTAGTTTTATTCCATAGTTCATCTATGAACTATTTACCCCATACTAATTTCTAATACAGGGCCTTATGTAGCACACCACATATAGATCCCAAAAGGGTCCTTAGAGGGTTCATTCGGGCAAATCCACATGGGTTATTTTAGAATCCTTTGTATACAGGAAACTCTTTCCTGTATGGGCACAACTATATAAAAATTGTGGTCTGTCTGTGTAGTGAGTTGTGGATTGAGTTTGGCCACCTGGATCTGCCTATGCCCTACCCTGTACGAATTTGTATTCTCTGGTTCTGATGAATAGTAGTTTATTTTCCAAAGACGAATATTGTAGCCCTAATAAATGCAACTGTATAGTGGCAAATCATTGAAGGTCAGCGCAACATTTTAACATCATAACATTTTAATCGTCATAATATTAATTTTATTATTTATTTTACAGTATTATATTAATACATTTAAAATAATGCGCACTAGAAAAAATATAAAAATACCATAACTTCACTGATCAAATAACGTGATTACATTTATGAACATCGATCTCATAGTTTGAAAAGTTGCATTATTTAGTATATCATTTGTTCAAATGTTGACCTTTGACCCATGTCAACTTGTGTAATGATAAATGTGCTCTTTTGATTGTGTATGATTGATAGATGTCTTAACAGAATGATAAAACATAACATTTTGTCTTAAATGTTAGTTTTTATTTGGTTTTAAATGCAAATTGTGTGATTGGTTAATATTGACATTTGACCATTAATTGCAAAGTATTTGTTTTATAAGGCGACTGAATAACACCATACAATACCTATAACCATACAAATATATTAAAAGACCAAATTGAACTTTAATAAACTGGTTAATAATACATATGTATATAATACATTGTTATAATTGGTCAATTTTAAACTTTGACCCCTTATCTCTTCCTATTCGCTTCCTATCCTGATCGAAGTCTGATTTGATTAAATACAGTATTATAATTATATTAATCAAAATTATAATGAAATAACATAACTTTACTAATCAAATAATTTGATTACTTGTAAAACCATCAATATCATACTAGTTTGGACAACTTTGCATTTATTTGTTAACTAATACGCGTATTAAAATGTTGACGTTTGACCTTATGTCAACTGATGAAATTGACCTTATGTCAACTGATGAAATGATGTATTCGCTCTTTTACATTGCGTATGATTGATTAATAGAATGAGAAAACATCCAATTTTGATTAAATATTAGTTTTTATTTGGTTTTATAGGTACGTTCTATGATTGGTCAATATTGACATTTGACCCTTAATCACAAAGGATTTTTTTTTTCATAAGGTGATTGAATAGACACTTATAATCATAAAAATGTAATAAAAGACCAAATTGTGCTTCAATAAATTTGTTATAATACATATACATAATACATTGTTGTAATTGGTCAATTTTGAACTTTGACCCCTTATATCTCGAAAACGCTTCCTATCCTGATCGATTACCTTCCATATTCGTAATCTACGGAAAATTCGAGTCTAGAAAAGTTGGATGGCAATTTGTCCCCTTTCGGGTGGTGATTCCCCCCTCCTGCCACCGGACTAATATCTACAAATTCAGTACTCATGAAAGTTTACTTGAATCTAAACGAAATGTCTAGGCGTAGGAATATGTTTATTAATTTAATAAATTATATTATTTATAGTTATTAACCATCACCATATAATTTACGATATTTAAACATCATGTACAGCTGTCGAATTTTAGATTAAATAAGACGCTAAAATCAATACTTTCAAAATGATGTTCATTGCTAAATCCTCTGCATGTCTTAATTGAAATCAGTTAGTCATTTTTTAATACCAGGTATTTCTATATAATTTACATTCACTCTTAGAATTAGAAAATGAATGTAGAAAAGAATAAATATGAAATATAATAATACTAACTTTCTTCTTTTCAGGATGGAAACACACCGCTACATGAACACGTTATGTATGGCCGTGGTAATTTAGAGATAGTGAACAATCTCATAGCTTACGGAGCATCAGTCAAAGCAACAAACAATGTAAATTACTCTTATACTGACAGTGATTTAAAAAACATTAACGTAATTATTTGTATTACTTAACATACAAGTCATTTTAAATTATCTCCCGTTATAAGCAAACCCTAGATTCGTTTAATGTGTTTTTCATTGGAAACATTGTATATATAGTTATTATCAAAGCAAAAATACAATTTTAAATATATTGAAAATCGTGTAGCTGTAGGGTTTTAGATCGAAAAAGACGCTAAATCAATACTTTTTAAACAAGTTTTATTATTTTCTTAATACTAGATTTTTCTATATAATTTACATTCACTCTTAATGAATTACAAAATGAATATAGAAAAGGATAAATATGTAATATAATAATACCTGTATTCTTTAAAAATGCGTCAAGTTTAATCTAACTTTCTTCTTTTCAGATTGGAAACACACCGCTACATACACACTTTAGGTCTGCCCAGGGTAATGTAGAGATAGTGAACAGTCTCATAGCCCACGGAGCATCAATCACAGCAACAAACAATGTAAATTACTCTTTTACAATGATTTAAAAATCGAAACGTAATTATTCGTATTAGTTAACATTACAAGTGAATTTAAATTGTCCCCCGTTATAAGCAAACTCTAGATTCGTTTATTGTGTTTTTCTTTAGTAGAAAAAATGTATAGTTATTATCAAAGCAAAAATACAATTTAAAATATATTGAAAATCGTGTAGCTGTAGCGTTTTAGATTGAACAAGACGCTAAATTAATACTTTTAAAATGTATTCATTGCTAACCCTTCTGTATTATAATAATTAAAATCAGCAAGTTGTATTATTTTCTTAAAACCATGTCTTTATAATTTACAGTCACTCTCAATAAACTACAAAATGAAATATAGAAAAGGATAAATATGTAATATAATACTACCTGTATTCTTTAAAAAAAATGCGTCAAGTTTAATCTAACTTTCTTCTTTCCAGGGTATAGTACAAGTTGTATTATTATTTTCTTAAAATGTGTTCAATGCTAACCCATCTGTATTATAATAATTAAACTCAGCAAATTGTATTATTTTCTTCTTATTTTCTTATTACCTTATTATAATTTACAGTCACTATTAAATAATTACAAAATGAATGTAGAAAAGGATAAATATGTAATATAATACTACCTGTATTCTTTAAAAAAATGTATCAAGTTTAATCTAATTTCTTCTTTCCAGGATGGAAACACACCGCTACATGTATACGTTTGGCTTGGCCGTGGTAATGTAGAGATATTGAACAGTCTCATAGCTCACGGAGCATCAATCACAGCAACAAACAATGTAAATTACTCTTACAATGATTTAAAAATCATTAACGTAATTATTCGCATTAGTTAACACTATAAATTAATCTAAATTACCTACCATTATAAACAAACCCTAGATTCGTTTAATATGTTTTTCATGGAAAAAATGTATAGTTATTATCAAACCAAAAATACAATTTAAAATATATTAAAAATAGTGTAGCTGTAGCATTTTAGATTGAACAAGACGCTAAATCAATACTTTTAAAATGTTTTCATTGCTAACCCCTCTGTATTATAATAATTAAAATCAGCAAGTTGTATTATTTTCTTAAAACCATGTCTTCTTTATAATTTACAGTCACTCTCAATAAACTGCAAAATGAAATATAGAAAAGGATAAATATGTAATATAATAATACCTGTATTCTTTAAAAAAATGCGTCAAGTTTAATCTAATTTCTTCTTTCCAGAATGGAAACACATCGCTACATGAACACGTTCAGGTTGGCAGTGGTAATATAGAGATATTGAACAGGCTCATAGCTCACGGAGCATCAATCACAGCAACAGACAATGTAAATTACTCTTTTAAAATGATTTAAAAATCATTAACGTAATTATTCGCATTAGTTAACACTATAAATTAATCTAAATTACCTACCATTATAAACAAACCCTAGATTCGTTTAATGTGTTTTTCATTGGAAAAAATGTATAGTTATTATCAAACCAAAAATACAATTTAAAATATATTAAAAATAGTGTAGCTGTAGCATTTTAGATTGAACAAGACGCTAAATCAATACTTTTAAAATGTGTTCATTGCTAACCCTTCTGTATTATAGTAATTAAAATCAGCAAGTATATTATTTTCTTAAAACCATGTCTTTATAATTTACAGTCACTCTCAATAAACTACAAAATGAAATATAGAAAAGGATAAATATGTAATATAATACTACCTGTATTCTTTAAAAGAAATGCGTCAAGTTTAATCTAACTTTCTTCTTTCCAGGGTATAGTACAAGTTGTATTATTATTTTCTTAAAATGTGTTCAATACTAACCCATCTGTATTATAATAATTAAACTCAGCAAATTGTATTATTTTCTTCTTATTTTCTTATTACCTTATTATAATTTACAGTCACTATTAAATAATTACAAAATGAATGTAGAAAAGGATAAATATGTAATATAATACTACCTGTATTCTTTAAAAAAATGCGTCAAGTTTAATCTAATTTCTTCTTTCCAGCATGGAGCCACACCGCTAGATGCACACGTTATGCATGGTTGTGGTAATGTAGAGATAGTGAACAGTCTCATAGCTCACGGAGCATCAATCACAGCAACAAACAATGTAAATTACTCTTTTAAAATGATTTAAAAATTATTAACGTAATTATTCGCTTTAGTTACTATAAATTAATCTAAATTACCTACCATTATAAACAAACCCTAGATTCGTTTATTTAATGTGTTTTTCATTGGAAAAAATGTATAGTTATTATCAAACCAAAAATATAATTTAAAATATATTAAAAATAGTGTAGCTGTAGCATTTTAGATTGAACAATACGCTAAATCAATACTTTTAAAATGTGTTCATTGCTAACCCTTCTGTATTATAATAATTAAAATTAGCAAGTTGTATTATTTTCTTAAAACCATGTCTTCTTTATGATTTACAGTCACTCTCAATAAACTACAAAATGAAATATAGAAAAGGATAAATATGTAATATAATACTATGTATTCTTTAAAAAAAATGCGTCAAGTTTAATCTAACTTTCTTCTTTCCAGGATGGAAACACACCGCTACATGGACACGTTCAGGTTGGCAGTGGTAATATAGAGATATTGAACAGGCTCCTAGCCCACGGAGCATTCATCACAGCAACAAACAATGTAAATTGCTCTTATAATGATTAAAACAATTATTAATGTTATTATTTCGTTTTAGTTAGCAATACAAGTTAATCTAAATGAGCTCCCGTATAAACAAACCTTGTGTTTGTTTAATTTATTTTCATTGTGTAAAAAGTTATTTATTTATCAAAGACGGTAATACCAATACTTTCAAAAGTATGTTCATTGCTAACACCTCTCCACGTCCCAATTGAAATCAACTAGTTGTATTATTTACAGTACTGTTATAATGTGGTCTATCGTAGACAATTAACAAAATACTCCATTTACTTAACAATTTCTTGACCATAGACCTTGCGGACTATGATGCCGAACCAATAATGGCCCTTATGTGTATGATTTCATAAAAAGTAATAAAACGATGGGACCCCGTTTACATTACTGAAGTCAATTTTTTACCCTAATTCAGATTTATCATCTAACTTTCATTCTATAATCGATAGACATATATGCTTCACATCCGTTGGACTCATTCCCGGCTGTCCATCTGCCAGACGCATTTCCAGTTGCCACCAGAGTTTAAATAATTGTACTTGTATAATCGCAAGTCCTGGCAATTTGGCAGGGATGATCATCGAAGTTACCTACTGAAAGACGAGTAGCCCACGAGAAGCAAAATATACAATACATTAGATGTAGTAGTTAATTGCTTGTTATAATTGTAGGATACGAATACAATATTAAATTTGTTTAAACTTTAGTTCTAGTATCTAAAGTGTTAAATGTATATTATTATACATACAACTTTCTGCTTTCCAGAAGGGAAACACACCGCTACATGAACACGTTAGGACTGGCACGAGTGGTAATATAGAAATAGTGAACAGTCTCATAGCCCACGGAGCATCACTTAAAGCAAGAAACAAGGTACCGTCAATTAATGCAGCAACATTGCATTTGCATTTTTAAATTGTGCTTATTAAGCAAACCATTACCCCTATATCCAAGGTATACTCTTATTTTGATTAGGAGTATCTATCAACTTAAAATATTACACATCTTGTGTTAACTAATACACAGTAACCATTATCTTGATGGAGACAAATAATATCAGAAAGGGCGCCAATTGTTTAAAGCCATTATGTTAGCATCTACATTAATGCTACTAAATTTTTTTATTTTATGTATCTCTTCCAAAACCACTGAACGGTAAGTGCTCACATTTGGCACACTGATGTTTATTGATGGGCCGCACACGATAGGCTATGTCACTTTCCTGAATTTTAAGGATAAACACTAAAAAAGGCAAACAATAGCAGTAATTGACGTCTCAAAGAAAAAATACACCCAAAAAGTAATAGTTTGTGTCAGCGCATCGTCAAATTTCGACTACTTTTTGTGTTGATTTATTCCAATACTTCATTAAAATCTTTTAATCTCATGCACTTTCTACTCCGTCCATTTTTGTTCACTTTTTATTTCAATGTATCAAAATAATAATTAATACACCACGAAAAACACCCAAAATAATATAGTTCGCCATTTTATACTTTTGTTATGTTATTGCGCGCATCATCTTATTCACACAGCACAATTTTTCCATTTTCGTAAAGTCCCATATCCAGTATTGCTTTCATTTTGTAGCTCATAGTTACTTAAAATTGAAGGAATACTTGGTGTATAACAAAATCCATGGCGTTTTATGAGGGAAGAGTGCGCTTATATGATACTTACTCATCCCATGCGAATTAGTATATAATCATATATTAAAGTCGACAAAGACAATGCGGAGCACGGGTTGCTGCTAGTGGTGGTAAATTCTCATAGATGCGATAATTAACATGTACATTTAATCAGTATCGACTATTCTTTTATAATATTTTTTTCAATAGCATTTTTACTACTAATAATAATAATAATAACTGGTACTTGATATAGCGCATTATGCTGAAAGCCTTAATGCGCTTTACATAGACAGAAAAATTTAGACAATTAAAAATTCAAAATATGGGTTTTGAGAGATTTTAAAGACTAAGTGTATTCAATCACAATAAACATTAAATGGTAGAGCAGTTAGTATTGTTGTTTGTTAGTGCAAAGGTACTCAGATTGTGTCATATTAACGTGTGCACACTATTAGCTTATGAATGTGTTTATTACAATCCGGATTATGTAAATTACTAGTTTACTCGCTTCGCTCGCATCTAGGTCGTCCACAGATGCTTCTCGAATACATAGTAATTTCAGCGTTAAAAAAACTGGCGATTTCAAATGTACGTACCACAGGACAATATAATAACGAAATAAATAAAAACGGTGATTTATGTACTCAACTAAAATTAGCACCCTGTGAATTACTTTCGAAAGAAAAACTTGTCACAAATTGAGACCAATTGTTTGAGTCAAATTTAAACAAACTTAATTTGTGTTTTGTAGGTAAAATTAGGGTTGAGGGATGGAAAAAGAGGATGAGTGCAAAGAGGAACAATTTTATAATATATTCTTTATCCATTTAGCAACGAAATATTAATTGTTTTCATGTTTTACAATAATATACCACTAAATACATTAAAACATTGCGATTTAATACTTTGTTGAAACTGTCACCCTCATAGTCGATTGAAGTACAGTACATGTAACGATACATCACTCGACGTTTATATTTTTTTTGTAATTACATTATTAATTAATACAAACGTTGAGAAGCAACTGTCATTAATAAATTTTATTTGTATATGTGTTTATATAATGTAAAACAATTTGTGAAAAACACCTATTCGGGGCAAATCGTAAATTCGCTTTAATCATCAATAAATAATTATCTAACTCAATTTAAATTAGTAAACAGAGTTACATAAGGTGGTTAAAATCAGTACCGAAAGTACGAACCAACTTTATATACCATCGAGTAAAAATTCTAGAAGTAAGGCGAGATTTACCGATTTTTCCCTTACGTAAATGTATATATAGATTAGTAAAGTAACAGTGGATAATACTTTAATACAATTTTTTGTATAGCGAGGACAAACACCAGCATCTGCTTTGAAGGATAATAGTCATATCTCCAAAGAAAAGAAAAATAATATATTGAAGTTACTTGACAGTAAGTTTGTATTAATACACTTTGATTGAGTTTTGCATCATGAATATTAAACTGTGTATTAATAATGACACATATTTAACATTGTACTGAACCTTTGAACTGTACGAATGTGACGAAGATTAGCTGTCATAATGACATTTTTAAAACTATGGCTTTGAATTTATTCAAAATATTTGTATTTGTTTTTGTATATTTTGCACTTATTTTAATTGCAATTTAGTTCCAGTTGAAATATTAGCTAGAGGTGAGAGCGCCATTAGATCATTTCAAAATGAACTTGAAAATGGTGAGATTGCAGTTGTAAATTCAAGATGTATGTTTCTAGGGAAAGAAGGTGCTGGAAAAACTAGCTGTGTAAAGGCCATGCTTGGACAAAGGTAACAAAAGAACATAGTTATTTTATAAGATGCACCAATAAAATATACATGGTCTTCATCAATATACAGCATGTAATACAAGTTGAATGGTGTTTTTACCATTACAATATATTATATATAATAGAGTTCTCATTTATTTCTAATCGTGTATTCATGTTCTCTATAATAGTCATGGCATAACATTCCTTATCAGAAAATAATATTTTCTGATATATATATTAAAATCAATCTTTTGTTCTTTGAAAACCTTATATTTTTTTCATAAGTATCTCTAATGCAACTGATAACATTTAAAGAGTTGCTTGGTTTTCTTGTTTATAGTAAGTGTGGTGCTAAGTATTTTAATCTATAAATATTCATAAAAATACAGAAATTGGCATTAGTGATGTTTTTATCTTCTTATGATACCTGAAGTTTCATCTTTGATTAATGGGTTTTCATTCCTTTTCGAATAATAATGATGATTATAATGGCGATGATGATGGTGATGATGCTGATGCTTATAAAGATGATGGTGATGGTGACTGCGAGAACGACGACGCTGTTTATGCAAATTCTGCTGCTGAAGGTTCCAGTTTATTTTAAATACCTCCAAGAAGTATGAAGCATTTGCTTATTTACTTGTGATCTTTACTTCGTTTTTATTTTAAATATATTCATATTTTAAGATGAACTATTGGATACATTCTATTTTCTTTATATCCGACCTTTTGGAGTTCATTACCATTACAATAGATAAAGTGCTTATTTGTGTTCAAATATATAATTATTCATTAAAATACAGAAATTGACATTAGTGAGGTTCTTATTATATATAGTTGATACCTGAAGTTTTGGGTTGTCATTCCTTTTCGAATAATAATAATGATGGTGATTATAATGGCGATTGATGATGATGATGATAACGGTGACATTGAGGGTGATGGTGACGGCGAGAACGACGACCACGATGCTGATGCAAATGCTGCTGCTGAAGTTTCAAGTTTGTTTCAAATATCTCTAAGAAGTATGAAGCATATGCTCATTAATTTACTTGTGATCTTCACTTTGTTTTTATTCGAAATATATTAATATTTTAAGAGGAACTATTGGATATATTCTACTTTCATTAAACCTTTTGGAGTTCATTATTTATTATTATAGATTTAAATCCAACGAACCCTCTACTGATGGTATTGCTATTACAACGACATTGTTTCAAGCAATTGGAAAAGACTGTGACAAGTGGAAGAAGGAAGATATCGATGGTAAGTTTGAAAATAAGAATTCAACCATACCAAATGACACATTAACTTTTCGTTCAAAGTGTGCTGAAACTCTTTCTTTCTTCTTCCTTCAACATGCGCATTAATGCCTGCTTTGGCCCATTTGTGTATACAATTTAAATAGTATCTATATAAAAATAGTAATAAAGGTAAAATCGTACCAGTAAGGTACATTGGAAATAATATTTTTATTAGATACATAAAAATTCATTTTGGTCTATAATTTGGTCTATAAATGACATACATATATGTATGTTATTTACAGGTGATTATGATGATTTGATGATATATCTTATTTCTTTAATTTTAATCTTTTAATTTATCTCTATGATGTGTACCGTTCAACCTTATTTCAACTTACCTTTTTTTTTACAGTTATAGAGCTTAACAAGAAAATACGGGAAGATACACTTGCAGAAAAAATTGCAACACAGGTAACAAAGGAACAAATGCATGAAGGTGAAGGAAGGACAGATATGTCAACATCTAAATCTGATTCCATACAGGAATCATCAGCAATCTCCTCCTTGGATCTAGACAAAACAGGTATGATGAATATTAACCACATTTTTTATTACTATAAGGGTATTTTTAATACTAAACAAAGTGTATTGGTGATATATAATGCAACCAAGTTAAGAAACAGACTTAATAGTGACATTATAGCCATCTTAATATATTTACATACTTGTCTGAAAAATATATTTGAATGAATTGCAGGAACATCCCCGAAAACGCCTGAACAAATCACAACAGAGGTGGAAACAATGACGTCAACTGAAATCAAATTCCATTTACATGATGCAGTTTCAACTTCACCGATATCTGATTCCGAATGTTCTATATCCTCTGACTCTATGTCTTCAGTGGAAGGTTTGATTATTAGGCGATCATTTAGAATAAAATGATCACCTATTGTTATTGTATCAAATCTTTATTGTTATTATTGTTTCTGGGCACTATTTTGTGTAACAAATATCTAAAAAAGTTTAATGTCAATGATTACCAAAATTTCACAATGTCTTTCAAATACTTTAACTTAGTCCTAATAAGCTTTTCAGCGTGATCACTCATCCGTGACGTCATTTATACGCCATTTTGTGAAATCACATTATCAATCATATCTCCATAATTCTTTATCACATATTAATGAAATTTATTACACGTAAACTTCAGGTCAAGGGTAAAAATATTGGCAAGTAAAAACGCACGCGCACGTAGGGTCATGCGCGTAAAATCGCGCGTTCAAAATTTAAAAAGCTCAAAATCAAGTTTTAATCAATTTAGGCCATTTGCGTGTTTCAAAAAATTACTGCGCAAAAATGCGTTTTTGAGCACGCGATTCTTAAAAAGGGTAAAAATACAAATTTTTTGTAGAAATCCCATTCTACTCACCATTCTTAGTACATTCACCGAATTTGAGTTCGTTCCGACTTAAAATAACGCTATACGAGCATGTTAAAAATGACAAAATGCGCATATTAACTGCATAAAAGTGCTGAAAATGATGAAAAATAAGGCATTTTTTAAATGAAAATCATTCTTCAGAATGCACGATGACCCCCAATTTTTATTAATTATTCTGGAAGCCATTAAGTTCTAGATATAAATTCATGTACACATTTGACGTACAAAATGTTGTGAGGTCACCAAATGGCCACTCGAATTTAAAAATTAGGTTTTTTTCTCTTTTGTCATAGATTATCACATTCAACTGAGCGCATCTCGGTTATTTTGTGCCCGATTTTCGCTAAATTTTTTGTATATGATTGCTCATTTAATTATCTTTCTCAGGAGTTGTCAACATTTTCATTTTGATGACGTCATCACCCGTAAAAACTTGAATAACGTAGGTCGTGTAATTTCACCTACACCGTACATTTGAATATCTTACAGCTCTTCCGAATTAAATGTGACCTTGATGATTATAATTTATTATGAAAGCTGATAAAATGTAGATATGAATTCATATAAAAATTAAGCCTATCGGATGTTGTGATGTTATCATATGGCTAGTTGAAGTTAAAACGTTGTTTTTAAATTTCTTTAGTCGAAGTTATACAAATTTCAAAGAGCGCGCATTGCGCTTCTACGTGTCAAATTCTCTTCCAATCCTTATATTTATTTGCTCAATTAATTATCTTTCGAAATTGTCATCTTCGAGTTTAATTTGATAATTCCATCATACCAAAAAAATAGAACATGATGTGGGTCCCATAATTTCACCTATGCTACACTGAATATAGATATACAGTATAATACTGTACATAATGTATATTGCATATAATAGGCAAAACTCAGCACTATAAGCATATAATAGGATGGTATAAATCAACATTTTCCGATCGTATGTTAACATACGTGCATGTTTAAAAAATATTAATTTCATTAAAATGATAAAAATTATCACCTATAATTCGTCAAAGTGACGAATTAAATTCTAGTTTTATTATTTATTAATGTGTTCGAATAAACATCAGTATAAAGTATTGACGATCATGCATCTGACAATTTTGCATAAATAATGTTCGGTCGTCGCATTTTAATCACTTTATACTATGACATCACG
The DNA here is from genome assembly GCF_964355755.1 of Antedon mediterranea. Classification (NCBI taxonomy): domain Eukaryota; kingdom Metazoa; phylum Echinodermata; class Crinoidea; order Comatulida; family Antedonidae; genus Antedon; species Antedon mediterranea. Next base: position 12,237,688 of record NC_092672.1, on the reverse strand, counting down.
CGAATGATAGCAACAGATTAATTTGAAAAAAAAAATGAAAATAAAAAGTTATTATTATAGATAATTATTTAGGGTTTGTGAAGGGTAAATAAACCAACTTAATGTAAATAATAATAATGTAGTGTATTAAACATGCTGACGCAAATTAATAACTGTTGCATGTTTTATGAAGCAAAAGTTGCGAATTATTAATAGTGCTACTAGTATCAACAGTGAATTTTATACCGGGAAATAAATAATTGTCCTGTGATCTAGTATACAATAATTTTTTTATTTTATATACTTGCAAAATTCGGTCGGATTTACCTGGTTGAAACGGTAACATATATAGAAATGAAAGCTTCATCTTATCTCATAAATCACATCACTTACATCGTGTTATCTCATTGGAAAATCCAGTTTTTAATCACAATGTTGCTGCCGTTTACAGTGTAGCCACCCCTACTTCGTAGAGTGCATGTATTTTAAAGCATTGTAATTGGAAAACTTTGGGATTTCACTGTTTGAAGCGGAATTAGATTTCTAAATGAATATTATGAAAATGATATAAAACTTATTTCTATTGGTTGAGAAACGACGTCGGAAAAACCTTTTTTGTATACTGTACATGATTTAATGAATAGGATTTTAGAAGCCTGTAAAAAGGATAGGAGCGACTAGATTATAAATATTGGCTATACAACTATCACATCTAATGAACATTTAAAATAACATATAATTTTAAAGTCAAAATATAGAGGAAACTAAAAAGTCTAATTTTGTTTTATATAATTAAACAAACATGCTATTTCAATGCAAATTGACTAGCGAGACAGATCCGCATGGTTTTGCTGTGTGATTAGATGTACAGACATATGCCTGGTAACTTCCATTATATCATATTGAAATCGTAACACTATTAGTGCACATAGGGTTCTGTGTAACAACATTTAACACATATTTACCATCTGTACAGGATATGCATTAAAAACACTGTACTATTACATTTGTGTTTGAATTATCTAATCTCGTTTACATGAGCACCGATATAATGTGACTACCCTATAAATAATGGAAGCGCCCAAATCTTCAAGTGGTAAAGAACTGCAACTCGCGTGCGAAGTCTGCTGGAGCGTGAAAGCTGGGCGCACTGCAGTTTACACTGAATTTAATTGTACTAAACTTAATAGGACACTCGGCCCGAATATAAGGTAAGGTAAATTTAATAGGATCAAATTGATATGTTTAGTTATACATTTTCGTCGGCAGAAAACGTGAGATTCAAGCAAACCCAGCAAATATGTAAACACGCTGTAGTGGAGGAAATCACTTCAAAGATGAAAGAAAGAACAAAAAAAGTTCCTGTAGCCGTGGCTTCTACATCGGATTCCAAAGAGCCTGAATACAGGTTATTGACAATGGAATCCACCGGAAAAGGTTAGACAATTTTCTTCATATTTAATGTCACATTTATTTTGAAACAATCTTGAAATAGTTATTCCTAAAGAAAAATGTTGTTCACACCAACCGTGATATTTCCTTCATTGGTCATACAATATCACATATATTTAATACAATGCAAATTTTACAATGATATTACAACTGAGCAATCAATAATATTCGCAACCCGTTCACCCCACTAATCTCCAAATATTCTGTAAATCATTCTGACTGATTTTTATCCATTTTGTTGTACACTTACTTGATATACATAATATATCACTATGCCTACCCACTGAGTGTCACAACAAATCAGATAAGTCAATTTATCCAATGCAATACATGCATATCTAATTTCTTTTTAATTGATACATCTGTCAACATCCACTCCATTGAATTGTAGTAATTATTTGAATTTAGAGAGTCAACCAAAAGATAATCAGACAATTCTTCCCGACTCAATTCAAAGAAAAGTTGTTGCTAAAATAAAAAAGAAGAGACAGAAAAAAAGCTGGCTGAGAAAAATGTATAGGAAATTTGTAAAAAGAAAAAATGATGATTCAGAAAGTATTTCAAGTGACGTAACTACTATATGGGACTACGCAGGTCAACTGGACTACTACATAACGCATAGGGTATGTTCGTATCTTGTTGTTTATTATTCTGTAAAATTGTCTTAGACATATGAAAATATATGTATTTCCTCATGCTCACAAACTTAAAGATTACGCACTAAATAAACTGAAATGGCTTTCATTCTTTTCATTTGCTTATTCACGTATATGTTTAAATGCTATTTTAAGTTGAATTTGATTCATATTTAAATTAGACATTGCTTTTGTCCATGCTTTTATTTCATAAGTTAAAGAAAATAATAGGATTGATCATAGTGATAGTACGTTTTGGTAGTATAACATGTTTGCTTAAATGGTATACATGTATTGACTAAGACATCCCCGATGAATTTATTGGAGTATAGAAAAACAGTTATTATTATCAACTTTGGTTTGTTTAGTTCTTTCTCACAAATAGAGTATCGTACTGTGTTGCGTTTAATGCATGTGATAACTTGGATGAACCAGCTACATCACGAGCGTGTGCTAACTTGGATGAACCAGCTAATCCGCGAGATTTAACCACAGTAAGTTCACGACTATTATTGTTAATTCATTATGTTGTTTATGGGATGCACTTCCATCTTCATTAAGAAATAATTTTACTTACCTAATTGTAGCTATAGCCGAAACATAAACTAATAGTCCATGGGCTGGAGGGGGTTACCGTGCACCCCCCCCCCCCCCACAGTTAAACTTCTTTGGTATCATTTTCTTTCCATGGACATATAGAGTAAACAAATCGATGTTAACAAGAAAAATATAGGGATGCATTGTATGTACTTGCGTCATTTGTAATGATCATCAGTGTTTTATCTTCAAATAACTCAAGAATCCAACATCTAATTAGTATTATCTTAGTAACATTGTGTAGTATATATCTTTTAAAATCTTTTAAAATTTAAATAAAATTAATCGGAAGATTATTAAGGTCAGTAGAGGTCAAGAGGTCATTGACCTTTTGCAAAATGCAAATTTTTCCCAAAATATAGATAAATTGCAATAAAAAATGATTAAGAAAACATATATACTACACATCGATACCAAGATCGTACTAATTAGATGTTTGATTCTTGGGTTATTGGTATTAATGCTACCCCCTACCCGAAAAATGTCTTTCTATTGCAATTTTGAAGAATAATAAAATTACATTACAATGGTATTAATGCACTGCAATTTTTTTAATGTTAACACACATTTTGTTATTCAATGTCAGTAAACACAAATAAAACACAATTAAAATGAAAAGTATTGAAAAAATTGGAGATTTGATATTGAAATGTATCTCATTATGGCAAATATTTGCAATTTTGCAAAAGGTCAGTGACTTTTCTGACCTCTACTGACCTTAAACATGGTTCAATTAATTTTATTAAAATTCTATATGATTAAAAAACACGAATGCTACACAACGACACCAAGATCATACTAATTAGATGTTTGATTCTTGGGTTATTGCTATTAATGTTACACCCTACCCCAAAAAATGTATTTTTATTGCAATTTTTAAGAATAAAAAATGATAATTTGTGTATAATGAACTGCAATTTTAATCTTGTTAACATATATTTTCTTATTCAATATGTCAGTAAGCACAAGTAAAACACAATTAAGATAAAACATATTGAAAATTATAGATACTATGTTGAAATTTATCTATATTTTAGCAAAAATGTGCATTTTTGTAAAAGGTCAATGACCTTTTGACCTCTACTGACCCTACTAATAGTCCGATAAATTTTATTTAAATTTTATAAGATTTTAAAAGATGTATGCTACACAATGGTACCAAGATAATACTAATTAGGTGTTGGATTCTTGGGTTATTGAGATAATTGTTACCCCCTACCCCAGAAGAAGAAGATAAAACACTGATGATCATTACAAATGACGCAAGTACATACAATGCATCCCTATATTTTTCTTGTTAACATCGATTTTTTCACTCTATATGTCCGTGGAAAGAAAATGATACCAAAGAAGTTTAACTGTGGGGGGGGGGGGGGGGGTGGGAGTGCACGGTAACCCCCTCCGGCCCATGGACTATAAATTGTATTTGTAAATGCATGATTTTATTTTTATCCTTTTTTATTTAGGCCTAGTAAATCTAGTACAATGACATCAATATTATTATTTTTAATTAATTTTGATATAGGTTTTTATACTTTAACATTATACACTAGAGTATTTGTATACAGTTACACACTTACGCCCGTATTCTTAAACCGGACTTTAGTCGTAGTTCAAAGTTCGACTTGAAAAAGTCGTAGTTCGAGCTATTACTTCAAATTCGATTCAAAATCGAAGTAGTCGAAGTTTGCAGTTCGACTTAATGAAGTCGAGTTTTTAGTCGAGTTGCACACGTCTGGGTAACAAAGGCTAAACATTGGCCAATGACAAGAGAGTATTTGAGGAGCAGACGAAATTTTGCGCATTGATATCACTTTCCATTTTCTTACAAAACTTTTTACGCATCAGGACTATATACATGAAAAATAATTTTAATCGTTAATTAGTAGAAAAAGATCAGTATTAATTTAACAGTGAAGTACTTTTGATTAACAACAAACAAAATCTTCAAAATATATTTAGGAACCATGGCGGTACGGTAACTTTCATATTTTCTAGGCCTCCAACAAAGTATGATCGCGACGAACCACGCACTTCCTAGTGTGACAAGAAAGCGCTAGGCCCCCTAAACAGTCGGAAAGCCGCGTTGGTAACGCATCACTGATTTCATTCATTGTGAGGGCGCGCTTTGTGGAAAATGTTAGAATTTTTGCTATTTTAGTACACTTTGAAAATTGTATAATTTTGATATTAGATGAAATCAATAAACGTATTTCAATAGTTGAACTGCAAGCGTAAATAATGATAAAAACTGTGATCTAAATTCCACAGTTTTTTTGTTTCGAGAAATATCATTATTTTGTGTAAAAACTTTTTTATTTATATTTTTTTTTAAATGATGGTAAAAAATCATTAAATTTCATATTTTCTAGATAAGGTTTCAAAGCGAATTTAAAATCCTTTCAAGATAAACTATTAAGCTATCTATTAAAATAAAAATCTAATGTTAAGCTTTCTTGGGATGCAACTCCCACTAATCAAACCAAACCTACTACATTTCTGTTCAGTTACGATAGAAAAACCGCCATTTTGAAACTTTGTTTACGTTTTACGAAGCTGGTACGAATCGACCCGGACCGAATCGTGTCCCTGTTTAATCCGGTTGTTCATGCAGGCGTACTGCGTCACAGGCCTAAGGTTTCAATCTGCTGCCCGATTATTGTTCTATTTGGTTTCTGAGCTAGGAAAGGCCTACTTAGACTAGCTACTATAATTACTTACTTAACTTCTAGCCTAGCTAGGCCTAAAAATAGTATTTTCTAGGCCTAGTTAGGCTAGGTAATTCTGATAGTAGTTTGTGTTATAGTAGGGCCTATAGTAGCTGGAGTAGAAGTAGACATAATCTGGGTATTCCATAATCTAGGCTGGTAGGTCTATCCCAGCTCATATACCAAGCAAGAAGAAGCCTGAAGAAGAACCTAGGCCCAGAAAAAAATTACAAACACTGTTAAAAAACAATAAATTGAAAAACAAAGTGCCAAAAGATAACCCATTTTCAATTTATATATAAATATGGTGGGGAATGTTATTTATAAAATCAGGCATCTTTTGTTTGAGAGACTCAACCATGTATTTTTATATGGTCATGTTTTTAAAAAAGATAATTATTAGCCCATCATTTACTTGAGTATTGTTAATTGGTTGGTACTTATAAGTATATCAATATCTGGCAGTAAATGTTACACTTTACATTACTTTATTAGATACAACTTACATTTCACACAAGCAATACATTTTTTCTTTTTATGTATACTTATACAGAATGTGAACAAATACAACCTTTCAAACAATTACTGATACAAATAGTAAATACTACTGTATATAAAAACTTCTAATAGCACCTTGTTCATCAGACATAACAAACTAGCTAGGCCTAATACTGTAAATATAAAATATGCCACCATATGTACTTTTTGAGATATCATTTTTACTTGAGTCTTACTGTTGTACTGATTTTATGATTGTTTTATGTTTATATTGTATGCATCTGTGCGACTCTGGTTAATAAAGTAAATAAATCAATCAATTGCAACTTAATTTATATCTTTATAAAAATTTACTGATCTGAAACACTTCTACAACTTAAATGAATATAAATTTATATGTTATATTAGCGAATAAAATGAAAAACTATCAGCAATGATATTGAAATCGAGAAAACCACTTTCAACCTCATATTGAAGAACGAGATAGAAAATCTTGATACCAACAAAAAACCTGAAATGAAAATGAATAGCTGAAATGTAAAGAACTATTTAAATAATTGTCACTATGACGAAAACATTTTCTTAAATACTGTATAATTATATAATTATTCCACAACCTGAAAACATATTCAGATAAAATATGACTGTACTGTAGGCCTACCATAAAAAAGCACTAAACACAAAACTTCCTTGTGTCTGTATATTTATTGTATAATTATTAATACAGTAAATAAATTGTACCCATCAGTTGCCAATAATTAGGATATTTAACTATATGTCAGGCTGCGATTGGCTTAATTATCTTTTTAAAACCTTCCCAACGCATCTTCAATATAGAGTAGGATTAACGAAACTTTAATAATACTAAATTGTAACTAAAGTATTTTAATTATCAACATGTTACTAAGGCTAAGCCTAGGCCGATATTACGACAACGATCCACCAGGTTGTGCACACACCCACACCTGCAACAACCACAATCAACACACCATGCACCACACACGACGGAACTAGTGCCGCGAGACGTAACAATTATGTGAAATGAGGACCTTTTTTAAAATGTTCGCTGTAGGAAGCTTAAATAGGGTTTCAAGCCAATTTTAACGTAAAACAGACTATTGATACTTACTCTATCCATATACGCCGATTTTTTGGTAATTCACTGTATGGGATGCAAATCCCACTAATGGAAAATTTGTAAACAAACACAAGTTAGAAAACTTCAGCTTTGACGGCTGCACACGAACTTTGGAAAGAAACTGTCACTGACAACAAATCCAACAAATTATTTCGAAAATTAGGTGACCAGCGACATCTTAAACATAATAAGGAACTGATCTTACCATATATGGTTAATTTTTCGCCTATTAATTTTTATTAAACAGCTATAAAATGACGTATACTTTATGCTAATGTTTTCGCGCGAAACGTTGATGCCTCTGTGCCGAGAGAGGGCTTCTAAAATTAATGACGTCATGCGAAGTCGAAAATTTCGCGATAACGGTCATATTTCCCAAACATTCCATCGCGTGGTGAATTGCCGCATCTCCCATTGTCGCTATGGCGTGACGTAGTTCAAGTCGGACTTGCGCGAAGAAAATAATGTAATTTGTATACAGTTGTAAATAAAGATGATTTTCATTATTATAACTTATACCAATGTATATTTAATTAAGCTAATATAAATATAGATATTTCATTCTTCAATATCTGGCCAATATAACAACTCAGTGACTGTTACGTTTTTTATAAACATCGTTTAAAAACCATTTAGTCGACAATTTAGCCTGCCCCTCCAGGACTAAAAAAATCGATCAAAATCCGTCTCGATTTAGTCGAGGTTGGCCTGATTTAGTCGGTGATTTAGTTGAAGTTCGGTTTATGAATTAAAATGACGTCATTTTTTTAGTTTTAGCTCGTACTACGACTAAAGTCAGGTTTAAGAATACGGGCGTTAGATGAAAGTGGTATATTTGCCGACTTCTTGAACCTTCCTGGAAACTGGTAGACAATTATATGTTTTTCTCACATATTGTTCGTTGTATTTGCTAATAATGTTTAATATTTAGAATATTTTTAGCTTAATTTGTAAGATTGCATCTATTTATGATTTTAGAGTTTACTAGGAATGACTAATTTGGAAATGAATATGTTCTGGATAAGGTCCATTTATGAACATACTGTGAAACAACATGGTCCAGGAAGTCCCATTGAAATTGATGGCAAGATCATCGAGTCACCTCCTATCTGTTTGGTTGCTACACATATGGACACATTTCGTAAAAATTCAAAATCAAAAAATTGGATCAAGGTAACAGACGTACATTAACATTAAATAAGCTTACAATTTTGCAACGGTATGTGGTATACACGGACAGGATATTAGGGCTGAATTAGTTAAAACCGATACAGTGATGAAATATAAATAGCGTAGCCTACGGTCCTCAAATTAAATCGTGTATTAAGTTTAATTATCGGTTATACTTATTCAAATCAGAATATGAAATAACAGTTTGTAAGAATAATTACATTCTTGTTGTTGTTATAGCATGTAATTATGAAAACACTTTTTATTAAAGGAAGTGGAGGATAAGTTTCGTAAAATGTTTGAAAATATGGAAGGAATGCCATATGCCGATCATGTAGATCGTGAGATGTACATGGTTGATAACACTGTAAAATCGCATGAAGGTATTAAACAACTAAGGAGAAACGTTGGTCGTTACATGAAGGCCATGGTGAGAAGTATTCCATTAAAATGGGGGGATTTGCAAGAACAGTTGCAAGGAATTGGAAAAACAACACTGTGTATTACTTTTACTGAAGTAAGATTTTGGTTTTTAATGTATAACCGTGAATTGTATGTTGTAACGTCTGTAAACACATAAAACATTATAGAGTATGAACGCTGGTAAAAAATGTTATTATCTTATTAAAATAGTGTACTATACGGTAACAATTATAATGTATAACGTCATAATTTGAAGTTCACATTTCTGTCTACAATGTAATATTGACAAGTTCTTTGTTCAGCCAGCGATTTGAATTAATATTACAATAGTCAATATAGATGTCTTGTCATTTTTTTAGTATTTGGAAATCTTCATCATTATTGTACTATTTTTCTTGTTTTAGTTGTTCTCGCAAAACATGAACAACTCAGATTATTGATAAAATCAAACATTGAATTGGTTATTTCGTAATGTTAATAAAGTTATTTACTATCCTAAAAAAATGAACAAAAATAACGTAAAATAAATATAAACAAGGCCAACAGCCATAAGTCGCGTGCTCTCAGAAAAAAATGAACTTTCAAAAAGTAATGTACTTTAAAACTTTTCTGTACATCAAAACAGTTCAAAAAGTACAGAAAAGCGATAAAACGCATAGTGATACCGGACCGACCGACAGACCGACCGACCGACCGACCGACATAGGGAACTATAGAGTCGCGTCCACGCGATTAAAAATGCAATGAAACAGTAACATTTTACCAGAAATAGGGCTTCCGGACAATGCCCTTTCTAAAATGTGTATTCAAAAATAAATCTTTACAATTATTTTAAAAGAAAATAACAATACTTAATCATCAAATTCAGTACACTCTATTTTCTTATTAATTTGCATTAGACATCTAAAATCGGCACTCAATGTGGAATTTCAAAAGACGGGCTATCTACTGCCATAGCGTATCTGAATGACATTGGAGTTATCATGTATTCAAGTACTAACAAGAAATTAAGAAACACAGTGATAACAAATCTTTACATGATGCTTGAAATAGTGACAAAAGTGATCACAGTAAAACGACCAGTTATAAAAGTGGTAAGTAGATATGGTTAACAAAATAATTGTTACAAAACAATGTGAATATAAAACTGTTTAGTTGTTTTGATGAAATATATTGCAGTTTTATAGTGCATGTATAAGTTATTATTCATTAGTTTTTTCTCTATTATTTGGTAACAGAAAGAACTAAGAAATCTTTGGAAAAAGCTTAACAAGGAAGGGATACTTGAGGAAAAATTGCTACGGCATTTATGGAAAAGAGAATTAGAAGAAGATCCAAATCGTTTTGATATTTTTACTGAAGTGATGAAAACATTTGGTTTGCTCTATGAGAAATTAGAAGTAAGTTGAACAAATTTGCTCTTAACTAAATCTGAGATAATTTTAGTAATATTGTTCGATGTTATATATTATATTGTTCATAACACTACAAATACTTATTTTACATTAGCATGAAAGCGAAGATAACCGGATGTTCCTGGTTCCATGTCGGATGAAAATTAAGGATGAAAGCCTTAAAGTTGAAATGGACAAGAAACAGAAGGTATCACTTTATCTTACACCTACAGACTTCCTTCCTGATTCTGTGTACAATACATTGGTTGTTGCATTTCTGAACCTGGTGGAACTTAAAGGTAGAGGACGGGACCCAGTTGTATTTCAAAATCGTAGTGATTTTGACTTTGGAGATCATGAGGTTCGTTTAGGTCCCGTGGAAATCGACCATCAAAATGAAAACAAGTATGCGTTGAAGGTACGAACATTTATTTAACTCATTATTTACCATAATTTGAATATTTATTATTTCTGTTGATTAGCTAGCATGTCTTTAGAAAGATTTTAAACAAATATCAAATTATCAATTATTTCCGATCATTCTCTGCATGTAGAAATTTGGACTCCTAAACATTCAATCAGTTATAGCAGTAGTGAGAGCTAAGTACGTCTAATCATGACTACACAGATGGATAATAATACTAGCTGTGATTACAACATAATTTATGTATTCTAATAATATGTATTCATTTAAGATTCTTAGAATAAAAGTAACTTAGACAATAAAACAACAAATAATTTTATAATAATATAATTTAAATTAATATAGAGGCTATTTTGTTTTACAGTTTTTAATGTTTTGGTATCTAGGTTGCCCAACGGGTATTTGTAATTCTGTGAAAGATTTGAAAAATTAAATGATACATTATATTCACCAAATAAATGTACAGTAATGAATATACGTAGACGTAAGCAGTGTGAGATAGAATATGTTAAATAATTCAACAAATCAATACATCTTTTTTAACAGCTTGAAATATCCCGTCGAACTAAAGTTGACGAAAATAACACAGAGGAAATATTTGAACTAAAACCGAGCTTATGCATTGAGGTAACGATTCTAATATTGTAATGTAATAGCTTATCTGAATGCAGTTATAAGAAACGTTTCATTCAAATATATTTATTATGTATTTTTTGTTTTAGATACTAAGCTATTTACAGCTTCAACTAAAGACTGTGCTGAAAACTAATGAAGGAATTGGTTACAACCTACGTGTGTTGTGTATCGCCTGTTATCCAGAGCACATTCATTTACACGATCTGGAAGAGTGTTTAAAAGAAGACAACAGCACTGTTCCATGTGGTGAGAAGTCGATGAAAACTGATCGCTTAAAGCGCTTATTTTTGGAAGGTGGGATTACACATTCATCAATATTGTGTTTAATGACAAAATAAATATGTATTTTATGACAACTAACTATATTTATAAGTATATAAGTAATTTACTTATATACATATTTAACCTACAAATAAATAACAATGATATCTTTCAGTGACAAATGTACGTGAATATTTATGTAATGATAATAAAGTATATCTACACAACTTTTGAAGATATTAAAATATAACATCATTTATTATCATTTCATTTCCAGGCAGAAGTAGTGTGGAGCCATCACCAATTTATACAGGTAACTAATATACCAACGCACCACAATAGGAATGATACTAGTGAATTGAATGTGTTTATGTCCATGGTGTTCAAACGATATACACTGTGTACCAAATAATGCATGTATTCAAATTGATAGTATTCATCATATTGCGCAATATTTTTATTACAATTTTTAACTTGAAAATCTGAATTAGTAGGCATGTTAAGGTGCAAATTTTAGGCAAATCCTTCAAATTGTGATAACATTTTGAAACTTTGCACAGTTATTCATTAGAGTGTCAAAAATATGAAATGGAAGGGTTGCACAAAATTTGGTCAGGGTAAAGCCGCCATTTTGTATTTCAAAATGGCGGACCTCAAATTTTCAATTGTCAGGTATATCTCTGCTAAAGAGGCACCTAGAGTTCTGATTTTAAATGCAAATTATATGGTAGTGGGGTCACCAAACATATTGGTATAATTAACATTTGATTGCATGGCGGCCATGTTGGATTTCAAAATGGTGGACTTCAAATTTTCACTTTTCATGTATATCTCTGCTAAAAAGGCACCTAGAATTCTGATTTTAGGTGCAAATTATAATTATGGTAATGGGGTCAACAAACATATTGGTATAACTAAAATTTTGATTGCATGGCGGCCATGATGGATTTCAAAATGGCGGACCCCAAATGTTCACTTTTCAGGTATATCTCTGCTAAAAAGGTACACAGTGCTCTGATTTTAGGTGCAAATTATATGGTAATGGGTCATCAAATATATTGGTATTTAACTAACATTTTGATTGCATGGCGGCCATTGTGAATTTCAAAATGGCAAGCTCAAAATGTTTCAGTACGGTACCTACAGTTATAATTTTAGGTACAAAGTATAATATGGTATTGAGGTCAACAAACATATTGGTATAACGTCTTTGATTGCACGACGGCCATTTTGAATGTAGCTCAAACCTGGTAACCACACAGCTCTGTACATCATAAAAGTGTAGTGTAGTCGTCGTTAAGAGCAGACGTGTCCTAAATCGCTCTCTCTCTAGCCTCACTACATTCAGCCTCACTACGCGGTGACAGTTCAAATTTCCCGCAGGACAGTTGTTGTGTTAGGGCACTCCTGTAGCCTAGCATTTACTTGTCGGTTTTTGTCTGCTGTACATGTACGTATTAATACACCATCATGGCCGGAAAGAATACAAGGAAAGGTGGTAAAAAGGACAGTGGTAAGGAGTGTTGCGAACTGAACACTGATACAGCACCTGTCATTGATGTGGAACCGCTTACTATTACTGTACAAAATGAAATTTCCAATATAATTAAAGGAAATACGAGTATTTTCAATGACCTAGCCGAGGAAATTGTGAGCATTGTTAAACACCAGCTGATTGAAAGCATTACACAAATTGTAACGGATGCAGCAATTGAAGCAATACGTTTCGAACTTGACGATACTAAAGATCGTCTCAGCAAAGTAGAACAACAGGTAGATAACTTACAATATGAGCTAGATGAAGCAGAACAATATTCAAGAAGGAACTGTTTGATTATTCAAGGAATAGAAGAGAAACAAGGTGAGATAACAGACAATATAGTTTTGGATTTGTTTAAGAAAAAGCTAAGCGTAGAAGTAGATAAAACATGCATAGACAGGAGTCATAGATTGGGGCCAAAAGTTAAGAAAAACGGAAGAGCAAGAGGAATAATAGTAAAGTTTAGTTCGTATAATGTTAGAAATGAAGTATATAGAGCAAAGAAAAAATTAAAGGGGAGCCATATCTACATTCATGAAAACCTTACGAGCAAAAGATCAAGTTTACTACGTACTGTAAAGCAAAACTATGCATCAGTGGTATCTGCAGTTTGGACACAAGATGGTCGCATACATACCATAATCACTGGCAGTAACGAGAAAGTTGTTTTATCCAGAACTTCCGATCTTAAACAATTACCTAAATGTAAAAGGTAATGTGTAAGAATTTGTAATGTCCTAAATCTGTATTGTATTTTATGTAGATAAGATGATTTTAGATTTTATTTGTAACGCATGTAATAAACCATTTAAACCAATTCAATTGTTAAACGAACATCGTACGGGAAGCCTTTTAGACAACGACGTAGACGACGCTGAATTACGTAACGACTCTATTGTTTATCCTGCTTTTGGCATACTATGCAAATTATGCGAGATTGATTGTACAAAGGGTTTTGAAATTGGTCATTTAAATCTCAGAAGTCTCTATAATAAGGTGGACCATGTTCGGAGTTTACTTTCGGAATGCCGTTTCCATGTTTTAGGAATTAGTGAAACCTGGCTAGATCAAAATATACATAATAGTGAACTTGCAATCCCAGGATACCTATTAGTTAGAACAGACAGGAATAGACACGGAGGTGGGGTGGCTATCTATGTAAACGAAAATGTTGATTTTGATGTCATTGACTTTGGTGAAAATACAATTGAATCGGTATGGATAAAAATTAAGCCGGTTAACACTAAACCGTTCGTCATCGGTAATGTTTATAGACCACCAAATTCGTGTACTGGATTTGTTGATATAATGCATGATCAAATATCTTTTATACTAGATAGTATAAGAGAGATTATTGTTGTTGGTGACTTAAATTGGAATATATTTGATAAACAGCATTCTCGGAACATTAAAACCCTCCACCAAATTTTCCAATTAAACCAGTATATTAAAACTCCAACGCGCGTAACGGAAAACAGTAGTAGTTGTATTGATTTAATTTTTTTAAATAGGGATGACTTTATAAGCAAAACTGGAGTTGTACCAATTGGAATTAGCGATCACTCATTGATATATGCAATACGTAAAAAAATTAAAATAAAATTTCCCCGCGTATTTTACATACGAGAACCTTCCGGAAATTTAACGAAGATTTGTTTATTTCTGATCTTGCATCTGCTCCGTGGAGTATTTGTGAGGCGTCCGAGGATGCTGACGAGGCTTGGGACATTTGGAAACACATTTTTACTGATATTTGTGATATTCATGCTCCTATGGTGACGGTTAGGAGGAAGGGAACTGATATTCCATGGCTTACAGACGAATTTGTTTCCCTTTCTCGTGACCGTGATTATTTAAAACAAAAAGCCGAAAAAACTAAGAACATAGATGATTGGAATTCTTACAAAAAGGCAAGAAATAAATTAAATAATTTGTCTAAATCACTAAAACGCGACTATATAAATAATAAATTAAAAGATAATGTTAATGACACTAAAACATTATGGAAAACCATGAAAGACTTTTTACCCAATAAAAAGAAACAAACTAAAACAACTCTCAATGTAAACGGTAATGAAATAAACAATCCAACTGATATTGCTAATCATTTTAATAAATATTTTTGTTCAATTTCTAATGAACTTGCATCCCATTTTAATGACAACCAAAACGATATTACCGTTGAATCATTATCACAATTTCAACAACGTTTCAACTTTAAAGATATTAATGGAAATGAAATTGAAGCTTTGTTGGAAAAGTTAGAAATTGGAAAAGCTACTGGAATTGATGGGATTTCCGCTAGGTTACTTAAAATTGCATCTTCACAAATTTCTCAAAGTCTTGCCTTTTTGTTTAACTGGTCATTAAGATCTGGTGTTATTCCAAGTGAATGGAAATGTGCTAAGGTTACTCCACTTTATAAAGGAGGATGTAAACATGAACTTAACAACTACCGTCCAATATCTGTTATACCTATTGTTATGAAAGTTTTTGAAAGATGCATCCATAATCAAGTTATGAATCATATAAATGAGTTTAATTTATTATGTAAAAATCAATCTGGTTTTAGGTCGTTACATTCAACTTCTACTACACTGATAGATGTATGCAATTATATATATAAAAATATTGATAATGCCTTGGTAACTGGAGCAATTTTTCTTGACCTAAAAAAGGCGTTTGATACGGTAGACCACGATATTTTATTACGTAAATTATGCACCTTTGGAATGATAAGCACTGAGCTTGCATGGTTCAGTAATTATTTAAAAAATCGCAAACAATTTGTTAATTTTAATGGAAAAAAATCTGAAATTTTAAATGTCAACTATGGGGTACCACAAGGCTCAATTCTTGGCCCTTTGTTGTTTATTTTATACATAAATGACTTACATGATAGTGTTGATGGGATTTGTAAAACAGTCCTCTAATGCAGACGACACTGCGCTTTTTTATGCATGTAAATCAAATGAAGAGCTTACAACAGTTTTAACTGAACAGTTGGAAAATGTAAAACAATGGTTAGATAAACATAAATTAACTCTAAACATTGATAAAACCAAATACATGCTTTTTGGTACTCATGCACGTGTTAATAAAACAACAGATGAAACAGTAATTTTTGATAACATTCCGATTGAGAAAGTTGAAACGTTTAAATATTTGGGACTTACATTTGATGAACAACTCTCATGGAAAGTACATATTGATTCTATATGTGCAAAACTATCAAAAATTCTACATCTATTTTATAGATTGAAAAGTTTTACATCTCCTAAAATTATTAAAAGATTATACAATGCTCTATTTTTATCACATATTGACTATTGTTCAACAGTCTGGGGTACTGGTTCAAACGCCCATATTTTAAAATTGCAAAGGGTACAAAATAGAGCTGCACGATTAATACTAGGTGCTGATATTCGAACTCCTGTTAGACAAATGCATTATGATTTAGGTTGGCTAACAATTAAGACAAGAATTGAATATCATACAATTTGTACAATATTTAGATGTTTACAAGAATCTGTACCTTCATACTTATGTAATGTTTTGCAATATATTAGTAGTGTACACAATATTCAAACCAGAAACTATGAAAATAATCTGTTGTATTTGCCCAGATGTAACCTCGAAATATACAAACGTAGTTTTGTTTATTATGGAAGTTCACTCTGGAATGGCCTACCTTATGAATTAAGAAAACAAAACAATTATAACCGTTTTAAATCACTTGTTAAGATTCATTTATTGTTGCCGGTGGTCTAGGATGGTTCCAGTGAAATATATTTAAATATGGTATAAAAGTATAATAATAATGAAAACATGCATTGAAGTTTAGTTTTAGTTTAAGTTTTAGTTTAAGTTTAGTTTAAGTTGTTTTCAAATTTTGTTTAAATGTGCCGTAGGGCCCCTCGGAAGAGCAATTTTATTTTATTACTGAGAGGGCTACCCTACCAAAAGAAAACGAAATAAATAAATAAATAAATAAATCACTCTTTCTGCATTTACAGCGTCCAAGATCACAGTCGGTGTGTCACAGCGAATTAAAACCTAATTTGTGAAATATGAATGTTCCGGCAATGAACTCCAAACTGGACTAAATTTGTTGCCGTCCTTCTTCCATCCCCAGTTTGCTGGGTCCTGTTCAACCCTGAATGCATCTAGACAGTTTTACCACTTTCTGGCTTGTAGAACAGACCGTTTCAGATGTTCTCTTAATGCCGCAGATGTTGGGGGGATATTTTCAACAGTCTGTAGTAAAAAGATATCGTCTTGCATCATTTACCTTCTTTCTACATAGTTAAAACAAACTGTTCTAGATAATCTGTCACTAACATCCCCTACAGACAATGACATCGTCTCAAATTTTTTTCTTTGAACAGATGAAGTTGTATCACAACTGCTAAAGGAATGAAAGAACAAGTAAGCGGCTGATGCTTGTGATCAAAGAGAAGTAATCTTGTGTATTGAGATATACTTCAAGTGCTTCCCCACTCCAAACTCGATCTTGTGGATGCCAGGTATTCTGTGGAAAGTTGACAATGAAATAACAACAACATCACTGTCTACAGTCTTGACAAGAATGCGCGGAAAAATTTTAGCGGCATGTTTAACATGAAAAAACATACGTTCATCTGCCTCTTCTATGTTACATGGCATCAGCGGTTGTATATTTACAGACAGGTTTGCTACAGCTCTGTCTCTCTCAGACCCTACAAACATTCCGTGATTTGTGTCAATGTTCTCTACTACTTCAGTTACAATTAATGAAACAACTCTGATTTGTTGTCATCATATCTCGAATATGTGGTCCAATTGTTGGGCATGCTCCCACTGGCTTTGACGCCCCTCCTTACACCAGAGCCGCGGTTTGAACGCGTACTAGACTTTAAACCGTCGTTAAAGTATCTATCGAAAACAGAATCTGGTCACCTCACTGATTGAAGTTGATGGTCTATATATGGTTGTATGACAAAATGAAGCACCATTAGTTGCTGCCAAGGTGTTAGATGGACCAGCAATAATCAATATGCTCAGGCGAAATGATTCGAAGACATTCATTGAGTTGAGTATATATCAAGTGTCATACAACCATCAACTTCGATCAGTGACACGACTAGATTTGTTTTTTTATTTTAACGACAGTTTAAAGTCTGGTACGCGTTCAAACCGAGTCTCTGGTGTAAGGAGGAGGGTCGTGCGGGAGCATGCCCAACAATTGGACGACATTTTTTAGATTTGATGACAACAAACCAGAGTTGTTTTCATTTATTGTAACTGAAGTAGTAGAGAACATTGGCACAAATCACGGAATGTTTGTAGGGTCTGTGGGAGACAGAGCTGTAACAAACCAGTAAATATACAATGGCTAATGCCATGTAACATAGAAGAGGCAGATGAACGTATGTTTGTTTACGTTAAACTTCCCGCTGAAATTGTCCACGCATTGTCAAGACTGTACACAGTGATGTTGTTGTCAGCTTTCCACAGAATACCTGGCATCCACGAGCTTCGGATCGAGTTTGGAGTGGGAAAGCACAAAGCACAATACACGAGATTGCTTCTTCTCTTGGATCACATGCATCAGCCGCTTACTTGTTCTTTCATACCATTAGCGGTTGTGATAGAACTTCATCTGTTTAAGGAAAAGGTAAAGCTACATTTAACGAGACCTTGAAAAAGATGCCATGTATGACTCCAGTTTTTGAGAGGATGTCATTGCCTGTAGGGCATGTTAGTGAAACAGACACAGATTATCTAGAACAGTTTGTTGTAACTATGTCTACTGCAGAACATTATGATGCAAGACGATATCTTTTTACAACAAGAGAAAGACTATTGAAAATATCCCCCAACATCTGCGGCATTAAGAGAACATGTGAAACGGAAGCCAGGAAGTGGTACGACTGTCTAGATGCATTCAGGGTTGAGCAGGACCCAGCGAACTGGGGATCGAGAAAGGACGGCAACAAATTTAGTCCAGCTTGGAGTTCATTGCCGGAACTTTCAGATGTCACAAAGGTTTTAATTCGCTGTGGACACACCGACTGTGATCTTGGATGCTGTAAATGCAGAAAGAGTGATTTACGATGTACAGAGCTGTGTGGTTGCCAGGGAAATTGTGACCTACAATAAGTGTCCGTGTTAAATGCATGTAATTATGAACATAAACAAATAGTGTAAAGCCAGTACGGGTTGAGCTACATTCAAAATGGCCGCCATGCAATCAAAGACGTTATACTAATATGTTTGTTGACCTCAAAACTATATTATACTTTGTACCTAAAATTATAACTGTAGGTACCGTACTGAAACATTTTGAGTTCGCCATTTTGAAATTCAAAATGGCCGCCATGCAATAAAATTGTCAGTTAAATACCAATATGTTTAGGTGCCATATAATTGGCACCTAAAATCAGAACTCTGTGTACCTTTTTAGCAGAGATACCTGAAAAGTGAAAATTTAAGTCCGCCATTATGAAATTCAAAATGGCCGCCATGCAATCAAAATGTTAGTTATACCAATATGTTTGGTGACCCCATTAACATATAATTTGCACCTAAAATCAGAACACTAGGTGCCTTTTTAGCAGAGATATACCTGAAAAATAAAAATTTGAAATCCGCCATTTTGAAATCCAACATGGCCGCCATGGAATCAAAATGTTAGTTATACCAGTATGTTTGGTTACCCCACTACCATATAATTTGCACCTAAAATCAGAACTCTAGGAGCCTTTTTAGCAGAGATATACCTAAAAAGTGAAAATTTGAAGTCCGCCATTTTGAAATCCAAAATGGCCGCCATGCAATTAAAATGTTAGTTATACCAATATGTTTGGTGACCCCATTACCATATAATTTGCACCTAAATTCAGAACTCTAGGTGCCTATTTAGCAGAGATATACCTGAAAAGTGAACAATTTGGGTCCGCCATTTTGAAATCCAAAATGGCGGCTTTCCCCTGACCAAATTTTGTGCAACCCTTCCATTTCATATTTTTGACACCAAAATGAATAACTGTGCAAAGTCTCAGAATGTTATCACAATTTGAAGGATTGGGTCACTTAACAGGCCTACTAAATGTAATTGTTTTCGGTTTTCTTTTTTACAGGATCATCCGAAGAGTTTGAAAAAATCGTGGTAAACATATCGAGCTGGTATGATGAACATGGCTCAATTGATAAACTGAAGGTGTTATGCAAAGATCTGATAACACCTTACAATGATTTGCAGGATGCTGACTGCATACGTTTCTTCAACCTATTGAAACGATCTGGCCATCTTACCAGTACAAACGTTAAAGTTATTGTTGACGCAATTAATGTCACTGGTACAAATGGTGTTCTGGAGGTCAACAAACTCTTAAAGGAGAAATTTGATAAAACCAACCAGTTTATCACCTCCTTCTCAACATATCGACAACACCTAATTCAGTTTGGTGACGCACTTTCGAAAGAAAATACAAGAGATCTCATCCGTTTGAAAAGTGTTCTAAAAAAACAAAGTAACAACCAATGGACTGTGATATTAGATCTTGAACAAAGGGGGATTCTAAAGGAGGATAACTTGCAATCATTTATTGCATTTTTAAATCAGAATAACATGACTGTTCCTGCTAAAAAGTTAGAATACAATGCTTAGCATTGATGCCGAGTATATTACCAAACTCAATGTCGGTAAGTCAATCAAGTGTTTGGGTTCCAATCTTTAAATGTAAACAATATAAAGCTCCGTCTACACTATCACAGCATTTTGACCAAAAACATGTAATAAGCCCAGATATGGTAGTGATATCACATCATCATGTCCATATATGGGTACATCAAATTTGCTGACGCATGAAGTTTAATAATGTAGATAGATCTTTGAAGCCAGTTATATTAATTGATTTAAATTTCCACCAAATGCAAAAAAAACTGTTATAAAAGCCAAGGAAATATTATTCAATAACTATTACAGTATTACTCTTACATAAAAAAAATATCCCACTAAAAGAAAAGTTTTTTCTCTATAATTGCCCTACATAGTTAATAGCAGTTTGGTCCTTCCATTTAAAAGTACTCTTAGATCATTGATAATTGTTGTAAGTTTGGCGAGATTCAGATAAATACTGTTCTTTATAGGTGGAAATTATTAATAAACACTATTTCCTTTACTATTAAACTTAGTAGTATTCATTCAATAATTGTAGCCAAGTTTGATGAGATACAGACATACGGGGTAGTATCGGTATGGTATTTAAAATTCGTATACTGTATGTCAGCGTAAAAAGCAATTTTTAAGAATGCGTAAAGGCTTAACTAATAATGTATATACAAAATCTTATTTAAAAGAGGTCTGATACCATTTCACTTTCTTCATTAAAAGAGGTCTGATACTATTCATGTTCTTAGTTAAAAGAATTCTGATACTGTTTCATTTTTTTCTTAGTTAAAAGAAGTCTGATACCATTTCACTTTCTTCATTAAAAGAGGTCTGATACTATTCATGTTCTTAGTTAAAAGAATTCTGATACTGTTTCATTTTTTTCTTAGTTAAAAGAAGTCTGATACCATTTCATTTTCTTAGTTAAAACAAGTCTGATACCATTTTCATTTTTTTTAAAAACACTTCACTTTATATTTCTGAAACAAGCATTTCCTTATCACTTGGTGGTATTGCTTGCAATGATATTGGATGCGCTTTTCTATGTGTTGTTTAAAATGCGCGTTTTTGTTTTACTCACGCTAACTGTAAACTTATTACAGTAATGTTTTTTTTTGTAGAATATACCTATGGTATTCGGTACGGTAAATTAATCATAATCCTATTATTATTATTATTTACTATATAATTAATATCATGTCTGCATAGTGTAATGTTATAATACTAGATTTATTGTAGTAAAATAGTTTAATATATAGTATAGTATGTTAACAAGCAACTAAGGCTAGCTTGTATAAAAATTATTATTTTTTTAATGAAGATTTAGACAACAGTGCATCACCTTCTTTTTGTGTAAAATGTAAATGTTTGTTTAATGACAGGACATACATTATCTACAGTTGTTCTAAAATTATGTTATATAAATTCAATGTTGTCGAGAAATGTGCATAATGTTAGATTTGAAAATAAATATGCCACATAAAGTGTGATGTCATTATTTATTTGATAATTTAAAAAGCGTCAATATACTATCTGTATCATAATAGCGGTCACAATAATTGATTCAAACATGGAATGGGTGACAGTATTAACTGGTTTTGCTTATTTAGCCATGAACTGATTGAACTTATAACAGGTTTGGTTTCACACTTATTCATTGTTTATTAATACGGATTGCGACAAAATATATCACATAACATAATAGTAAGATATGTCATTTACCGATTATTTCTGAAATCCTATATAGAATGGAACTTACAGTAATAAAAATACAATGTAAGAATTTATGTGTATGTATGATACTGTATTATTTACTTTCACATTGTTTGCTTAACCTCTTTGTCGACGCTATCACCAGCTTATTGAATAGGTTGCAATAATATCCGTTTAAAGAATATCAAAAGATTTCAAGAATTCGACAAAAAGACGCTATGCGACAAAAAACCCATTTTGAATAAAGTACATATGGTATATCAAATTTATATAGAGCCCTCTTGCGGGCTGAATCGTTCAGAAGATATTTGAACGTAGAGGGATAAGTAAGTGACGCCTACTTATATTATAACTATTCTAATTAGTCGTAGTGCGCCATCTTGTGCTTGAAATGAAAAACGAAGATGATGGGAAGGTTTAACAATGGCGACTGAAATTAATTACAGCTTAGCCTTACTGACAGCAGTACGTACATTAATGAATCAATGGTACAACATGTATGAGTAATTAATTACAGCTTAGCCTTACTGACAGCAGTACGTACATTAATGAATCAATGGTACAAGATGTATGAGTAATTAATTACAGCTCAGCCTTACTGACAGCAGTACGTACATTAATGAATCAATGGTACAAGATGTATGAGTAATTAATTACAGCGCAGCCTTACTGACAGCAGTACGTACATTAATGAATCAATGGTACAACATGTATGAGTAATTAATTACAGCTCAGCCTTACTGACAGCAGTACGTACATTAATGAATCAATGGTACAAGATGTATGAGTAATTAATTACAGCTCAGCCTTACTGACAGCAGTACGTACATTAATGAATCAATGGTACAAGATGTATGAGTAATTAATTACAGCGCAGCCTTACTGACAGCAGTACGTACATTAATGAATCAATGGTACAACATGTATGAGTAATTAATTACAGCTCAGCCTTACTGACAGCAGTACGTACATTAATGAATCAATGGTACAAGATGTATGAGTAATTAATTACAGCTCAGCCTTACTGACAGCAGTACGTACATTAATGAATCAATGGTACAAGATGTATGAGTAATTAATTACAGCGCAGCCTTACTGACAGCAGTACGTACATTAATGAATCAATGGTACAAGATGTACGAGTAATTAATTACAGCTCAGCCTTACTGACAGCAGTACGTACATTAATGAATCAATGGTACAACATGTATGAGTAATTAATTACAGCTCAGCCTTACTGACAGCAGTACGTACATTAATGAATCAATGGTACAAGATGTATGAGTAATTAATTACAGCTCAGCCTTACTGACAGCAGTACGTACATTAATGAATCAATGGTACAACATGTATGAGTAATTAATTACAGCTCAGCTTTACTGACAGCAGTACGTACATTAATGAATCAATGGTACAAGATGTATGAGTAATTAATTACAGCTCAGCCTTACTGACAGTACGTATATTAATGAATCAATGGTACAAGATGTATGAGTAATTAATTACAGCTCAGCCTTACTGACAGTACGTACATTAATGAATCAATGGTATAAGATGTATGAGTAATTAATTACAGCTCAGCCTTACTGACAGTAGTACGTACATTAATGAATCAATGGTACAATATGTATGAGTAATTAATTACAACTCAGCCTTACTGACAGTACGTACATTAATGAATCAATGGTACTAGATGCATGAGTAATTAATTACAGCTCAGCCTTACTGACAGTACGTACATTAATGAATCAATGGTACAAGATGTATGAGTAATTAATTACAGCTCAGCCTTACTGACAGCAGTACGTACATTAATGAATCAATGGTACAAGATGTATGAGTAATTAATTACAGCTCAGCCTTACTGACAGCAGTACGTACATTATTGAATCAATGGTACAAGATGTATGAGTAATTAATTATAGCTCAGCCTTACTGACAGCAGTACGTACATTAATGAATCAATGGTACAAGATGTATGAGTAATTAATCACAGCTCAGCCTTACTGACAGCAGTACGTACATTAATGAATCAATGTTACAAGATGTATGAGTAATTAATTATAGCTCAGCCTTACTGACAGCAGTACGTACATTAATGAATCAATGGTACAAGATGTATTAGTAATTAATTACAGCTCAGCCTTACTGACAGCAGTACGTACATTAATGAATCAATGGTACAAGATGTATGAGTAATTAATTACAGCTCAGCCTTACTGACAGTACGTACATTAATGAATCAATGGTACAAGATGTATGAGTAATTAATTACAGCTCAGCCTTACTGACAGTACATACATTAATGAATCAATGGTACAAGATGTATGAGTAATTAATTACAGCTCAGCCTTACTGACAGTAGTACGTACATTAATGAATCAATGGTACAAGATGTATGAGTAATTAATTACGGCTCAGCCTTACTGACAGCAGTACGTACATTAATGAATCAATGGTACAAGATGTATGAGTAATTAATTACAGCTCAGCCTTACTGACAGTAGAACGTACATTAATGAATCAATGGTACAAGATGTATGAGTAATTAATTACAGCTCAGTCTTACTGACAGCAGTACGTACATTAATGAATCAATGGTACAAGATGTATGAGTAATTAATTACAGCTCAGCCTTACTGACAGTAGTACGTACATTAATGAATCAATGGTACAAGATGTATGAGTAATTAATTACAGCTCAGCCTTACTGACAGTAGTACGTACATTAATGAATCAATGGTACAATATGTATGAGTAATTAATTACAACTCAGCCTTACTGACAGCAGTACGTACATTAATGAATCAATGGTACAAGATGTATGAGTAATTAATTACAGCTCAGCCTTACTGACAGGAGTACGTACATTAATGAATCAATGGTACAAGATGTACGAGTAATTAATTACAGCTCAGCCTTACTGACAGTACGTACATTAATGAATCAATGGTACAAGATGTATGAGTAATTAATTACAGCTCAGCCTTACTGACAGTACGTACATTAATGAATCAATGGTACAAGATGTACGAGTAATTAATTACAGCTCAGCCTTACTGACAGTACGTACATTAATGAATCAATGGTACAAGATGTATGAGTAATTAATTACAGCTCAGCCTTACTGACAGCAGTACGTACATTAATGAATCAATAGTACAAGATGTATGAGTAATTAATTACAGCTCAGCCTTACTGACAGCAGTACGTACATTAATGAATCAATAGTACAAGATGTATGAGTAATTAATTACAACTCAGCCTTACTGACAGCAGTACGTACATTAATGAATCAATGGTACAAGATGTATGAGTAATTAATTACAGCGCAGCCTTACTGACAGCAGTACGTACATTAATGAATCAATGGTACAAGATGTATGAGTAATTATTTTACAGCTCAGCCTTACTGACAGCAGTACGTACATTAATGAATCAATGGTACAAGATGTATGAGTAATTAATTACAGCTCAGCCTTACTGACAGCAGTACGTACATTAATGAATCAATGGTACAAGATGTATGAGTAATTAATTACAGCTCAGCCTTACTGACAGTAGTACGTACATTAATGAATCAATGGTACAAGATGTATGAGTAATTAATTACAGCTCAGCCTTACTGACAGTAGTACGTACATTAATGAATCAATGGTACAAGATGTATGAGTATTTAATTACAGCGCAGCCTTACTGACAGCAGTAAGTTCATTAATGAATCAATGGTACATAGATGTACGAGTATTTAATTACAGCGCAGCCTTACTGACAGCAGTACGTACATTAATGAATCAATGGTACAAGATGTATGAGTATTTAAGTACAGCTCAGCCTTACTGACAGCAGTACGTACATTAATGAATCAATGGTACAAGATGTATGAGTAATTAATTACAGCTCAGCCTTACTGACAGCAGTACGTACATTAATGAATCAATGGTACAAGATGTATGAGTAATTAATTACAGCTCAGCCTTACTGACAGCAGTAGGGCCTACGTACATTAATGAATCAATGGTACAAGATGTATGAGTAATTAATTACAGCTCAGCCTCACTGACAGCAGTACGTACATTAATGAATCAATGGTACAAGATGTATGAGTAATTAATTACAGCTCAGCCTTACTGACAGCAGTACGTACATTAATGAATCAATGGTACAAGATGTACGAGTAATTAATTACAGCTCAGCCTTACTGAAAGTACGTACGTACATTAATGAATCAATGGTACAACATGTATGAGTAATTAATTACAGCTCAGCCTTACTGACAGCAGTACGTACATTAATGAATCAATGGTACAAGATGTATGAGTAATTAATTACAGCTCAGCATTACTGACAGTACGTACATTAATGAATCAATGGTACAAGATGTATGAGTAATTAATTACAGCTCAGCCTTACTGACAGCAGTACGTACATTAATGAATCAATGGTACAAGATGTATGAGTAATTAATTACAGCTCAGCCTTACTGACAGCAGTACGTACATTAATGAATCAATGGTACAACATGTATGAGTAATTAATTACAGCTCAGCCTTACTGACAGCAGTACGTACATTAATGAATCAATGGTACAAGATGTATGAGTAATTAATTACAGCTCAGCCTTACTGACAGCAGTACGTACATTAATGAATCAATGGTACAAGATGTATGAGTAATTAATTACAGCTCAGCCTTACTGACAGCAGTAGGGCCTACGTACATTAATGAATCAATGGTACAAGATGTATGAGTAATTAATTACAGCTCAGCCTCACTGACAGCAGTACGTACATTAATGAATCAATGGTACAAGATGTATGAGTAATTAATTACAGCTCAGCCTTACTGACAGCAGTACGTACATTAATGAATCAATGGTACAAGATGTACGAGTAATTAATTACAGCTCAGCCTTACTGAAAGTACGTACGTACATTAATGAATCAATGGTACAACATGTATGAGTAATTAATTACAGCTCAGCCTTACTGACAGCAGTACGTACATTAATGAATCAATGGTACAAGATGTATGAGTAATTAATTACAGCTCAGCATTACTGACAGTACGTACATTAATGAATCAATGGTACAAGATGTATGAGTAATTAATTACAGCTCAGCCTTACTGACAGCAGTACGTACATTAATGAATCAATGGTACAAGATGTATGAGTAATTAATTACAGCTCAGCCTTACTGACAGCAGTACGTACATTAATGAATCAATGGTACAACATGTATGAGTAATTAATTACAGCTCAGCCTTACTGACAGCAGTACGTACATTAATGAATCAATGGTACAAGATGTATGAGTAATTAATTACAGCTCAGCCTTACTGACAGCAGTACGTACATTAATGAATCAATGGTACAACATGTATATATGAGTAATTAATTACAGCGCAGCCTTACTGACAGTACGTACATTAATGAATCAATGGCACAACATGTATGAGTAATTGAATCTTCTTTGAAATGAAATTCAAAATTTTTAACAGACCGTAATTTTAAAAAGAAGAATGCACATGATGATATCGAGCTCTCTTTTTCCTCATTCTTGTCACCTTTGTCACCACATTTTAATAACAAACATAACATTATTTTTACGTTTCATAATTGTTTTTGTCTTCCACTGCACCGTGTCTACTGGTTCTAGAAGAAATTGTAGTGCGACACAGGTTTAAAAATGAGACATATGAATACTAGTAGATTCCTACATGTATACATTGTAGAGCAGAATAACTTTAACCATTTAACGGACCATTTCTATCTAACATCTTTTCTCTGACACGTGACTACAATGTACAGATTAACTTTACCATAACTCACACCTACTAGGTTTATGGCTAACTATTAGCTAACGTTAGCATTTTTAAAACAATGCAGGCCTAACTAAAATTTGTCTGGAAATTATGTTCAATAAATATACACATATCTATTTATTATTATATTATATTTAAAATATATGGTATGTATTTCAAACAAATGAAGAATCATTTTGAAGAACAATTGCTTTTTACTTAAAAATTAAAATTAAACTTGAACCTAAACTAAATGTCAATTTCTTATTTTAACCACTTGACACATAAAACGTATGATAATCGATTACAGTACGTTAACGCCCGACACACAGTAATTGTTTTGTTTTGCATAGATCCCGGCATAGATGTTCTTAGAAAATTTATCAAACATTTAATTTAACGGTGCTTATATATAACTATACAAAACAGTTGTGTTTCTTTTCCTGTATATGTTTGGTCTTTACAATATCAGCTAAGTCATTTGTTAAACCCATTGAGTTGAAATTAATATATTCCACAGTAATAGTGTGTTTCGATTCACTGAGATTTCACCTATATTATTTGTTTTGCTGCCTTTTGTATTGGCACAAAATACCTGTTTGCTGATCTGTGATCTGTTTCTATAAAGTGCGAATGCTAATGCAATGCAGTTACGACCCATATGTAATTGAGTGTTTTAGGGCATAAAGAACAGTTAGAGTTTAAAGGTCATGTACACATTTTGTTACTAGAATAGACTGGGAGGTACATGTGTGCATGATTGGATACATAATAGGTTACCTTAGTTAACAAGATGACTAATTACTGATTCATTTGTAAAGTGTTTTAATAACCATTTAAATACTCTTAAAGTCGTACTTTACTTGATTTCTTATTTTTATATACTTTATTTTTATTAAATTATTTTTCTTAAAAATATTTCTCTATAAAAATTTTCTTATTCGCAAAGTTCTTTTTACTAAAAACATGGATTAATTTGATTTTATAAGTATTAAAAAAAAAACGTAGATTATTGACACTGAGTTATCTCAACTTTAAAATAGAAATATAATTATGATTATTCTAAAGGTTCTTTAAGTCAGGCCTAGTCATAATATTATCAAACTTGTTTGAAATGTTACCTTTGCATCATTTTCTCCATTAAAATAAATGAACCAAGCACTCTATTACCAATGCTAATAATAACGTACTCTTTATCAGTAAATTGAGTAAGAATTAAAAATCAAAGGCTGTTTTAATGGAATTCTAGCTATAGGATTGTATTGTTATTCAGATCTACTACCTGTTGTGTTTATTCAGCATTCCATTTCCAATTTCCATTTCTTTTATGTTTTTGAGCGAACAAATATACTCGGTATTCTCTGTACAAATCTAGTCACAGTCAGTGTTATTGGTATTGTGCAAGTCGTACACATACACGGCAACTTATGGAGAAATAAAGGATTTGAAATAAGGAATAATCATATTTACTTATAAGATGAATTGTAAGTATTTATTTTATTGAAATACTGTATTACCGTAAACATATAATCATGAGAGATTACTGTAAGATTACACACTCTATTATGTACGATAACAAGTCTTAATGTTGACCTAAATTAGGAATACGGTAGCCATTTTGCATTCCTTTGTAAGCAGATAAAGACAGGATGCGTAGACGACGAACACATCAATACATTATATATTACGTTTTGAAAGAATGAATAAACGTAATTTAAA
The DNA here is from genome assembly GCF_964355755.1 of Antedon mediterranea. Taxonomy (NCBI): domain Eukaryota; kingdom Metazoa; phylum Echinodermata; class Crinoidea; order Comatulida; family Antedonidae; genus Antedon; species Antedon mediterranea. The sequence goes on along the minus strand of NC_092672.1, from coordinate 12,207,942 downwards.
TGTTTATAAAATATATAAAAAGTGAATTTCCACCTGTTTTGAACATAATGTTATAGGCCTACTAAATTCAAAATAGAGCAAAACAATGTATTACTTAGTAGACAAGTAGGCCTAATTGGTGAAACTTCTCATAAACAGATAACGGACAGTAAAATAAAAATTACATTTTCTATTATAGATTGGTAAGCCTAAAAGGTCTCTTAGCGGACCGTGTAATTTTTACAGATTCGTTAGACGAAAACATTTCTCAAAACACTAAATCAATATATTTTATAAACAATTTTATAATGATAAATAAATCACAATATATTTAATTTTACAGTAGATGAACTTTAAATTATTCCACAGGATGTTCGTTATAGTTTAGAGTTAAATTATAATGTTTAAATTGTTTCTAAAAACAAATACAATTGATTGTAAATGACATAGTCTATTAAAAATAGCAATTGGTACGGTTGGTTATATAATTTAGTTACCGACAATTTTAAATTTGTGATTTATAATTACTGTTTTGAAAATGTAATGATGAATTACAATAAACAGTTAACATAACATATTATCTACTATAGATTAGCAACATATTGAAAACTGGGGTATATTACATCATCGCCCAATTCTTAGGCTGTCCTAAATGTTTTGAAATGTTTACGAAATAAAAAATAACTTTTATAATTGCCCACAGATGTACTCATAACTTTGAAAATAAATGTTGTAAGCTAGATACATATCGTCCACACGGAGTGACAGATACAGGCACAATGTTGACATGTAGTCAAATATAATTGTCACTCTGGCAATGACATATCGAAAGAATTGAATCCAAATATTGAATTCGAAAAAAGAACTAATTCTGCTTATTGCAACATGGTGCTCACCGATTTCTTGTCTTGACACTTAATGAATTCGGAATGGTACCTTCACAAATATAACATTCGTATCAAATAACCGATCATGGGTTTATTAATAAATACACGTTTCGATCAGTTGGAAACAATGGAACATATTCTAACATTCAACATTCAAACTTATACAATAAAACAATTAAGTTTTCTGTCATGTCGATGCTTGTGCCACGTTTTTCGTGAATAATAATACCACTACCGTACGTAATACTAGTGCCTGGTACTGACCGTGCTGTTGTCTTATCAGTCTATACATTCAGATCACAAGATCCAAAAATATAACAGAAATAGATGTGTATGAATCCTCTTGATTTATTTATTTATGCATGCATTTAGGATACTACCGTTTAGAACGATAGCGAATTACAAAAAACTGTGGTGCAGTCAAATAAAACACAAGGAGTAAATAATAAAACTAAATATAAATAAATACGATGGAAAAAGATTATGAAAACCCAAAAAATAAGTTCAAATGCAGAATAACTTAAGAGACAAGGAAATGAGATTTAGAGGGGAAAAAACCCCCCAAAAAATCTCCGACCAACTTTTTTATGTAGTAAATAAGTAGACCTAAACACAATGTAAATAATACGAAATCAAACTTCCAAATATTATTATTTTGGTATAAAACAATAATCTAAATATTCTGTAATGCAATTTCGTATCTATAGCTTAAAATTGCTGAATATTGTTATTGAATATTGAATTGTTAAATTTATTTTAAGTTAAATTTATTTTATTGTTATTGATATGATCAAATGTGTTATTTAAATATATCATGTGTTTGCTAAAACCTGCTTTCCTGTCGACGTTAGTCGACGCTATCGTTAACAACAATCGGCAATCATCTACGTAAACATTGAAATGTTAACGATTTACAGGAAAAGGTACTCGCTATTGTCATAATTTCAACTTCATCGTTTTCAAACGATCGTCGTTGAACTGTTAACGATCAACGACGATAGCGTCGAATAACGTCGACAGGAAAACAGGTTTAAAGTTTAAAAGCACAGTCAACTTACAGTAGCCGTTTTATTATTTATTGCGCGCGCAAAGACGACAACCGGCAAAATCTCTCTCCCTCGCCTTTCTCGTGGCGTGAACCCTTCCAAATCGCTTGGCTCTAATGGAACAGCATATGCTGAGCCTTGCATTCAAACGCCGCGCAGAATGCTTTTAATACAGACATTTTAACCCAATAAAAATGTTATTTTTTTTATTTAACAATTAAATTAGAAGTTCAAAGATTATTTAGAATTTTCAAATTTCCACGTTTAAGTGTAATTTGAACTGTACATTTAATGTTATATGCACATTATTTCTAGTCGTTCTCCGTAAACGGGAAAATGGCAACTTTTTCGTCTTCAAAAGGTTAAGACGACAGAATTTTACTTTGTTAGAGCTCATAAATAAACTATTCATGAGCACCGCTCCTGTGGCTTCCGTCGTGTTTCGTAAAGTTCATACTTAACAACATCAACCGAATATTCCTGCTTTGATGCATTTTTGAAAACTTGTCTGTACGTTTGTAAATTAAGAAAATATTACTACAAACAAAGTGCAATACACATTCGCTAAAAACCACAACGTTTTTAAGATTTAATATAAATTATACTGTTTATCTCCAACCGAGAATTAAAATCATTTTGTGCTCAAATACAAACTTGAAAAATGTATATATACTTACATGGTTCCATTAAATAGTTGGTACCATGTTTTTACAAATATAATACTATTATTGTAAATGACATGATATACTGTACTACAGCAAAGCCGTTTTTCTGGTAGGCCCACTAAAAATATAATAATAATATACAAAATTAATATATGTTTTCTATTCATTTTTCAATATTAGAAATTATATTCTTAAATTTTACGATTCATTTTTCAGCAACCACTGAATGATTGGCAACTACATAGAGTGCATTTTTTTCAATGGATGAGTACCGGTAAGTTATATCTTCAAATTGTGGAGGACTGCATTTTAAAGCTTTACATTTTATATCCTACAAACTTTTAATGTTATAAATAGATATCAACATCATCGTTCGAGTATTCTTGCCAGAAATGCATTTTTATCTTCTTTTTTTCAGATACGTATTGCTAAGAGCTGTAAGATATAAACAAGGCTTGAAAGAAATTGAAGAAATATGCAAGAAATATCCACATCTTGTGAACGTCGTCGATAAGGTATAGAAACTATATTTATATAATTATACAATCCAAATTTTAAAATATATTATTTACACTGAACACTGAATCCAGCGGATTAATAGACATACAGTAAACTGACTTTGCGGTCAGTTATACTAGCTTGTCAGATGACTTTAAATTATTTATGAAACAAAACACCCGTCAAAAAGATACTAAATCTTTCCAAAGTTTTTATAATGAAGAAATATGATACCTTCAACGACAATTACATAATCATTAACTCGGTTACACATATTGCCGTTACATGGCTCCATGCAATGTTGAAACAATCATTACATTATTTTATCTGTTTTGTTGTATTATATCACTGTTAAGTTTCCATTGATAGACCTATCTAACAATGCTTTCATTTTTGTTCAATACAATGACATTTATATTGTAGCCAAAGGCTAAAATGTGTAAAATTTTACAAAATAGCACGGCCAGTCTTCAACATTATGATGCTGTACTCGAGCTGTTCAACCGGTTTTCAGCCATTAAAAACAATTATCGTAGGAGGAGATAGGAAAATGCAAAGCCTCCTCGCATTTTTGTGGCAGGTATTTTTCAAGATGGACATCCATTAGACAGTGTATACCACGATCGGAAAACACCCCTATTTGGGGCAAATCGTTGATTGAACCTAAATTCGTTTTAATCGTCAATAACTAATTATCTAACTTAATTTAATTAGTAAACAGGGTTACATCAGGTGGTTAAAATCAGTACCGAAAGTACGAACCAACTTTATATACCATCGAGTAAAAATTCTAGAAGTAAGGGGCGATTTACCGAATTTTGCCCTTACGTAAATTTATATATAGATTATAATTATTGTAATATAATACTCTAACAACTTACAAGCAATGTGCGGCCTACTAGGCACAATAAGACATTTAGAACCCGAACTCTAGAACACATGTAGTCAATGCGAAACTTATAACATGGATCCTATTTACATACGCCCTCTCTCGGAAAGGAACGATGCAGCTAAAATAGGAGCAACACACTCCCCGTCTGGTATCTAAAGGATACCATTCATATCAAAAAGTTAAAACATAAACAATACAAAATAATATGACATAATATTCATTATAATAATGTTCAATGTAACTCTTAAGGAGTCGGCATTATCAGTACCAATTCACTAATCGGTCTTGCAAAGGTTTTCAGTTCTCCACCTCTATAAACAGTCACTTCCACTCTCCTAACTCGTCCGTCTGATCCTTCAATTGCTTTAACGATTCGTCCCAAAGGCCAATCATTTCTGACGGTGTCTTTCTCCTTTAGAAGAACAATATCTCCTTCCTTTATATTCCTCTTTTCATGTTGCCACTTGCTTCTGTTCTGAAGTGTAGGGATATAGTCTCTTTTCCATTTTGACCAAAATTTTTTAGCCAAGTGCTGTACCGTTCGCCACCGCTTACCATACAAATCAGCATTACAAAACGCTCCAGGAAGTGCTGCGAATGGTTGAGACTTTTGAGTAAGTAGAGTGTTTGGTGATATTATTTGTGGTGATTCAGGATCAGTAGAGACTTCTACTAAGGGTCGTGCATTAATAGTTTCTGATACTTCTGCCATTAGTGTTACCAGGACTTCGTGGGTTAACTTGGTTTCTCCAAGATCTCTAAACATACCATCTATAATCTTCCTTGCTACTCCAATCATACGTTCCCAACTTCCTCCCATATGGGATGCATGAGGCGGGTTGAACACCCACTCACATTCACGGGTCAATAGATAGCGTTTAATTTTATCTTGTCCTTCTTTCTGAATACTTTCACCCAAGATATTGCACGCACCAACAAAATTCGTCCCACAATCTGACCGTAGTTGTTTCGCAGGACCTCTTATCGCAAAGAATCTTCTAAGGGCGTTCAAGCAGCTTGAGGTATCCATACCCTCTATCACCTCTATATGGACAGCCCGACTACACATGCAAGTAAACAAATGGCCCATCGTTTTCCGTTTGCTTGTCCACCTCTTGTGCGCCGTGTTCGTACCATCCAAGGACCGAATACGTCAAACCCTACATATGTGAATGAGGGAGCTGATGTTAAGCATTCCTTAGGTAAATCAGCCATTTTCTGTGTCTCTTGCTTTCCTCTCTGCTTCTTGCAAACTACATACTTTTCAAGCTCCTTTGAGATTGACCTCTTGCCACCTATTATCCAGAAGCCTTCACTACGTATTCTTCCATGTGTTAGGTGTCTGCCTTGGTGTTGAACTTGTTGGTGGTAGTGGCGGATGATTAATGTTGTAACATGGTGATGTTTGGGAAGAATCATAGGATGCCCTCCTTCTTCGGCTAGTCCCATTTCTAAACGTCCTCCAACTCGCATGACTCCCTTGTTATCCAAATAAGGTGTAAGCTTTACTAGCGTACTTGTCTTGGGAAGATGTTTTCCATTCTTCATGTGATTGATTTCAGCTGTGAATTCATCAAGTTGAGCACATTTCACTACAATCTGTTTTGCCTTAATCAATACAGGTGGTGGAATCATGCATACATGCCACCCACTACAGTCTTTTTTCTTGGTTTCTGTGAACGTACAAGCAATATGCACAAGACTTCCAATTGCTCGCACAAGATTTCCCCAATTCGAAAATCTGCTAAATCGCTCGGATCCCAGTGATTTGGCTGACTGAACTTCTGTAGCACTGGTAGCTACGACAGGTCTTACTTCGGGATCCTCTTCAATTTCACTGATGTCACAGACCGTTGTGTTTCTCTCACACGAGTTCTTATTAAGTAGGAATCTTGGTCCTTGAATCCATGCCGAGTTCTGTAAGTCTTTAGCCTTGATGGATCTTGTAGCTTGATCGGCTGGGTTTATATCTGTTTTAACATATTTCCATTGTTCTGGGGGTTTGGTCGACTGAAGAATCTGATCCACTCTGTTCCCCACGTACATGTAGAACCTACGGGTTTTATTTCTGATATAACCGAGAACGACCTTGCTATCGGTGTAAAAATGTGTGGCATCCAAGTTAAAATCCAATTCAGTTTTAACACATTTTGCGACTTCTGCGGCAAGTACTGCTCCGCACAACTCTAAGCGTGGTATTGATGTCGCAGCTTTAGGTGCTAGCTTTGCCTTTCCAACAACAAAACTCAGGTGAACTTCTCCCACTTTATCAGTAATTCTGAGGTAAGACACAGCGCCAATGGCTGTGTTAGAAGCATCAGAGAATGTGTGGAGTTCTCTCTGGATGGACTGGTTTGATGGAAATGATGTATAAGGACGAGGGATCAGAACCTCTGAAAGTTGAACTATGGAGCTTTGCCACTTCTGCCATGAATCATATAGCTGTTTCGGTAATGGCTCATCCCAATCTATGCATTGATCTCTTGTCATTTCCCTTAACAGCCTTCTTCCCTCTATAATGACGGGTGACGCAAAGCCAATTGGGTCATATATGCTGTTGATTTCTGACAGCACTCCTCGCTTAGTGAATGCCTTGCTGCTAACCTCCGTAATAGAGAAAGTAAAAGCATCTGACTTGACATCCCACAGTACCCCTAATGACCTTTGCATAAGAGGGGTGTCAGATCCGAGATCGAGGTTGCACATGTTACTTGCTACATCTTGAGGTGAGAAAGCTGCTATCACTTTTGCATCGTTTGAGACGATCTTGTGTAATCGTAAATTAGCTGTGGCTAACATGGCTTGTGTGCGCTTGAGCAGGTCGATCGCCTCATCTGAAGTAGCTAAAGACTTCAGCCCATCATCGACATAACAATTCTTCTCCACGAACTCTCTTGCATCTGCGCCAAACTTGCTCTCTCCTTCTTGTGCAGTCTTTCTCAGTCCTAGCGTAGCAACAGCTGGAGAAGGCTTGTTTCCGAAGATGTGAACTTTCATCCGATACGTTCTCAATACTTTGCTTGGGTCGTTGTCTTCGAACCACAGGAACCGAAGATAATCTCTGTGTTCTTCCACGACTTGAAATGAGTATAACATTTGCTCAATGTCTGCTACAAACGCCACAGGATCCTGCCTGAACCGTATCAATACACCAAGCAACCCATTTACCAGATCTGGTCCACTCATTAACACGTTGTTAAGTGATGTATCTTGGAATTGCGCACTGGAATCAAAAACCACCCGGATCTTCCCTGGCTTTTGTGGATGGTACACACCAAAGTGTGGTATATACCAGCACTCTTCATCATGATTGTCATCTTCGACGAGCTCAGCATGTTGCTTTGAGAATACTTTCTCCATGAACGCTAAGTAGTGAACTTTCATCTCTAGCTTCTTATCCAGTGTGCGAATAAGAGACTGCATACGATTCATCTCTTTTCCCATAAGTTTCACGAACTCCACATCTTCTCTGGACATTCCATACTTCACGTCATCTTCTTTCTGTTAGAATACATTACCACCGAGTACGTCACAGCTGCGTTGCAGGGTTATTTCCTTCGCACTGATCATTCTTTTACAAGTTGTAAACATGGCGGATGGCCTACCATTTCTCAAAACCTTTATATGGTTTCTGTTGGCGGTGACAACATTCTTTTGGTGGGCTCCCCCTAAGCAGACGTCGCCAATAACCATCAAGCCTAGATCAAGTCGTTGGCCCCATGGAGAGTGATTTGGTCCATTGCGTACTTCTCGGACTTTATGAGCTTGAGCAGCATCTCGGCCGAGCAGTATGGTAATATTTGCATTCTCATCCAAGGGTGGTATCTTGTCCGCAATATCCTTCAAGTGAGGAAAATTGCTGGCTGTCTCTGGAGTGGGAATTTTTGCCTTGTTCCCATGTATGTCATTACATTCAAGTAGCGATGGGGCTGCTATTCTTGTTTTACCATCCATGGACTCAATTATCAGCTTCTCCAGTTTTCGGCCTTGAACTTCAGCCGCTCCCGAACAGGTCTTCAAAGTATAAGACGTAAGTCTTGCATTGATGTTAAAAAGGTCGAATACCTCACTCTTGGCCAACGAGCGATTGCTTTGGTCGTTTAGTATAATGTAGGTTTTTATGAAAGTGTTAGGATGGTCTTCTAAATATATTTTGCTAAACAGATTTTAGCACACGATCGGCTCAGCCCAATTCCACGGTAGACATCCGTACATGTAGTACTTACTACTTTGTCTCTTTCCTTCGTCTTCTGTGACTCTGTCCCCTGCTCCCCGCCATTTTCCTTCTCACCTTTTTCCTTTTTTGATCCATTTTTACTTGCTCTCCGCCATTTGCTTTTTGCTCCGCTTTTACATGTTCTCCGCCATTCGCCTTCTGCGGACGGTCACCATGGAATGCAGTCGGGTGACGATCACTACCGCATTCTCCACACCTGACATTTATATCACAATTCCTAGCCATGTGTGATGTAGATGAGAGACATCGGAAACATACTTGGTTTTCCTTAAGGAATGACTTCTTGGCAGCATAAGTCTTGGCCAGAAAGTTTCTACAGTCTACCAACGGATGCTGACCATTGTGTAGCGGACACATCTCTTCAGATTTATTCACCTCAGTTATTCTCACATTTACAGTTGAACGTTGCGTGGTCTTAGGACGGTAACCTGTCTGTGTACGGTAGTTTCCCGGTGTATCAGTTTTGACCTCATCAACAATTCCTCTTGGGACATCAGGATCACGTTGGATGTGAGCCATCTCACTTAGAAACTCTGTGAACATGCTGAAATTCGGGAACGTTTTTATTTTCCTTTTATGTTTTGCGACCTTTTCTCTCCATTTATTAATTATGAAGTGTGGTAACTTCTCTACAATTGGTTTAATACCATGAGGAGTGTTTAACGTAATCAGATGGGGTAGCTCCTGCATTTGAGCAACTGCGTCTCCACACAAATCAGCCAGTTCTTGGAGTGCGGTCAAATCACCTTCTTTGAATCTTCTGTATTTGGTAAGTCTCAGGATGATTTCAGCTGATATTAAGGTTTGGTTCCCGAACCTGTCTTCTAGCTCAGTTCAGGCCGCGATTTTTTTTTTCGTACATAAGTTGGGGACCCCCTCATGAAACGTCACAAAATAAACATGAATAATTCATCAGTTAAATTTTCTTGTTCCGTGTGCACCCAAGCGTATAGCAACAAGAAGTGATTACACAAGTGCGGTACGATTCTAGGCCTATCTCCGCTGTTGTTGCGGCGTGCGATTTCATAGAAAAATAGCGGCGTTTTGTGTGGATTGTCGAAATAATCAGCCTTTAGTTTATGGTGTTTTTAATATAATTTTTTACTAAAGAATTACGTGTTAAAACTATAGTTTCTATTAATACTATTAGGCCTAATTATTAGTCTCTAAACCCATGTCTATTCTAGTAGTAGTACTGTAGTAGCTGTGTGGGTGTGTGTGTGTTAGGTATGACCAAAGATATTTACACTATCTTTGGTATGACACAATCCGAGTAATAAGTCAGCAAAATTAAACAATAAACATTACACAAAAATACATTTTCATTCTCGTGGGTCAAATCTTCCCATTTCATGTGTTAATATACGCGCATTTTTAAAGTTCCTTTGAGTACATGCATATTGTTTGATAATAAAATAGCAGAATTAAAAAAATACAGTACACAAATTATACACATTCTTTATTCTTGTGGGTCTAAGCTTTCTTTGGGCTATGTCCAATGAATTACTACTTAGTTTAATGTCTTGCCGTACTTGCCTAGCTGTCGATTAGCCTCGACTCGACGACACATTTTGTGTGAAGAAGAGTGCGCGAAGGCAATCACGTGAATTGACTTATAATCCTAGGCCTACTGTAGAAAGTATCGTATCGCAGTTGTGTAATCACTTCTTGTTGCTATACGCTTGGGTGCACACGGAACAACAAATTTAACTGATGAATTATTCATGTTTATTTTGTGACGTTTCATGAAGGGGTCCCCAACTTATGTACGAAAAAAAAAATCGCGTCCAGGCCTCATGATAGGCCTTGTCAACATCTTCAACATGCCTTAGTCTGAATCGATCAACAAAAACTTTTGCTTCGCCAGTAGTATATTTACACAGGAATGACAGCTTTTCAACAGTGTCCACACAGGCTGTTTTCACCATAGCTTTAAAGGATCTTTTCCACGGAAGAAACATTATTGGATCTCAAGAATAAATATCCGGTTCTTGCAAGGGTAATCGCTGACGTGCCAGTATTCGAATGTACTCCTGCATATGATTTGGTTCGTAAGATCTAGCTCCAGGATTAAGAGTAGACGTTGGTACCTCTACAGCATTGTTTAGATAATTTTCTACCCGCTGACTGGGTTCCATCTTTGGAAGTTCGTTAAGCACCTCTGCCATTCTTTGACTGGGTACTGCATCTTGGGGTGCGCCTTGCACCTCTTCCATCTGATTATTGCTTTCTAACTGTGAAAGTTCTTCCTCAATATCTTCAAAAGACATATGTTGCAATTCTGCTTGAAGGACATTGGCTCTAGCCTGTGATGCAGCCATTTCTTCTTCTTTCTCTACTTCGACTATGTCTAACATAGCTTTAGCTGCTTCCATTTCAGCCTTCAACGCCTCTAACTTCTTCTTCGCAAATGTAACACGAGCATTCGCTACAGCAGCATCAGCACGATCTTGTGCAGCAGATACTTCTAATGATGACACTGACTGCGATGATGCCTTCGATCTATGGCTTCTTGACCCTATTGACCTTGCATCATCTCTCCCACCATCACGTCTTCTACTAGAAGTCGACATTGCTTTTCACTGTGTTGACCTCACGAGCTTGAACCGTCAAACTCGCTATTCAGTAGGTAAACCCAATCCACGACAAAAAATACTGCAACACAATCACTTGTTGACTGACTCTTTAATACAGCAAATTCAGCCATAAACAGGGTGAACTAACTGAAATTAAGCATACTTAAATCCAGCTCCAAATAGTAATAATATACATAACATAAATATAAAACTATCTGCAAAACAGATCAAACGTAGCGCCCTCTTACGGAGGTGTACATGCCTAAAGAACATATTAAACAAAGTCATCAAAAAATCAACAGCGCCCTCATACGGACGTACTACTTCTATAGATACGGCATACAAAATAGAACACCGCCCTCTACACGGAGACTCGTGTTTATCGCCATGCTGTTCAAGGGATCGTATACGATTCAATCTACACAGGCCTACGACCACAATGTAGTATAGCATTAATAATCTAGGCCACTACTGTGGTTCATATCTATATATAAATTTACGTAAGGGCAAAATTCGGTAAATCGCGCCTTACTTTTACAATTTTTACTCGATGGTATGGAATTGAAATTGAAATATATATTTATACTGGGTAACCTCTTCAGTCAAAGACTGGTCTCCCAGAGGGCCCAGTTGGTGATCAGTGGCTGTGATGTACTAATACACCGGGGTAACCCCCTACTCGTCTCGAAAGATGTACTAGGTTCTTTAAAGTGCACACGAGCAAGTTGTGTACACTGGACCTACGTTTTATAGTCCTTATCCGAGAAGACTCGTTCTACCACCAGAACCATGGAGTGAGTGAGCCTCGAACCCCTGCCGATGTTATGGCTACGTGATTACGGTTCCACTGTCTTAACCGCTCGGCCACTCACCCATATATAAAGTTGGTTCGTACTTTCGGTACTGATTTTAACCACCTGATGTAACCCTGTTTACTAATTAAATTAAGTTAGATAATTAGTTATTGACGATTAAAACGAATTTAGGTTCAACGATTTGCCCCAAATAGGGGTGTTTTCCGATCGTGGTATACACTGTCTAATGGATGTCCATCTTGAAAAATACCCACCACAAAAATGCGAGGAGGCTTCGCATTTTCCTATCTCCTCCTACGATAATTGTTTTTAATAGCTGAAAACCGGTTGAACAGCTCGAGTACAGTATCATAATGTTGAAGACAGGCCGATTTTCTTAAAAAAATACTATTTTGATAGATTTAATAAACGTTTATGCAAATGTATTGATTTGAAATGAATGGAACATTCTCTGTTCCACAAGTGTCTATTCCCTCAGGCGTCGTAAAGGCAAGTACTGTATACTCATAACAGAAATTCGATCCATTTTTTTTTCAATCTGTGCTGCAGAGGTTGGATATAGATTTTTTTTAACGGATAATGAACTAGCGTTTTCAGTCGCCGTATATTATGTACAAATCTTTATTATTGCAGTTAAACCAGCCACGAGTGACATCATCACCCTTCCCTCACTGGCATGAGTAGCGTTGTAAAGCCAGTAGAGGATAGGCCTACGGTGCATCACATGCCCTAAACGCAGAACAACTTTGGTGGGTAGGGTTAGGAACCAACTTAAGTATGAATTGGCTCTAAGAAACAATTGAAAACCATTAGGCCTACTAATTAAGTTGAGTTAGATAATTTAATATTTATTGACGATTAAATCGAATTTATGATTTGCCACGAACAGGGGTGGTTTTCACAAATTGTTTTACATTATATAAACATATTATACACGTCGTAGTGATGTATCGTTACATGTACTGTACTATTTCAATCGACTAGGACGGTGATAGTTTCAATAAAGTATTACATCGCAATGTTTTACTGTGTTTAGTGGTATATTATTTGTAAAACATGAAAACAATTAATATTTCGTTACTACATGGATAAAGAATATATTTAAAAATTGTTCCTCTTTGCACCCATCCTCTTTCCCATCCCTCAACCCTAATGTTACATACAAAACACAAATTAAGTTTGTTTAAATTTGACTTAAACAATTGGTCTCATTTTGTGACAAGTTTCTCTTTCGGAAGTAATTCCCAGGGTGCTAATTTTAGTTCAGTACATAAATCACAGTGTCTATTTATTCGTTCCCGTAAACGACATGTATTATTGTCCTGCGGTACGTACATTTGAAATCGCCAGTTTTTTAACGCTGAAATTATTATGTATTCGAGAACCATCTGTGGGCAAGACCCAGATGGTACGCGAGCGAAGCGAGCGTACCATCTAGTAATTATAATTATTGTAATATAATACTCTAACAACTTACAAGCAATGTGCGGCCTAATAGTTTAGTAAATTACACACTATCTCGGCACAATAAGACATTTAGAAGCCGAACTCTAGAACACATGTAGTCAATGCGAAACTTATAACATGGATTCTATTTACATACGCCCTCTCTCGGAAAGGAACGATGCAGCTAAAATAGGAGCAACACACATTATTGAAAATATGCCGACTTTTCGAGGTCTCTAGCAAACCTTAGACATAGGTGTTTTCTTCTAGTAGCGAGGGTTTCTAAATTACATACACTGAGAGCATTTTCATATACTGTATATAGTTTTTATTTTATAATATTATATAATTTATACCCTCTTTTGTATTGCTTCTAATTGATCAATCTGTTTGCGTTGCTACCTTAAAGGGGGGAATGAACATTCAATACGTTTAATGCGATTTATAGTTCATTGTATCTGTCAGTTATAAACCATTCTGAAACAACTTTATTATATATAATAAATATATAATAAATAAATACAGTAAAGATATGATAAAATTGGTAAAATACAGACAGTACGACACTTTATTGATACAGTTTGGTAGCGTTGACAGAGATTTACTATTATTTAAAATCATTAACGTTATTAATCGTACTAGTTAAAACAAAATTGGTAAAATACAGACAGTACGACACCTATAGGATAAAATACAAATGCATCAAATATAACAAAAAGGCAAATGTCATATAACACGATACATACACATAGCTTGCATTCAAAAGCCTCATAGCAAATGGGAGAAACGAATTACGTAACATTTTTGTTTCATTGTAGGATGAAGGTGGGATGAATAATAGATTATTAATATAACAAAATATTTATTGAATTCACCGTAGAGTGTATTGTTGGAATTTGCAATTATGTTTTGAAGGCGGTTTGGTAAATACATACATATCTACTAATTCAGTATTCATGAAAGTTTACTTGAATCTAAACGAAATGTCTAGGCGTAGGAATATGTTTATTAATTTAATAAATTATATTATTTATAGTTATTAACCATCACCATATAATTTACGATATTTGAAAATCATGTACAGCTGTCGAATTTTAGATTATACAAGACGCTAAAATCAATACTTTCAAAATGATGTTCATTGCTAAATCCTCTGAATGTCTTAATTGAAATCAGTTAGTCATTATTTTCTTAATACCAGGTATTTCTATATAATTTACATTCACTCTTAATGAAAAATGAATGTAGAAAAGGATAAATATGAAATATAATAATGCTAACTTTCTTCTTTCCAGGATGGAAACACACCGCTACATGAACACGTTCATTTTGGCCGTGGTAATATAGAGATAGTGAACAGTCTCATAGCCCATGGAGCATCAATCACAGCAACAAACAATGTAAATTACTCTTTTACAATGAATTAAAAAGGATTAATGTAATTATTTGTATTAGTTAACACTACAAGTTAATTTACATTATCTCCCGTTATAAACAAACCCTAGATTCGTTTAATGTGTATCTCATTGGAAAAATGTATAGTTATGCCTATTATCAAAGCAAAAATACAATTTAAAATATATTAAACATCGTGTAGCTGTAGCGTTTTAGATTGAACAAGACGCTAAATCAATACTTCTAAAATGTTTTCAATGCTAACCCGTTTGTATTATAATAATTAAAATCAGCAAGTTGTATTATTTTCTTAAAATGTGTTCATTGCTAACCCGTCTGTATTATAATTGATAGGCATATCTAAAAAATATGCCTTACTACGTGTTGGCTCCTTTAAGGGGAATGAACATTCAATACATTTAATGTGATTTATAGTTAATTTTATCTGTCTGTTATAAAACCATTCTGAAGCAACTTTGTCAACATTAGTGTGGAATGAGCGAATATATTTTAGTTCTGAAGCAACAACCATACGCTATTCGTCATCGGTTTCGGCCAACCGCCTTTGTTTGTTAAGAACTACCTGGTGAAAAAGTGTAGAACTACTCACCCATCCGGTATCTGAACTCAATTGCTTAATGTTAGCACGCACGGCTCCACTGACTATATCACTCGGATTAGAAGATGTTTTCTATGGAAGTTGCATAGTTGATTTGTTGTACCCGGTTAGCTACATACACTTGATACCTTGTTTTTTTTAGCTGGGGTAACTTTGGGGTTAGCTAATAGTAGATACTACTTCACTAGCATCTGAGATATAATGAATTTCCTTGTGGTTTGTAGCATCGACTGACTTGTAGTTTTTCAAGCAGATGAACAATTTATTCATACCACTTGGATTATATTTTGATTTTAAAATAAAAATATCTTTTAGGAATAGAAAATTCTGCTCTAAGTAATGTAATGAGAGGAGAATGTCGAGGATTTCCTATCCAAAATCTAAGTATCATTAATTGAATTCGTTAGTGGCTGAGAGTAAGCCAAATAGATTATGAAAAATTCATTAAACAATTTTATGATTTTCAACATAGAAAAACGCAACAAAATGAGCGATTTGGGTCAATGATGTAAAACTTAGTATGTATAAATGGATTTGGCAACATGGCATGCTCAACAGGTCAACAATATTTTTTATTTCAAAATTTAAACAAAGGCGAGGCTCATTGAACGACATAATTCTATGAGATAATAGGTTACACTCTCTATAAGCTCCAATATTTCACACGCATTCAATGTAAATTATGTTGGAATTATGGAAGAATACTTAATTAAAATTAAAAACATAGACACAGTGTGACTTAACTAAGACTAGGAATATTATAACTAGAAAAAGGAAGATGGAATCGTATTAGGCTTAATAGAAATGATAGACTATGCAAATTATGCTCTCTACAATCAATTGAAGATGAATTCCTTTTAGTTTATTCAGATAGTAGAACTAAGTATATGTTTTCGATCCTCTTACACAAATAATCCATCTAAATTAAAATATATTGTCCTTATGTCTACTACAAATACTGATCTCATTAGTAAGCTCAGAAAATATTTAAACGCACTCTATACATTGTATGTTTGCCGTCTGCCAAAGTTTATTGAAACTACCTCCTCTATAATTATTTAACGGCAAGGTTGAGGGAAAGAGACGAGATACATTGTTGTTAAATCTCACAGTTGATAAATAGTAGTTTGTTATTATTGTTGTTTGATTCAATTTTAACGCATTTATTGTGATTTTGAGATCATCAAGCTCTGAGAAATGTAAAACAAATTGTCCTGCTTGTCACATATTAAATAAATATAGTAAAGATATGATAAAATTGGTAAAATACAGACATTACGAAACTTTATTGATACAGTTTGGTAGCGTTGACAGAGATTTACTATAATTTAAATCATTAACGTTATTATTCGTAGTAGAAAAAAAAAATGGTAAACTACAGACAGTACGTCACCTATAGGATAAAATACAAATGCAACAAATATAACAAAAAGGCAAATGTCATATAACACGATACATACACATAGCTTGCATTCAAAATTACGTAATATTTTTTTTTATTGTAGGATGAAGGTGGGATGGATAGTAGATTAATAATATAACAAAATATTTATTGAATTCACCGTAGTGTGTATTGTTGGAATTTGCAATTATGTTTTGAAGGCGGTTTGATAAAATACATACATATCTACTAATTCAGTATTCATGAAAGTTTACTTGAATCTAAACGAAATGTCTAGGCGTAGGAATATGTTTATTCATTTAATAAATTATATTATTTATAGTTATTAACCATCACCATATAATTTACGATATTTAAACATCATGTACAGCTGTCGAATTTTAGATTAAACAAGACGCTAAAATCAATACATTCAAAATGATGTTCATTGTTAAATCCTCTGCATGTCTTAATTGAAATCAGTTAGTCATTATTTTTTTAATACCAGGTATTTCCATATAATTTACATTCACTCTTAATGAATTAGAAAATGAATGTAGAAAAGGATAAAAATGAAATATAATAATACTAACTTTCTTCTTTCCAGAATGGAAACACACCGCTACATGCACACGTTGAGTTGGGCCGTGGTAATATAGAGATAGTGAACAGTCTTATAGCTCACGGAGCACTAATCAAAGCAGCAAACAATGTAAATTACTCTTATACAATGATTTAAAAATCCTTAACGTAATTATTCGTATTAGTTAACACTACAAGTGAATTTACATTATCTCCCGTTATAAGCAAACTCTAGATTCGTTTATTGTGTTTTTCATTGGAAAAATGTTTAGTTATTATCAAAGCAAAAATACAATTTAAAATATATTGAAAATCGTGTAGCTGTAGGGTTTAGAAAATTAGAAAATGAATGTAGAAAAGGATAAAAATGAAATATAATAATACTAACTTTCTTCTTTCCAGAATGGAAACACACCGCTACATGCACACGTTGAGTTGGGCCGTGGTAATATAGAGATAGTGAACAGTCTTATAGCTCACGGAGCACTAATCAAAGCAGCAAACAATGTAAATTACTCTTATACAATGATTTAAAAATCCTTAACGTAATTATTCGTATTAGTTAACACTACAAGTGAATTTACATTATCTCCCGTTATAAGCAAACTCTAGATTCGTTTATTGTGTTTTTCATTGGAAAAATGTTTAGTTATTATCAAAGCAAAAATACAATTTAAAATATATCGAAAATCGTGTAGCTGTAGAGTTTTAGATCGAAAAAGACGCTAAATCAATACTTTTTAAACAAGTTTTATTATTTTCTTAATACTAGATTTTTCTATATAATTTACATTCACTCTTAATGAATTACAAAATGAAATATAGAAAAGGATAAATATGTAATATAATAATACCTGTATTCTTAAAAAAATGCGTCAAGTTTAATCTAACTTTCTTCTTTTCAGAAGGGAAACACACCGCTACATGTACACTTTAGGTTTGCCGATGGTAATGTAGAGATAGTGAACAGTCTCATAGCCCACGGAGCATCAATCACAGCAACAAACAATGTAAATTACTCTTTTACAATGATTTAAAAATCGTAACGTAATTATTCGTATTAGTTAACATTACAAGTGAATTTAAATTGTCCCCCGTTATAAGCAAACTCTAGATTCGTTTATTGTGATTTTCTTTAGTAGAAACAATGTATAGTTATTATCAAAGCAAAAATACAATTTAAAATATATTGAAAATCGTGTAGCTGTAGCGTTTTAGATCGAAAAAGACGCTAAATCAATACTTTTAAAATGTGTTCATTGCTAACCCCTCTGTATTATAATAATTAAAATCAGCAAGTTGTATTATTTTCTTAAAATAGGTCTTTCTATATAATTTACAGTCACTCTCAATAAACTACAAAATGAAATATAGAAAAGGATAAATATGTAATATAATACTACCTGTATTCTTTTAAAAAAATGCGTAAAGTTTAATCTAACTTTCTTCTTTCCAGGGTACAAGTTGTATTATTATTTTCTTAACATGTGTTCAATGCTAACCCATCTGTATTATAATAATTAAACTCAGCAAATTGTATTATTTTCTTCTTATTTTCTTAATAACTTATTATAATTTACAGTCACTATTAAATAATTACAAAATGAATGTAGAAAAGGATAAATATGTAATATAATACTACCTGAAAAAAAAAATACTACCTGTATTCTTAAAAAAATGCGTCAAGTTTAATCTAATTTCTTCTTTCCAGGATGGAGACACACCGCTACATAAACACGTTTGGTATGGCGAGGGTAATGTAGAGATAGTGAACAGTCTCATAGCTCACGGAGCATCAATCACAGCAACAAACAATGTAAATTGCTCTTACAATGATTAAAAAAATTAATAATTAATGTTATTATTTCGAATGAGCTCCCGTATAAAACAAACCTTGTGTTTGTTTACTTTATTTTCATTGTGTAAAAAGTTATTTATTTATCAAAGACGGTAATACCAGTACTTTCAAAAGTATGTTCATTGCTAACACCTCTCCACGTCCCAATTGAAATCCACTAGTTGTATTATCTACAGTACTGTTATAATGTGGTATATCGTAGACAATTAACAAAATACTCCATTTACTTAACAATTTCTTGACCATAGACCTTGCGGACTATGATGCCGAACCAATAATGGCGCTTATGTGTATGATTTCATAAAAAGTAATAAAACGATGGGACCCCGTTTACATTACTGAAGTCAATTTTTTACCCCAATTCAGATTTATCATCTAACTTTCAATCTATAATCGATAGACATATATGCTTCACATCCGTTGGACGCATTCCCGACTGTACACGTGCCAGACGCATTTCCAGTTGCCACCAGAGTTTAAATAATTGTACTTGTATAATCGCAAGTCATGGCGATTTGGCAGGGATGATCATCGAAGTTACCTACTGAAAGACGAGTAGCCCACGAAAAGCAAAATATATAATAATTGGATGTAGTAGTTAATTGCTTGTTATAATTGTAGGAGTAGAACGAATACAATATTAAATTTGTTTAAACCTTAGTTCTAGTATCTAAAGTGTAAAATGTATATTATTATACATACAACTTTCTGCTTTCCAGGAGGGAAACACACCGCTACATGAACACGTTGGGACTGGCACGAGTGGTAAAATAGAAATAGTGAACAGTCTCATAGCCCACGGAGCATCACTTAAAGCAAGAAACAAGGTACCGTCAATTAATGCAGCAACATTGCATTTGCATTTTTAAATTGTGCTTATTAAGCAAACCATTACCCTTATATCCAAGGTATACTCTTATTTTGATTAGGAGTATCTATCAACTTAAAATATTACAAATCTTGTGTTAACTAATACACAGTAATCATTATCTTGATGGAGCCAAACAATATCAGAAAGGGCGCCAATTGTTTAAAGACATTATGTTAGCAACTAAATATTAATGCTACTAAATTTTTTTAATTTTATGTATCTCTTCCAAAGCCACCGAACGGTACGTGCTCACATTTGGCACACTGATGTTTATTGATGGGCCGCACACGATAGGCTATGTCACTTTCCTGAATTTTAAGGATAAACACTAAAAAAGGCAAACAATAGCAGTAATTTGACGTCTCAAAAAAAAATACACCCAAAAAGTAATAGTTTGTGTCCGAGCGCATCGTCAAATTTCGACTATTTTTTGTGTTGATTTATTCCAATACTTTATTAAAATATTTTAATCTCCTGCACTTTCTATTCCGTTCGATTTTTGTTCACTTTTTATTTCAATGTATCAAAATAATACTTAATACACCACGAAAAACACCCAAAATAATATAGTTTGCCATTTTATACTTTCGTTATGTTATTGCGCGCATCATCGTATTCACACAGCACAATTTTTTCCATTTTCGTAAAGTCCCATATCCAGTATTGCTTTTATTTTGTAGCTCATAGTTACTTAAAAGTGAAGGAATACTTGGTGTATAACAAAATCCATGGCGTTTTATGAGGGAAGAGTGCGCTTATATGATACTTACTCATCCCATGCGAATTATTATATAATCATATATTAAAGCCGACAAAGACAATGCGGAGCACGGGTTGCTGCTAGTGGTGGTAAATTCTCATAGATGCGATAATTAACATGTACATTTAATCAGTATCGACTATTCTTTTATAATATTTTTTTCAATAGCATTTTTAATAATAATAATAATAACTGGTACTTCAATTAGCGCATTATGCTGAAAGCCTTAATGCGCTTTACATAGACAGAACAATTTAGACAATTAAAAATTCAAAATATAGGTTTTGAGAGATTTTTAAAGACTAAGTGTATTCAATCACAATAAACATTAAATGGTAGAGCAGTTAGTATTGTTGTTTGTTAGTGCAAAGGTACTCAGATTGTGTCATATTAATGTGTGCACTTAATATGCACACATTAAGCTTCGCTCGCATCTAGGTCATCCACAGAGTCTTCTTGAATACATAGTAATTTCAGCGTTAAAAAACTGGCGATTTCAAATGTACGTACCACAGGACAATAAATGTCATTTACAATGACGAATAAATAAAAACGGTGATTTATGTACTCAACTAAAATTAGCACCCTCTGAACCAATTGTTTGAGTCAAATTTAAACAAACTTAATTTGTGTTTTGTATGTAACATTAGGGTTGAGGGATGGAAAAGAGGATGGGTGCAATATATATATATATTTTTGTAATGACACTATTAATTAATACAAACGTTGAGAAGCAACTGTCAGTAATAAAGATTATTTGTATATGTGTTTATATAATGTAAAACAATTTGTGAAAAACACCTCTATTCGTGGCAAATCGTAAATTCGCTTTAATCGTCAATAAATAATTATCTAACTCAATTTAATTAGTAAACAGAGTTACATAAGGTGGTTAAAATCAGTACCAAAAGTACGAACCAACTATATATACCATCAAATAAAAATTCTAGAAGTAAGGGGTGATTTACCGATTTTTTTCCTTACGTAAATTTATATATAGATTAGTAAAGTAACAGTGGATAATACTTTAATACAATTTTTTGTATAGCGAGGACAAACACCAGCATCTGCTTTGAAGGATAGTCATATCTCCAAAGAAAAGAAAAATACGATATTGGAGTTACTTGACAGTAAGTTTGTATTAATACACTTTTCTTGAGTTTTGCATCATGAATATTAAACTGTGTATTACTAATGACACATATTTAACATTGTACTGAACATTTGAACTGTATGAATGTGACGAAGATGAGCTCTCATGACATTTTTAAAACTCTGGCTTTGAATTGATTCTTAAGTGAAAAATATTTGTATTTGTACACTTCCTTTTGTATATTTTGCATTTATTTTAATTGCAATTTAGTTCCAGTTGAAATATTAGCTAGAGGTGAGAGCGCCATTAGATCATTTCAAAATGAACTTGAAAATGGTGAAATTGCAGTTGTAAATTCAAGATGTATGTTTCTCGGAAAAGAAGGTGCTGGAAAAACAAGCTGTGTAAAGGCCATGCTTGGACAAAGGTAACAAAAGAAAAAAGTTATTTTATGAGATGCACTAATAAAAAATACATGATCTTCCTCAATAAACAGCAATTATGATACAAGTTGAATGGTGTTTTTACCATTACAATATATGAAGTGCTCATTTATTTAAAATCGTGTATTCATGTTCTCTATAATAGTCATGGCATAACATTCCTTATCAAAAAATATATTAAAATCAATCTTTTGTTCTTTGAACCATTTAAAAAACTTTATCTTTTTTCATAAGTATCTCTAATGCAATTGACAACATTTAACGAGTTGTTTGGATTTCTTGTTTATAATAAGTTTGGTCCTGAGTATTTTAATATGTAAATTATTCAATAAAATACAAAAATTGGTATTAGTGAGGTTCTTATTTTAAATAGTTGATACCTGAAGTTTCGTCTTTGAGTAACGGGTTTTCATTCTTTTTCGAATAATAATAATGATGATGATTATAATGGCAATTATGATGATAATGACGATGATGGTGACATAGACGGTGATGGTGACGACGATGTTTATGCAAATTCTGTTGCTGAAAGTTTCAGTTTGTTTTAAATATCCCCAAGAAGTGTGAAGCATATGCTTATTTACTTGTGATCTTCACTTCGTTTTTATTTTAAATATATTAATATTTTAAGATGAACTATTGGATACATTCTCCTTTCATTAAATCCGACCTTTTAGAGTTCATTATTCATTATTATAGATTTAAATCCAACGAACCATCTACTGATGGTATTGCTATCACAACGACATTGTTTCAAGCAATTGGAAAAGAGTGTGACAGGTGGAAGAAGGAAGATATCGACGGTAAGTTTGAAAAGAAGAATTCAACCATACCAAATAACCCATTAACTGTTCGTTCAAAGTGAGCTGTCCCCACAAAAGAGAGAAACTCTCTCTTTCTTCTTCCTTCAACAAACGCATAATTGCCTGCTTTGGCCAATTTGTGTATAGAGATTAATTAGTATCATAATAAAGGTAAAAACGTACCGGTAAGGTACACTGGAAATAATATTTTTATCAAATACTTAAAAATGCATTTGGGTCTATAATTACATAAATTACCTACATATTTATTGTATTTTACAGGTGATGATGATGATATGATGATGTATCTCATTTCTGTAATTTTAGTATTTTTATTTATCTCTATGATGTTTATCGTACAATCTTATTTCACCTTTTTTTTTAACAGTTATGGAGCTCAACAAGAAAATACGAGAAGATGCACTTGCAGAAAAACTTGCAACACAGTTAATAAAGGAAGAAATGGATGATGGTGAAGGAAGTTCAGATATGTCAACATCTAAATCTGATTCCCAACTGGAATCATCAGCAATCTCTTCTGTGGATCCAGTAAAAATAGGTATGATGAATATCTACTACAATTTCTATTACAAGGGTATTTTTAATATTCTAAACAAACTGTCTATGTGATCATAATCAAGTTAAGATGCACTCATACAGTATAGAAACATACATAAAAGTGAAATGTTATACAGTCTATTATATTGTATCAAAAATATATTATAATGAATTGCAGGAACATCCCCGAAAACGCCTGAACACATCACAGCAAATATGAAAAAACAAACGTCAACTGAAACCAAATTCCATTTACAAGGTGCAGTTTCAACATATCCAATATCTGATTTCGAATGTTCTATATCTTCTGACTCTGTGTCTTCAGTGGAAGGTTTGATTAATTTTTAAATATTTTTGACGATCATTTTGCATAAGTAAAGTGTGGTCGTTTTGTATATAATCACTTTACTAATAGTAATAGGCCTAACAAGTCCTCGCACGAATTAATAAACAACAAATTAATTGCATGACAAGATCTAAAATAGTAATTTCTTTTCTTAAAAAAAGTAAATAAACCAACTTAATGTAAATAATAAATTAATGTAGTGTATTATACATGCTGATACTGAAAGAAACACAAAATTATCACACTATAACTTCATAGGAGTGTTGTTTATATTATTGTTTTACTATTATTAATATAAAGTAGTACTTGTTAAACTGGGGAGTTTATACAGGCATATAAGTGATATTTCACTGCTCTAGTATATAATAATATAACCATTTTATTCGTTATGAGTGCAACACGACACAAATAATCATTTTTAGTTATACATTTTCGCCGACAGAAAACTCCAGATTCAAGCAAACCCAGAGAATATTTGAAGAGGCTGTAGTGGAAGAAATTACATCAAAGATGAAAGAAAGAACATCTTTCAACGAACTTCCTTTATGTGAGGCTTCTACATCTGATTCCAGAGAGTCTGATTACACGTCATTGGCAGTGGAATCAGCAAGAAAGGGTTGGACTCATTATTTGGTTTTCTTTATATTTGATAAAATAATATGTATGGCATTGTACCATTAGTATGAAACATTCTGGAAAATTATGTTCTCAAAAAGTTTGTCCAACCAGGGAAGAGTGAGATTTCTTTTCTTGTTGCAAACAAATAAATGTGTTCATTCACTGCTCGTTCAATTCTTTAATCATCCTGACTGATGTATTTATTTATTGTATACACTTTTTTATCCAAATTAACATTCATTATGTCTACTCACAACATATCAGACCAGTCCATCTATCCATATCCATATCTAATGTACACACACCCCATTGATTTGTAGTCATTATTTGAATTTAGAGAGTCAACTAAAAGAAAATCTGACAATTCCCGACTCCATTCAAAGAAAAGTTGTTGCTAAAATAAAAAAGCGAAGACAGAAAGATAGTTGGGCGATGAAACTGATTAGGAAATTTGTAAAAAGAAGTGATGATTCAGAAAGTATTCCAAGTGACGTAACTACTATATGGGACTACGCAGGTCAACTGGACTACTACATAACGCATAGGGTATGTTCCTATTTTGTTATTTGCTATTACTTAAAAATGTCTTAAAAATTAAAAAGTAAATTTATTGGTGCATGTTTAAAAAAAGGGCATTGATTTGCTTGTTTACGTATCTATTCTATTATACAGACCTTTAAATTATATTTTACAATTTTATTTGATTTATGTATTTTTTCTTTTGTTCATAGTTTTTGTTTTATATGTTAAATGATTATTAAAAAAAAAGAGATTTGCTCATAGTGACAGTACGACATTGTGTTGTGGTATAACATGTTCACCAAAGTATGATTGCATGTATCAATTAACACATCCCTAATAAATGTCGTGGAGTATAAAAAAAAGTTATTATTATCAATTGTATTTTGTTTAGTTTTTCCTCACAAATAGAGTATCCTACTGTGTAGCATTTAATGCGTGTGATAACTTGGATGAACCAGCTAATCCGCGAGATTCAACCACAGTAAGTTGACTACCTACTTATTTCGCTCGAATACACTTTATTAAATATGCATATCTTTGTTATTGAGAATATTTTAGCTTACTTTGTAAGATTGCATTTTATTTGTGATATTAGAGTACACTAGGAATGACCAATTTGGAAATGAATATGTTCTGGATAAGGTCCATTTATGAACATACTGTGAAACGACATGGTCCAGGAAGTCCCATTGACGTTGTTGGCAAGATTATCCAGTCACCTCCTATCTGTTTGGTTGCTACACATATGGACAAATTGAAAAAGTCAAAATCAAAAATTTGGATGGAGGTAATATTGGTTCTGCATTTATATTAAATAATCGGTAATTAATAGTATACGGTCTAGATGTATTCAAATCAGAATGTGGATGAACATTTTGTAATAAAAGATAAATTTGTGTTGTTTTGTTTACGCTTGTAATGAAAACAATATTTTTATTAAAGGAAGTGGAGGATAAGTTTCAGTTAATGTTTAGAACAATGGAAGGAATGCCATATGCCGATCATGTAGATCGTGAGATGTACATGGTCGATAACACTGTAAAATCACATGAAGGTATAAAACAACTAAGGAGAAACGTTGGTCGTTACATGAAGGACATGGTGAGAACCGTTCCATTCAAGTGGCTTGATTTGCAAGAAAGGTTGCAAGGAATGGGAAAAACCAGACTATGCATTACCTTCATTGAGGTATGTTTTTTATTTTTTAAAGATAATAATCATGTATTGACTTTTGTTGGTTATAAAATATACTGTAGGTCTTGGGACAATGTATATCATTCTGGCTTGCCCATTTTAGCAGAATTTTATAATTCTGCAAAAATGGTAGAACGTTATTAAAAATTACGATGACGACGACGACAACGGTAATAACACTGATAATGATGATCCTGGATTTATAAAGAGCCAAAATGATAATGATGATCCTAGATTTATAAAGAGCCAATTGTTTTGAACGCTCTAAACGCGGTACATATTATTACTTCGGTCATGTTTTACACCTATTCAAACATACTCCCATAATGCAGCTAATAAAATAAGTTGACATCAGACAGAATAGAGTAAGTTTAAAGACACTGATAAAATTTTAGGTTTCTTTATATATTTTACATCAATTCAAATATTTTTAATTTGGTCAAAACGTCTCTTTTTTACAACAATTTGAGAGTTTACCCAATATATTATTCTAATTTCTAAAAACCATCGTCTACATTCAATCATAGAGATATTATAATAAACTATAGTAAGATCTATAATAATCATCTATGATTTAATAGAGTGTACGCAAATTCTTTAAATAATCTCAATTTGTTATTAGGCTTCTGTGATTTGCACTGAATGTGGAATTTCAACAGATGGGCTATTACATGCATTAACGTACCTAAATGACATTGGAGCAATCATGTATTCAAATACTAACAAGAAATTAGAAAACACAGTGATAACAAATATTCACATAATGATTCAGATGTTGACAAAGGTGATCACAGTAGTTAAACCGACTATTAAAAAGGTAGGCAGGAATTGCATTGTTGTTCTTGACTTAATTTCATTGATTCGTCAAACATAATTATTACCGTGTGTTTAGTGATACAGTTAAGACGATTTTTACACAGAAGCAACTGATGCAGTTATGGAATAAGCTAAGTGAGAAAGGGATTCTCGAGGAGAAGTTACTACGTTATCTATGGCAACAGGAAGAAGGCCACATTGAAGTGTTTATAGAAGTAATGAAGGAGTTTCGGTTACTTTTTGAAATGGCGGTAAGTACACACTCCTAAACTAAGGTTTATTAACAATTATTATGTATGCATGTATGGTCTAAATTATAAATGCAATCTAAACAAAGTTAACAATACATGTTTAAAATAATGATTATCAAACAAATTAATAATAAAACAAATGTGATAATGGTATAGATAAATTTATAATTCGGCTTTTGATTCACAATTATTAATTAACAGTTTAATTCTAACACAAATTAAACCAAGTTATAATTGTATATGGAAATACAAATTAGCGACAGAAAAAAACAAAGCTAAACATTAACTGACTGTTTTTTCATTTTTTAATATAACAGTTTAGAGTTAAATGAAAAATCTTTTAAGAAAGAACCGCATGTTTTTTTGTAGATGAATCTGTGATGTTTTTAGGAAGTTGTTCCGTATTTTACGTTCACTAGACTGATATCATTTTATGTTTAAATTAGTTTTTTTCTATTTTTAGGAATAAAAATAATAGTATCATTATGAACATCATTATTGTATGAAAATAAACATAAATGTGATGTAAGAAGAAAAAACTGTAGATAGTAAAACTAGTACATTATTTTAATATTTTAAGAATAATAAAAAAATAAGTTTGTCTTTTAAATTATGTAACTATGTTCATAACAGGGGGTTGAAGATAGTAACCGAGTGTTCTTGGTTCCGTGTCGGATGAAAGTGGACAACGAGCGTCTGGAAGTCACCAAAGATGATAATGTGCAAATGGTATCAATTTACCTTACTCCGACCGACTTTCTCCCTGATGCTGTGTACCACACTTTAGTTGTTGCATTTCTTGAATTGACGACGAAAGCCGACAGTGATGATCCACTAGTATATCGGAATCGTAGTGACTTCAACTTTAAAGAACATAGAGTCAGTCTAGGTGTCGTCAAAATTAACAATACACAAGAAAAGCCATATGCATTGAAGGTATATACATTCAGTATATCTATTGACATGCTCTTTTACTTTCATTTACATTTTCAATTAAGATATATGCAAAAGGAAATATCATAAAATCTGGATTACTTTAATAATCACCTACCTCATCGAATATGTCCGTTTATATTAGCCCTACTTAAAGTTGTAAACTTAATGATGTATTTTGTATTCAATTTAACAAAAGGTGATTCTGAAATTAGTAATGGTCCCATGTATACATGTTTCTCTTCGTTTTTTTAACAGCTTGAAATATATCGCCTAAGAATCTGGAGTCCTACTACAGCTATTGATGACACTAACATAGAGTTGAAAGTTAAACCAGAACTACAACCAAGTGTCTGCATGGAGGTAATGAACACGAAATTAACAAATTAACATACTATGACATGTAATAATAAATTATATCTTGAGATAAAATGTCCGTCTCATTTTAGGTACTAAGCTACTTGAAGAAACAACTACAAACTGTCTGTACTATATACGAGGGTATCGGTTACAAACTTCGTGTATTATGCACTGTTTGTGATCCAAATAAACATCACTTACACAATCTCAAAAGGTGTTTAAACGAGAATTCGGTTGAATGTGGAAAGAATGACGCTATGGATACTGCTCATATCAAGCGTCTGTTTTTGCCCGGTACGTTTGTCTGAACATTTATTTACTTTTATTTTATGTTCTCTAAAGTAACTGAATGGTATTGTTTACACTTATTTATTGAATTTATTTATAAGAATTCTACACGATTGGAAAGGAATTCAAAACAATAACTTTTCCAATTTTTATGTTGCTTTTTTACAAAATGAATTGTTTTTTACAGCTGAACAAAATGCCACTGAAGGAGAAAGAGAAAAGACATTTGAAACACGTATGTCTTCAACATCAGAAAAAACAAGTAAGTAGGTTGATTTTACAGTTTCACACTTTTACTATTGGAATGATATCTGTATAAATAATGAAAACATTATTCAACTTTTACGTGCAATCTATTCATGAAACCTAATAATTACTTACTATGATCATTATTATACACATATTGTACTATCTGACATACTGTACCAACCACTATTATTAAATACAAGTATTAGAAATATTGAACTATACGTTATCATCTGACCATACATAAGTCTTTTAAAAATGAATGAGTGTTTTTAAAACATAACTTGTTTTCGAAAGTTATGAAGAACAATGTTATTGTATGTTTTCTTCTTTCTTCCAAGATTTGAGTAAAGTCTTGATAAATTAACCATCTGTTAAAATGCATTACATATACCAGCCCTAGAAATACCATTACTGTACCCTACAATTTAACAAGGCCAACAGCCATTAAGTCGCGTGCTACAATGCATAGTGATACCGGACCGACATACAGACCGATAGACCGACAGACCGACCGACATAGTGAACTATACTGACCGAAATTACTGAACATGTTTAAAAATGTTGAAATGTTTAAAAACATTTATATTTTTTTAATTTACACGTGCGTAGCCTGTCACTTTCGACGTGCTCGCATAACGTAATTTCGAGTTAAAAAGTAAGTCAAGAAAACAGAAATCGGGCAAAAAGAGTGCGCAATAACATTTAACGCGCAGTACGCGCGCAAAAATATCGCACTCATGGCAATTTTGTAAACGCTTAAAATTGCCTGAAATGTACTCTTATTTCATCGAAAATAAATTTGGAAAATTTTAAGCGCGCGTACGCATGCGTTACATGCGCTACGCACGTAATTGTATTGCCATATGATGATTTATGCCCTGAAATTTATGAGTACCAAATTTTATTTAATTGTGATTCATGGTTGTGAAGATATGATTACAAACGTGATTTCGTTAAATCGTGCGTAGACCGCGTAATTTTTTATTGCGCACCGTGAAAACATAACCACATTGATTCCTGGCCATAAGGAATATACTGTGAAAAATTGACCTAGCTAGATTAAACTGATATCAAGATAAGGTCAGAAAGCGATAAAACGCATAGTGATACCGAACCGACAGACAGACAGACAGACCGACAGACAGACCGACCGACCGACATAGTGAACTATAGAGTCGCTTCCACGCGACTAAAAACTAGATTATCAATAGTGATGCCAACACAACTTTTGAAACTGTTAGAAGTAGGAAAACCCAAACAAATAAGAGCAGTAAAACAGTCTATCAATCATTATCGTAATTATCTTTTTCATTTTCAGAAAGAAGTTGTGTAGAGCCAGCAACACTGCACTATAGAGGTAGCTTTATATTTGTAATAATGGTATTGCCACAAGGCCATTTTCCAGGGCTGCAAATTAAGGGGTATTTGGTCGCATTTGCGACCTAATTTTTCTCTTTGCGACTAAAGAAACAGAATAGGTCGCGCATAGCGCGACAAGATCGTCTGCTTGTGCGAGTTGTTTCAAATTGAAGTCAGGTGTGTTTTCCCTATTTCAAACACTGTGTTTTAATTTAATCTCTCTACTACGGAAGGCTCAGGAGTTTCCACAAGTCACCGCCGCCGCAAAGGAGTCAGGTTCATTCAAGCGTACAAAGCCCCTAAACATTTTACACTCGTTGTGATTGGAAATTCGTCCATTTATTGCATGCTGCCTTACCCAATCACACAAAAGGACACCAAACACACAGCACAGTGTGACGCGCGGACGACACAAACCTCGTGGAAAATCACCTCCGTTATTAAAGAAGGAAGAAAATATAAAAACAATTGTACCGCCGTACACAGAAGTTAGCCAGGGCGGGCGCGGCAGATACAAAGGATTGTCGCCGCGCAGCCATCAGTATTTTTAGGTTTAACGGTTATATATCATGATTACTAAATAATGTAATTAATGATATATATAATAATATCTATTCATTATATAGATTAAACAGCAGTATTGTTTATCAGTAGATTTAATACTTTATTCCAGATTCTGATTATCGAAAATTATATATCCAGAATACCGCAACTTTTCCTACGAATTAGCTTCGTAGATAAAACAGGCTACGTTGTTGGCTTTGTAGGTTACGTTGTTTGGCTTCATTAGTAACCTCAATAAACAACCCCACGATGTGAAGTAACAAGGTGTGAAAATTATTATTTAATGTGTTATTTTTGACTGGCGGAGGAGGACCAATTTGTACATTACTAAGAAATATATAATATAGGCTAATAGTTTTTATTCGTAAATGTTTCATTCGTGTGTTTTTCTTTACTCTCAACGGCGAATATAAATTTCCCACAATGTAAACGTAGAGACACGATCCAACACAATGAACTATGCCAACTAATAAAAATAATATAGCGAACGTCCAGTCAATCCAGAAACATGCAAACAAAAGGATCGTAAACAATTCATTCTAAATATAGTATCAGAACGTTCAATCGGTTGCCCAAAAAGACTGCCGACAGAAGATCGTAATTAATACAGACCTAGTTTTTTGGTCACATGTCATGAAACGCGATACTCTGTTTTACCACCGCAAACCTCTCGCATGTTTTTTTTTACTCGGTACGAGGGGGGGGGGGGGGGTGATGATGGCTACAAAACAGTGTACCTGAATTTTGCGTCACATGAAACGTAATACAGCTCTAAACTGTTCCCACGGTTCGCACGTGTTTCCCCTCCAAATTCTGGTCGGGTCTTTTGTCGTAAGAATAATTTACAAAGGCCTATGTTAAATTCTGGTCGGGTCTTTTGTCGTAATAATAATTTACAAAGGCCTATGTTAAATCTTAACATGGAATATATATTTATTTTGCATATATTTTGTTGGTGTCCTAGCCAAGGTGTTGTTTTTATAATTCGCTAAACCAAGGTAGGATTGAATCATGTAGGTAGGCCGCCGAAAACTCTCTCTGCGTGAGCTGAGGGCCTCGGGCCCGATGTCGTCTCGTCGGCGGATGTCCTGCCAAATTAGGACAACCGATGTGTAGGGCGGCTACAAAAATTAACGTCTAGGATTTTAATTAGCCAACAATACATGTTTGTTTCCATTGTTCATGCTCCTAAAGGCGATGACATTGGTGTTTACAAATTACTAACCCTACGAACCACCATACGATCGACGGGTAGATATTATCATAAACAATACATCGTAGGCATGGCAACGAACAATACTTTGGAAATTACAGGATATGTTTAGCGAACAATGACCTACGATCTATTTACGCGTAGGCTACGAAAGATTACGCGTATATACAAAGCAGTAATTTCTTTCTGTACCGTAAAAAGAATAGATCTTGCGTGAATATAAGTGGCGCATCAGGACCAGTGCCTAAACGTGCATAACCCAAATTAATTGAATTCTTCAGTGCTGAATTTTTATGTGCTCAGAAATCGATTGAAACAACCTATAATTACTCAAAAATCCCCCCCCCCCCAAAGCGGGGCCATTGGCGGCCCCCCTGACCCCTAGCCTAAGGTTGTACTGTATTTCATTTTTATACACCCCCCCCCCCCCCCCCACCACTAAACTAAAAACGGATCTGCGCGGATGGGGTTTGTTTGAGGGAAGGGGGGTTAGTTGTCGATGAAAAGGTGCTACTAAAAAAATTGGTGGTGCTACCAAAAATTATTATGAGCCATCATACAAATTTGATAGTGCTACCAAGTAAAAAAGTTAATTTGCAGCCCTGTTTTCACGTTTGAATACCATATAATTTACCCTCTTTAAATGTGATGTGAAGTTATCTTTATCTTTAATGATTCCCACTTTTGGGTAGTTCAATGGAAGCCTGCCCCAAAAATCTGCGTCACACAAACACTTGTGTAGGATTCTCATCATGATTTGTGGCATATCATTTCATAAAGAATTAAAGTTGAACATATTGCGCTGAAAATGTATTTTTATCATATAGAGTCCGTATCAGTAATCCCTACTGGTGGAAGCTCACTAAAACTTTTATATTTGAAAACATTTTGAAAATGTGTTAGCACTTTAGAAACTGTGATAAATGTATCCTAATCACAGATTTATTCAATTGGTTCATTGAGTCATTCACTTTAGGTTCGCAAAATAAATACAGAAAAACCGTATACAGTAGGCCTAATAGTAAACGCACTTGGCCTACTGACATATTGTCTAAGCTATTTAAAAGACGGGAATAAGTAAAAATGTGTGTTTCTTTGACTATACCTTCGTTTATAACAAAAGTGTATTTGTTTATAATGATACTAGTACAATGTTATTCAATATTCTTTTCTTTCTACAATGCCTTACTGCAGAATCATCTGAAGAGTTTGAAAAAATCGTGGTAAACGTATCGAGCTGGTATGATGAACATGGCTCTCTTGATAAACTGAAGGTGTTATGCAAAGATCTGATAACACCTTACAATGATCTACAGAATGCTGACTGCATAGATTTCTTCAACTTATTGAAACGATCTGGCAATGTTACCACTACCAACGTGAAAGTTCTTATTGACGCAATTAATGTCACTAGTACCAATGGTGTTTTGGAGGTCAACAAACTGTTAAAGGAGACATTCGATAAAACCAACCAGTGTATCACATCCTTCTCAACATATCGACAACACCTAATTCAGTTTGGTGACGCACTTTCGAAAGAAAATACAAGAGATCTCATCCGTTTGAAAAGTGTTCTAAAAAAACAAAGTAACAACCAATGGACTGTGATATTAGATCTTGAACATAGGGGGATTCTAAGGGAGGATAACTTGCAATCATTTATTGCATTTTTAAAGGAGAATAACATGACTGTTCCTGCTGAAAAGTTAGAATATAATGCTTAGAATTGATGCCGAGTATATTACCAAACTCAATGTCGGTAAATCAATCAAGTGTTTGGGTAAACAATATAAAGCTCAAAGTATTTTGAGCAAAAAAAGGTGTGATATGCCCAGACATCATCACGTCCATATATGGGTACATCACGTCCATATATGGGTACATCACGTCCATATATGGGTACATCAAATTTGTTTCAAAGTTTAATAATGTAGACAGAGCTTTGAAGCCAGTAAATGTTATATTAATTGATTTAAATTCGCCAAATAAAAAAATCAGTTATAAAAGGCAAGGAAATA
Source organism: Antedon mediterranea (assembly GCF_964355755.1). Classification (NCBI taxonomy): domain Eukaryota; kingdom Metazoa; phylum Echinodermata; class Crinoidea; order Comatulida; family Antedonidae; genus Antedon; species Antedon mediterranea. The sequence continues at coordinate 12,173,807 of NC_092672.1, read as the reverse complement.
TTATTCAATAACTTTCAACTAACATTTCGGGGCTGATTGTAAAGCAAACTAGAGGGTACTCCGAGAGTGTATACTCCTGCCTACAGTATTATTTTCTTACATAAAAATATCCAACTAAAAGAAAAGGTTTTTCTCTATAATTGCACTACATAGTTAATAGCAGTTTTATCCTTCCATTTGAAAGTACCTATAGATCATTGATAATTGTGGTAAGTTAGGCGAGATTCAGATGAATACTGTTGTTTTTATGTGGAAATTATTAAGAAACACTATTCCCTTTAATATTGCACTTGGTATTCATTCAATTTTAGCCAAGTTTGATGACATTATTAAGAAACACTATTCCCTTTAATATTAAACTTAGTATTCATCCAATTGTGGCCAAGTTTAATGAGATACAGACATACGGAGTAGTATCGGTATGGTATCTACAATTCGTATACTGTATGTCAGCGGAAAAGCAATTTTTAAGAATGCGTATTGGCCTAACTAATAATGTATATAAAAAATCTTAATTAAAAGAGGTCTCTGATACCATTTCATTTTCATTTTCTTCTTAGTTAAAATAAGTCTGATACTATATCATTTTCTTAGTTAAAAGAAGTCCGATACCAATTTCATTTTCTTAATTAAAAGAAGTCTGATACCATTTTCATTTTCTTATTAATTAAAACACTTCACTTTATAATAATATCTATTTATTAATTGTCTGAAGCATGAACATTAACAAGCAACTGAGGCTAGCTTATTTATAAATTATTTCTTTTTTTTTAATGAAGATTTAGACAACAGTGCATCACTTTCTTATTGTGTAAAATAAATTGTTTGTTTTTAATGACAAAACATACATTTTTTTTGTCTCTTTTGTGGCGCCAACACCACTTTTATTCACATTCATATTATTTCATATTACAAACAATCGTATTATTTAACTTGTAAATGTCGTTACAGTTCATAAGTAACATTGTTACATTATGAATTCTGTATTATTCCTTTTTTCATTAATTTTCTTATATTTTGCTATACACTTGAAAGGATCATCATTATCATCTATCCCGTTTTAAAATAGTTCACACATTTTCATTTGTTTGTTTACATTTTACAACCCGGATTATACAATATATTTATATACATGATAAAAGAAAATTAAAAAAAAAACAATAATAGCTCAGTACCACCAGTACAAAACATACATTATCTACTGTTCTAAAATTATCTTATAGAAATTCAATGTGCATAATGTTAGATTTGAAAATAAATCTGCCACATAACGCGTGATGTCATTATTTGATAATTTAAAAATCGTCAATATACTATATGCAAACAATAGCGGTCACAATAATTGATTCAAACATGGAATGGGTAACGATATAAATTGGTTTTGCTTATTTAGCAATGAACTGATTGAACTTATAACAGTTTCGGTTTCACACTTATTGATTATTTAATAATTCGAATTGAGACAAACTGTTTTCTTTTAGTTATCATTCTAATCAATTATTTGTATTATTTATTAAAGTGTACATATTATTATATCACATAACATAATAGTAAGATGTTTCATTTACCGATTATTTCTGAAATCCTATTTAAAATGGAACTTACAGTAATAAATACAATGTAAGAATGTATGTGTATGTATGATACTGTATTATCTACTTTCACTTTGTTTGCTTAACCTCTTCGCCGAAGCTGTCTCTAGCTTATTGAATATTATGCAATAATATCCGTTTAAAGAATATCAAAAGATTTCAAAAATTTGACAAAAAGACGCTATGCGACAAAAAAACAATTTTGAATGAAGTACATAATGGTATATCAAGTTTATATAGAGCCCTCTGGCGGGCTGAATCGTTCAGAATATATTTGAACGTAGAGGGATAAGTAAGCCACGCCTACTTATTATAACGACTCAAATTAGTCGTAGTGCGCCATCTTGTGCTTGAAATAAAAGACGAAAGATGATGGGAAGGTTTAACAATGGCGACTGAAATTAATTACAGCTCAGCCTTACTGACAGTACGTACATTAATGCATCAATGGTACAAGATTTATGAGTAATTGAATCTTATTTGAAATGAAATTCAAAATTGTTAACAGACCGTAATTTAAAAAAAATAACATTACATTATTTTTTACATAAAACATAACATTATTTTTACGTTTTATAATTGTTTTTGTCTTCCACTGTACCGTGTCTACTGGTTCTAGAAGAAATTGTAGTGCAACACACGTTTAAAAATGAGACATATGAATACTAGTAAATTCCTACATGTATACATTGTAGAGCAGATTAATTTTAACCATTTAACGGACCATTTCTATCTAACATCTTTTCTCTGACTCGTGACTACAATGTACAGATTAACTTTACCATAACTCACACCTACTAGGTTTATGGCTAACTATTCATTAAACGTTAGCATTTTTAAAACAATGCAGGCCTAACTAAAATGTGTCTGAAAATTATGTTCAATAAATATACACATATCTATTTATTATTATATTATATTTAAAATATATGGTATGCTTTTCACACAAATGAAGAATCACTTTGAAGAACAATTGCTTTTTACTTGAAAATTAAAATTAAACTTGAACCTAAACTAAATGTCAATTTCTTATTTTAACCACTTGACACATAAAACGTATGATAATCGATTATAGTACGTTAACGCCCGACACATGTGTTTCTTTTCCTGTATACGTTTGGTCTTTACAAAATAAGCTTAGTCATTTGTTAAGCCCATTGTAAACCCACAGTAATAGTGTGTTTCGATTCACTGAGATTTCACCTATTTTTGTTTTGCTGCCTTTTGTATTGGTACAAAATACCTGTTTGCTGATCTGTGATCTGTTTCTATAAAGTGCGAATACTAGTGTAATGCAGTTACGACCCATATGTAATTGAGTGTTTTTTAGGGCATAAAGAACAGTTAGAGTTTAAATAAATAAAGAGTAGAGTTTAAAGGCCACGGACACATTTTGTTATGCTATTAACTTGTTCTTCAGATCAAGAACAAATGTTAGTAAAACTGTTTTTCTCTTTTAATTGTAAATTAAATGAGAGGTACATGTGTACATGATTGGATAAATATAGGTTACCTTAGTTAACAAGATGACTAATTACTGATTCATTTGTAAAGTGTTTTATTAACCATTTAAATACTCTTAAAGTCGTACTTTATGCTTGATTTCTTATTTTTAAATACTTTAAAATTTTTTATTAAATTATTTTTCTTAAACATATTTCTCTATACAAATTTTCTTATTCCCAAAGTTCTTTTTACTGAAAACATGGATTAATTTGATTTTATAAACTTAGATTAATGACACTGAGTTATCTCAACTTTAAAGTAGAAATAACATTATGATTATTCTAAAATTTCCTTAAATCAGGCCTACTCATAATATTATCAAACTTGTTTTAAAAAGTTACCTTTGCATCATTTTCTCCATTAAAATAAATGAACCAAGCACTCTATTACCAATGCTAATAATAACGTACTTTCTATCAGGAAATTGAGTAAGAATTAAAAAGCAAAGGCTGTTTTAATGGAATTCTAGCTATTCGTCTCATAGTAGACCTACCTCTTTCTGCTTCAATAAACTTCTTTTTAATATCAACAATACATTGAATACAATATAGTTCGGTACTTAATATTGTTATTCGACCCCTAATATGGAATTATTGTTATTCAGATCTACTACCTGTGGTGTTTACTTAGCATGCCATTTCCAGTCTCCTTTTATGTTTTTGAGCGAACGAAAATTCTCGGTATTCACTGTACCAATCTAGTCACAAACATTGTTATTGATATTGTGCAAGTCGTACACATACACGGCAACTTATGGAGAAATAAAGGATTTGAAATAAGGAATAATACTATTTACTTATAAGATGAATTGTAAGTATTTTTTTTATTGAAATACTGTATTACCGTAAACATATAATCATGAGAGATGACTGTAAGAATACACACTCTATTGTAAATGTACGATAACAAGTCCTGTAAATAATGCTGACCTAATTTAGGAATACGCTAGCGATTTTGTTTTGCATTCCTTTGTAAGCAGAGAAAGACAGGATGCGTAGACGACGAACACATCAATACATTCGTTTTTGAAAGAAAGAATAAACGTAATTTAATTGTTTATAAAATATACTGGAACATTATTAAATGAATTTCCACCTGTTTTGGACGTAATGTCTAATAGGACTACTAATTGAAAAGAGAGCAAAATATTGTATTACTTACAAGTAGGCCTAATTGGTGAAACTTATCAAACAGATAATGGACAGTAAAATAAAAATTACAGTTTCTTATAGATTGGTGAGCCTAAACTGTCCCCTAGCGGACCGTGTAATTTGAAATGCTTTCGTATCTTACCTTTCGTAAGCAGATCCGTTAAACGAAAACATTTCTCAAAACACTAAATCAATATATTTTATAAACAATTTTATAATTATAAATAAATCACAATATATTCAATTTTACAGTAGATGACCTTTAAATTACCCCACAGGATGTTCGTTATAGTTTAGAGTTAAATTATAATTATTAAATTGTTTTTAAAAATACATAACATTGATTGTAAATAATGTAGTCCATTAAAAATAGCAATTGGTACGGTTGGTTATAATTAATTTAGTTACCTACAATTTTAAATTTATGATTTATAATTATTATAATTACTGTTTTGACAATTAATGTAATGATGAATTACAATAAACAGTTAACATAACATATCTACTATAGATTAGCAACATATTAAAAACTGGGTTACATTAGGCCTACATCAACGCCCAATTCTTAGGCTGCCCTAAATGTTTTGAAATGTTTTCGAAATTAAAAATAACTCTACAGTATCTATGTTGTAAGCTAGATACCTATCGTCCACACGGAGTGAAAGAAACAGGCACGATGTTGATATGTAGTCAAATGGAATTGTCACTCTGGGAATGACAATCTCTTTTTTTATGCAGTAACACAAACACAATTACTTACTTACGAAATTAAACTTCCAAATATTTATTATTTTTTTATAAAAAAATAATCTAAATATTCTGTAATGCAGTTTCGTATCCATAGCTTAAAATTGCTGAATATTGTTATTGAATATTGAATTGTTAAATGTATTTTATTGGTAATGCTATGCTGTAGGGGTGGGTAGGTATCGTATCTTGCTATGCGCAAATTTGTCAAATAAATTGTAGAAAATTAACTTTTTTGTATGTATATTTATTTTTTTATTACGTATTTCCCCAAATACTCCCTCAATACTGTAAAATACAGCTTTCTAATTCGCTGATATTTTGTTTGTCATATGAGCATCACTTGGGTTAATACAGACGCCACACCAGAAAAAAGTATTCGAATCCACTGCACAATACGGAGGAAAAAAGAAAAAGAGCATGTGTATTTCTGACTGGTTTCCTAAAAAGGCATTCAGACAACCTGTTTGAAAATTTAACTGTGGCCAAAAATAATGAAGATGATCCAGGTTCTTGGTCTGAATCCAATATTTTTAGTACAAAATGTTTATGGACGAAATAAAATAAATGTTATTATTCATTGTATTCATTCACATTAGAATGTTGAAACTGGATTATCTCAACTTTAAATCTATTATAGCGCTTCAGATAGACAGTTGACCCACAATGAGTTGTAGATATGAATTAATGTTGTCTGACGTCATCATAGGGCCACTCGAATGAAAAAAAAATGGATTTTTGTCTCTTTCGTCATAGCTCATCGCATTTAATAGAATGCATCTCACTTATTCGTATTCCATTTCACCCAGTATTTAATAGAGAGGTTTCGCAATCTTACGAATACGATAACGAAAACGGATATTATTATATTGTCTAGGTTACCGGTAATCAATTATCTTTCGCATGAGTTACAACTAGGCCTATTTTAATTTTGATAACGTCCTCACGTTAAAAAATTAGAATAACGTTACAGTAAATTTCATAAGTTATAAGTTCTCAGAATAAAAGTAATACTCATGATTAAATGTTTTCTGGAAGCTGTTGAAAGATCAACTTTCGTATGCACTTTGAGGTCCAGAGAATTTGACTTCAGAAATTGGATTAGGATGGTCAAAAAATCATTATTGGCTTGGTTACACATTTTGAAAATGTGGCGAAAGGTCAAAAGGTCAGGGTGAAAGGTTATCAAACTAAACACCAATAGGTCCTTAAATCTCGACAACCACTGGTCACAGCAATTTTGGTCTCAAATTGATCAGAAGGTATACATTTATATTAAGTCTAATGGGACATTTTAGTAAAAAATTACCGGAAATGCCATTTCTGACCTTTGACCTACACCCCAGGGAATGTATGTATCTCCGTAACTACTGATCCTAGACACTTGAATTTGGTCTTAAATTGTTTGAAATAAACATGTTGTTATTTGTTGCACATTTTAAAAAATGTTACAAAAGGTCAAAGGGTCAAGGTCAAGGGTTACACGAAAAAATATATATAGATACTTGTATCTCGGCAACCACTCGTCGCAGCAAGTCAATTTTAGTCTCAAAATGTTCAGAAGGCATGCTTTCATATTCAATCTAATGGGACATTTTAGTAAACAAGGCCACCTCAACAGCCATTAAGTCGCGTGCTACAATGCATAGTGATACCCGACAGACAGACCGACAGACATACCGACCGACATAGTGAACTATCGCGTCCACGCGACTAAAAAGGCATAATTTTAACAATTTTTTTAACTTTTTCATCAAAAACGTGCGCAAATTATCCAATTCGACGTGCTCGTATGACGTAATTTTAAGTCAAAATTGTTTAAAAGTTGGTAAAATTATTATAAAAGGCTGCAAAAACATAAATCACGCGAAAAAAGTATGTATTTAACGCTACGTGCGCACCTCGCGCGTAAAAATTTGCGCGCGTATGGGAATTTTTGACATGTTCAAAATGACAAGAAACGCGTAGAAAGTTTATTAAAAATTAATTTTGCGCATTTTAAAATTTTAAATGTGCGTGCGCGCGTAACTTTGTGTAAAACACATTTTTTTTCAACAGAAAGTTAGCGCCTGATATAAATTAAACTTTTGCAAAGTTTCAATTTAAAATGTTATTTGGTTTTTGACCTATCTTAAATACGAGAAAATCGTTAAATCGCGCGTAAATCACGTTGCGCAACTCTAACGTCATTCACAATAGGAGGTGCACAATTTCACGTAAATGCCCACATGTTGACATCAAAACAGTTCAAAAAGTACAGAAAAGCAATAAAACGCATAGTGATACCGGACCGACAGACAGACCGACAGACCGACCGACATAGTGAACTATAGAGTCGCGTCCACGCGACTAAAAATTATCAGAAATGCCATTTCTGACCTTTGACCCACATATCATGGCATCTTCATATCTCTGTAAGTACTGGTCGTAGAAACTTAAATTTGGTATCAAATTGTTCGAAATATACATATTTACATTCATTGTAATAGAAAATGTGGTTAAAAGATGAACAGAAATACTATTACTATTAATGTTTCAAACAAAAAACATATCTCTACATAACTTATCCTTAGACAGTAATGTTATGCAATAACTGATACTTTAAATTGTTTCAATTTCAAGTACTAGTTATTGCTGTCCCCAAGAACATTTTGATAGAAACGTCAAGTTCAACAGTTCTTTTCAGAATGCTAGAAGTAACTTTCCATGTGTATCCGATTAAACGCCCCGGGCATTTATTGTTAAAACGGGTTTTTAGGGGGAGGGGAGGCATCTTTATTTGGGTATAATATGGTAATATGTATAATCAAATAAATACCACCTAGATGTAAAAAAAAAATACAGCACAGTCTATTACGTGCCTGCTTACCTGGATAAACCCCACAATAGCCCTTTTCCACGAAGTGCGAAACAATTACGAAAAGAAGAATTCTACCCGAATTCACCTCATTAAGAATGGTACAGTCCGCTCTAGCGCCCTCTCGTGGGACCACTCCCACGTGTTATCGTCATCAATTCTTTTCGTACTGTCACGAAGACAAGTCACAAAGTTTGAGAGCGTTGCAATACGTCACAAACGAGGGAGAAATACCAACCTTATCTAAACTTGAGAAGCTAGCCGAGGCTAAGTTGATCTATTGATATACTATTTATATCTATTATACATTGTATTATTGATACGTTGGAAACCGTTGCCCTGTTTTTGTTAATCTAACAGGGCAAAAATACCGTTAGACTAGAGAACTAGTTGTTGCATACGTTGTAAAAAAAAATACAGCACAATTAATATCAAAAAGTGAAAAAAATGCTTGGTAAATTGTAGATTATGGTAGTTAATGTAATGTGTTGTGATACAATTATTGTGTAAATGCATGTGGGGAGCGTATTCTATTGGAGGGAATGGTGGCGTTTATTTTAGGGAGGCTTCTATATATAAATTTACGTAAGGGCAAAATTCGGTAAATCGCGCGTTATTTCTAGAATGTTTACTCGATGGTATATAAAGTTGGTTCGTACTTTCGGTACTGATTTTAACCACCTGATGTAACCCTGTTTCCCTGTTTACTAATTAAATTGAGTTCGATAATTAGTTATTGACGATTAAAACGAATTTAGGTTCAACGATTTGCCCCAAATATGGGTGTTTTTCGATCGTGGTATACACTGTCTAATGGATGTCCGTCTTGAAAAATACCGCAGACGATAATACGAGGATGCTTCGCATTTTCCTATCTCCTCCTACGATAATTGTTTTTAATGGCTGAAAACCGGTTGAACAGCTCGAGTACAGCATCATAATATTGAAGACGATTTTCTTTAAAAAAATACTTTTTTGATAGATTTAATATACAAATGTATTGATTTGCGATGAATGGAACATTCCAATCTCTGTTCCACAAGTGTCTATTCCCTCAGACGTCGTAAAGGCAAGTACTGTATACTCATAACAGAAATTTGATCCATTTTTTTTTCAATCTGTGCTGCAGAGGTTGGATATAAATTGTTTTTTAAACAGATAATGAGCTAGCGTATTCACTCGCTGTATATTATGTACAAATCGTTATTATTGCAGTTAAACCACCCACATCATCACCCTTCCCTCACTGGCATGAGTAGCGTTGTAAAACCAGTAGAGGATAGGCCTACGGTACATCGCATGCCCCTAAACGCAGAACAACTTTGGTGGGTAGGGTAGGAACCAACTTAAGTATGAATTGGCTCTAAGAAACAATTGAAAACCACTAGGCCTACTACTTAAGTTGAGTTAGATAATTTAATATTTATTGACGATTAAATCGAAGTTATGATTTTTCCCGAATAGAGGTGGTTTTCACAAATTGTTTTAAATTATAATAATAATAATATGATTTTTATAGCGCACATACCACTCAAGAGTGCTCAAGGCACATATAAACCAATCCAATGGTCCTGGGTTCAAGTCCTGTCATATTTCAGGATTTTTTCTAATGACAATTTACAACTCCACTCCCAAAGACTTGTAATAAAGACTTTGTTTATGTAGAGCATTGTGTGTATATGTTTGTCTCGTGAACGGATTGCCACCTTTAAGAAGGATAGTGATTGAACTTGCTTATGTTTATCTTTGGCAATTTGCCTAAATATATAAAATAAAAAAATAAATAAAAAATAAAAAACTGGTACTTGATATAGCGCATTATGCTGAAAGCCTCAATGCGCTTTACAAAGACAGAACAATTTAGAAAATTACAAATTAAAAAGGTGGGTTTTGAGGAGAGATTTGAAGACACTGGTGGAAGTGGCCGGACGGATTTCAATAGGCAACGCATTCCATACAGAAACGGATGCCGAAGAAAATGAACAATTTCCATAAAACTTAGTGGAAGGATGAATTAATATATGGGCAAGAAGAAGAGACTCAGATCTAGATCTCAGAGACCGCTTAGGAACATAAGGTTGAATAAGTTCAATTAATATTTCGTTACTAAATGGATAAAGAATATATTTAAAAATTGTTCCTCATTGCACCCATCCTCTTTCTCATCCCTCAACCCTAATGTTACATACAAAACACAAATTAAGTTTGTTTACATTCGACTTAAACAATTGGTCTCATTTTGTGACAAGTTTCTCTTTCAGAAGTAATTCCCAGGGTGCTAATTTTAGTTGAGTACATACATCACAGTGTCTATTTATTCGTTCCTGTAAACGACACGTATTATTGTCCTGCGGTACGTACATTTGAAGTCGCCAGTTTTTTAACGCTGACATTATTATGTATTGAGAACCATCTGTTGGCACGACCTAGATGGTACACGCGAGCGAAGCGAGCGTACCATCTAGTTTATTCAAAGCGGGTGTTAATTCGAATAAATACTCTAATTTTAATAATTATAATTCGTTTCTCAACTGATAAAAGGTACTTTACATGATTCGTTTTCTTCTTTATGCTTTTTAACGAAATTGACACTGTCATAGATAATATTACTGTAAATGGATCTTCTCTTCCAGGTGCCAGTATAATGATATAAAACAATGACATATCATTATCCTGACACGATTGCACTCATAATGGATCTTCATTCTATCATCTGTTTGTTTGTGACTACAATTTGACAACAATCTTTTGCATATTTTTAAATGCCAATACATAGTTTCATTACTAATTGTACAATATGTGCAGCTTTCCTGTAAACACCCCTGTGTACTGTAGTACAGTGTTTTAGTATGATTTTATCATGATAACTTCTGATGCTTTTATTGTCAATGCATTCAGTACCTAAAACATGTCAAAGTTTCTAGTGGTATTGATAATAAATCTCCAGAAACATATATTGTTTTATTATCTACACTGGGAACAGACGTGTATAATATACACCAACAAAACTTATACATATAGTTATTATCGCATCCGGATATTCACCCCCTGGACATATACCCCCCGGAAAACTACCCCCCGGACAACCACCACCTGGACCACTACCCCCTTAGGACAACTACCCCTTTAGGACAACTACCCCCTTAGGACAACTACCCCCTTAGGACAACTACCCTCTGGACAACTACCCCCCGGACAATTACCCCTAGGAACAATTACCCCCTATGAACAATTACCCCCGGACAATTACCTCCCCCCCCCCCCAACTACCTCTGACACAATACTCCCCGTAGGACAACTACTTCCTGGACAATACTCCGAGGGCAAATAATCTTTTAGGACAACTACCTCCGTAGGACAACTAACCCCTGGACAATTACCCCTAGGAACAATTACCCCTAGGAACAATTACCCCCGGAGAATTACCCCCCCCCCCCTCGGGTAATTACCCCGCGGACAACTACCTCTGACACAATACTCCCCGTAGGACAACTACTTCCTGGACAATACTCCGAGAGAAAATAATCTTTTAGGACAACTACCTCCGTAGGACAACTAACCCCTGGACAACTATCCCCCGGACAATTACCCCTCCCCCTCCCGGGTAATTACCCTGCGGACCACTACCTCTGACACAATACTCCCCGTAGGACAACTACCTCCTGGACAATACTCCGAGGGCAAATAATTTTTTAGGACAACTACCTTCGTAGGACAACAAACCCCTGGACAACTACCACCCAGAAAACTATCCCTTTAGAACAACTACCCCCCGGACGGACAACTACCACCCAGACCATTCAACAACCTGACTCTGCAACAGTGTATAATAGGAATTAATAACTATATTTTAATTCGTTACTTTGACGAATTACTATTCATTATTGTAAACAAAAGTAAAAGATTGAACATAAATATAGCCTGGTATAAACTGAAGATTGTCACACATGATCATAGGATAGTCGAACGTATTATCCCTGTATTTACTGTAAAGACTGGGTTCGCTAATAATAATAATAATTGTTGCGTCAGGACAATGCTGCTTCGATAACCACTGGTCTTAAAAGAATTAATTTTTGTCTCAAATTTGTCATATATGTATTTTTGTACACTTGAAGAATAATATCACTTTTGATATTTGACCTCAATGTTCACTCACCGAATAAACGGCGATCTTTAAATAAATTCCCCTCAAATAAACGGTGACCATGTCACTCCCATGAAACATCATATGGAATAATCGGCGTCTATTTCCATTAGATTATACCCCCTCCCATTGAATAAACAACTTTCTTCCAATAAATGTACACCTAAAAACCACCTAAACAATAAACAGCCCAGGCCGTTTTTTTCAATAAATACGGTACTTTAAATCTAGCACATCTAGGGTCTAGCGTGCTGTTAAACAGAATAATCGGTTAAAAACGGGTGTTTCGAAACTAGAGACCCGAGACCAGAGACCCGAGATCCAATACGAAAAGAGAGACCTAAATATACGAAAAGGGAGACCCACGTACGAAAAGGGAGACCCCACTATACGAAAAGGGAGACCCCAATATACGAAAAGGGAGACCCTAATATACGAAAAGGGAGACCTAAATATAAGAAAAGGGAGACCCAAATATACGAAAAGAGAGACCTAAATATACAAAATGGGAGACCCAAATATACGAAAAGGGAGACCCACTATAAGAAAAGGGAGACCCCACTATACGAAAAGAAAGACCACACTATACGAAAAGGGAGACCCTAATATACGAAAAGGGAGACCCAAATATAGGTCTCCCTTTTCATATTGGGTCTCGTGTCAGGTCTCTGGTCTCGGGTCTCTAGTTTCGAAACACCCGTTAAAAACAGATGATTTCATTTTTACAGAAACCGGTCCTATATATTTGTCTACTTTTGAATTGGGGGGGGGGGGGGTGGTAGTTGACCGGGGGATAGTTGACCGGGGGATAGTTGACCGGGGGGTAGTTGACCGGGGGTAGTTACCCGGGGGTAGTTACCCGGGGGGTAGTTATCCTAAGGGGGTAGTTGTCCTAAGGGGGTGGTTGTCCGGGGGTAGTTGTCCTAAGGGGGTAGTTGTCCGGGTGGTAAACATCCGGGGGGTAATTGTCTAGGGGGTAACTGTCTAGGGGGTACAGTAGGTGTCCTAGAACCAGTTATTATGTATAAGTTTTGTCGGTAACATTCAAAAATATTATGCAACAGTGTTACGGAATAATGACAATGAATTGGTCTATTATAGTTGTCTCTGATACATTTTATTACATGATTGTACTTGTACCAGGATAGAATGAGATTTAATCCAGTTATTATTCTTATTATATTAATCAATTTTTTTTTTATCTGGGTTGTATTTATTTGATTATACATGTTACCATTATTACACCCAAACAAAATAAACGCCTTCCCTGAATAAATAAATGCCCGAGCCTTTTATTCGGGTAACTATGGTAAGTTACATCTAGCATTCTTAATTGTTGAGCTCGAGTATTTATTCGAATTTACACCCGCTTTGAATAAAAGCCTCCCTCAAATAAACACCACCATTCCCTCCAATAGAACATCATGTGGAATAAACGCTCCGCCACATGCATTTACAAAATAATTGTATCACAACACATTTCATTAACTACCATAATCTACAATTTACCAAGCATTTTGACATAATTTTATCATTTTTTGGTATTAATTGTGCTGTATTTTTTTACATCTAGGTGGTATTTATTTGATTATACATGTTACCATATTATACCCCAAATAAAGATGCTTCCCCTCCCCCTAAAAACCCTTTTCAACAATAAATACCCGGGGCTTTTAATCGGATACACATGGCAAGTTACTTCTAGCATTCTGAAAAGAACTGTTGAGCTTGACGTTTATATCAAAATGTTCTCGTGGACAGCAATAACTAGTACTTGAAATTGAAACAATTAAAAGTATCAGTTATTGCATAACATTACTGTCAAAGGATAAGTTGTGTAGAGATATGTTTTTCTGTTCATCTTTTAACCACATTTTCTATTACAATGAATGTAAATATGTATATTTCGAACAATTTGATACCAAATTTAAGTTTCTACGACCAGTACTTACAGAGATATGAAGATGCCCTGGTATGTGGGTCAAAGGTCACAAATTGCATTTCTGATCATTGTTTACTAAAATGCCCCATTAGACGTAATATAAATGCATGCCTTCTAAACATTTTGAGACCAAAATTTACTTGTACCTTTATTTATTTGTTCATATAACCTTGACCCTGACCCTTTGACCTTTTGTAACATTTTTCAAAATGTGTAACAAATAACAAAATATATATTTCGAACAATTTAAAACCAAATTCAAGTGTCTACGACAAGTAGTTACGGAGATACATACATACATGCCCTGGGTTGTGGGTCAAAGGTCAGAAATAGCATTTCCGGTCATTTTAAAGTAAAATGTCCCATTAGACTGAATATAAATGTATACCTTCTGATCAATTTAAGACCAAAATTACTTCGCTGTGACCAGTGGTTGTTGAGATTTAAAGACATATTGGTGTTTGGTCTTATGACCTTTCACCTGACCTTTTGACATTTCGCCACATTTTCAAAATGTATAACCAAGCCAAAAATGATTGTTTGACCACCCTAAACCAATTTCCGAAGTCAAATTCTCTGGACCTCAAAGTGCATACGAAAGTTGATCTAGCTACTAGAGTAATACGAATTCATGTAAACATTTTGCCAATCGGATGTTGTGACGTCATCATATATGATCAGTTAAATAAAAAAGGTTTGATTTTCATCTTTTGCGTCATAGTTCAGCGCATATTAAGAACGCGCATCTCGATTCGATGCATCAGAGAATCTCTTCAACATTTTAATATGTTGTTGCTAAAACAATAATCTTCCGAAACTGTTATCTTCATGTTTAATTTTGATGATCATGTATAATGTGACTGTCCTAAAAATAATGCGAGTGATATTTGTTATTCAAGTCCAAAACTCGAGGTGCTCCTTTATTTCTGTTTCTTGAATGTGAACAAAACAAAACATAACAACGACCTATAAATGCATGTCTAGCAATATATGCGACTCCTTTAGCATCAAACTGAAGAGTTTTGTATTTAAGTTAAAACAAACAATATAACAGGCAATCCCTTAAACTAATTAAAAATGCAAAAACAAAGAAAGGACAGAGTTGTCTGATAATGTCAAGTTGTTTGATAGCCTTGCACACTAGAATGAAAGTGGTCTATTCTGTTGGCCAGGAGAAGATTAACAAAAATCAGGAGACACTTCAACATCTTGTGAATAAGGTGGTGTCGGCATTTTTGTTAATAACTTAATTAATTTTAAAATAAGAAATGCTCTAGTATTACCTAATGAAATATGCGATTCCCTCTTTATAGAAATTGTTCATAAAAATAAAAAAAATTCTATAATTGGCGTTATTTATAAATCACCTGAATCAAATATTGAAAATTTCTCAAAATTAATAAATGAACTGCTTTCCAATATAAGCTCTGAAAATAAATTCTGCAATATAATGGGTGACTTTAATATTGACCTTATTAAATTTCATAATAAAGATCTAATTAATAATTATCTTAACGTTATCTTATCTAACTCTTTTTTCCCTATTTCCATACCAACAAGAATTACAAAAGATAGCGCAACCCTTATTGATCATTTTTATTCAAATCATATGAATTCTGAAATCGTTTCTGGTATTATAATTTCCGATATTTCCGATCATTTAGCAATTTTTTAAATAATTGATTATGATTTACAAACCAACACTAATACTATTGATTATTCATATTTCATTCGTGATTAAAATTCATTTAGTTCTGATCTCTCAGAAACTGATTGGTCCCATGTATATGATTGTAATACTAAATCCTCTTTTGATACATTTATTGAAATATTTGCTTCTGTTCATCAAAACCACATAGTCACCTACGGTGACCCACAACTGTCACGCACACTATATAAATCATATTCACACAAATAAAGAAGGAATCACACAAATAAAGAAGGAATCACACAATTAAAGAAGAAATCAAACAATTAAAGAAGGAATCGCATATAAACAAAAGAAAGCATGAAAATATAAAACGAAATGCACAAATAAAGAAGAAACGCGCAATTAAAGAAGAGCTAAGCACAATTAAAGAAGTCCGCAACAAATTCGAAAGCTCCTCGCACAATTAAAGAAGTTTGAAACAAAATCAAAAGCTCCTCGCACAATTAAAGAAGTCCGCAGCAAATTCGAAAGTACCTCGCACAATTAAAGAAGTTCGCAACAAATTCTCTACTTTATTTTACTCCAATAATAATATTGATTTGTTATTTAATACATTTTATTATGAGTTGTGCAAGATTAGTGACTGGTTCAAAACAAATAAGCTATTAATTAATACCTCAAAAACAAATTTTATTATATTTCATAATCGCCATATTAAGCATAAGTTGCAAAACAAAAATGTTGATGTTTTTCTAAATGGTGAAAGGCTAGAAAGACGGAGCGAAACTTTATTTCTTGGAGTATTAATTCATGAAAATTTAAATTGGACTGGGCATCAAAAACGTATTTCTAATAAAATCTCTAAATAGGTATTATAAGCAAACTGAGATATTTTTTTTCTCAACATATTCTACTTTCTTTATAGACTAGTCCAGATAGTCTTATTTCCACTTTAATAAGATGCTGTAGGCATTTTGTGTTAAAAGCTAAAAAACATGTGTTTTAGGGTAATTTTGGGGTGCTGAATTCAAATCTGCTGTTTACCCGGCTCAATTTTTAGATCTTCACCCTTAAAATGTGAAAAACACAATGGCCGCCATTTCAGACTTATTTTGGCTTATAACTTGACTTTTAAGTGACGTAGCAAGTTAAAAATGGTGTCTATACCCATGTTTGTGATACTAAGGATTCCAAATATGTTGTTATTAAAGTTGTAAATATTCAATTTCAGCCGCCATGTTGAAATCCAAGATGGCCGCCATTTTAAAAGTATATTTGCTTATAACTTGATTTTTAAGTGACATAGCAAGTTAAAAATGGTTTCTATACCCATGCATGTTTGTGATACTGAAGATTCCAAATATATTGTTATTAAAGTTGCAAATATTCTATTTCAGCCGCCATGTTGAAATTTAAGATGGCCGCCATTTTAAACATATTTTTGCTTATGACTTGACTTTTAATTATCATAGCAAGTTAAAAATGGTTTCTATACCTATGTTTTTGATATTGAGGATTCCAAATATATTGTTATTAAATTTGTAAATATTCAATTTGAGCCGCCATGTTGAAATCCAAGATGGCCGCCATTTTAAACGTATTTTAGTTCATAACTTGACTTTTAGTTAACATAGCAAGTTAAAAATGTTTTTTATACCATAGTCTAGTATAAGTATGGTTGCACCTAGAACAAATTGCAACAAGACTTCTTTTTGTTTTGTCTGGTTGGTATGGTCCAACTTAACATCATATCCAAAGTTTAATCGGACATCATGAAGGGGGTTAATTAGCATAAATTCAAAATTGCTGCTATTTACTCTACCATTTTGAAGCTCCGCATCTCCTTAACGGTACATCCAAATTACAACATACATGGATAAAAATTGTAATCATTGGCGCCGTCAAAATAATTATGGAAACTTTCAAAGCTAAAATGTCTTTCTTTGCCAGGAAGCGAAGCTAGTTTCACCATAAGGCACAGCAAATCTACTTCACTGGCATTTCTGATTCTTGTTAATTTTGGACTGAACAGAAGATGCATGTTTTGAACTCATTCATAATTCACCCCTTTGTTTCTTTGCAAGTACAGATCGTTTCTCATTCGAAATGCCATTGAAGATGTTGCAATTTGTATATAATTTGTTTTTTCTACCATATTTATTATATTGCAACATTATTTGGGCAGCCGATTACCCTTCAAATCTACACAAAATTCTTATATTACAAAAACGTGTCGTTCGCTTAATAACTTTTTCGCCATTTAGAACGCCCTCTGAACCTCTTTTTAAGAAGTTAAACATCGTAAAAATTAATGACCTTCACACAATTCAAGTTACTTCGTTTATGTTTCAGTATGTCAATAATTTGTTACCTATATCGATTTCAATGTTTTTTTCTAATCGTTTATTACTCCATACATATAACATAAGGAAACCTAATTTATTATTTGTCCCTTTCGTAAGACTGAGGAAAAGCCAATTTTTCATTACTTTTTCAGGTCCCACACAATGGAATAACCAGATACAGCCACTATTAACGTTAAATCAATTAAACTTCTTAGAAGAAATATGAAAATGCAATGTTTATCAAAGTATCAGTCAGATGACTGATAATTATTTGCGCAATCTTTAGTTTTTTAGCATTTTATAGTGGTATTTTTTCTTTTTTGTTGTTGTTTCTTTTTGTTTGTTTTTTATTTGGGGTCATTATGAGACAAGTATTTTTACTTCTAATCTTGATTCCCTTTTTATGGTCTTTTGTTTATCATTAATTGATTATATTGTATGTATTTTGTTTACATCTGTATTGTTATACATTAATGTATTAATTTGACCATATTTACAAATAAATATATTGAAAGCAAAGTTCTTGACATGGCCACAACTTTGAGCATTGAAGAAGTGAAAGAAAAAACGGGTTACAGGCAACAAAATACAGTACATAGTAAATGAGAGGTCTACACTACGTACATTTTTTGGTATCTTTTTGTATGCCTACCTATATCCAGTGAAGACCAAAATCGATGTTAACATTAAATATTCTCATCCATAAGGTGGGATTTTAACGCATTTCTAATTATACCATAATCAGTTCCACAGTTTTGGACAATTTTGGGGTAGGGAACACAAATATCTGTAAGTTCAGTTTTCCTTGCTCATAATTTTTGGTATCAATGTATAAAGCAATGTCTCTATATGTTGATGTAAGTTGATTGTAATTAGATAATTAATGACGTCACATAAGGACTAAGGTTAAGTTTTTTTAAAGATGTATTGTCCCCTAAAAACATAAAAAATGAAGAGTACTTTCATCAGACTTTGATAGGTTATTTGTAGTTTTAATCAAGTTAATCAATTGCGTAGAAAAAAAAGGAAGAAAAAATCATGTTTTCACTAAAACGACACCAAACGAAAAATCCATTGGCTGGCAGCCAATTTGACTTGTTTGCTTTAAATTAGAGTTTTTTTCAGGTAAATAATTTTTTTTTCGATCCAAGTTTGGTAAAAGTGGATAACTATTATATGATATTAAAATAGCATAATCAACAAAAAAATGTAAAAAAATATGTTTTCAGGGGTACAATACATCTTTAAATAATGACCATTTCCGTATCTAAAACATGTAAATATTATCTTTAAGATATGATTAATATCTAAAATTCTCATATCTATATATAAATGTACGTAAAGGCAAAATTCGGTAAATCGCGCGTTATTTCTAGAATGTTTACTCGATGGTATATAAAGTTGGTTAGAACAATAATACAAGGATGCTTCGCATTTTCCTATCTCCTCCTACAATAATTTATTTTAATACCTGAAAACCGGTTGAACAGCTCGAGTACAGTATCATAATGTTGAAGACAGGCCGATTTTCTGAAAAAAATACTATTTTGATAGATTTAATATACGTTTATACAATGTGTTGATTTGCGATGAATGGAACATTCCAATCTCTCAGACTCCCAGTTTGTAGGTAAATTTATGAGCCCTTGGTTTAACACAAGTACTGTAGGTACATTTATGGGCCCTTGAAGAATAAACATTGCAATACTTTGACAATGTTGTAAATAGGTATTAACCATTTGGTCGCCATTAAACACATATACAACAAACATTTATTACTGTGACTGTGGGTAGGCCTACTGCTGGATGTATACACACATAATATACAAATAAAAACTTTATTACTGACAGTTGCTTCTCAACGTTTGTATTAATTAAAGACCCCTTCCCTGCAATGTTGGACGTTTTTTGGAAAATAATACATATATATCACTTTAAAAACATTAAACCATGTCATTCCTTGTCTTAAATGTACGTTTTATGGTAAATTATGATAAAAAGTGAGAAACAATGCACTACCTAAGTAGCTCGCGGCGATCGACCTCTCGTGGACGGTCTTAGGCCTAGCCTAGCTAGGCTTAGTTTTGTAGGCCTAGCTGGTAAACATCGGTAACGTACGAACATCATACGCTAGCTATATACCTAGCCTGACGTTGTATAGTTGCTGCATTAATTGTCTTTCTATTTTTGCCAGACTCCGTTGATACAAATTGGGGAAAACCCGGTTTTTTCGCTGAAAAGTTAGGAATCTTCCATTTGTTTTGGCCTCACGATCGATCGAAAAGTGGGCGAATTACAGGTGAAAAACAAAAATATCAATCCGCGCGCAATGCATTTTGGGATTTATAGCGGGCCGCTATAATTATTAGAATCGAAATATTTTTCACATTTTTAACCGTTTAAAGACGAAAAAAGTTATCGTAATAAATATAGTATTATTTTTACATTAAATATAGTTTGTGATCTTAAATTAGATCTAAAAAACGTAGGGAAGGGGGCTTTAATAATTATAAACAAGGTCAACAGCCATAAGTCGCGTGCTAAAACGCATAGTGATACCGGACCGACAGACAGACCGACCGACCGACATAGTGAACTATAGAGTCGCGTCCACGCGACTAAAAATATAAACGTCGTAGTGGTGTATCGTATACATGTACTTTACTATTTCAATCGACTATAACAGGGACAGTTTTAAAAACTATAAAATCGTAAATGTTTTACTGTGTTTAGTGGTATATTATTGATAGGTCTATAAAACATTTAAAACAATATTTCGTTACTGAGTGGATAAAGAATATATATTTAACAATTGTTCTTCCCATCCTCTTCCCCATCCCTCAACTCTAATGTTATATACAAAACACAAATTGGGTTTGTTTAAATGAGTTCAAATAAAAAATGTTGACTCATTTTTAAGACAAGTTTCTCCTTCGGAAGCAGGCCTAATTCTCAGGTGCTAATTTTAGTTGACTACACTAATCATCGTGTCTATTTATTCGTTTCTGAAAACGACAATGTATTTATGTGTATTTATTTATCCAGACCTTTTTATATGAATTGCCCCGTGTGGGATGATTAAAGAATTTTGAATTGAATTGAATAGTCCTGCGGTTCGTACATTTGAAATCGACAGTTTTTTACGCTGAAACTACTGTGTATTCGAGAACCATCTGTGGACACCTAGGTACCATCTAGTATATATAATACTGTATATGATAGGTCTATACTCTGATTCATTTAAGCATCGTTATGCACATGTTTATAGCTATGAATATATTCATTAATATATATAAACACAAGTTAACAAAACACTGAGTTCTAGATTATTAAACAATTTTGGGTATGATCAAAAATAGCTATAAATACAGTTTTTCTTGTACAAACCTTTAATTATTTATATTATGTCAATGTAAAGAGTAATGTCTACTCTAAATTTCGGTTTCGCAATTCAACTGTTACTATAGATGTTGTGAAGCTCCAAACTTTGGCCAAAATTGGATTTTTAGCACAAGTAAAAACACCTCTATTGAAAATAAATGGTACGATCCATTCCCATGCCCAACCAACATTTTTTTTGCTTTCAGTTTGTTTATAAGTCATCATTTTTTATTAAAAATTAAATTAAATTTCAACAAACCGTGTAAGAGGTCAACGTTCAAATGAAATCAACGTTTATATGACAGAGAAATAATAGGAAAAATTGCAAGAAAATGCTGTCATTTTTAAAATGGCCGTTACTATGGCAACAAGATACAGGTTTCAAAAATAATGTTATCTGCATGTTTCAACCAAACCTCTTTCATTGTGTAAATTTGAAAGAAAATCTATTTTTTTGACTTGGCCACCTAAAGGTCGATATTTATAGACAACTGCTCTTAAAAGCTTACGTTTGGTTTTTTTTTTCAGCAACCAGTGAATGATTGGTAACTACAAAGTATTGTGCTTTAATGGAGCTGTAAGTTGTATTTCTTATATTATCATTAAACACTGTTGGAGACTGAATTATTTAATTTTGAATAATTTTTTAATAATGTAATTTATATTTAAAAAAATCAATTTTACTATTTGCTTAGAAGCATAAACAATAAACATATTACATTATCAACCGCATATTTCTGCTATAATGCACTTTCAAATGTTTTTTTTTTTCAGAAATTCGTTATTAAGAGCTATTAAACGTGAACACGTGGCAGAAATTAAAAGATTGTGCACAACATATCCGCATCTTGTGGACGAAACCAATAAGGTTTAAAAAACAATTATAATTATAATACTAGAATTTAATTCGTCACTTTGATGAATTATAGGTGATAATTTTTATCATTTTACTGAAATAATTTTTTTTTACATGCATGTACGTTAACATACGATCAGAAAATGTTGATGTATGCCATCCTATTATACGCTTATAGTTCTGAGTTGTGCCTATTATATGCCATATACAATATGTACAGTATATAATGTATCTATATACAGTGTAACATAGGTGAAATTACGGGACACACATCATGTTCTAATTTTGTGGTATGATGGAATTATCAAAATAAACTAGAAGATGACAATTTCGAAAGATAATGAATTGAGCAAATAAATATAAGAATTGGAAGAGAATTTGGCACGTAGAATTGCTGTGCGCGCTCTTTGAAATTTTTATAACTTTGACGAAAAAGATGAAAAAACTGCTTTTTAACTTCAACTGGCCATATGTTAACGTCACAACATCCGGTAGGCTTGTTTTTTATATGAATTCATATCTACATTTCATTAGCCTTCATAATAAATTATAATCATCAAGGTAACCTTCAATTCCGAAGAGCTGTAAGATATTCAAATTTACGGCGAAGGTGAAATTTAACGACCTACGTTATTCAAGTTTTTACGCGTGATGAGGTCATCAAAATAAAATAGTGGCAAGTCGTGAGAACGTCAATTAATTGAGCAATCACATACTAAAATTTGAGCGAAAATTGGGTAAAAAATATACGTTCTATTGAATGTGATAAAATATGACGAAAGAGAAAAAAAAACAATTTTAAATTCAAGTGGCCATTTGATGACGTCATAACATTTTGTACGTAAAATGTGTACATGAATTCATATCTAAAACTCAATGGCTTCCAGAATAAGTTAAAAAAATTGCTTGTCATCTTGCATTCTGAAGAATTACTTTCATTTTAAAAATGCCTTATTTTTCACCATTTTCAGCACTTTGATGCAATTAATTTGCACATGTTGTCTTTTTTAACCTGCTCGTATAGCGTTATTTTAAGTCGGAACTGACTAAAATTCGTATTTTTTACGCTTTTTAAGTATCGCGTGCGCAAAAATTTGTTTTTGCGCAGTAATGTTTTGAAACACGCAAATGGCCTAATTCATGCTCTAAATTGATCAAAACTTAATTTTGAGCTTTTTAAATTGTTAACGCGCGATTTCACACGCATGACCCTACGTGCGCTTGCGTTTTTATTTGCTAATATTTTTACCCTTGACCTGAAGTTTACGTGTAGTGAATTTCATTAATATGTGATAATGAATTATGGAGATATTATTGATAATGTGATTTCACAAAATGGCATAATATAAATGACGTCACGGATGAGTGATCGCGCTGAAAAACTAACTACGACTAAACTAAATTGTTTTTAATATATTTAGAAATGTTTGTGATTATTGACATTTAACTTTTCGAGGTAATTGACACACAAAATCTGTACAGAAAGAAATAAATAAGAAAACAATAATAAAGATTTCATACAATAATAGGTGATAATTTTATTCTAAATGATCACCTAATAAGTGATTCAATCTATTAAAATTAAAACACGTAAACATAATTATGTGGTGGTTTAGTAACCAACATTCCGGTATTCAAAACATAAGGGTAGAGTTATTATGTGAATGTTGTAACGGTAGTCGTGTCAAGGGCCAAGACAATAACGATGGCACAATATTATTCAATGTACAAAATAATATTTAATTCAATTCAATCAAAAGTAATCAGTATAAAACAATGCGAAAATGTAGTGATTCTGACGTGACATAACTAACTGTACAAAACATATACAGTAATTATATTAAGGGGACAGGAAGGATGACTAATTAAATGTTACCACATCCTGATTGACTTTCCTTGGAAGACCAACCTCAGGAAGGTAGTGTTCCAAGTTAAGTAGGCATCGGGGGAGAGCAAGGGGTGAATAGACTGTGTGACCAATGGGATTTGGTCCCACCATGTTACATCCCCCTGCTCGTCAATTCGAAGCCGTGTCTTCGAAACCAACAAAACTCTGAGCCAAAAATTGTATTGAGAAAACTAAACTAAAGTATACGAACATCTTAAAACGAAACAAAAAAGAAAAGTAACGCAAATCGTAACAAATCAATAGATCGGCAAACATGATAAAATATACAAAAGTCAAATTGTTCAAAGTTCCCAAATTAAAAGTCATAATAATCATATAAAGTGTTCGTACACAGCTCAGCAATGCTCAGTTGAAAATAAAAGTCAGTTAACTCCCGATGGATACATCAATCAGCAGTCGTCAATCAGTCCGTTGCCTGGAAACAAGTTGACCGGCTTCCCAAAATTCAGTTTGTAACAAAAAGTCTGAACAACGGAACTGCAATTGACTACGTAGTTTATCTTAAAATGGACCTGAAATGGAATTTAGATTTTCAAGAAATTCACACATGTTATTTAAATGTATCAAATTAACACAAACCCATACAAATAAAAACAAAATGTATAGTATTTTGAGTAAAAACGAAATTTTAAGATACCATGGTAAATTAGCGAAAATTACTCACGCCATTGCAATATTCTATTTTAACGGCTGTCGGAAACCTCTATATTCACGACGTCACATATACACACGATGATATCGAGAGCGTGTATGCCGCCCGATAGTCAGTGAATGATCGACGGCCTGGAAAGATACGCAAAGCGTTGACACTAATTTATTCAATATCTAATGTTGTTGAAATATAGGTCCCTAAAATGTACTTCGTTTGTTCTAAAACCCGAATTTAGAAGGCCTACCTCCCAAACCTTTACTAGGCCTAGGCCCCCCAATCCAGCGCGCGGAGACGATCCACCACCCACATCATGCGGCGAGGCTCCGTTTCATGTGCATCCAAGGACCAAAGCGATATCAACAACTTGCTTTGCTCATTGTCAAGCCAAAGTAAAATATGAATAAAATTTGTTTTCGAACTGCCTGATTCGTGACAAAAAAATTATCATCTCATATTACTAATTTAATTCTGCTAAACTAAAAACTAAAGAAACTAACACATTTTAGCAGTATAAATTACGAACGATATACAAAATACACGAACGGAAAATATGGATACGCATCATTGCGCACGGAGCTGTATCCCGGACAACGTTGCCAGGCCAACTTCGGTATTGCCAGAAAAAAACCGTTGATTTTAAGATTTTGAATCGTCATTTACTCGATGAATAACCGTTTATACGGTAATAATTTTATCTAAAAAATTCTAAATACATTTCTGCAAATGCACAAGCATTTTTTAGAAAATACTCCATAGATTTCAAGAGTTATAGCCAAAAAACTGCAAATTTTCCATTGGAGGGATAGGAATATATTCGCAAAGTGACGTCACCCGCGATTTTTTTTGATTTTCAAATGGGGCTTTCCCCAAAAGGGCCAATTTATATTTTGTAACAATATACATTCTAGCAACACCTAATAGCCCCCAAAACATCATTCTAAAATGAAAAAAATCGAAAATCCATTTCAGGTCCATTTTAAAGAAAATGTTTAAAAAGTTTATTTATTGACTCAAGTTTAGCATCAATCCATAGAATAAACTGAAACATTCTCATGTAATAGTCAGGTTCCTCAAGTATGAAAATAGGGGTTCCGTAGGATTTTAATGCCCAAAGTGAGATTTCACTTGATTTTACTTTATTATGGTGCTAGGATACCAAAAATGCTAGGTAACAAATTTTCACGATCCCGTAACCATGGTAACAACCCCAAATTCAAAATGGTGACCAAATGGCCATATCTCCATAACCCTTTGGTCTATTGACAAGATATTAGTATCAAAATACTCGGAATATATATATTTATATTCGTTGTAATAGAACATTTTCACTAAATGTAACCGGAAATGCCATTTTTCTTTACTAGTGACCCTTGACCTTGACTCGCACTGTAATTTTTACTATTGTCCGAAGTTGTTTACATAGATAAATGTGCTTTCACTATAAAGTATATACTATTTATAAAATATATAAAAACTAAATGTGATTAGAAATTAAATATTCGAATGATGATAATATGTATAAACTCATGTTTTTAATCCCTACCACAAACAATTGACTATACATGCTCAAATAGATAAATGTTTATATACATAAAGTTCATGTTTATTAGGTCAAAGGTCAATAACTTTACTTCCGGTCATTTTCTAACAAAATGTTGCATTAAAATCAATATAAATATGCATGGTCTGAGCAATTTGAGACCATTTTTAAATTTCTATAATCAGCCGTTTTTTAGATACAGTTCGAGTCAAGGTCAAGGGTCAATAGTGCAGAAAAATAGCATTTCCGGTTACATTTAGTAAAAATGTTCTATTACAACGAATATAAATATATGATTTATTCCGAGTATTTTGATGCCAATATCTTGTCAATAGACCAAAGGGTTATGGAGATATGACCATAGACTACGGAATAAAAATTCTTGTAAGCTTTTCTCTATGTCAAAGGTCAATAACTTTGCTTCCGGACATTTTTTAACAAAATATTGCGTTACAATAAATATAAATATATAAAGTCTGAGCAATTTGAGACCATTTTTAAATTTCTATTACCAGCCGTTTTTAAGATACAGTACGAGTCAAGGTCAAGGGTCAATAGTACAGAAAATAGCATTTCCGGTTGCATTTAGTTCAAAGGGTTATGGAGATATGGTCATTTGGTCGCCATTTTGAATTTGGGGCTGTTACCATGGTTACGGGATCGTGAAAATTTGTTACCTAGCATTTTTGGTATCCTAGCACCATAATAAAGTGAAATCAAGTGAAATCTCACTTTGGGCATTAAAATCCTACGGAAATACACGAGGACCCTGACTATAAGTGTTAAAAGTTTCTTGTGATCCATTGCAAACTTTATTTTCAGGGAACATAGTTGTGAAAAGCTTCTTGCATCCAGTGTGCAGGAGGCGAGAATCAATGAAACACAATTCAACATACATCATTCATTATGACAGTGACAGTAAAACTTAAGGGCCTGTTTCTATTGAAAATAAAAAAGAACGGTTTTTTGGAAACCGTGTTCGGCAGTTGTTTATAAATAAAGATCGCGTTGCAACTCACGTCCGCATTGTTTTTTTTCCAATCCAATTAAGGTAGAAATCATGAATAATTCATTAACCTAATTATTTTCTTTTATAAAAAATTGTAAGATAGCTGATCTACTTCTTAAATATACTAAACCTAACTTTTACTGACTCGAATAAATATATCGACCACTATTATCAGTAAAGTGAAGTTTATTAAATACTCTATACTTCAACATAACATAACATGACAACGTTTCAACCCAACCTGCGTCAGAAATAATGACGATCTACCATCAAAGATAGTGTAGTAGGAAGATGTTACACTTCCTATTCGTTCAATGCAAATAAAAGCGAGACAACATGGAGCTAAATTTAAATGGCGCCTCGCACGTCGAGTAGGAATACGGAAAGTTATTGTATAGGAAATAGGCTATTATAACAGTACAATAATATGATTGTAAAATTAAGATTTAATACGAATTAACATATAAAATGTAATGTTATCTTTATAGAAAGTGCAAATGAATAATATGTATATGCTTAGGAATACAAATTTGTGTTTCAATTACCTGGAATTGTTTAGGTACCTGGAATTTATCTACCCGTATTTTTTCTTTTATTTTAATATTTTTATTATCATCAAATCAATTGAACTTTTTTAAATTATTTACATTTAATTGTTTATCATTGGACAAAGATAGAGAATTTAATACCTAGCTTTAGAAACACTTCTTCATCAGAGTGAAAAATTGTAAGATAGCTGATCTACTTCTTAAATATACTAAACCTAACTTTTACTGACTCGAATAAATATATCGACCACTATTATCAGTAAAGTGAAGTTTGTTAAATACTCTATACTTCAACATAACATAACATGACAACGTTTCAACCCAACCTGCGTCAGAAATAATGACGATCTACCATCAAAGATAGTGTAGTAGGAAGATGTTACACTTCCTATTCGTTCAATGCAAATAAAAGCGAGACAACATGGAGCTAAATTTAAATGGCGCCTCGCACGTCGAGTAGGGATACGGAAAGTTATTGTATAGGAAATAGGCTATTATAACAGTAGAATAATATGATTGTAAAATTAAGATTTAATACGAATTAACATATAAAATGTAATGTTATCTTTATAGAAAGTGCAAATGAATAATATGTATATGCTTAGGAATACAAATTTGTGTTTCAATTACCTGGAATTGTTTAGGTACCTGGAATTTATCTACCCGTATTTTTTCTTTTATTTTAATATTTTTATTATCATCAAATCAATTGAACTTTTTTAAATTATTTACATTTAATTGTTTATCATTGGACAGAGATAGAGAATTTAATACCTAGCTTTAGAAACACTTCTTCATCAGAGTGAAAAATTGTAAGATAGCTGATCTACTTCTTAAATATACTAAACCTAACTTTTACTGACTCGAATAAATATATCGACCACTATTATCAGTAAAGTGAAGTTTATTAAATACTCTATACTTCAACATAACATAACATGACAACGTTTCAACCCAACCTGCGTCAGAAATAATGACGATCTACCATCAAAGATAGTGTAGTAGGAAGATGTTACACTTCCTATTCGTTCAATGCAAATAAAAGCGAGACAACATGGAGCTAAATTTAAATGGCGCCTCGCACGTCGAGTAGGGATACGGAAAGTTATTGTATAGGAAATAGGCTATTATAACAGTAGAATAATATGATTGTAAAATTAAGATTTAATACGAATTAACATATAAAATGTAATGTTATCTTTATAGAAAGTGCAAATGAATAATATGTATATGCTTAGGAATACAAATTTGTGTTTCAATTACCTGGAATTGTTTAGGTACCTGGAATTTATCTACCCGTATTTTTTCTTTTATTTTAATGTTTTTATTATCATCAAATCAATTGAACTTTTTTAAATTATTTACATTTAATTGTTTATCATTGGACAGAGATAGAGAATTTAATACCTAGCTTTAGAAACACTTCTTCATCAGAGTGAATAAATATATTAGGAGCCTAGTGGTAAAAAGGTACAATGTGTATGCCTATATAATAATCGATTACGTATGGTTTATTTCTAAGGGTAATAAAAGAGAATAGGTAGTATGCCATGTAATCAATAATCAATCAATCAATCAATATTTATTGTAATCAATAATATTATACAAATAGTCGATCTGCATACACTGAACATTATAGGAATTTAGGACTACGAGTACGGTATGTTTTTTTACTGAAATAATACTGTAACCGTTATGCTTGTAACACTCTGAACTTTCGTGCATTCAACGTAATTTTATATGCCATGATTGTAACGCCTAACATTATTGATAATATTAATTATAAGCCAATAAGTTCATTATTAGTAAGGTTATATAAAGGAAAAAATATCCATGGGGAGGCCTACTTTACCCCCTTTCATTATACTACCCTTACAAAAAATGTTCTATCAATAGAAGTTTTAGAATTCTATGTTAATCTATAGATGAAACAGATAATTTCTACTATAGAAATGAATTTAAAGATTCTACCCCTAGAGTTTTATAGAAATTGCTTTATAGAAAATATATTTATTCATAAATCATATATTGTTTGCCAACAACAATACTGTATACTGTAAAATTTGCATTATGACTTCAGACTTGACTGGGGTTTACCAAGATGGGTAAGAGTTTTTATGGGTACGGGTTGGTTTGGGTACGGGTTGGTTTGGGTACGAGATGACCAGCATCCATTCATGAATGCGTCTACAGGCGCGCGTAAGCCTCCTCCTGATCCTATCTCAGTGTTTACAGTCATATCATGCCAAAACTCACTCCAAATAAATGTATTAACAATTAAAAAGATCCAAAAACAGTATGAAAACATCATATTAATTTTTAAATTTGTATAATAAAGACAAAAAAGAAGTTTTTGTTTTGTTTTTTGTGGCTTATTTTTACAATTTATTGCCGAAAACACCATTTTCATTGGGCTTTGCCATTGCGCTCCTTATGTTTGAGATTCGTCTATCCCTACTTGTCGTGAGAGGCGCCCTATCTAGAGCGGTTCTCTAATTTTTAAGCGAAGTGTAACATCTTCCTACTCTACACTATCTTTGCTTTGCTATCATCAAACAGACTGACCTCTAGAGGGCCTATTCTGTTTAATGACAGGGTCATACATGTGATAATCGTCATTATTTCTGAAGAAGCTGTCCGATCAGCAGGACAGCGACACTGTCAAGGTTAGTTTTACTAATTATTGATTTGAAAAAAAGAATATTTCCAATATACTTATACCTACAAACCAGATGAACATTTTCAATAATCTTTGTGTTATTAGAGTTCCAGGATGTGAGGGGGAATTTCCCTTGGGCCATGATTTCTTTTGCCTGTTGAAACAATAATAATGCATCCTCATAATAGTCAGCTCCTGTGAGCCAGTCATCTACATAAAGGTTATCCTTAATAGTTCTGTAATGGGGAGGCAACTTGGGTACTTTGTCAAATGGTGGCGAATTGTGGCATTTAATAAAAAAGGGCTACTAGCATGGCCAAATGGCACTCTCAGAAATTTCATTGTTCTGATTTTGTCCTCCCTTTTCCAAAGAAACCTATAGATATTTTGGTCATCCTTATGGACCTTGATTTGCAAAAAATGCCTTTGTAATGTCAGAGGTTAATCCAATTTTCCACCTTCGGAACCGTAATAAAAATGTCAACAAGTCCTGGTATAAGGGGGGCCCCGTTTCTAGGCAATCATTCAGTGAAATCCCATTATTGCATTTAGTAGAGGAATCGAATACCACCCTAACCTTGGTTGTAAAACTGGCATCTTTCACTACTGGGTAATGGGGAAGGTAATAAACAATACCACTATCTGTGGTGTCAGCTTCAGCAATTATGCCTAATCTTTCCATTTCAGAGATAGAGGCCTCATATTTTTAACCTAATTCTTTGTCTTTAGCAAGCCTCCTACTCAGACTATTTAACCTCACCTTGGCTATCTCTCTATTATTTTGAAGGCACTCTTTCATACCCTCTTTCCATGGTAACTTAACTTCATATCTCTCATTCACCAGACGTATGCTCTCATTGAACTCTTTCAGTACAGCATCTTGCACTCCATCACTTGGTTTTACTCCAATTGTTTCTAGATCCCAGAATTTGTTCAATCTGTCATCGGGTATGTCTGTAATGCAAAGCAACTGTGGGGATACATTAACATTATGATTACGAGTAACATTTATATTGTCATTCAAATTCCATCTCCCTGAGATAACCCAACCGAAAACAGTGTCTTGGGCTACCAGACCCTCTGGAAGATTGTGTATGCCACGTCCCATAAATGGCCAATGATAATCTAAGCCCACTAAAATGTTAACATGGATCTACCTCTCTTTGTCATAGTCATCTGCTAATGGGAGATGGGCTACTGCTTTCAAGAAGGACTGTGGAACCTTAGCTCTAAACATGGGTGCACATATCGATTTAACTTCAATGCAATTAATTATTTCCCACCCACCATATTTATTTTCCACATTTAATTTGTAAATATTCCTAGTTTCACTTTGGGAGGGCTTACCTTCACCAAAGGCAGCAAATGCAAATGATTTGGATGTTAACCATACAGGTCCTACCTTATTTACAACATTACTTGATACATACGTGTTATCAGAACCTGTGTCAAACATGACAGTTACTAGACAGTCACCTTTACTACCTTTAACTCTGACTTTAGCAGTCTGTAAGACAGTATGACTATGAGGAATGTCAGTGTTAGAATGAGTTGTAGTTACAGCTTGGACTAATGGTTCTGTAGTTGCAGCTTGGACTACTGGTTCTGTGGAAACTGGAACCGGAGTGGCTGTCTGTGTTGTTCCTTTCTGGCAGATAATTTCATGATGAGGTCCGTTTATACAACTGCGACATTTGAAACTGCATTTCCTTGCAAAGTGACTAGTGTTCAAACATTTGAAGCAGGCGTGTGCTTCCTTAATCGCATTCGATTTCTCAGTATGTGTCATCGATCTAAGTTGTCTACATTTCCATGAGCTATGATTTGTCCTATTACAAAATATACAGTTCTTGATTTTACGTGCAACAGCAACTGTAGCTGGCATAGCTGAAACTGTTCCTTGATTTTGCACACTTCCTGAACTGTAAACCGTATTTGCGAAACCTTCAGAACGTTCGCGACGCTCTGAAGGTCCACTTGAGCACAGTGTATTAACATACGAAAAGATACTAAAAATCATTGACTTATTTCTATTTTATATCACTGTGCTCTCCTGGCTCCAAATTGGGTCCACTTGAGCACAGTGTATTAACATACGAAAAGATATTAAAATTCAGTGATTTATTTCTATTTTATATTATTGTTCTCCCCTGGCTCCAAATTGGGTCCACTTGAGCACATTGTATTTACATACGAAAAGATATTAAAATTAGTGACTTATTTCTATTTTATATCACTGTGCTCCACCGGTGCTAAATTTGGTCCACTGGAGCAGTTACCGTAGTACTATTTCTAATTTGGAAGTAAATAAAGGCATAAATGGCGCTCCGTAGAAGTAGAGAATGCTCGATCGTCGAAATGACGCTCTGAATATACCTCCAACCTGTTTGAACACACCACGCTGTCCAAAACCCCATGTAAGTATGGTACGCCAATCGCGTACACTAACCCTCTAAATAATCTCTCTAAACTATTTAAAAAAAGACATGTTCTTGAAAGACCTTGAACTGAGGGCTCAAGTGTAATAGGTAGGTTAAAGCCTTTACCACTAAACCAAACATTTCGGTTGGCAAAAGATGTTTACACAAATTATTTTATCTCTTTGCATGCTTATATAGCGCCCTCTATAATGTGCCATATTATGTCATAATTATTCTAATGAATTATTCATGATTTCTGCCTTAATGGGATAGGAAAAAAAATAAAGCGTCCCGTCCATGTGCGTTCGCTATGAATGATGTTATTATATACCATAATGCAGTTCATTAGGCGGAAGCGCGATTGGATCGAGGCATAGCGCGATCCCCAAGAATTGCATCCATTTCGTCATATAAGGGGCAGGTAATCCTATCATTATTGCCTGAAATGCTATTGTGGTCCTTGGTTAAAGTATAGGTACGTCGCACCCTCCGATATTGTCAAGTTGAACTCGTCTTTCACACGCTTTACAACATGTGAGTCTTCTTCCGACTGCGGATAGTCTCCCTCTCATCTTTATTACGAACCTCGTAATTGCATCGCACATGGACGGAACCGGTTTTATTGGAGTAAAAATTGAGTTGCAACGCGATCTTTATTATAAACAACTGCCGAAACTGGTTTCCAAAATACCGTTCTTTTTTATTTTTCAATAGCAAATACTACAAATAAATTCAATCTGATAAACAAATAATAAATCTGATTAAATTTATGATTACATAAAATTATATCAATAAAATTAGATCACAATGTGTAAATGAATACTACCGTATCTGATTACCAACAGTAATATTAATACTTAAAATATGTAGATGTTATGACTTTAATTGACAATCATAGAATTGGTACACCAGGTAACATGCAAACAAATTTAAATGCCATTGGGAGATGGTCATGCGATAATAATATGAAACTGAATGCGGGCAAATGTGCTGCTATGCTTATTGATTTTTCAATATCCCCTCCTACTACTACACTGTTCCGCAAATAGATAATAAGCAACTAAAGATTGTACCTTGTATGCAAATCCTAGGTTTATTGATTAGTTCTGATCTAAAATGGAATGCCCATATATTTAACATCTTAAAAGTGAACAGTAACATATATATTTACTTAAGAAATTCCAGCTTAATAAAGATGACCTAATTACCATGGGTTATATTAGACCTCTTTTTGTGTATGCTGTTCCTGTTTGGAATTCTGGCATAACGAACAATCAGATTGATAAATTGGAAGCAATACAAAAGAGGGTACTTAGAATAATTCTTGTTATAAACTATATAAGCAATGAAAATGCTCTCAGTGTATGTAATTTAGAAACCATCTCTACTAGAAGTAATAATTACCTATGTCTAAGGTTTGCTGAAGACCTCGAAAAGTTAGCATATTTTATTTATACTAGAAGTAAACCGTACAACTTAAGAAAGATCAACCCATATCAACAAATAAAATGTAAAACTAAACGATATAAAAATAGCCCTTTACTATACCTAATTAACCTGTTGAATAATAAAGAATAATTACATTTAGCCAAAGTAGCCTTCATCAACCAATGTGAAATAATAAACAAATAATACATAAGTTTTAATACAGATATTTTATTAGGCTATGATTTGTATCAATTTCTTTGATTTTTTCACTGTTTTTCTCATTTTCATATTATGTACTTTATCTAATTCCATTTTAATATAAGATGTTTTTTTAATATGACAACTTTTTTATGTGTGCAATATTTTGAAAAATTTTACACAATTTAGCCTTTGGCTACTATGTAAATTTTCGTTTTATTGAATAAAATCCTTGAATAAAAATAGGGAGTGGCCAGGCTGTAAATTAATTAAGCTAATAACATTGTAGACTTAACTATTAGAATTAATAATATCATAATACAAGTATCAACAAGAAATATCAATGTATAAAATAAATGCCACTGTCAGTATGAAAGTATAATTATGGTAATTAGAGTGTAGATTAGTTACTCACCCTTTTCTTGTGTTGATCTCTGTGTTTGCCTGTCCTTTATGTTTCTTGTTTATTTGAGCACGCGACTGCAAACAATACGATTAACAAGGCATCTAATTCCCTTGTTTTCTATCGCCTGTCGAATCTACAGCTCATTATGTTGGTCGGATGGCCGGTTGGTCGGTCGGTAAAAACTAACTCAAATTTGAGCACGCGACTGCAACCATGTATGTAACCTTGTTTTTTTTTATTCTCGCTATCGAATTCTATTTATTATGAACACAGAGAAGTATGCGTACAGTACAGTAAACCATGCCAATAAAAAAATTTAATTACATGCATCTTCCGGTCACTTTAAAAGTAATTACGGTAGTGACTATTTGCACGGTCAACCATGCTAGTTAGTATTACCATAGTTGGTAATTCAGGAGCAAGTTATTCAAAACCAAGAAGGATGAGGAAACAATGCAATTAATGAAAATATCTCAGCTCAAAATTAATTCGATTGAAAACAGTTAATTTAAGTTGTAATTTGAGATAGTGTTAACATGTTCCTGTTTGAACTAACTACACTAAGTAATACAATATTGGAATATTATGAGTCTAGTTCGGAAGGAAGGAAGGAACATAGTTATGTTTCTCGATCTAATTTCGCCCAAGGTCAGGTCATAAAAAACTGCTTTTTATGTAAATTTAAATACTATATAAATACGAGTGTAAAATTTACAAATCAGAGCCCAGTTTTAACAAGTACAGTAAGCTGGTTTAATTGATAGTCGAGTAAAACTGTTGCATTACTCCACAAAAAATGCCAGAAAATGGTTTTTTATGTATTATTACAATAAAATATGGTCTAAAAAATATATATCAAAAGTTTACTCAAATCGGATTACCGCAAAGGTTCAACATTTTATGTTAACAAGATGGCCGCCAATTTTTAAAAAATCGGTTAACGGCTTGTAGTATATAGACAGCTGTATTTTGTATTTGATGTCAAATTGTTCAAAATATATATGTCTGTACATAATAGTATTAGCCAACGAGTTAACCCCACGCTACAAGTAGCATGTAATGGTATAGGACCTTGACCTTGTAGAATCGTGCACGCACGCAACAAACACCGGACATCGATTTGAAACCATACGTAGATAATAGTAAGCCAACGAGTTAATATTGATAATATCTTGACAATATTTAAAAGGTAAAGTGGTAACCATACCCGCCTATTCATCAGCCATTTTAATTTGTTTTCAGGATGGAGACACAGTGCTAAGTGCATACCTAAGCTCTTACTGTTGTAAGTTAGAGATAGTGAATATTCTTTTAACACACGGTGCATCAGTAACATCAACAAATAAGGTAAATAATCAGTTTTACAGTGAATAAATAATATTGTAATAATGTTTTTTCAGCTAATCAAATACAATGAGCGCGCTATGTGGTTTATTAGTTGGGACATCTGCATTATGACGCAGAAGGAAGGAGAATAATACCACGCATTAGCAGTACAAATACACAAAACAAAAATAAACCCTTATTCGATGCTGAATGTCATGTCATGACATTAAAAGGAACTTAAACAGATTCATAGAGACAATAACTGAGGCTACTAAAAGAACTGAAAGTAAACAGATACACAAAGTACTAATTAAAAAGGAAACAAAATAGCATACGAAAGGAACGAATGACAGAAACATATTTTAACAACATTAAAGCAAAATGGAAAAGGCTTTTGAGAGAGATTTAAAAATGTCAAAGAACTAACTAGTTACACTAAAATAATATGTGATGGCTGGCATAATCACATTTAAACACATGTCCTAACAAAAAAGAACACGCCCCATTACCATTACAATAAGTCATAGACCGCATTAACCACCTTAAATTAAATTGATCCCTAAACTAACGACTTCAAGTTTTAAGAGACCGTCCACGAATATTCTCTACATTATAAAAACTGTTTTTTAAAAATAATAAATATTGAGGTTTATTTAACTAATTCGAGTTCACATTCAAAAAGAAAACAACACAAATAATGTTAAAAACTACAGATCAATATGTTACTTAATACTGTACCCAATAATAACACGAATGATATAAAAAAGGAGTTAAGAAATGGGTATAACTAAATAATATCATACATGAAGATCAAGTGGGGTTTATACACAGATACAGTACAATTGATAATACGTTCATATTATTAGAAAGCCCTACTTTTGTTAAGAAAGCCCTGAGCAAAAAGATTGGGAAACTTGATTGTGTTAGTTTTAAACAATCATATGAGCAAAGACATAAATATACTACTTTTATCAAATGAAACAAATGGGAAATCCACCAACTATATGATGATCATTAGGAGAACGAGCCCTGTTTAGCGTGAGCTTTTGCCTCTGGCATCTTACTTGTTTATTTTTGCCTAAAGCCAGTCATTAATGTCTTAGTCAATTAATAAATCACGTAACACCTTGTTCATCTTCCAGGCTCAGCCTTCCTTGCTTCTGATTGGCTGCAATGCACAGCCTATTTTGGAATTGGTCACTCATTGTATTTAGAAACCACCATTATACCATGGGTAAATTTTTTGCACACAAAATTTAAGAATGCAAGTGGCCTTGTGGTTAGCAAGGTCAGTTCTAATCTAATAGCAGGGAGCCAAAGAATGAACTGTAGAGATGAGTTTAAAATAAAAATGTGTGTTTTGTGCATCCAGACTAAAATCGCTGGAAAAGCAAAAACTTGAAATTAAAACTATATTTATAAACTATTTCATGTTCTTCAGCTGAGATCTCAAAATGATCTCTATGGATTTGCCACCACTCTAATGTTAAATATATAGGCCTATAATAAATAGTACAGTAATACTATTTCAAATTATAAGCAAACAATTAAATACTGTATTTTATAATCATATTTTATATAATAGTTACTTTATGTCTCAATTATAAATCCCTTTTCTTGAGTATACCCCAATTGTATGCACATTTATGGAGGAAATATATATTGATGTTTTTCTCAATACATAATAGTTCAGTTTTTATTACACATTAATGTGACATTTGTTTGTCTAAGTTGTGTGAAGTAATGATACCAAAAATGTTAACTCTTAATTTGTAACTCCTGAATTGTAATCAATAGATTAGGTCTAAGTAAATATTAAAAAATGGTTGTTAATGTTACAGATGGAACATTTTTGTTATAGGCCAGGATATCATTATTTTAACGATTAACTAAAAAATCAGTTACTGTAATTAATACACTGAATAGAATCTGTATGTGCATGCTATATATTTATTTTAATTTGAAAATTAACAATTGCCATGTTAAAGTGGAGCTACACTCAGACTTTCTCAGCTTATATTATGTTTAAGTATGTTTAAATGAAAGTGATTACATAAAAAAAACAGGGAAAATACGGAAATATTTTCCAAAAACTCGTTTTTAAAAAAATCGGTCAGAAAATAGTGTTTTTTAATACATTACACTTTTTCAGTAACTTAGGGGTTATTAGTTTACAATACGTCGCAAAACGCGTTACACTTAGCAACTGACGCGTTTTAGTCGCCGGTGAACGCATGGGTGAAATGTCTCCCCTTTGGTAAATTATGTGTCGAAAAATTGGGAATACATTTTATACGATTTGTTTTAGGCCTAAGTAATATTTCCGATAAAAATGTCAGTATAATCAGGGAGCAACTCCCTGGTATAATTTACATGTATTGTAACCTCATGATTTGCACTGTACAACAACAGCATAATAATCTTATCAGATTGTTTATTAACTTTAAGCTAGGCCTAGCTAAGCCGTCTGCTCAGCCTAGCTAGCCTTGAATTTTTTGTCTAGGCCTATATGCATTCATGGGTTTGAAAATTCTTGGTCGTTTCGCCCCATTTATCATTCCTGGGTTTTCTCGCACATTAGAATTGTGAAACACAAAATCCTATACAGAACAAGAGTAGTAAAGCGATGTGGAAGCTTAGGCCTGACTGAAAAGCAACTATTCAGGCACCCTATCATGGCCCATATGGGTAGGCCGAGGTTGGGTGACAGCAGAACAAACTTCACTGCTGAGTGTCAGCCTAGCAGCTGGAGCCCAAGCAGCATCGGTACATACCTACACTCTAGTAGGCCTAGGCCTAGCTTTATTGAATATATAGCCACATCTTTCTCAAATCTCGTTAGATTTGACATTTTAGTATTAAGTCTCATAATCACATTATTACACTGTGAAACATGATAGGGTCAAATTCAGAATGTTTTAATATACTTTTTGCCCGTCAAAAATAACATCGCGACAAAATAACAGATCGCCAGCTGCAGTAGTGTGATTGTGAAAAATGTCACGTGATCATACTCCCTAGCAAAATAAAAAACCCAATTGGACCCGAAAGGGGGAAAGTGTCTATTTACGCAAAATTGCGCAATGTATACGCGATAACTATACCAGAAATAGAAAGATCTGGAAAAATTACATAAAACTACATTTAAAATTTTTTTTTTAGTGAAGAAATTAATTTTTTAGGATTATTCAAATATACCCCCCTTTTGCATGTAAAAGAATAGGAAATTACAAGGTATCCCCCCAAAACGCAAAAAGGCGTGATTTTCAAGAAACTCGTACTCATTGAAAAAAAATTCAAAAAAATATGAAGTATGGGGGATGATATTTTTAAATAATAGTTGAAATGTATGAAAAATAGTAATTTTCTGGGTGGAGCTCCACTTTAACATATATTATGGGCCTAATTTGAATTAAATTTTATAGAGTATTTATTCTTAAAAAATTCCTGTCCGTTAAAAAACAAGGCCAACAGCCATTAAGTCGCGTGCTACTACAATGCATAGTGATACCGGACCGACCGACAGACCGACAGACCGACCGACATAGTGAAGTACACTGATCGAAATTACTGAACATGTGTAAAAATGTTGAAATGTTTAAAAACATTTATATTTTTTTAATTTACACGTGCGTAGCCTGTCACTTTTGACGTGCTCATATAACGTAATTTCTAGTTAAAAACTAAGTCAAGAAAACAGAAATCGGGCAAAAAGAGTGCGCAATAACATTTAACGCGCACAGTGCGCGCGCAAAAATCTGCGCACTCATGGCAATTTTGTAAACGCTTAAAATTGCCTGAAACGTACTCTTATTTCATCGAAAATAAATTTTGAAAATTTTAAGCGCGCGTACGCATGCGTTACATGCGCTACGCACGTAATTGTATTGCCATATGATGATTTATGCCCTGAAATTTACGAGTACCAAATTTTATTTAATTGTGATTCATGGTTGTGAAGATATGATTACAAACGTGATTTCGTTAAATCGTGCGTAGACCGCGTAATTTTTTATTGCGCACCGTGAAAACATAACCACATCGATTCCTGGCCATAAGGAATATACTGTGAAAAATTGACTTAAGATTAAACTGATATCAAGATAAGGTCAGAAAGCGATAACATGCATAGTGATACCGGACCGACAGACAGACAGACCGACAGACCGACCGACATAGTGAACTATAGAGTCGCGTCCACGCGACTAAAAATGTGAACCTGTATAATGCGATAAAGTATTGTTGGCACATATATTAAATCCCTTCACAGTATATCTTGTATCCTTTAACATTTGGAATGAGTTGGTGCATGGTAAGATATAGGAATATGGATTATGAAGGGGATGAAAAAATGTGAAAAAGATAGCACAATTTCTCAAATAGGTATACCGTACGTACAATTTCTCAAAGAGGTAGCACAACTTCCGGAATGGATTGCACAATTTCTCAAAGAGGTAGCACAATTTCCCGAATGGTTAGCACAATGTCTCAAATGGTTAGCACAATTTCTCAAAGAGGTAGCACAATTTCCCGAATGGTTAGCACAATTTCTCAAAGAGGTAGCACAATTTCCCGAATGGTTAGCACAATGTCTCAAATGGTTAGCACAATTTCTCAAAGAGGTAGCACAATTTCCCGAATGGTTAGCACAATTTCTCAAAGAGGTAGCACAATTTCCCGAATGGTTAGCACAATTTCTCAAAGAGGTAGCACAAAATATCCCGAATGGATTGCATAATTTCTCAAAGAGGTAGCACAATTTCCGGAATGGATTGCACAATTTCTCAAAGAGGTAGCACAACTTCCCGAATGGTTAGCACAATTTCTCAAAGAGGTAGCACAATTTCCCGAATGGGTAACACAATTTCTGAATGGTTAGCACAATTTCTCAAAGAGGTAGCACAATTTCCCCCCGAATGGTTAGCACAATTTCTCAAAGAGGTAGCACAATTTCCCCCCGAATGGTTAGCACAATTTCTCAAAGAGGTAGCACAATTTTCCGAATGGGTAGCACAATTTCTCAAAGAGGTAGCACAATTTCCCGAATGGTTAGCACAATTATTTCTCAAAAAGGTAGCACAATTTCCTGAATTTTGCATATTGCACAATTTCTCAAAGAGGAGCACAATTTTTTTAAAGGATTGCACACTTTCTCAAATGTAGGTAGCACAATATTTCGTGATTGTATGACCACAATTGTACTGGGAAGGTTTTAAACTATATTTAAAAAAATCACAGTGTGCAGAGGTTAGAGGGGTTGGAGAGGCTTAGTGATTTGCTGGGGCTAGTATCAATGACCACATGAGTAATGTGAACTGGGGGTATGTTTTAACTGAATTTGAAAACCGTCATAGAGCCGGGGTTTGCAATAGAATTTGTACCAAGAAGTTTAACATTATAAGTTAAAAAATCCCCGAGTGCGGGTGTGTGTTGGGGAGGTGGGTACATTTTAGGGCATCTGGATAATGAATTATCAAATGATCGGGAATGTACTGTGAAGTTTTAAAACTACATAGGAAACCCGCCCGGGCGTGTATAATTGCTAGTCATCAATGTTTTAAAATACTAGAGTGCTAAAGTGAACATAATGTATGTAGGCCTATGTGCAGTTTTCTTAGAATAACATAAACAACTAAAATGAGGCATAATCCCTCTATTATAATATCGTATAACATCAACTTTTTATTACACAATAAAAAAGATTGTTATTTATGGGTTTCGTTTATGTTTATTAACATTCATTCAATTACATTTTTTTAAATAAAAAGATTTATTTTTTAGATTGTTTAGTATTATTAATTAATTCATATATCTGGTCCTATATACTAATATAGCGCAAACACTTTTTGGGAAGCGTGGGTACCACCCCCTACGGCTACATTATTTTATTTGAATTTCCCGCTCATATTCTCAAAAATTGTTGTAGGCCTACCTATACCAGGGAGTTGTTATTAATAACAACTCCCTGCCTATACCTCAGCCCGAGTCTGATGTGATGGTGTACCTCTTGACATCCCTACCAAATCCCATCGCACCATCCCAGTTTATTTCAGAATCAATTTGTAGTAGGCTATGTATTTCATTGGTAAATTAATAAAATTAAAATTATTCAATTGTAATTGGTTGATCGCTTGACTACTACGGGTTGGTTTGGGTACGAGATGACCAGCATCCATTCATGAATGCGTCTACAGGCGCGCGTAAGCCTCCTCCTGATCCTATCTCAGTGTTTACAGTCATATCATGCCAAAACTCACTCCAAATAAATGTATTAACAATTAAAAAGATCCAAAAACAGTATGAAAACATCATATTAATTTTTAAATTTGTATAATAAAGACAAAAA
Source organism: Antedon mediterranea (assembly GCF_964355755.1). NCBI lineage: Eukaryota > Metazoa > Echinodermata > Crinoidea > Comatulida > Antedonidae > Antedon > Antedon mediterranea. The sequence continues at coordinate 12,131,191 of NC_092672.1, read as the reverse complement.
AGAAGTTTTTGTTTTGTTTTTTGTGGCTTATTTTTACAATTTATTGCCGAAAACACCATTTTCATTGGGCTTTGGCATTGCGCTCCTTATGTTTGAGATTCGTCTATCCCTACTTGTCGTGAGAGGCGCCCTATCTAGAGCGGTTCTCTAATTTTTAAGCGAAGTGTAACATCTTCCTACTCTACACTATCTTTGCTTTGCTATCATCAAACAGACTGACCTCTAGAGGGCCTATTCTGTTTAATGACAGGGTCATACATGTGATAATCGTCATTATTTCTGAAGAAGCTGTCCGATCAGCAGGACAGCGACACTGTCAAGGTTAGTTTTACTAATTATTGATTTGAAAAAAAGAATATTTCCAATATACTTATACCTACAAACCAGATGAACATTTTCAATAATCTTTGTGTTATTAGAGTTCCAGGATGTGAGGGGGAATTTCCCTTGGGCCATGATTTCTTTTGCCTGTTGAAACAATAATAATGCATCCTCATAATAGTCAGCTCCTGTGAGCCAGTCATCTACATAAAGGTTATCCTTAATAGTTCTGTAATGGGGAGGCAACTTGGGTACTTTGTCAAATGGTGGCGAATTGTGGCATTTAATAAAAAAGGGCTACTAGCATGGCCAAATGGCACTCTCAGAAATTTCATTGTTCTGATTTTGTCCTCCCTTTTCCAAAGAAACCTATAGATATTTTGGTCATCCTTATGGACCTTGATTTGCAAAAAATGCCTTTGTAATGTCAGAGGTTAATCCAATTTTCCACCTTCGGAACCGTAATAAAAATGTCAACAAGTCCTGGTATAAGTGGGGGCCCCGTTTCTAGGCAATCATTCAGTGAAATCCCATTATTGCATTTAGTAGAGGAATCGAATACCACCCTAACCTTGGTTGTAAAACTGGCATCTTTCACTACTGGGTAATGGGGAAGGTAATAAACAATACCACTATCTGTGGTGTCAGCTTCAGCAATTATGCCTAATCTTTCCATTTCAGAGATAGAGGCCTCATATTTTTAACCTAATTCTTTGTCTTTAGCAAGCCTCCTACTCATACTATTTAACCTCACCTTGGCTATCTCTCTATTATTTTGAAGGCACTCTTTCATACCCTCTTTCCATGGTAACTTAACTTCATATCTCTCATTCACCAGACGTATGCTCTCATTGAACTCTTTCAGTACAGCATCTTGCACTCCATCACTTGGTTTTACTCCAATTGTTTCTAGATCCCAGAATTTGTTCAATCTGTCATCGGGTATGTCTGTAATGCAAAGCAACTGTGGGGATACATTAACATTATGATTACGAGTAACATTTATATTGTCATTCAAATTCCATCTCCCTGAGATAACCCAACCGAAAACAGTGTCTTGGGCTACCAGACCCTCTGGAAGATTGTGTATGCCACGTCCCATAAATGGCCAATGATAATCTAAGCCCACTAAAATGTTAACATGGATCTACCTCTCTTTGTCATAGTCATCTGCTAATGGGAGATGGGCTACTGCTTTCAAGAAGGACTGTGGAACCTTAGCTCTAAACATGGGTGCACATATCGATTTAACTTCAATGCAATTAATTATTTCCCACCCACCATATTTATTTTCCACATTTAATTTGTAAATATTCCTAGTTTCACTTTGGGAGGGCTTACCTTCACCAAAGGCAGCAAATGCAAATGATTTGGATGTTAACCATACAGGTCCTACCTTATTTACAACATTACTTGATACATACGTGTTATCAGAACCTGTGTCAAACATGACAGTTACTAGACAGTCACCTTTACTACCTTTAACTCTGACTTTAGCAGTCTGTAAGACAGTATGACTATGAGGAATGTCAGTGTTAGAATGAGTTGTAGTTACAGCTTGGACTAATGGTTCTGTAGTTGCAGCTTGGACTACTGGTTCTGTGGAAACTGGAACCGGAGTGGCTGTCTGTGTTGTTCCTTTCTGGCAGATAATTTCATGATGAGGTCCGTTTATACAACTGCGACATTTGAAACTGCATTTCCTTGCAAAGTGACTAGTGTTCAAACATTTGAAGCAGGCGTGTGCTTCCTTAATCGCATTCGATTTCTCAGTATGTGTCATCGATCTAAGTTGTCTACATTTCCATGAGCTATGATTTGTCCTATTACAAAATATACAGTTCTTGATTTTACGTGCAACAGCAACTGTAGCTGGCATAGCTGAAACTGTTCCTTGATTTTGCACACTTCCTGAACTGTAAACCGTATTTGCGAAACCTTCAGAACGTTCGCGACGCTCTGAAGGTCCACTTGAGCACAGTGTATTAACATACGAAAAGATACTAAAAATCATTGACTTATTTCTATTTTATATCACTGTGCTCTCCTGGCTCCAAATTGGGTCCACTTGAGCACAGTGTATTAACATACGAAAAGATATTAAAATTCAGTGATTTATTTCTATTTTATATTATTGTTCTCCCCTGGCTCCAAATTGGGTCCACTTGAGCACATTGTATTTACATACGAAAAGATATTAAAATTAGTGACTTATTTCTATTTTATATCACTGTGCTCCACCGGTGCTAAATTTGGTCCACTGGAGCAGTTACCGTAGTACTATTTCTAATTTGGAAGTAAATAAAGGCATAAATGGCGCTCCGTAGAAGTAGAGAATGCTCGATCGTCGAAATGACGCTCTGAATATACCTCCAACCTGTTTGAACACACCACGCTGTCCAAAACCCCATGTAAGTATGGTACGCCAATCGCGTACACTAACCCTCTAAATAATCTCTCTAAACTATTTAAAAAAAGACATGTTCTTGAAAGACCTTGAACTGAGGGCTCAAGTGTAATAGGTAGGTTAAAGCCTTTACCACTAAACCAAACATTTCGGTTGGCAAAAGATGTTTACACAAATTATTTTATCTCTTTGCATGCTTATATAGCGCCCTCTATAATGTGCCATATTATGTCATAATTATTCTAATGAATTATTCATGATTTCTGCCTTAATGGGATAGGAAAAAAAATAAAGCGTCCCGTCCATGTGCGTTCGCTATGAATGATGTTATTATATACCATAATGCAGTTCATTAGGCGGAAGCGCGATTGGATCGAGGCATAGCGCGATCCCCAAGAATTGCATCCATTTCGTCATATAAGGGGCAGGTAATCCTATCATTATTGCCTGAAATGCTATTGTGGTCCTTGGTTAAAGTATAGGTACGTCGCACCCTCCGATATTGTCAAGTTGAACTCGTCTTTCACACGCTTTACAACATGTGAGTCTTCTTCCGACTGCGGATAGTCTCCCTCTCATCTTTATTACGAACCTCGTAATTGCATCGCACATGGACGGAACCGGTTTTATTGGAGTAAAAATTGAGTTGCAACGCGATCTTTATTATAAACAACTGCCGAAACTGGTTTCCAAAATACCGTTCTTTTTTATTTTTCAATAGCAAATACTACAAATAAATTCAATCTGATAAACAAATAATAAATCTGATTAAATTTATGATTACATAAAATTATATCAATAAAATTAGATCACAATGTGTAAATGAATACTACCGTATCTGATTACCAACAGTAATATTAATACTTAAAATATGTAGATGTTATGACTTTAATTGACAATCATAGAATTGGTACACCAGGTAACATGCAAACAAATTTAAATGCCATTGGGAGATGGTCATGCGATAATAATATGAAACTGAATGCGGGCAAATGTGCTGCTATGCTTATTGATTTTTCAATATCCCCTCCTACTACTACACTGTTCCGCAAATAGATAATAAGCAACTAAAGATTGTACCTTGTATGCAAATCCTAGGTTTATTGATTAGTTCTGATCTAAAATGGAATGCCCATATATTTAACATCTTAAAAGTGAACAGTAACATATATATTTACTTAAGAAATTCCAGCTTAATAAAGATGACCTAATTACCATGGGTTATATTAGACCTCTTTTTGTGTATGCTGTTCCTGTTTGGAATTCTGGCATAACGAACAATCAGATTGATAAATTGGAAGCAATACAAAAGAGGGTACTTAGAATAATTCTTGTTATAAACTATATAAGCAATGAAAATGCTCTCAGTGTATGTAATTTAGAAACCATCTCTACTAGAAGTAATAATTACCTATGTCTAAGGTTTGCTGAAGACCTCGAAAAGTTAGCATATTTTATTTATACTAGAAGTAAACCGTACAACTTAAGAAAGATCAACCCATATCAACAAATAAAATGTAAAACTAAACGATATAAAAATAGCCCTTTACTATACCTAATTAACCTGTTGAATAATAAAGAATAATTACATTTAGCCAAAGTAGCCTTCATCAACCAATGTGAAATAATAAACAAATAATACATAAGTTTTAATACAGATATTTTATTAGGCTATGATTTGTATCAATTTCTTTGATTTTTTCACTGTTTTTCTCATTTTCATATTATGTACTTTATCTAATTCCATTTTAATATAAGATGTTTTTTTAATATGACAACTTTTTTATGTGTGCAATATTTTGAAAAATTTTACACAATTTAGCCTTTGGCTACTATGTAAATTTTCGTTTTATTGAATAAAATCCTTGAATAAAAATAGGGAGTGGCCAGGCTGTAAATTAATTAAGCTAATAACATTGTAGACTTAACTATTAGAATTAATAATATCATAATACAAGTATCAACAAGAAATATCAATGTATAAAATAAATGCCACTGTCAGTATGAAAGTATAATTATGGTAATTAGAGTGTAGATTAGTTACTCACCCTTTTCTTGTGTTGATCTCTGTGTTTGCCTGTCCTTTATGTTTCTTGTTTATTTGAGCACGCGACTGCAAACAATACGATTAACAAGGCATCTAATTCCCTTGTTTTCTATCGCCTGTCGAATCTACAGCTCATTATGTTGGTCGGATGGCCGGTTGGTCGGTCGGTAAAAACTAACTCAAATTTGAGCACGCGACTGCAACCATGTATGTAACCTTGTTTTTTTTTATTCTCGCTATCGAATTCTATTTATTATGAACACAGAGAAGTATGCGTACAGTACAGTAAACCATGCCAATAAAAAAATTTAATTACATGCATCTTCCGGTCACTTTAAAAGTAATTACGGTAGTGACTATTTGCACGGTCAACCATGCTAGTTAGTATTACCATAGTTGGTAATTCAGGAGCAAGTTATTCAAAACCAAGAAGGATGAGGAAACAATGCAATTAATGAAAATATCTCAGCTCAAAATTAATTCGATTGAAAACAGTTAATTTAAGTTGTAATTTGAGATAGTGTTAACATGTTCCTGTTTGAACTAACTACACTAAGTAATACAATATTGGAATATTATGAGTCTAGTTCGGAAGGAAGGAAGGAACATAGTTATGTTTCTCGATCTAATTTCGCCCAAGGTCAGGTCATAAAAAACTGCTTTTTATGTAAATTTAAATACTATATAAATACGAGTGTAAAATTTACAAATCAGAGCCCAGTTTTAACAAGTACAGTAAGCTGGTTTAATTGATAGTCGAGTAAAACTGTTGCATTACTCCACAAAAAATGCCAGAAAATGGTTTTTTATGTATTATTACAATAAAATATGGTCTAAAAAATATATATCAAAAGTTTACTCAAATCGGATTACCGCAAAGGTTCAACATTTTATGTTAACAAGATGGCCGCCAATTTTTAAAAAATCGGTTAACGGCTTGTAGTATATAGACAGCTGTATTTTGTATTTGATGTCAAATTGTTCAAAATATATATGTCTGTACATAATAGTATTAGCCAACGAGTTAACCCCACGCTACAAGTAGCATGTAATGGTATAGGACCTTGACCTTGTAGAATCGTGCACGCACGCAACAAACACCGGACATCGATTTGAAACCATACGTAGATAATAGTAAGCCAACGAGTTAATATTGATAATATCTTGACAATATTTAAAAGGTAAAGTGGTAACCATACCCGCCTATTCATCAGCCATTTTAATTTGTTTTCAGGATGGAGACACAGTGCTAAGTGCATACCTAAGCTCTTACTGTTGTAAGTTAGAGATAGTGAATATTCTTTTAACACACGGTGCATCAGTAACATCAACAAATAAGGTAAATAATCAGTTTTACAGTGAATAAATAATATTGTAATAATGTTTTTTCAGCTAATCAAATACAATGAGCGCGCTATGTGGTTTATTAGTTGGGACATCTGCATTATGACGCAGAAGGAAGGAGAATAATACCACGCATTAGCAGTACAAATACACAAAACAAAAATAAACCCTTATTCGATGCTGAATGTCATGTCATGACATTAAAAGGAACTTAAACAGATTCATAGAGACAATAACTGAGGCTACTAAAAGAACTGAAAGTAAACAGATACACAAAGTACTAATTAAAAAGGAAACAAAATAGCATACGAAAGGAACGAATGACAGAAACATATTTTAACAACATTAAAGCAAAATGGAAAAGGCTTTTGAGAGAGATTTAAAAATGTCAAAGAACTAACTAGTTACACTAAAATAATATGTGATGGCTGGCATAATCACATTTAAACACATGTCCTAACAAAAAAGAACACGCCCCATTACCATTACAATAAGTCATAGACCGCATTAACCACCTTAAATTAAATTGATCCCTAAACTAACGACTTCAAGTTTTAAGAGACCGTCCACGAATATTCTCTACATTATAAAAACTGTTTTTTAAAAATAATAAATATTGAGGTTTATTTAACTAATTCGAGTTCACATTCAAAAAGAAAACAACACAAATAATGTTAAAAACTACAGATCAATATGTTACTTAATACTGTACCCAATAATAACACGAATGATATAAAAAAGGAGTTAAGAAATGGGTATAACTAAATAATATCATACATGAAGATCAAGTGGGGTTTATACACAGATACAGTACAATTGATAATACGTTCATATTATTAGAAAGCCCTACTTTTGTTAAGAAAGCCCTGAGCAAAAAGATTGGGAAACTTGATTGTGTTAGTTTTAAACAATCATATGAGCAAAGACATAAATATACTACTTTTATCAAATGAAACAAATGGGAAATCCACCAACTATATGATGATCATTAGGAGAACGAGCCCTGTTTAGCGTGAGCTTTTGCCTCTGGCATCTTACTTGTTTATTTTTGCCTAAAGCCAGTCATTAATGTCTTAGTCAATTAATAAATCACGTAACACCTTGTTCATCTTCCAGGCTCAGCCTTCCTTGCTTCTGATTGGCTGCAATGCACAGCCTATTTTGGAATTGGTCACTCATTGTATTTAGAAACCACCATTATACCATGGGTAAATTTTTTGCACACAAAATTTAAGAATGCAAGTGGCCTTGTGGTTAGCAAGGTCAGTTCTAATCTAATAGCAGGGAGCCAAAGAATGAACTGTAGAGATGAGTTTAAAATAAAAATGTGTGTTTTGTGCATCCAGACTAAAATCGCTGGAAAAGCAAAAACTTGAAATTAAAACTATATTTATAAACTATTTCATGTTCTTCAGCTGAGATCTCAAAATGATCTCTATGGATTTGCCACCACTCTAATGTTAAATATATAGGCCTATAATAAATAGTACAGTAATACTATTTCAAATTATAAGCAAACAATTAAATACTGTATTTTATAATCATATTTTATATAATAGTTACTTTATGTCTCAATTATAAATCCCTTTTCTTGAGTATACCCCAATTGTATGCACATTTATGGAGGAAATATATATTGATGTTTTTCTCAATACATAATAGTTCAGTTTTTATTACACATTAATGTGACATTTGTTTGTCTAAGTTGTGTGAAGTAATGATACCAAAAATGTTAACTCTTAATTTGTAACTCCTGAATTGTAATCAATAGATTAGGTCTAAGTAAATATTAAAAAATGGTTGTTAATGTTACAGATGGAACATTTTTGTTATAGGCCAGGATATCATTATTTTAACGATTAACTAAAAAATCAGTTACTGTAATTAATACACTGAATAGAATCTGTATGTGCATGCTATATATTTATTTTAATTTGAAAATTAACAATTGCCATGTTAAAGTGGAGCTACACTCAGACTTTCTCAGCTTATATTATGTTTAAGTATGTTTAAATGAAAGTGATTACATAAAAAAAACAGGGAAAATACGGAAATATTTTCCAAAAACTCGTTTTTAAAAAAATCGGTCAGAAAATAGTGTTTTTTAATACATTACACTTTTTCAGTAACTTAGGGGTTATTAGTTTACAATACGTCGCAAAACGCGTTACACTTAGCAACTGACGCGTTTTAGTCGCCGGTGAACGCATGGGTGAAATGTCTCCCCTTTGGTAAATTATGTGTCGAAAAATTGGGAATACATTTTATACGATTTGTTTTAGGCCTAAGTAATATTTCCGATAAAAATGTCAGTATAATCAGGGAGCAACTCCCTGGTATAATTTACATGTATTGTAACCTCATGATTTGCACTGTACAACAACAGCATAATAATCTTATCAGATTGTTTATTAACTTTAAGCTAGGCCTAGCTAAGCCGTCTGCTCAGCCTAGCTAGCCTTGAATTTTTTGTCTAGGCCTATATGCATTCATGGGTTTGAAAATTCTTGGTCGTTTCGCCCCATTTATCATTCCTGGGTTTTCTCGCACATTAGAATTGTGAAACACAAAATCCTATACAGAACAAGAGTAGTAAAGCGATGTGGAAGCTTAGGCCTGACTGAAAAGCAACTATTCAGGCACCCTATCATGGCCCATATGGGTAGGCCGAGGTTGGGTGACAGCAGAACAAACTTCACTGCTGAGTGTCAGCCTAGCAGCTGGAGCCCAAGCAGCATCGGTACATACCTACACTCTAGTAGGCCTAGGCCTAGCTTTATTGAATATATAGCCACATCTTTCTCAAATCTCGTTAGATTTGACATTTTAGTATTAAGTCTCATAATCACATTATTACACTGTGAAACATGATAGGGTCAAATTCAGAATGTTTTAATATACTTTTTGCCCGTCAAAAATAACATCGCGACAAAATAACAGATCGCCAGCTGCAGTAGTGTGATTGTGAAAAATGTCACGTGATCATACTCCCTAGCAAAATAAAAAACCCAATTGGACCCGAAAGGGGGAAAGTGTCTATTTACGCAAAATTGCGCAATGTATACGCGATAACTATACCAGAAATAGAAAGATCTGGAAAAATTACATAAAACTACATTTAAAATTTTTTTTTTAGTGAAGAAATTAATTTTTTAGGATTATTCAAATATACCCCCCTTTTGCATGTAAAAGAATAGGAAATTACAAGGTATCCCCCCAAAACGCAAAAAGGCGTGATTTTCAAGAAACTCGTACTCATTGAAAAAAAATTCAAAAAAATATGAAGTATGGGGGATGATATTTTTAAATAATAGTTGAAATGTATGAAAAATAGTAATTTTCTGGGTGGAGCTCCACTTTAACATATATTATGGGCCTAATTTGAATTAAATTTTATAGAGTATTTATTCTTAAAAAATTCCTGTCCGTTAAAAAACAAGGCCAACAGCCATTAAGTCGCGTGCTACTACAATGCATAGTGATACCGGACCGACCGACAGACCGACAGACCGACCGACATAGTGAAGTACACTGATCGAAATTACTGAACATGTGTAAAAATGTTGAAATGTTTAAAAACATTTATATTTTTTTAATTTACACGTGCGTAGCCTGTCACTTTTGACGTGCTCATATAACGTAATTTCTAGTTAAAAACTAAGTCAAGAAAACAGAAATCGGGCAAAAAGAGTGCGCAATAACATTTAACGCGCACAGTGCGCGCGCAAAAATCTGCGCACTCATGGCAATTTTGTAAACGCTTAAAATTGCCTGAAACGTACTCTTATTTCATCGAAAATAAATTTTGAAAATTTTAAGCGCGCGTACGCATGCGTTACATGCGCTACGCACGTAATTGTATTGCCATATGATGATTTATGCCCTGAAATTTACGAGTACCAAATTTTATTTAATTGTGATTCATGGTTGTGAAGATATGATTACAAACGTGATTTCGTTAAATCGTGCGTAGACCGCGTAATTTTTTATTGCGCACCGTGAAAACATAACCACATCGATTCCTGGCCATAAGGAATATACTGTGAAAAATTGACTTAAGATTAAACTGATATCAAGATAAGGTCAGAAAGCGATAACATGCATAGTGATACCGGACCGACAGACAGACAGACCGACAGACCGACCGACATAGTGAACTATAGAGTCGCGTCCACGCGACTAAAAATGTGAACCTGTATAATGCGATAAAGTATTGTTGGCACATATATTAAATCCCTTCACAGTATATCTTGTATCCTTTAACATTTGGAATGAGTTGGTGCATGGTAAGATATAGGAATATGGATTATGAAGGGGATGAAAAAATGTGAAAAAGATAGCACAATTTCTCAAATAGGTATACCGTACGTACAATTTCTCAAAGAGGTAGCACAACTTCCGGAATGGATTGCACAATTTCTCAAAGAGGTAGCACAATTTCCCGAATGGTTAGCACAATGTCTCAAATGGTTAGCACAATTTCTCAAAGAGGTAGCACAATTTCCCGAATGGTTAGCACAATTTCTCAAAGAGGTAGCACAATTTCCCGAATGGTTAGCACAATGTCTCAAATGGTTAGCACAATTTCTCAAAGAGGTAGCACAATTTCCCGAATGGTTAGCACAATTTCTCAAAGAGGTAGCACAATTTCCCGAATGGTTAGCACAATTTCTCAAAGAGGTAGCACAAAATATCCCGAATGGATTGCATAATTTCTCAAAGAGGTAGCACAATTTCCGGAATGGATTGCACAATTTCTCAAAGAGGTAGCACAACTTCCCGAATGGTTAGCACAATTTCTCAAAGAGGTAGCACAATTTCCCGAATGGGTAACACAATTTCTGAATGGTTAGCACAATTTCTCAAAGAGGTAGCACAATTTCCCCCCGAATGGTTAGCACAATTTCTCAAAGAGGTAGCACAATTTCCCCCCGAATGGTTAGCACAATTTCTCAAAGAGGTAGCACAATTTTCCGAATGGGTAGCACAATTTCTCAAAGAGGTAGCACAATTTCCCGAATGGTTAGCACAATTATTTCTCAAAAAGGTAGCACAATTTCCTGAATTTTGCATATTGCACAATTTCTCAAAGAGGAGCACAATTTTTTTAAAGGATTGCACACTTTCTCAAATGTAGGTAGCACAATATTTCGTGATTGTATGACCACAATTGTACTGGGAAGGTTTTAAACTATATTTAAAAAAATCACAGTGTGCAGAGGTTAGAGGGGTTGGAGAGGCTTAGTGATTTGCTGGGGCTAGTATCAATGACCACATGAGTAATGTGAACTGGGGGTATGTTTTAACTGAATTTGAAAACCGTCATAGAGCCGGGGTTTGCAATAGAATTTGTACCAAGAAGTTTAACATTATAAGTTAAAAAATCCCCGAGTGCGGGTGTGTGTTGGGGAGGTGGGTACATTTTAGGGCATCTGGATAATGAATTATCAAATGATCGGGAATGTACTGTGAAGTTTTAAAACTACATAGGAAACCCGCCCGGGCGTGTATAATTGCTAGTCATCAATGTTTTAAAATACTAGAGTGCTAAAGTGAACATAATGTATGTAGGCCTATGTGCAGTTTTCTTAGAATAACATAAACAACTAAAATGAGGCATAATCCCTCTATTATAATATCGTATAACATCAACTTTTTATTACACAATAAAAAAGATTGTTATTTATGGGTTTCGTTTATGTTTATTAACATTCATTCAATTACATTTTTTTAAATAAAAAGATTTATTTTTTAGATTGTTTAGTATTATTAATTAATTCATATATCTGGTCCTATATACTAATATAGCGCAAACACTTTTTGGGAAGCGTGGGTACCACCCCCTACGGCTACATTATTTTATTTGAATTTCCCGCTCATATTCTCAAAAATTGTTGTAGGCCTACCTATACCAGGGAGTTGTTATTAATAACAACTCCCTGCCTATACCTCAGCCCGAGTCTGATGTGATGGTGTACCTCTTGACATCCCTACCAAATCCCATCGCACCATCCCAGTTTATTTCAGAATCAATTTGTAGTAGGCTATGTATTTCATTGGTAAATTAATAAAATTAAAATTATTCAATTGTAATTGGTTGATCGCTTGACTACTCAATCTAAGGTTGAACTTTGTAGCTCCCCATACAATGTTGTTAAAATGTACAAAATCGAAAAGGAAACATGGAAATAAAGGCTTACTTAAATAATTATAAGGCGTGAAAAGGCTATTATATAAATATTCATTTATTTCATGAAATCAAACTATTACCTAATCATTAAAACATGCTGTAACTGAAACCTGATGCTGTCGGTGATTGGCTGTTGGCAAACAAAGTGGGCTTGGCCTCTTTTAGTACCCAGATACTTTCCTGCATGATTGATGGCCACTGTTCTGTTAATTACCCATCAACAAGACTGATCAGGGTCAGGCAATTATAGTACCCCGGGTTAGCCGGGGTACTAAAAGCTCACGTTAAATAGGGCTCGTTTTCCTATGGGCCAAGCCATGTAAAAGGCAGAACGGACTAACTAAACATTTTAAAAGCACAGTTGTATTGAAACAAGGATGTCTCTTATCCTCGATTTCATTTATTATCCCCAGTATTAAAAAGATTTCCATTCATTCATATCTAACTAATTTTGCAGATGACCTTGTACTTTTATATCGTATTCTCTTTCAAATGTTGTATCCAAAAGCAAATATATATTTAACACAAGTACAGGCCCTTACTGGGTACGGGCAGCAAAAACGATGACTTTTTAATTAATGGAACTGAGATTGAAATCGTAAAAACATTTAAATAAAGGGTTTCTATTAACCAAGTAAATGGAACATATCATATTGAAGAAAATAAGAATATCAATCTGAAAGAATTTAAATATTATTCTTTATAAGGTGGCCAGAAGTGAACTGGGACATATGCAACTATAATTCTTTAGGTATAAGTATGAAAAGCTATTGGTGAAACATTAAAATGATGGAAGATGAAAGATAGACTACGAACAAATCATGAGCTGGGAATGAGATTAACTGCAGCTGGGCACTCGGTTTAAGCTTATTCTCTTAAATCCTTTTCAAATATAGTTCAAATGTTAATAACCATACAATAGGCCATTATTGGACATAATGTGTCATTGGATTCTATAGAAACATGTATGTTCTGAACAATTTGACACTAAAAATAATTTCATATGTACAATATTTTCAAAGTTATGCGATTTTATGTAGTGCAAAGTTCAATAATGTTAGAATCGGCCATTTTTTGCAAAAATATGCCATTAGACTAAATATAAATATATAGTTTCTGAACAGTTTGAGCCATATTGTGTGTCTCTCAGATTAGTGGTTGCTAAGATATGATAAATCAAGGTCAAATGTCAATAATGTTAGAATCCGTCATTTTTTTGCAAAAACATGCCATTAGACTGGATATAAATGTGTAGTTTCTGAACAATTTAAGCCCTAATTTGTATATCTCCGATTAGTGGTTGCTGAGATATGATAAATCAAGGTCAAATGTCAATAATGTTAGAAATAGCACTTCCATTCATTTTTGGACAAACTTTTTCATTTTAAAGTGAAAATAAATACATATATTCTAATGATTTTAACACCATAATTAAGTATGTGTGACTAGCGGTTTCCAAGATACATAGTACGTTTTTAAAAATGGCCGCCATTTTTAATTATGCAAATTAGGCTACTTCCCGTTGTCGAAAAATGTCATAACGTTTATAAATGTGTTCAGTAGGGTCTAAAGAACACATTTCATAAAAAAAAAACTTTTCTTGCAATTTGTGTGAGTTAAAATTCTAAATCCCATGGACAAAAACGCGGAGAGCGTGCTTTGAGCGCGGAATGTTTGAACACAACAATTTGCTTCTAATCCATGTTGTAATGTCGTAAATCTTTTAATATGGCTCTGTTATTGTTGCTCACAAATTACTAGTTGACCCCTCTATTTTAGCGCTGGGTGCCCCCTGCAATTTGATATATGTTGCGCGTGCATACAATATTAAGAACTAGCGCTGTTCCGCCGTAATACGCCGGGGGGTTTTTAGAGTCGCTTTCCAATCAAAATTGAACATTACATTGATAGCCCCAGTGGTTCAATGATCACTGGCCGTGCATCTTCGCGATGGAGCTAGGTGAGAGAATGCACGATGACCACAGAAAGTAGTCACTTCAGTATGGAAGTCTGTGGGAGTAGTGGTTTAGTAAAAATCAATTTTTTTTTAGGTCGGAGATACACCGCTGATTGCATATTTGAGTTATGACGATGATGTAGAGATAGTTAACAGTCTCCTACAAAAGGGTGCATCAGTTACTTCAAAAGACAAGGTAATTGTACATTTAATTTTAAAGACATAATATTGTCCCTATGAAACAAATTTTTTTTTTTTTTTTTATTGAATATGTTTTTTTTTAATGTAGCATAAAAATCATTCACAAAAACTAGATCAAAAAAAAAATACGGACTTGCAAAAACTGTAATTAAATCCAAAGTAGTAAAATTGTCCTTTCAGACAATGTGTTTTTGATTACATTTTATCGTTTATTTTTGTCTTTTTATAAATGAAATCTCTGAATTTCTTCGTTTTTCGACAGAAGAGACAAACTGCAAAATGGTCTATTCAAATTCTGATGTTATTTTTTGCGAGGGCAATATTATTGCTATCACGAGAAATTTAAAATTTAAAAATAAACTTTAGACTTTAATTGTCTGAATTGCATGGTATTGGCCTGCCACATTTCTGTCTCATTATTTTATGATGGAGTGGTATCTTCATATTTCTAAAATTCGTATCAAACTTGGATTGTTTTTCTTACAACGACGTCATGCAATATTTCATAATATATATTTATTGTACACTACTGTACATCTACTGGTATTAGCATTGTTAGTGTTACATATAATTATATATTTTAACTGTCTGATCAATTGAAATAAGAGGTAGCCTACTGGATTTACAACGCTACTCATGACATTGAGGGGGAGGGGGTGGTGTGGGTGGTGGTTAGACTCCGATAACAAAGTTGATGGTACAGATATGGTACCTCTGCAGTCACAGATTGAAAAATAAATATTTCTTACAAAAAACGCTGCTCGATATTTTTAATCATTGTATAATGATTTATTATATCAGTAATTTGATAAACAGTAAGTAAACATTTTGTGTAAATATAGTCTGGCCTACTTTACAGAACAAAATACAATCATAAACTAAACTACAGTACATGTACATGTTCCAGAGTAGGAGCAAACTCCCTAATGACCCGACCCAAATACTATACAGGCCTAGGTCTATTATAATGATGCAACATTATAAGTTAATAACATACATTGCCTGTTAATATTTTGTATCAATATTAAATAAAGAAAGAATTATGAAAATCTGACTTGTAGTCTTCGAAATATAGGGTCCAAAACATCGCCGAAAATGATCGTTTTTAGCCAGCCACGAACGAAGTAAGTAAATTGGGTCCTCGGTAGGCAATTGTATGAACTTTAAAAAGAGTATATTATATTTAACCTCATTAACTTCAATACATTATTTTCCCGACGTGTGTAAAACATGCCAGGATATGCAGTCCGATCCTCAGAGACAACGGCACACGTGATATAATTCTTCTGGAGTCTGTTTATTCGCGTCAACCAATCAAAGGGCGAGAATCTAAAATCAACAGTGAGCCCTCATAGACTCTTTTTTCACATACGTTTTTTCGTTAGTTGAGTTTACAAAATATTAAAACTGACAGTTTTTTATTGATTATTTCCTCTGGGGTTTAAAGCTGCTGCGCGAAAAATGGATCGAATTTCTGTTATGCGTATACTTGTCTTTGTGTTATTACGACGCCTGAGGGCGTAAACGCCCCGTCACAATGCCTGTTTATTGAAAACTTTCCTTTTCCAGAATGGAGAGACACCTCTAAGTTTATATTTGAGAAATTCGGATTGTAAGTTAGAGATAGTTAACAGTCTCTTAACCTATGGTGCATCAGTGAAAACTCAAGACAAGGTAATGTATGTAAATTAGTTTTACAAGGATTTAAAATCAATAATTTTAATAATCTTATTAGTTTTTAGTATTATTTTTTTTTATTTTCAGCGTCCTCAGTCCATATAATGGACAAGGGTCCAACTATGAAAAGATTTCACCAACCCCGCTCCTTCTTAATCATTGTTCGTTTTTTTTATTGTTTGCATTGTTGAAATGCATATTATAGTAGTTAATTTAAATGTCAGAATAATTTTGAACACCAAAGCTGTAGCATTTCAGATTACAGAACACGACGAAATAATTGAATAATATATAAATGATATTTTTAATCATTGTATAATGATTTATTATAATATCAGTAATTTGATAAACAGTAAGTAAACTTTTTGTAAATATAGTCTGGCCTACTTTACAGAACTAAAATACAATCTTAATGTTCCAGAGTAGGAGCAAACTCCCTAATGACCCGACCCACATACTATACAGGCCTAGGTGAATAATTGATAATTGCGTTAGTTGGCATTACAAAAGAAAATTGAGTAATTCGTTTGACTTAAATTAATGTGTTTCTGCACTTTCAAACCTCAGTATTTTTTTCAAAATGTTCTTCCCATTTGATAACCAATTGAAATATTCTTATTCTTTTTTTTTCAGGATGGAGATACACCACTCAATTTATACCTGACCATCAACGATTGTAAATTAGAGATAGTAAACACTCTGTTAAACCATGGTGCATCGGCCACATCGAAAGACAAGGTAATTAATGTACATCCAATGCCACAATATCGAAAATAAATAATGTTGATAATCGTATTAGTGCGCTACAATTGATTCTAATCTACTCCGTTATATAAAAACCCAATCAATGATCAAATAATATAATTTACAAAAATGTAATGTCAAACATGAAATTGAAACTAAAATTACCATCTTAAATTCGGTAAATTAATTTACTGTGTACACTCTAAAAACAGTGTTTAGAGTCTAAACACAATGCTCCACACGATGTTAATCCCCTCTTTTTTTTATGCGTAATCGTTAAACGTGTTTATTTTTTAGTGAGCTTAGGTTATTGACATTAACAATATGGAAGTGTTTATTTGGTCAAAGGTAAAACCAGAATAGGTGACAGCATTATTAGTTATGTCAGAACTATCTCCAAAACAGTACAATGACACTACCTATGTTATCTTTGTATTTGAGTATAATCGTAGCAGTTCGTATTTGGCCATCTCCTGAACGTTGCTGAACCTATCTGGGATCATGTTAGCCAACTACAAATAAAAAATCAGGGTATGTTGTGCTTTCATGGACTTGACTTTGTACTAGGGTCGGACCTTGCCCGTTATAGTATAGTTAACTCAGCCGACGAAGACTCGCTCCGGCGACGACCACGGTCACAAAGCATAGGCTTAGCCGCACATTCCACAGCACATTCTAAGAGTTGGTAAATGCGTACACTGATTTTTTTTCATCCTCCTTTGCGGTGAAATTGAGATTAACCCAGGTCCCTACAAATTTCCTTTCGGAACCTGTAGTAAACCTGTGAAGTCCAACCAAAAGGGCTTGAAGTGTGTTTGTTGCAATTCGTGGTTTCACACAAGGTGTCAAGCTGTGTCGAACATTGAATACGCCGATTATATGCCTGTCCAGATGAGCCTTGGTTTTTTTGGGGCTTGTTCGCTACCCCCATTCTCGGATTCCTTCTTTGAATGTAGTGCATCAAACATCAGTATCGATTCATCAACCGAGTCACAATCTGATATATCCGAGATTTCATCATCGTCATCTTCTCGAAATGGACCTACTCTTCGTTGCGCTTTACTAAATTCTCTGAGTTTAAAAAACAAACTTGCAGAGTTTCAAGCTGTAGTTTCGTCAATGTCTCTATCAATAATTGCTTTTACGGAAACATGGCTGGACTCTACTATACTATCTACTTTAATTTTGGATACCGATAGTTACACTATTTTCAGAAATGACAAAAAAATCGTCATGGAGGTGGTGTGATGCTAGCTGTCGCAAATGGACTTTCACCTTTCATTATTGATCTTCCACCAGATGTTACAACCGAAGTTGTTCAATTAAAAATTGGATCAGAAAAGTGGATTTGTGGAGTTTACTATAGACCCCCGTACGACACTGGTAGTGTCGATAGCCTAGATGATATCCTCAATATTCTTGACTTGGACTCTTACGCAGGCGTCATCTTGTTGGGTGATTTTAATACAGTATCGACTTTTCGCCTAATATTACCACAAAACTTAAGTCTAACTTAGAGAATTTATCTGAAGCGCTGTTTTGATCAACTTGTTCGTGACGTTACTCGATCATCCGACGATTTGAAATCTAATACAATCATTGATCTGATATTTACTTCACGTCCAGGTCGGTTAGGTGTTGCCCATATAAGTTCAAGCTTACCATCCACAGTTTCAAGGGGCACTTCAGAGATTTCATCAAACACTTAAGAATATGCTTAAAACCTATTGTTTTGAATGTGAAAAGGAATGGGATGAGGGAGTTCCCTGTAATAGTTCCAGTGCTAATGAAATTAGTTAATCTTTCACTTATCACATCCACAGTACCGCAGAATTTAAAGAAAGCACATGTACGGCCTTTGCTGAAGAAGACTGGCCTCAACCCAGAAGTTCTTAAAAATTATAGACCGGTTTCAAATTTATCCTTTGTTTCGAAGCTTATTGAGCGTGTTGTTACAGTTAGACTCTCTAAGCATATGTCAAATCACAACCTCCATGAAACTTACCAATCAGCATACAAAGTAACCACAGTGTGGAGACCGCGCTTCTACGTGTTCAGAATGACGTTTTGACATCAATAGATAATCAAGAACTTGTTATTCTAGTTTTACTAGACTTATCGGCTGCTTTTGACACAGTAGATCACTCACTGCTTCTTCATATATTGTCACATGATATTGGGGTTAGAGATCAAGCATTGTCTTGGTTCACATCATATCTAAGGAACAGAACCCAGGCCGTCTGCATTGGTGATGTTTCATCAGATGACCTTCCTCTATTATGTGGTGTCCCACAAGGTTCGGTGCTTGGACCACAGCTGTTTTCCATCTATGTTGCCCCAGTTGCTGAAATAATACGAAGACACGGATTATGTCATCATTTCTATGCAGATGATATTCAAATCTACGTTTCTGTCTAGCCTTGCCAGACCAAGTTTCTGTCCGCCGTAAAACGGTAAGAAGAATGCACTGCTGAGATTAGAAAATGGATGGGCTACAACTTCTTCAAGCTAAATGATAAAAAGACCGAGGTGATCCTATTTGGTTCTGTTCAGCAGAGAAAAAAGATCCGGTTTGATGGCCTACATATTGGTGGCGTACTAGTCAATCCATCATCAGAAGTTCGTAACCTTGGTGTACAACTTGATTGTAAAATGACCATGGAATCATATATCAACAAAATCTGCCGATCTGCTATTTTCCATTTATGTAAACATCGCCAAGATCAGACGTTACTTGAACCATTGTGCAACAGAGCAGATTGTACATGCTTTTGTTACCAGTCGGCTTGATATGGGAAATTCCCTGCTGTATGGTCTGCCAAAGAAGCAGTTGCGGACTCTCCAGAAGGTGCAAAATTGGGCAGCTCGCTTGGTGATGTGTGCCAAGAAGTATGATCACGTCACACCATTGTTCAAAGAGTTAAATTGGCTTCCCATGGAGTCACGTGTTAAATTTAAGATCCTGCTGCTGGTGTTCCAATGCCTAAATAGTTGCGCTAAATATCGTTACTTATCCACAATGGATCGACTACTGTATTGATTATTGCACATTATTTACTAACTAACATAAGAAAGTTATATCTGATAAAACGCAACAAACTGAATCGAATTAAATATCGTTACTTATCCAAAATGGATCGACTACTGTATTGATTACTGTAAATTATTATACTATAACTGCCCTAGTCAAATTTAAAATTGTTATTGTACTAACATTAAACAGTGATATCTGATAAAATGCAACATACTCAGGACCAAATTAAATATCGTTACTTATCCATAATGGATCGACTACTGTATCGATTATTGCACATTATTCTACTATAACTGCCCAATTCAAATTTAAAATTGTTACTGTACTAACATTATACAGTGATATCTGATAAAAGGCAACATTAATAATACTGGACAACATTAAATATCGTTACTTATCCACAATGGATCGACTACTGTATTGATTATTGCACATTATTTTTCTCTAACTGAACCCAGGTCGAATACACTGTAAAAGCACAATTGTGCAAAGACATCGAGGTTACTGGCTGTATGCATTAAATAACTGAATATTGTACATTCATCATATTCCATTGTTACTATAACAGCCTCTACTGTTGGGCGTAGGTTTTCACTTGAACGATCAAATAAACAATCACAGACAACTTGTAACGCATCAAACACTTTATTCAACTCTCAATGGCGATGGCCATGGCAACTTGCCGATGTGATGAAGATCACGATAATGACGCTGATGATGATCAGCTATTGAATAAAGACTGACTTTACTGATGATGATGATGATAATGATGATGATGATGATGGTTTCAACTAGAAACAAAAGATAATAACATGTTTGTATTATAACAAGCATTTACGTTTAAATAACTCTTACGGAGCTCCAAACATAACAATAACAAACACTTCCGTGTAAATAGCTCTTGAATAGAGCCGTGCTCAATCAAGCGGAACGAGCACCGTCCGCATCACTGGATTTCATCCCATGACAACCGCGGGAGAATTGCGAACGTTACAACATTATAAAACAAGCATGAACATGCTTTCAATCTTGGCCACAGATAGGCCTACACTCCACGCACCATTTAGACGGCGTTCGGAGTCAAATTTAACTATAATATAACTTCAATCAACTACTGCATTAATCATAATTTCTTATTATTATCACAATATTATTCATTAGATGATTAAAACTTACGTTTGTGTCTCTTCTAGATAGACCTACGCATAGAACACATTATCTTTGTGAGCGGACATATTAGACAACCTTTAATTATAGAGGGCGCTAAACTAAAAATGAGCCGTAACAGTTAGTAGCTAAACAGAATACACGATATAATAAAACCAATAGGGCCTATTGGATTTCTTTTTACATGATTTGTGACAGCGTCATTTATAAATTTGATTATAATTATCACACTGTAATGATACTGGATTCTTCTTGCCAACTATCTGTTGAACAAATAGTTCAGTATTTACATTTGATATAATATTATACAATATTTACTTCAAAACTCTCAAATGTTTTATGTAAACGATTAAAAACTATTAAATCAGCCGTAATGCTTAATCTTTTGAGTTTATCTATTCGTCATCATCACAGTCACTTTCACTGTCATCACTCCAAGGTTGGTCATCATCGATTTCAGCTTCAAATATATTATTTCAAGTTCTTCATCATCACTTTGTTCCAATATTCCTCATCAGTATCGTCAAGAACTGTGTTTGATTCAGCACTTTGTTCCGAGTGTGGATCACTAGTCAACGTATCTGGTAGAGCATTTTTTATTAAACCATTTAGGTACATACCTTCCATCACCATTATCAACCCATCCATAGTTTAATGGGTCACTGTAGGTTTTGTGTTGGCTGAGGAGTATGAGCGTGTCTCCACATAATAGATACATAATTTGCCCTCAACAGATGCTGGGTGATTGTGATTTCACATGGTGGCAATGACGAACAGTTGATCTTCTTAAATTTCTTCTTTCCAGTTGTCATTTTGCGAAACGATTGGTACCTGGCCTCATTAATACTGTTCATGCTTTTAAACCCATATATCTTGCATACATAGGCAGTGACTGCGGGTTTGTCCATCCTGTCACCACAAAGCGATTTTAATGCAGCAACATGTTTCTTGTCCTTCACTAAATAATATGTAAATGGGATTGACTTGCCTTTGCGGTAAAATCCAAAATCATTACAGTGTGATATAATCAAATTTATAAATGACGCTGTCACAAATCGTGTAAAAAGAAATCCAATATCCCCAATATGTACTGCTGCCATTAAAAAAAGATTCAACCTTGTATCGCTTCACATGAATAAACCCATTTGGGCGTGTCCCTAAAATGTTGCTGTTTGGCGCCCCGTACAGGATAAAGTTGCTGTCATTGGTGATGTAATCATTAGTAGCCCACTGCGAATGATATCCAAAAAAGTTTATTCTTGTATCGCTTAACATGAATAAATGCATTTTTACCCCCCTATGTTATGATCCCCACAGGCCCCATGTACAGGCTGTGACCCGGCAGCAATGTCGAATATTGCATCTCACCCTAATACGCACCTAACTACATCATCAAACCTTTTGTATCTTTTCACATGAATAAATCTTCCGGGCGCCCGGTCTATTATGTTGCCTCTTCCCAGTCAACCATTATCTGCAAGATTTGCTGATTCTTACAAAGTCTTAGAAATAGTAGGAGAAGTTGACTATGTGTTAGATACTCCAGATAGGCGTAAGAAGAAGCGTGCGACGGTGTCATATAAACATGTTGAAACCATACACAGTAAGAAATATTAGTGATAGGCCTAAGTCAAGACCAGTTACGTGTGTTGTTGAAGAGAATTCTGAAGAGTTTGGGGATCCTGATACATGTGTTAAGTTCAGTAATTCAGATGTCCTTGCAAACATTGAAGAAAAGTTGGTCATTTATCTCGTGATCGTAAGGTTGAAATTGTTAGTTTGATATTTGGAAATCTGCAGTTGTTTTTGGATGTTCCAGGTCTAACGAACTTAGTGGAGCATGACGTTAAGACAGCTGATTGTTCACCAATAAAACAAAATCCATATAGAGCAAATCCGTTCAAGATGAAGATATTACAAAATGAGATTGATTACATGATTAAGAATGATATCATCGAACCTAGTTGTAGTGCTTGGAGTTATCCATGTATATTACTGTAGTTCCGAAGCCAGATAAATCTTATCGTTTTTGTACTGATTATCGGAAGGTTAATGCCAAATCTACTACAGATTCATATCCCATACCGAGGATAGATGACTGAATTGATCGTGTGGGTAGTGCTAAGTTTGTCAGTAAATTTGATCTTCTAAAGGGTTACTGGCAAATTCCTTTAACAAAGCGTGCGAAAAAAGTGTCACTTGGGTCGTTATCAGTATAAGGTCATGCCTTTCGGTTTAAAAAACGCGCCAGCCACTTTCCAGAGATTGGTTAATGGTATACTTTCAGGATTGGAGGGCTGTGAAGCTTATATAGATGATTTGGTTGTTTATAGTGATACATGGGATGTGCATGTGCAGAGAATTAATGCATTGTTTGACAGGTTGTCAGCTCAAAACTTGAAAGTAAATTTTTCCTGTGTAGAAATTGTGTTCTTAGGTCATAAAGTTGGTTGCGGAAAAGTGAAACCATTAACTGCTAAGATTATGGCAGTCTGTGATTTCCCAGTTCCAAAGAGTAAGCAGGAGTTTGCGTTTCCTGGGAATGGCTGGATTTTATCGACGTTTTTGCAGAAGTTTCTCAACGCTTGTAGCTTCATTAACGAATCTGTTGAAAAAGAATGCGAGCTTTGTGTGGTTGGAAGAATGCAGTAATGCGTTCATTAAAGTTAAAGCGATGTTATCAAACGAACTGGTGTTGATAGCTCAATTTGATAAACAGTTCTCGTTAATGATCTATGCCAGTGATATCGGTTCTGGTGTTGTGTTGGTGCAAAAAGACGAGAATGATGTTGATAAGCCTGTGTGTTTCTTCTCGAGAAAATTCAACCAGCATGAGAAGCGTTGTTCTACTGTTGAGAAGGATACATTAGCTTTGATGTCAGCGTTAAAGCACTTTGAGGTGTATCTTGTATCTACTCCGTTTCCAATTGTAGTTTGGACTGTCCACAACCCATTGACGTTCTTGGCAAGAATCAAGCACAAGAATCAGCGCTTGTTGAGATGGAGTTTAGCAGTTCAAGACATGAATCTGGAAATTCATCATATCAGAGGAAAGGATAATGTTGTAGCTGACCCATTGTCAAGAGTTTAGATAAAACATGAAATGATTCTTAAAAGTTTTATTGATTTTAAAAGTGTTTATTTAATTAAATATAATGTTAGGAAGAGGAGAGATGAATAAAGATGGACGACAACTACAACGTGTTTTGTTATATTATTATTGTTGGTTTCAGCGAGCACGTAAAAAAATGCAAAACCTTGGATTTCGCCTGATGTTCATGAACTTATCATTCAGAAGCGATCGTGCCCTGTTCAAAACAGCTCGTACACAAAATACAATTGCGGCATGGAATATTTATAAGATTATACGTAATAAAGTTCGTAATGTCTCCAAACGGGCATACGGTGATTTCATCACTAACTTATTCAAGAAGAAAGATAATCGGAAGTCATTTTGGTCCTTCATGAAAAACAAGCGTAAATCATCCGATAATATTGGTTTCTTTTTGAATAATGGCAATACTATCAAGGATCCTACTCTTATTGCCAATAATTTTAATAAATTGTTTGTAAGTTTATTTACCACGTCTACTGAACTAGGCAGTGTCACGTCTCCCACTTTGGATATACCGTCTTTAAAGCATTTCTGAGTCTCCCGTTGTCAAGTGGAATCTGGCATTAAAAACTTTGTAGCAAATAAAGCATGGCACTGATGGATAGCATGTCCAGTTATTATCCCAGTGACTATTAACTTTTTCAATCAATCGCTGTCTTGTGGTCAAATTCTTTGCATGTGGAAACGAGCGAACTTCGTTTCAGTTTACAAGAAAGGGGACAAAGCTAACCAACTCAATTACCGGCCTGTATCTCATACGTCAGTGGTGTGTAAGATATTGGAGAAACTTGTTTCTCAACAAATTATTCATCATTGTGTTGGTAATGGTCTTCTGGCAGCGCATCAACATGGTTTTCTTCCGAGTCGATCATGTACCACAGCACTGATGTCAGCTATGACGGACTGGTTACGCGCGCCTGACTCTAAATCTCCTGCTGTTGACCTTATCGCACTGGACTTCAGTCGTGTGTTCGACACGATATCGCACAGTATTCTCATTAGAAAACTCATGTTGACTTTTAAGATCAATGATTCCGCATTTAGTTGGATAAACTCTTTTATTTCTAACCGTTTACAGCGTGTCGTACATAAGGGCAAATCTTCTGTTAAATAGTCTGTCCTGGGTCCTTTGTTATTTGTTTTGTATGTTAATGTTTTACACCTTCATGTTTCTTCTACCATGGTTCAATATGCTAATGACGTTTTTCCTTTTCGCCGTGTTACTGATAGGGATTCGAGCCCAATACTTCAGAATGATTTATTCGCCATTGATTAATGGGTTAAGAAGAACTCCCTTTGTTTGAATCCTGACACATGTAAATAAACCCAATTATTATGTTTCCAATACATTATTAGAATGTGTCAATTCTCTTTTATTTTTTTACTCGACCGCCCCGTTCAACTTTTTTGTTTCTGATTGTCGAAAGATTGAAAATAAATAAATAATAAAATAAATACTGTATCTTCCTTCTTTAAATATAGTTTGTAAAACGTTCATATTAAAGGTATTATGTTATTGTATAGCTGCAGTCAAGTTCAATTTGTGATTTCAAAACGCTTTGGTGGATTCAATAATCGGCCAGATCTAGTTACATATTGCTTTCCTTGTCCGATCACAGAATTTAGGCATGAGCTTATGTAATTCAATTGGTGGTGGTGTATTTCTTGGATCAATGTCATTCAGTGTGTCGGGCTCACCGACAATGCCATGTGAGTCATCGATTAGTGTTGTTTGGAAGGTTTCATCAGTCTTCTGTATAATCCAGTAAAGAAAAACAACATTAGGGTAACCTAATTGCATACAACAAAATGCAACATAATTTTTGTCTGTTTGATATGTCTCCAAATAAAAATCCATGACCAAAATTGGACATCGTGTAGTGGGTTAATTAGCATACATTCAAAATGGCCGGCATTTGCGATTTTGAAGCCCTGTATCTTCTTAACCGTTGGTTTTAGACCACCTACAGTAAGTGCATTACGAGTAGATATAAATGTGATATTAATCTTTCCAATGAGCATGTTTAGATTACCATATGACGTACCTATGACACAATAAGGAGTGACATCATATATTATGTTATAACTGTTTCTTGAATGACATTATCCTATGCTACAAAATGTAGAAATTGCAGGACAACAAGTTCTCTGTTGAAATGAACATCATATCCAAAGTTTACCAAATTATGACATAACGAGTAGATATAAATGTGATAAAAAACCATTACCAAATTAGCATATTTAAATTACTATATGATGTACCTATATGACGTCGTAATATTATATCATAATAATGCTCAATGGGCATTGTAACACGTAGATTAATGTCATCAACTGATTACCAGAAGTTATATTTCAGACACCTTTCACAACATGAACTAGAACATTCCAATTCATTTTCTACAAATGCATCTTTTATAACGGCAATATCATTTATATTTGCATCCGATAACTGTGGTTTAATCCTACTTTTAATCAAACTCCATTCTCAGTCTGGAGTTAGATCACAGTTTCCCATCCAAAGTACAGATACACAAATGTAATCTTTGGTGCCGTCAAAATACTAATGGAAACTTTCTATTGTAAAATGCCTTTCTTTCTTCAGGAATCAAAGCTATCCAAAAGTTTCAATATACAGGCACAGCAAGTCTACTTTCACTGGCTTTTCTGATGTCTTGTTGATTTGGAGTGAACAAACGATAATTCATTCCTTTTTCTTTATAACCACAGAGCGTTTCTCATTCAAAATTCCACAAAGAGGTTAAAAGAAGGGTTCCCATCAGTGTTTTCTTTAACTACAGATTGTTCCACTATTTTGCTTCCTCTGTCTTAAAACACAATCACCATTTTAATGATGGCAAAGTTATAGTAGACATTGAAAGTTTCGATTCCATTTTTTCCAAGGAAGTTAAATACTGCTTGTTGTAGACTTTAAACATTGTAATTAAGTATCAATTATCAATATATTTACCATTTCAAATTCATAATAGAGATTTTATAATAAATGCCGGTGTGGATGACAATAAGTTTACCGGATAAAATGGCAAAATTACTTTATTTCGAACCCCTTTTGAATGCTGTTGATGACATTATTTGTTTCATGTGTCATGGTTTAAATATCATGAACCACATAAAATGGCCTCATTACAATGTTGTCTTTAGTCGCGTGCAACGCGACTCTACAGCTCAGTATGTCGGTCGGTCGGTTGGTCGGTAAACACTAACTTGAGCATGCCACTGCAGCCATGTGTCCATGGCCTTGTTTATTACCCTTTACCA
Organism: Antedon mediterranea; assembly: GCF_964355755.1. Taxonomy (NCBI): domain Eukaryota; kingdom Metazoa; phylum Echinodermata; class Crinoidea; order Comatulida; family Antedonidae; genus Antedon; species Antedon mediterranea. Next base: position 12,103,708 of record NC_092672.1, on the reverse strand, counting down.
AATTTACTATAAAAAAAAGAGATTGAAGTTCTAAAAGATGTAATTGTAGGAAAAACAAAAGAATGTTGTAGTGTAACATATGAGTACAAGTACGTTGCCAAATACTTTATATCAGTTGATGATCATAACCTTAACATATGTTAAATGTTCTGTAGAATTACTATTTTCATGAGATTTTGTAAATGAAGAAACTTAACGATCAATTTCAACATGAAAAATGTAAAGAAAGTTGGTTTCATGCGGCTTTTACATTTTCCCTTATGATTATGAGCATTAAACTGTGATATGATATAACTTCATAACTACCATGACATTGTACGTCATGGTAATTTAGATAAACGCTAATTAACTCCTTCTTGATGTCCGATTTGGGTAAACTTTGAATATGATGTTCATTTCAACAGAAAAAATGGAACTTTTTCAACATTTTTTAGCATAAGATAATGTCATTTAAGGAGTTATAACATAATATATGACGTCACAACTACCTTATGAAGTCATATGTACGTCATATGGTAATTAAATATGTTAATTTGAAAGATTAATATCACTGCAAATGTTTACCAAATCCATGGCTCAGAATGTAGTAAAGCGCATATATTTAGTAAAATTATATTTGCATAATGTAAATTATTGAATTTTATTTGTTATTTAAAATAAAAATTGTTATAATACAGTTCAGAAAATTAAGGATCTAGGCTAGGTCTATTAAGCTATACACTTATCCTGACTTAAGCTCGTGTACTTCCTCTGGCCAATTGCGGTGGAAATAGCTCCACGAACGAGCGCTACTAGAGATTACAAGGTCAGATCTCAAGTAAATTACGAAATCAAATCTAAAAGTCCCTAATAATATTATCAATAGTAAACAGCTCATGGTATATGTAAATACAATCGTTACTAGTAGGTAATTATCTTCATATTTATCATATATACTTATATTTCTCCCAAATTATCCCTAACCTTTCTTTATAGTACGTGTACTAGTATTACCTTTTTTTTCAGGTAGTTTATTCTTACATCTACAAACAATTTAAAAACGTCCTAAGATGACACTTGACCTCTTTGCTGGACAACAACAACATTTCCAACACTTTGCTTTCTCACCATAGTTAGGTTTCACCTGTGTCTTGAATCTTGTTAAAAAAATGTTTAACTGATGCAGCATCAATCGATGGATATTCCATTGACTACCAAGATTTAAGTTTCAATATTAACCAGCATTTAAGCTGTTTTTTAGTTTCATTCCAAAATTGTTTATATCTCTACCAAGCTTCCTTCTTTGTTTTCTACTCTTATTCAGACTCCACCCTGTCACCTTTTGTTGTAATTTTTTTTATTCCTGTTCACCCAGTTTTTATACTATGACGTTATCCAAATTCCTTTTGTATTTATATATATATATATATATATAAATCCAAAGGCAAATAACTGACAAAAATGACAATGCTGTGGGTATCAGTGGCTGGATATCAATGGAGATACACAAAAAAAGCGAAAAGCTAAATCCAAACGATAAAGTAAAACAGCCAGAAAAGTTAGCAGAGCTTTCGGGCAACACTAGCCCTTCATCAGTGCAATACACACACACACCCACACGCATATATATAATGTAATAATAATATATAATTTTAAAGAGTCGCTATCCAATCGAATTTGAACAATACCATGAAAGCAGAAGGTTCCGGGTTTGAGTCTCTCGGTTGAGGCGACTTTTACTCATTCTAACAGATTTCCTCATCTTTATCGTTTCTAATTCATTTCTGTATTTCATTCACCGGGTGGTTTAGAATTTATAATCTTAATTAATTAGGTTACCATCTGAGGTATACATTAATAAAAGATATTTTTTAATGGACATTTTTAAACTTTTGCCATGTTTATGCACCGTGTTTGGAATTTTATTACAGAAATAAATCCAAAGTTTAGGCCCATTTATATGAATAAAGTGTTGGCCACAAGTTAGTCTTGAGAAAGGTACATTCATTGCATATTTGTGTCTAAGATTGTGATAATTGTTGTCATGCTTACTAAAAATGTATAGAACATATTGTGGCAACACACCACGCCTAACATTATTCATGAAGCGCCTACAACATTTAGTTTATGGATGTCGTGAATATTAGGTATTTTTAGTTTTTTAAACAGAGGTGCAGACGACACTCTCATGTTTGAATGAGTTATTATTCTGGAGCTTCCATAATGTTTCCAGTGTACTATTGTATGTGTTTCCCCATATAAGATTGCCATATTGGAAATGGCGTAATATTAAGGTGATTATATAAGTTCGTTAAAATATGAGATGGAAAACAATATCTAACTTTCACTAGTATTCCAGTGGCTACTTTTTAGCTAGTAAGTTTAATATGTTGCTTCCAGCAGAGGTTTTCATTGATCATGACACCTAAAAATGTAACATTTTCTTTTTGTTCTAGTATAATATTATTCATTTTTATACACACTTTGTTTGGATTTACACATTTTTGTGGAGCTCTAAACACAAACATAATTTGTTTTACAAATGTTCAAAAAGAGCTTATTGGCTTTAAACCACATGTTTATTTTCTCAAGTTCAATATTGATTATACTTGACAATACTTTGAGATCGTTGCCACATTGTATGCTTGTTGTATCATCTGCAAAGCAAATGACATTGAGCTCAGTACTGGCATTATAATATGTCATTAACGTATAAAAGGAACAGTAATGGCCCTAATACCCAGCCTTGTGGGACTCCAATACCATTTTCCTGTATAATAGATGCTGTACCATTAATATAAATATTTTTTGTTGCGAGATTTCAAATAATTCTTAAACAGAGTCAACGCAATACCTCTAATGCGACAGTTTACTTATTAATATATTTTGGTCGATAATCTCGAACGCCTTTGATAGGTCCATAAATGTGGCGATTGCATATTGCTTCTTTTCGAAGGCATCTAATAATGTATAAACCATGTCAATTATGGCATGTGAGGTTGTATGCTTAGTTCTAAAGCCATATTCTTTCATTTTTTTTCTTTCATTTATTTGGCATCTCAATACATAACATTAAAAATACATCAATAATATATATTATCACCTTAAATATTAAAATACATCAAAAAAGCAAATAAAAATGGCGGGATTAATGAAGTCTGACGATGCACGGGAAAACACATGAAGTCGTTTAAAGTAAAACAACTTAATTCCAATGTGGTCCCTAAAAAGATAGTAATTATAATTTAAACAAAACAAACATTAAAAGACGGGGGTTCATAAATATATAAGCATATAAGAAAAACATCTGATATAATGGCACAATAATAATTTATCTATGTTTAATTTTGTAATATTATTTCAATTCAGTTTTAAATTTAGATGTGTTGGAAATTTGTTTAATATAGTCAGGAAGGTTATTCCATTCTCTGATTGCATTAAAATAGAATGTATTGCATTCTATGCCTTGGACTTTAGGTACAACAAAATTGAGTTTACTACCACGAGTGAAGTGACCATGTAAGTTATTAACTCTACGAAAGTTTTCGTTTAGGTATGAAGCACTTCTGCCCATAAATATCTTATGAACTTGGCTAATTTGCAAGAACTTTACTCGATATTTTACATTTAACAATCCATAATCGTCTAATTGATCAGCACCTATATGTCTTCTGGGTTCAACTCATTTTATGAGTCTAACCATTTTGTTTTGAGCAATTTGTAGTTTTCTTTAGATAGCTTTACAGGTTCCACAGAACCAAGAAGATGCAGCATAGTCAAAAACACATTGGATGAGAGCAGAGCATAATAGTTTACGATTCTTACAACTTAGTATCTTACGTTGGCGGTACATAAACTTAAGCCTATTATTTATTTTCTTAATAGTTTTACATGCATATTCCGAACACGTTAAATTTTGATCTATTTCAATACCCAGATACTTGACACAATTACTAGCGTTGATACTGTTACCGTTTGTTGAGACATTAAAATTGATAACATTTTTAGTTTTTCTCTTAGAACCAAATAGTATACATTCAGTTTTATCCAGGTTAATTGTTAATTTATTGTCTACAAGCCAATCACACAAGGAGTCTAGTGTTGACCCTAGCTCCTTAAAAATAATATCTGGATTTTTGTGTGAATAAACAATTGCACTGTCATCAGCGTATAGACGGAGTTTACAATCAGGATCAATACAAGTTACCATGTCATTAACAAAACATAAGAACAAAAGGGGTCCAAGGATACTTCCTTGAGGAACCCCGCATGTAACAGTACAAGATTGAGAGCAATGATCATCAACAGTTACTATTTGCTTTCTTATTGACAAGTAAGATTTGAACCATTCAATAGATCCAATACCCATTAATTTAAGCTTATTACATACAATGTCATGATCCACAGTGTCAAAAGCCTTCTTTAAATCGACCAACACCATACCCGAGAAATTTCCCTTAGAAGTTTGGGTTTTAAGGGAATCAACTAAGTCTATCAAACATGTGACAGTAGAGAAGGCAGCTTGAAATCCAGATTGATATTTATACAATACGTTGTTTTCAGTAAGGTATTTTTCGATTTGAATAAAAACAGCCTTCTCTAAAATTTTAGACATTGTACTGAGTATACTTATGGGGCGATAGTTTCCAATATTGGTTCTACTACCTTTTTTATAAAAAGGTATGACCTTGGCCTTTTTCATATCTTCTGGGACTGTACTGGTACTAATTGATAAATTAATTATGTAGGTAATGGGAACTTTTGAGGTATCTTATCGACACCCGTGCTTTTTGTCGCATTAAGTTTGTTTAATTCACTATATATAAAGTCTTTGTCCACTGAGTTGAGCATAAAGTTATTACCACTAACTGTTCTATAGAAATACTTAAGTTTGGACAACGAACAGTCATACACATTCTTAGGGGATGGACGTTTACTGACCAAATTGGCTGCAATAGTAGTAAAATATTCGTTGAAGCAAGAAGCAATTTTGGCTTGGTCAAAACATTTAGTACCATTGGGCAGGTCAATAACCGTTTTAGCACTATCCTTAGATTTATTACTATAGCCTATACCTTTTACGTTTTCCATAATTTTTTAGGGTTATTTTTATTTTCTTCAGCCTTGTTTAACAAATGATTTGATTTAGCTTTATTTATATCACGCTGTATTTTATTGTATTGTTTAATTGTATTAATAAGTCGTTATTATTCTTGGTTTTATTATACATATTTAATAATTTATCTCTGGTTTCAATGTCTTGTAATATTTCTCTAGTTAACCATGGTTCCGTTCTTTGTTTCATCCTAATGTTTTTAAGGGGGGGGGGGGAGAGGGAAATGGAATCAATAGCAGCCAAAAGTAATGTATTACATTTTTACAGAGCTTCATTTACATCTCCGATAGAGGTAACTACTGACCAATCGATATCTATTAGTATGTTTCTAAATTGATCAACGGTATAGTTTTTTACTGATCTGATATATACATTTTTTATGTCCATTGAACTTAAGTTTAATAGTTTTCCGTGTACAAAATGTCATTAAGTGATCGCTTAGACCTGTTGCGATTGTACCCGATTGGCTTATCTTATTCAATCATATTGGCGGTTTAATAAAATATTGTACAAAATGTCATTAAGTGATCGCTATAGACCTGTTGCGATTGTACCCGATTGGCTTATCTTATTCTATCATATTGGCGGGATATTTGACGATAATTAGAGGCTACATGGCGATCGCCTTTCTTATAGATGGGGACGATTTTCATTTTTTGGGGAGTTATTCCAGTTTGGAGGGATTGGTTAAAAATATGTGTAGGTATCACAATGGTATATCCTATTTTCTTGATAACCTTTGGTGAAATACTGTCAAATCCGGGTGCTCAAGAGATCGGATAATACTCATTATCTCTTCCTCGTTCACAGGACAGAAAAACAGCGAGTTGCGTTGCTGAATGGAGAGGTAATCAGAATATTGAGTCGTCGTAGACTCAATACTGTCACAAACCTCTCGACCGACATTAATAAAGTAATCATTTAAATGCCACAGCATCGCAACCCTCAACAGTTTCGCTGTCGTGTGTAAAATAAGATGGAATATTATTTTTACCTTTCCCTGGATTTATGACGTCATTTATAACGTCCCATGTTTTTTTCACATTTCCATTTGTATGGAAAAAAACACTTTCATAATATAATTGTTTTGCTTTTTTACAGGTACGCGTGAAGATTTTTTTAAATTGTGTATATACGAGTTTGGTTTTGGGTGTGGGATGTTTTATATACCTTTTATATAAGACATGCTTTCTTTTGCTGGATTTTAATAACCCAGAACTCATCCAAAGTTGTTAACAATTTTTGGTTGTTTTACATTTTTTTCTTTAAATTAGTATTAGATAATTTTATAAAATTATTAAGAAAAACATTGTAAGCGTCCTCGGAGTTCCTTATTTCATAGATGTCAGACCATTCAGCAAGACGCAAATCATTGTTGAGTTGCATTATATTCCTGTAATTAATTAAGTATTTGTTGTCTGAGAGAGTAATATTTTTATTTTTGTCGTTTAATATTTAACTGTTGCGTAGAATGAATTATCTGGTATATTGGTAAGTGGTCGGAGAGGTCTGAAATAAGTATACCGGATGAAAATTTTTTTCGGATAGGGTGTTAGAAAATATATTATCGATCAGCGTCGCTGATTTGTTTTGTATTCTAGTGCGCCTTGATATCGATGGATGGAACGAATGGGACATCATCAATAAATTCATTGTTGTCGCTATTTTGTTTAAGAAGATTGATATTAAAGTCGCCAATGATGTGGCATGGTTTGCTCCTTTTTATATTCCTCATTTAAAGATTCGCTAAACTTATTAATCTTCATAAGCGGAGGTCGGTAAACAAGTCCGACAATTTTATTTTTATTTTGTTTTATCTATAACTTCAATAAGTCTTTTTATATTTCAGCTAATTTACATATGTTCCCAAGGTGTGACCGAGGTGTGATTTGTGGAATTTTATCTCCACATCATATGTGTTCAATTTATAAATAAATGCTTTTTCGCAATTTGTTTGGTTTTATGGACATTAACCTAAATTCTTCAACTACATTTTTTCTCCATTTTTTAGTGACGTGCAACGCGACTCTATAGCTCACTATGTCGGTCGGTTGGTCGGTAAACGCTAACTTGAGCACACGACTGCAGTCATGTATATGGCCTTGTTGATTTTGTTGCTCTGATGTATCTTATAGATATTTACCACAAAAATAAATTCTGTTCTAATTTTGTCTAGGTATACCCATTTTTTTTTGCCACATTGACTCTGCTAGGCATCTCAATCGTGCTATTTATAGAATAGAGTAAAATTGCCGCATTCGTTTTCTTGTTTGACACATTGTATCATTTCTTCGTATCGTAGTGTTTGATCAAACTTATATATATCTTTAAGTGTTATGATAAGCAAATTTAAACCTAGATGTTTTATTTTAGTAATATATTCTAAATAGGAGCCAAGGTGGAACACTTTTAATCCACCTATTGATATTCGCTGGTCGTTGTGCCTCTTTTAACACCCTCGGATCTATTCCAAATGAATTAAAAAATATTGTGTTTAACTTTTTCACGACCTCATCAGTTACGACGATGGTTGAAGCAATGTAAGTTAGTTTGGATGTTAACAATGATTTAACTATTATATTTCTGCCAATCATTGATAGGTTTCTACCCTTCCATGCTCTAATCATACTTACTTAAATTTGACTTCTTTTAATTTTTTCTTGGATTTTTTATATTCAATTCTAAAACTACGTATTTTATTTTTACACATTGCCCATAATTCGGAAGGTGACAGAGGTTCACTAAAATTTGTAATGCAATTCTCAATTAATTCGTTAATCGTGTTGCAGTAGGCCTATATTTCATCTTTGAGATATTCATTATTCATTTTCCAATAACCTTTACCTCTGTAAGTTTCTGCACAACAGAATATATAGAGAGAAATTACGATATATGATAGCTCCACTACGTCTCCAATTTGTTGTGTCCTAACACCATTAAATGTAGAATATCCTAACAATCAGGGAACAACAACAACAAACACGCGAGTCGGAGCTTCATCTTCCTGCATCCGGGCATGTATTCATTCAGTACAACAGTATATGTAGACGGCGCTAGTTAGTTAGTAATTCCACTAAATGACCATTTTAAGTTGACAAAAGACTTGACTAAACGTAAAATAGTTAAGCACACGAACTGAATTTCAAATTGAACTCATGTGATAAATACTTGATGGACGATACGTGATACAAGATGTCATAATGTTGAAGGGAATTTATTTTATCTTAAATATTCGATATGAAGATAATAGTTTTTTTATATCATATAAATATATATATGAGTATATTGATGAATTGAAACACAATCTTAAGAATTAGAAAACTTTTTTTCTAGGATGGAGACACACCGCTAAGTTTACACTTCAGATATTCCGATTGTAATTTAGAGATAATGAACAGTCTCTTAAGCCATGGTGCATCAGTCACATCAACAGACAAGGTAATTAATGAACTTTACATTGGATTGAATTTTTTTTTTTAATGTTTGTATTATTCGTGTTTGTACAGTACAAGTTATTTCAAATCAGCTCTTTTTAGGTGAAGCAAAAAAGAGGTTTTCGTAGATTTGAAGGTGATATAAAATTTGAAGGCCTGGAGTTGTAACAATGATTATTTACCTGATTCTAGGCCTAATTGATCACTAGCGAGTGGAGATAAATCGTCGCGTTGTATTACCTTCTATCCTGCTACTTGACGTCAACTTGCGTTAACAACTTACGTTTGAAACCCGCGTCAACATACTAATATGCGTCAGTACATCGTCAACCTACTACTACTAGTTTTACGTTTATACGTGAAGCGAAGCTTTCAAAACAAAAATATTAAAGAAACTGAATAAAATTGAACTCAAAACTCATTAAGATAAAATAATTATAATTTTTATTGTCAGGCATATGAAGAAACAACATCATAATAAGAAATTATCATTCTACAGTTGTTATATCACTCTCGCCATACTATTTATAGTTTTTTACCAGTACATTTAATTAGATAATTAGAGATAAGCTTGCAAAATTTAATTTTTAATTTGAATTTCAATAAAGGCAAATCATTTTGTTTGGTTTTTTTTTCATTTTTCCTTTTTGATAAATGTATTGTTTAATTATTTAAATCAACTTTTACCGAAAGGAATACACAGTATTTTGTAAATTGTCTTTTGATTAATCTTCTTGTTTTAGCATCACCAATTAATAAAAGTCTATTAAATATTTTTGATTTTTATTGGCTAAACAATAGCTCTTTTGTATCTGATTTGTAACTTCTTACTTAATATTCGTTCTCGGACATAAAAAAATATATTGGCCACCCATTGCTAGATTAAAATATTTCCCTGCTTTTAGTAGTTACTCTGTGCGAGTGGAGATAAATCGTCGCGTTGTATTACCTTCTATCCTGCTACTTGACGTCAACTTGCGTTAACAACTTACGTTTGAAACCCGCGTCAACATACTAATATGCGTCAGTACATCGTCAACCTACTACTACTAGTTTTACGTTTATACGTGAAGCGAAGCTTTCAAAACAAAAATATTAAAGAAACTGAATAAAATTGAACTCAAAACTCGCTTCGCTCGCGCACCCTCTAAAGGCCAATTTACACAGACGAGCGGTAACGGTAAGCGGTAAAGTTGAGCGGAAAACGCAAAAATAGAATCTATGTTATTTCTTATGACCATTTACACAGAACGCGGAGCGGACGAGCGGTTGAGCGGAAATCCGCTCAGGATTGAAACAGATTCGATTTTGTGAAAATACCGCGCGGTAATTATGGATTCTTGCCAACCAACGACATGATTGAAATGACGTCATCTATCAACAAATATTTTTTTGTGTCCGTCGAGTGAAAGACGACAATAAATACGAGTGCCGTTAGTAGGCCTAGCCTATAGTTTCTTCTTCTTTTTATTCAGAAATACAAACACCTACGACGTGACTAATGTTCGTATAAGGATAGTGAAAAGAAAATATACATTTTAGTACGTTATTAGGCAACAATTCCTCTAAAACTTAGGCCTGTGTGTGCTAGGCCTACTGACAGTCAGTCACATCCAGGCCAGCAGTGACTGTAACATGCATTAGCCTCGAGGCCTACACGCACCTACTTTCCACCACTCTGTTCGCGAACTCCGCGCGCTGTGTAAATGGGAAAAGCCACGCGGTTTTTCGCTTACAATTACCGCTTACCGTTACCGCTCGTCTGTGTAAATTGGCTTTAATGGGTGTACTTGAATCGTTCTCCAACACATGACCAACGCCTCTTGAAATTAAAGCCCGGCGGACACCTATGCATATGACGATTAATGCATATGATGAGTAATGCATGTTTGTTTTTTGTGATGCATCTTGTTAATTTTGGAACAAAATGATCGGGTCTAGGACAACTACCACCCGGACAATTACCCCCTGGACAATCGCCCTCTTAGGACAACTACCCCCCCCCCCCCCCACGGACAACTACTTTATTAGGACAACTACCCTCTAGGACAACTACCCTCTAGGACAATTACCCACTAGGAAAACTACCCTCTAGCTACCCACTAGGAAAATTACAATTGGCCCATAGGACAACTACAGCTTTGGACAACTACGATTGGTAACCAAAGTAACAAGCTGCTTTTGTGTGAAGAGGGGACTACGAGGGCGTTGTACCACACTATACATTTAACAATATTTGACGTGAAATTATTAAAATATCGACGTATGTAGGCCTACCTAGGATGTGTTGTCTATTTTGTAATAACTGTAGCAATATTTATTTTCTAAAAACTTCTAGGACAAACTATGAAAAACGATTTCCTTAATTGGCACAGTTAGCTATGTTTTCATAATAGAAAGACTAAGAAATGTATGAACCTGGCAAACGGGCGATCGGAGAGAGAGATTGATTTTCAAATCATCTAATGTAATCAATTGATTAATAGTGTAGGATTTTTTAAATCTAAAGTAAAATTAGGAGGTTCTTTGCTGTACTGTAGAATACGAATTGGAATAAAATGAAATAAGTAGAAATGTGTAAGTCATATTAACACATCATGGATATAATTATTCTTTAGGTTCTAAAAACGTTTATTGTCCTATTTTCTCAGGAGTGGGGAGAAAATGTAAAAAACAAATCAAATCAAAGTTCTTCTATGAAGTAGTAACAGCCAAACCAATATTCTATTATTTCTGGACTTGTAGTAGTAAACGTATAATGTCATTAAACAGCATAACATAAGCTCTTACGGTAAAACATTTGTTTTCAAAAAGAAAAGAGAGAACAAAATCTGGCCAATTTTATCGATAATAAGGGACTGCTATAGTCCCACTATCTTACAACTGCCTAGTCCAACTGCAATGCCCCTAGGACAACTACCCATCTAGAACAACAACACTCTCTGAACAACCACACCTACACCTTAGGTTATAATTACGATCTTGTAAAACTTACTGAACTTCAAAACATAGGGAGAGAGATTGATCATAAATGAAAGACTATTTGATTGACTGGTGCAGCTAAGTAAACTGTATGTTGTTCCTATATTTATTTATACTAGATGGTACGTTCTAGGTCGTGCCCACAGTAGGTTCTCGAATACACAGTAATTTCAGCGTAACAAAACTGGCGATTTCAAATGTACTATTATATAATACATTGTCGTTTACAGAAACGAATAAATAGTCACGATGATTTATGTAGTCAACTAAAATTAGCACCCAGGGAATTACTTTCGAAGGAGAAACTTATCACAATTTGGACTCATTTAAAGAAACCCAATTTGTGTTTTGTATGTAACATTAGGTTTGAGGGATGGGAAAGCGGATAAGTACAAAGAGGAACAATGAAATATATTCTTTATCCACTCAGTAACGAAATATTGTGTTCATGTTTTATAGGCCTATAAATAATAAACCTCTAAATACAGTAAAACATTTGCGATGTAATACTTTGTTAAAACTGTCACTGTCATAATCGATTGAAATATTAAAGTACATTCACGATACACCACTACGACGTTTATATTATTGGTAATTGTTAATTAATAATTAATACAAACGTTGAGAGGGAACTGTCATTATAAAGTTTATTTCTATATAATAATGTGTTTATATATCTAACAGTGAAGCCTAACCACAATCTCTGTAATAAAGTTTATTTGTATATATTTTTATATTACATCTAACAGTACGAACATTCACAGTAAGAAATGTTCGATTCAAATGAGGACCAAAAATAGTTAATAGGTATTTACAGTATTGTCAAAGTATTGCAAGTTTATTCTCAAAGGACTCATATATTTACCTACCGTATGTGTTAAACCAAACTTCCCAAAGTTACAGTAAGTTTTAATATTAATCACCATTTGAGTTGTTATTTAGTTCTCCATTCCTACTTTTTTTTCGACCCACTTGTTCATTTACAATGTATTGTACTTACTATTAATGTAATATTGTATAATGTAGTACAACTGACGTTATTTTTTAACTTTTCATAATAATTCATTATTAATTTATTTTTTCATTTTCTTACTATTATATTTTAAACAATTGTTTGACCAGTGAAATCATCTTTTCCCTCTATTATACTCCTTTACATTATTTTTTTTAAATAATCAGTGCACCAAGTAAGTAAATCTGGTAACATGCTTAGTGATCTATCCCTAACTATGTAAGTATATTTATTACAAAATTCGTTTAAATCATCTTGAAACTTTTTTTTCTTTTTTTTCTACCTCTTTTATTTCTCGTTCAAGAAATCACAAAATGGTTATATATTTTATTTCATCTAAATATCAATTTTTTAAACGTTAATGTTATACCTTGCCAAATTGTTACGGTCCATATCTAATCACATTTTTTTGCTATTTACAGTTTATATCTACCAAACTATCTTCATTGTGTTGTACATGTACTTGTACTACCGTTTCTACCCTATTTACCAGCCTGTGCCTCATTCGCTGTCCTTTCTTCATTAAGCGCAGTAATAAATACACATTAATTACATCATTTGTTGCAAACCCATTATTTTTGGTTTTATATCGATAAATTCCATTTGATGTCGTAAGACTAATCTTATTTTTTTTTCAGAATGGTGAAACACTTCTAAGATCATACTTGGCCAATTCCAATTGTAAGTCAGAGGTAGTGAACAGTCTATTAACCCATGGTGCATCGGTTACATTAAAAGATAAGGTAATAGCATGATTTAAAATCAATACTAATTACTAGGCTACTGATTATTTTGAATATTTTCTTTTATTCTTCAATGTTTTTTTTTGTGTGGGTTCGTCCAACTTTTATTATGCTCTGTTATAAGTATATTGATTAAAAACCTAGTTGTGACAGTAGTTATTATTCTATTCTGTTCGTGTTCGGGTAGAGAGACTATAAACTCAGGGGAAGAATATTATAAAATACCCTCCTTTTCACCAAAAATGAATGAGATGAATGAGAGGAATGCAAAAGTTTGAAAATAAGAAGTTTAGAATAATAGAGTGGTTTCCAAATCTTACGAATCTGATAACGAAAACGGATACGTCACGCACACGTATTCGTTTTCGTAAGCCAGTAAAAATCTGTTTCGCATGACTGCGGTAAATTTAAGCGAAGCGCAGGTACGTTTTGCTTGGCTGCCTAGGCCTAGCGTAACATCAAAGCGAGTGAGGACTTTAAAAACTGCTATTTATCAAAATTGACCTGGCATTTTAGTAAATAACTTTAGTAAACTACGAATGAGGGTACGTTTATTGTAAATACATAATATAAAAATAACGCTTAAAAGAGAACGGTGTTTCGACTCCATCATGGGGTCATTATCAAGTCCAATGAATAAATTATTAAACAACAACTAATAAGGTAGCACAAGCCAAGGGTAAAAAGGTAAAGGTGAGTCCCGTGTTCTCTGAACGTAGGGGAATGAGCTGTTAGGAGCTCATTGTACTAAGCCTCGGCATTATGTGGTAGGGTGGCCAGTTCCTTTCCACGCCGCCTTTTTCTCCCTAGTATTTTCAACCAGGTACTCATTTACAGCTGAGTGGACTGGGAGTTGTCGGGAATTGAACCCGGGTCTATCTGTATGACAGTCAAGTAACAAGCCAAGGGTCATAGTTTAAATAACAAAATACCTATTGTCTAACATCCTGTCAAATGAAAAGCTTAGCTTTTACAGAGTCACTTTGTTTATTCAGACTAGGTTTTAATTGTCTTATATACAACATTTCATAGATAAGACAGTCAAATTGGTTTTTGCATTTCCTAAGTATACTAAAACATGAATTAATTTTACTTGGATTAACAATCACGTTATGATCCTTCAAATGCTGTCCTATTAAGTATCTACTATGTTCAACAATGCGTTGGTAGAGGTGTCGGCATGTATATCCAACATAACTTGCATCGCACAAGTCACATTTAAATTTATACACAACACATTGTTGACTTATAATAGTAGGTTTCTTTTCGACTTTCCTAATGTTATCTTTAACTTTTTTACTTATGAATACAGGGACAATGTTTTTGTTTATCTTGTGACTTAGTTGGCATAGTTGTCGCTTGACGGAGTTCGCAGATTTCTGGTCTTTGAATGGCAGGATGATTCGTACTGGTATTTCGGATAAATCTGTTTCACCTTCTGCAGTGTTGTTATTGCTCTCTGCTGGTTTAACGTTCTGTATGGTTGTTGTTATTAGTTCATCTGGATATTTCAGACGCTTAAAAATCTTCCTTAGAATTTCACATTCATCATTAAAAAGCTGGTGGGTCGACGGTAGTTTGTAAGCCCGATTGAACATAGTTATAACAAGTGACCTTTTATACTTGTTGTCAACGTGAGTATTGTAGTGTAGCAATAAGCCTGTGTCTGTTGGCTTTCTATAAACCCGTGTGTGCAATTTTTCCAAATCTTTGGTTATCAGCATTCCTAGGAAAGGGATTGAATTGTTCACGGCAGTTTCCATTGTGAACGCTATCGCAGGATGGGTTGTGTTAAGTAAAGCTAAACATTCATTGGCTGCTTCTAGATTTGGCATGAATACTAGTGTGTCATCAATCAAATCAAAGTAACATTTATTTCTCTTGTCTTTCATAGAAAATAAAACTTAACAGTAAAAATTATTAAAATAAGAGGGGCAACATTCCTAAAAAGCAAAGCTTGTATAAGGCAGCCCATAGAAAATGAAAAAAAAAAAAACAGGACAACACGGGAACCGGAAACAGGACAAAAACAGTAATGAAGACTTTTAGATTCAGGGTACCGAAAAGACTAAATATCAAAACTACAATGAGTGAAAGGATAATTAAACATAACTAGATAAGAGGTGCCGTTTCAATTTAAAAGAAAAACTCTTCTTAGACAAAGCACTTTTTATATTAACTGGTACGTTTTCCCAGAATTTAGGACCAGTGAACTTAATGCTATGTTTAAAAGAAGTAGTTTTAAAAAAAGAAATACGTATACGTTTGTAGTATTTGGGCATGTGGTTCGTAGATTCAAGGCGTTCCTCGATGTGGCACATAAATACATTTGCCATAAGGGGCCCTAGATGTGATCCCATTGCAACTCCATCAACCTGTTCATACAAGTTACCATTAAATTGGAATAGCTGATCTTTCGTTGCTATATTGAGGAGTACAATTAAATCGTCCTTATCTAAGTTTAGTCCATAATCATCATTGAACCAGTTGTTAGTAAATGCTTTATCAGCAATAATTTGAATTGTCTCGGTTAAAGGAACATTTGTGAATAAGGACGAGACATCATATGATACCAAAATATCACTAGCATTTATAACGGTGGAGCGTATATCAGCTGCAAAGCTAAATACATCATCTATTGTATATGCGTTCTGGGATAGCGGTTTCAACTTCTCATCCAGCCACTGAGCTAATTTATAATTGTAGGTACCTGTTGCTGACAAGATTAGTCTCATAGATAACTTTTCTTTGTGTGTTTTAAGCAATCCATACAAATGAGCTAACCTTGATCCGGTTTGACAAATTGATTTAGCAATTTCTTTTGGAAGAATTTTATGAACCGTTGAAATCATATCTTTCTCCTTTTTCAGGAGTGGATGGTAATGTGTCATTGGCTTCCTCTTGTTCTTGGTTGTTCAGTAGAGATTGGTATAAATTTGGAAACATTGTTGACCGATGCTTCACATAATAAATGTTCATACTCACTTCTATCCATGACTACTCCTGATCCTTTGTCTGGCTTTGTGATGTTTATATCACCTCTCTTCTTTAATTGGCCAAGCGCTCTTGTTAAGGCTTTTGGTGAGGATGGTCCTTTCCTTTCTATATAATTAAGTGCGATAGACTTTAGAGTAACTGCTGTTAATTCTTTAGTTTCCTCACCAACAATTTTAGGCTCCAGCTTCCAGTACGCTTTCTCGAAATTTGCTTTAATTTCCATGGATGAAACTCGGTGAGGGTAAGCAAATTGTAAGCCACGGCTGAGCGCTAGCTTTTGAAAGAACGATAGTCTATATGATGATATATTAATGATGTGTTCATCCACATTCTTACCTCTGTACATTAGGTTTGCGATTTTCTTAGAATGTCCATTCATTTCTGCTCCATACTGATTACAGCGTAGCTTGGTCATAGTCTGAAGAATAGCGAGATAACGAAATGACCAACATTGACTTCTGATTTTTGTGTAAATAGTATTTATTTCTTTTCTGAGATTACTAAGAAGTTTCAGCTTTGCTTTCAGCTCTTCCGATATTACATTTTTCTCAAAGAATTTAGCAGAATTGCTCCATCTCTTTGACTTTTCCTGATCCACTTTGGCAAATGTCGGAGTGAGTCCAAGGTTTTGACATAATTGAAGAAATTCAATTGACGTTTCACAACTTACTAATTTCTTGCTACACTGTTCAAGTCTCCTGAACAAGTGAAGCTGGTCATCGCGTTTCAAATTACGAATGAGGGTACGTTTATTGTAAATACATAATATAAAAATAACGCTTAAAAGAGAACGACGTTTCGACTCCATCATGGGGTCATTATCAAATCCAATGAATAAAATATAAAACAACAACTAATTAAGTAGCAAAATAGATAAAAACTATACTCGTTTTTTAGTTACGAATATGACTAGTGATATTCGTCAACACGAATACGCTTTACGAATATTAAAATGGGGATCAGCTTAAAAGTTTCACAAATTTGTGACGTATCCGTTTTCGTTATCGTATTCATAAGGTTGCGAAACCTCCCTAATCAAAACCGTAAGGTTAGAGTCCACCTTCAATATTGTTAAATAAAAACATAATTGGTTTTGGTATTGTAGGTGGATCCTAGATTATTTTTTTATGATTATTTATATTGTCTCTTTTGTGATGTACTGAAATTCAATGAATTAATCTGAAACGGTAAAGATTAGGAAATTTGTGCGAATGCGAAAAAGCCGTTTGACCATTAGAGCACTGGGGCTTTCATGGTATTGTTCAAACTCGATTGGATAGCGACTTTAGCACTTTCGGCGTGGTACGGTGGTGGGACAGCACTAGTCCCTCAATTGTACGCACGTGCACCAGAGACCATTTTATTCACAAAGCGGGATCTTCAAAGAGAGGGTATCAGTGGCAGTGGTGGCGCCAGCGGGGGGAAGGGGGGGGGGGGGATGGGCTACGGGGGCTCTAGCCCCCTCGTCGGGGAGCACGGGTACTTTTTGTCGGGGAATATAATATACAGTAAAAAACGTTCGCGTTCACTTCATATAGCTTCAGCGCCTAGAAAACCACGACGTTCCATTGACCGTGAGAGTACGTCAGAGGGCTATTATGCACTTTTATGCATTCATTTATTGCCAGCGATGTAACTTACTACTAAACATTAGCTAGGTACGCACTTGTCTGGCGGTATCCCTTTGTACGAATCGTTCAACGTTGGGTGAGACGCGTGATATCAAGTTCCATCCAGGGACCAAAATGTGTAATGTAGTTATTTTCCAGGCGAAGTTTACCGACGGTTACCGAAGGAAACACGGGTACTTTTTGTCGGGAAATATAATATACAGTAAAAAGCGTTCGCGTTCACTTCGTAGCTAGCTTCAGCGCCTAGAAAACCGTGACATTTCATTGACCGTGAGAGAGTACGTCAGAGTGATAGTATGCACTTTATATGCACTCATTATTGCCAGCGATCTAACTTACTACTAAACAATAGCTAGGTTCGCACTTGTCTGGCGGTATCGCTTTGTACGAATCGTTCAACGTTGGGTCGAGACGCGTGATATCATGTTCCATCCAGGGACCAAAAATGTGTACTGTAGTTATTTTCCAGGCGAAGTTTACTGACGGTTACGTCGTGTACTGCGTCGACGTACGCTACACTACAGCAAAAACGAATTATGTTAATTGTTCGTATGTTCACCAATTTTTTTAATTTACAAGTAACATTCTGTACCGTGGGGCACCTAAAATAAATTTTTCATCCATTACTAAACAAAAAAACATGCCATTTGCCAACATCTTATTATAGCTAAGTTATTACATTTTCAATGTCCTGTATGTCATGAATTTCTCACCACTCGGAAGTCCAGATGGTACGCACGCATACACTTGGGAGGAATACACTTATTTCCCGACTGAAAAAGGTCTACGCTTGCGTTTTTTAAGCCTCTAGGCCTGATGTTTCCGAAGTATAAAATGCAATTTTTTGAAGACCTGCAGCTCTAGTTTTAAACAGTTTCTTAGCTCAACAATAAAGCTGGTCATATTTCGAAGTACAAGAAGTGCATTTTCCGGGACCTAACATCTCTATTTTTCAAACATTTCTTAGCTCAGTCACAACCTTGATAGGGACTTATATATTTTGTTTCATGTTTTGAAGTATAATAAGTCCAATTTCCGGGACCTCCAACTCTATTTTTCTAAATTTTCTTTGAACTTTTATTTTTTAAATTGAAAAATATAGATTGAAACAGTCATCGCGCATCGTTTTTTTGCACGCAGTATTTTATTTATGCATTATAAAAAATGGAAAAAGTGGCTACCCTAAATCTGATTAAAATGACCTCAAATGACGCTAGAACGCGTTGCTTACGGGGGCTTCGCCCCCTGGACCCCCACCGGGGGCCCTTGGCGGCCCGCGATTTTTTTTTTCGTACATAAGTTGGGGACCCCCTCATGAAACGTCACAAAATAGACATGAATAATTCATTAGTTAAATTTTCTTGTTCCGTGTGCACCCAAGCGTATAGCAACAAGAAGTGATTACACAAGTGCGGTACGATTCTAGGCCTATCTCCGCTGTTGTTGCGGCGTGCGATTTCATAGAAGAATAGCGGCGTTTTGTGTGGATTGTCGAAATAATCAGCCTTTAGTTTATGGTGTTTTTAATATAATTTATTACTTAAGAATTACGTGTTAAAATTTTAGTTTCTATTAATACTATTAGGCCTAATTTAGTCTCTAAACCCATGTCTATTCTAGTAGTAGCTGTGTGGGTGTGTGTGACGTGTGTGTGTTAGGTATGACCAAAGATAGTTACACTATCTTTCGTATGACACAATCCGAGTAATAAGTCAGCAAAATTAAACAATAAACATTACACAAAAATACATTTTTTTTTCTCGTGGGTCAAATCTTCCCATCTCATGTGTTCACATATACGCGCATTTTTAAAGTTCCTTTGAGTACATGCATATTGTTTGATAATAAAATAGCAGAATTAAAAAAATACAGCACACAAATTATACACATTCTTTATTCTTGTGGGTCTAAGCTTTCTTTGGGCTATGTCCAATGAATTACTACTTAGTTTAATGTCTTGCCTAGCTGTCGATTAGCCTCGACTCGACACATTTTGTGTGAAGAAGAGTGCGCGAAGGCAATCACGTGAATTGACTTAGAATCCTAGGCCTACTGTGGAAAGTATTGTATCGCAGTTGTGACGTGTAATCACTTCTTGTTGCTATACGCTTGGGTGCACACGGAACAACAAATTTAACTGATGAATTATTCATGTTTATTCTGTGACGTTTCATGAGGGGTCCCCAACTTATGTACGAAAAAAAAAATCGCTGGCGGCCCCTGGCCCCCAGCCTAGTGATGCTCGCTTCGCTCGCATAGCCCCCTCGCCGGGGAATGTAGCCCCCGCGTCGGGAAGATCCTGGCGCCACCCCTGATCAGTGGCAGGATCTCAATGAGATACAACAAAAAAAAAAGCGAAAAGCTAAATCAAAACAATAAAGTAAAACAGCCAGAAAATTAGCAGAACTTTCCGGCAACACTAGCCCTTCAACAGTGCAAGTGAAGAAATTTGGATAACGTCATAGCATAAGAACTGGCAAGTGCTGCCTGGGTGGACAGGAATAAAAGAAATACAACAAAGGGAGATAGGGGGGTGGTGCGTGGCGTGGCGTGGAAACTGAATAAGAGTAGAAAACAAAGAAGGTAGCTTGGTAGAGATATAAACAATGTTGGAATGAAATTTAAAAACAGCTTAAATGGTGGTTAATATTAAATGTTGGTAGTCAATGGAATAATTTTAACTGTTTTTTAGGTCATAGGGCGACCGCTTGAAAAAAGGTCTTTAGGGAGACCGGCGTAAATTTTTAATTAACGACGGAAAAGAAATTGTTATTTATTTCATAATATGAACATAAATTTTCCAGTTGAAACCAATTTGGACCGATATAAAGATATAAATATTTAGAGATATTACTGGTCACCTAATGTCATAATTGAATTATTTAGCAACTATTGGGCTACCGTATTCATTAAGTGTAGGCAACATACGTAATTATCTACTATTAAGGTATTAAGGTATACGTAAGTCAGCAGTTGGAAAGCAAAATAAATGTTACTATGGGGAATGCATTATGGGTAGGGTCAGCCTGCGTGCGCATGCACAACATATGTATGGAACGCCGCGAGTGCATGCTCAACATATGTATGGAACGCCGCGAGTGCCTTCAACATTAGAATTGCCATATTCTAGGCAACCTTTTGCATTCTGTGCGCATTATTTCCCTCTATAGTATTCGTTACTTACAATTTCACCTGCAATTCCATTATTATTCCTAGTGTACTGTTTTTAGTGCAACAACGGATTACAAGATACAAGCATAAAAATGGTTTCATGAATTTATTTCTTTTAGTCATTTAATCAAAGGATTTATTTTTCAATCCATACATATAAAACCATCTTTAGTTATCAGTTTTTAGATTCTTAATCAAAATCAATGTTCAAATAGCATTATAGGTGTACAGGATATAACAACCAAGTAAGAGCCTAATGGTAATTTTATTAATTACTTTCAATTACATAGGCAAACAAATGTACATTTTTATTATTTTGTTTAGTAATAATAATACAGAAAATAATCATATCAATACTGATTTTATTTGAATTTACTCCATCAGAATATGAAAGCAAGGAATAGGCCAAAAACGATTAGGTTCCTGTATGATAAAAAATGAAACATTTCAAAAACTATCTAAGTTCATTAGTTTTTAAACATTTAATTTAAAGATTCATAATCACCAACAACAGTTCACTCTCTAGACCTTTGAAATTGACTCAAACTTTATTATTGTTTATTAATGCCCTAATGCAAATTACGAAATTGTATGTTGTGTGTATGATCAACTTTGCCTGAAGATAGGCCTATGTATGCCCTTATTTAACATAGCCCTATTATAATTGATAAATACTTCTTGCACAATAAGAGAATTTTTAAAAATTAACACAAAAACCAAATTCAGAAACGTCAACATTGACCTAACATTTGAAACAAGATCAATTGGTGTGGTGCTGCATTTGTACAATAATAGGCCATAGTGAAAGGAAAAGAACCAATATAATTTGACATAAGAAGCTGGGGTTTTTTGGCATACCACTGAACGCAATGGTATACATTTTCATGGTTAGAAGTACTGGATAACAGAACATGTACACAATATTTGAAGCAATAGAAAATCTCACGTGGCAATGACCCGTTTGACCATGTAGTAGTGTCATCATATTATAGGAGGCAAATGATGACATTACCTCACTGTCCATTGATCACATGGCTGCCATTTGGTATACATTCGAGCTGTATTTGGAAATATTACATTGTTATTAGGGTCATTTTCAAGTAAAAATAGAATGATGATATAGATGTAACATAGTCAAATAATTCTTTTAAAGATGTATTGTCCTCCAAAACTCCAAAAATAAAGATTAATAAAATCAGACTTTGAATAGATTATTTTGTAGTTGTAGTAGAAGTAGTAGAAAAAAAAACCATAACAATTAATGGTTTCACTTATAAAATGGCAAAATATATGGTTTAATTCAACCAAAAACCAATTAGCTTACAGCCAATTTGACTCTTTTTTGCTTTAAATTACAGTTTTTACGTAAATACATTTTCTTTTCGATCCAATTTTTGGTCAAAGTGGATAACTATTAGGTGAAATTAAAATGGCATATTCAACACAAATTTTTAATAATTATTTTTTTCAGGGGGAAAATACATCTTTAAAGATTAACATTGCTGAATGTAAATAGGGCGAGTTTGGAGTTCCAAGTAGTTACAGCTCACTCATCCTCTAATTTAGACTTGGTGTCACGTACGCTACATCTAGCTTAAACTGCATTATTTAGATATTGCCACCCAGGATGGTTTATTTTTTATTCATTTCAATAATAGAATACATTTGGTCCGGGGATAAACCAGCTGCCAAAAAAAGGTACGTTTAATAGAGCAAGCTAAGATGAGAGATTAAAACAAAATCAATGAAGCCGTGAAAATGATTGAAACTCGAAACATCACATAACTGAATTAATTAATGTAAGCAGCTGCTTATGTCCGGGAAATGTTGTATCAAAATTCAAGGTCACTCCCAATATCCCGTTCTTACATTTTTGTTTCTTACTGTCACAGTCACTATCCTCTTCCTAAAAAAGTAAATAATAATAGTAAAACAATAATAACTAGAAAGCCACTCCAAGCGTGCATACCTCCGCCTAAAAATTCTCCTACATAAGATTTCTCCCTGAATATATATATATATATATATATGTCGGACTAACCGAAAACACGTTTAAATGCAGATATAACGCACACAATAGTTCATTCCGTAATGTTAAATACAAAAACAGCACAACGCTTAGCCAGTACATCTGGAAGCTAAAAGATGATAACATAAAGTATAACATTAAATGGCGAATAATAAAGAAGTGTAAACCATATTCCAATGTTAACAAACGGTGTAATCTATGCTTACAAGAGAAGTATTATATTATATGCAAGCCTGAAACCAGCTCACTTAATCATAGGAACGAATTAGTCAGTACATGTAGACATAGGAGAAAGTTTGTACTAAAGTATCAGTAATTTAGATAATAAGAATTTGGTTAACAATAGACTGTCCAGGAAATAGAGATGTGTTGTACTTGCTAATTAGCATACTATTGTTCACATAAACAGTTTGCCTTAAGACTTCATTATAGCTTTTTGTATTCACTTGTGACTATCATTCAGAGCCAAGCACATGAAGATTGAGTTCATACTCATGAAACAGCCTGTAGTGCAATAAAATGTTCAGTTGGTAATTTACTAGCGTCTTTCATTTATATATATATATATATATATATATATAAATCCAAAGGCAAATTACTGAGAAAAATGACAATGCTGTGGGTATCAGTGGCTGGATCTCAATGGAGATACAAAAATAAAAAGCGAAAAGCTAAATCAAAACGATAAAGTAAACAGCCAGAAAAGTTAGCAGAGCTTTCGGGCAACACTAGCCCTTCATCAGTGCAAGTGAAGGAATTTGGATAACGTCATAGTATAAAGCTGGCAAGTGCTGCCTGGGTAGACATGAATAAAAGAAATATAACAAAGGGAGCCAGGGTGGAGTCTGAATAAGAGTGGAAAAGAAAGAAGGTAGCTTGGTAGAGATATAAACAATTTTGGAATGAGACTAAAAAACAGCTTAAATGGTGGTTAATATTGAAACTTAAATTTTGGTAGTCAATGGAATAATTTTACCGATCTGGGAGTATGTTCCTAATGTTAAGTCCAAAAGGTTTTGTTGTTTTAAGTAGTAATTCCCAGTGGTTTTCTTTGTCTTTGCGAGTTTTGTCGCTCCATTTGACATCGTGGTCTATTGCAATAACTCTGAAATTTGCAATCGAGTGACCAGCTGAATTAAAATGTTCAGCTACAGGTTGATCAAGCTTTAATGTTTTGATAGCTGATCTATGTTGTGTCATTCTCATACGGAGAGTGTTTTTTGTTTCTCCGACGTACTGTTTGCCACAA
Organism: Antedon mediterranea; assembly: GCF_964355755.1. Lineage (NCBI taxonomy): Eukaryota > Metazoa > Echinodermata > Crinoidea > Comatulida > Antedonidae > Antedon > Antedon mediterranea. The sequence goes on along the minus strand of NC_092672.1, from coordinate 12,079,365 downwards.
ATATTACAGTATATGAGATAAATGACGTTTTTGGTTAGACAATTAATTGATTGTCTTATCCGAAAAATGCGGCCAGTTTGGTTACTCTCAAATTTTTCAGTAGAATCAACCAATGAACAAGTTTTGCAAGAATTGCCGCAAAGGTGACTGCCCGAATTTTGGCTGTCATGAGAGTTAATTTCACTCTTAAATTTGGATCTGACTAATATATCACGAAGGTTGGGAGGTCTACGAAGTGCAATAATGGGTGGTTCCGGAAAAACAGTCCTGAGACGTTCTGTGGACTGTAGAATGGGCATATGTTTCTCAATAATTTATTTTATTTTATTTTATGTCTTTAGGCACTGTGGCCAAGGATTACCAATAGTGACAAAAAAATAGCCCGTAATGGAGGCAACCTAGGGTTGGTTGTGACCAATGGCACTCTGGTCGATTTTTTTGGCTGACGTGGTTTGTACGTCAGTGTTTGACATCGAGGAATATCTTTTGCTTTCTTTATAGCAGTTTCGATGTATTCCTTCTTGTAATTTCTATTCCGGAGATGTCCGGTTAGTTCTTCGGTACGATTCTGAAAATCTAAATCTGAAGAACAGATACGTCTGATACGTAGTGCTTGACTGTACGGTATGTTTTTAGTACAGTGTCGGGGGTGACAACTGCTAGGGAGCAGGTACATATTTTTATCCGTGGGTTTACGGAATAGGTCAGTTTTGAGTGTACCATTTTCTATGGTCACTATAGTGTCCAAAAAATCAACGCTACTAGTGGATTTGGTAGCTGTAAATTTGATAGTTGGGTGGGCTGAATTAATATTGAGAAGAAAAGATTCCAAATTATCTTCACCATGGGTCCAGATCATGAAGATGTCGTCAATGTATCTAAACCAAACAAGTGGTTTATTTGGTTGGAGGGACAGAAAATTGGCCTCAAATTGTCCCATAAATAAATTTGCAAAAGATGGCGCCATTTTTGTGCCCATCGCTGTGCCATGAATTTGAAGGTAATGGTCATTTCCAAAAATAAAATTGTTGTTGGTTAAAATCAACATGACCAGTTCTCGCAAATGAGCTTTAGTAGGCGTTTTGCCTGGAATTTGTATGTAATTTAAAATACATGCGTCGGCTCCTTCTTCGTGAGGGATATTAGTATACAATGATGAAACATCTAATGTAGCCAGAACAGAATTATTAGGTAAATTTTGAATTTGGTTAATTTTGCGGATAAATTCCGTGGAGTCCTGAATGTATGAAGGGAGATCAATCACATATGGTCTTAGTAAATCATCCACATATTCAGAAATTTTCTCTGTAGCAGTGCCATTGCCCGAAATAATGGGTCTACCAGGATTGCCTGCTTTATGGATTTTAGGTAGGAAATACAATCTGCCTGGAACTGGATTGACCTGTGCCAAATGAGGTCCAATCTTAGGATCGATGGAGTGTTTTTTTACCATCACAGAAACAGATTTGGCCACTTTATCCGCAATTTCTGGGGTGGGATCCGTTGTAAGTTTACGATAATGAAGAGGATTGTTTAGCTGTCTTAAGGACTCCTCTTCATAAAATTTGATGTCCATGGCACCAGTGGCAGAACCTTTATCAGCTGGTTTAATGATAATATCATTACGCTGACGCAATTTGGCAATGGCCTGCCTCTCTTGTTTTGAGAGATTGTCACGTTTATCTGGACTCGGGACGTAGTTTTGTACATCCTCCTCAATAGCCTGAATAAATGTTTCTAAAGCTGGACAACGATTTTTAGGTGGATTCCAGAAACTTTTTGGTTTAAATTTGTTAGCGTTGCCTTCGTTTTGCGTGGTGCTGCTGTCTGAATCAGCAAAATGTTCACGTAATCGTAATCTTCTGGAGAAAGACTCCATATCCAAAGATAGTTGTTGTGCGCCGACCTGCCTTGGTTTTGGGCAGAATTTAAGTCCTCGGGAAAGAAGTTTTTTCTCTCCTTCAGAAAGTCGGCAATTAATTTCAACAACTGAATCAGAGGTGTTGCTCCGATTCTTGTTATAAGTCCGAACGAACCTTCTGCAGGGTTTCCTAAAAGCCCTAAAATCATCCGAAGGTAGAGTCATTTGTGTTGAAATGACCAAATCTGCAGGTAGACCAAATTTGTGATATCCCCTTCGGGCCATTGCCGTTGATTGCTTACGGCAATCATTGGCGATAATCCTGAGTTTGTTTTGAAACTCGGATGCAGGAAGTTCTCTTTTCAACTTCTTAGTTCTAGAGTGAATTTCAACGTCAAACTCAGTGAGGATTTTGCGGCAATTGCCAATTTGGATCTCATTGAGTTGACAAGCATTTTTGTGAAGGACAGCGTTCCAACGAGAACGCATGTCATCATCTGCAAATCGAATACCAGATACCCTTTAGGGGCCGAATGTTTAGAACGATGTAAAATAAAAGTATGTAAATGGTGACAATACCTGACACGTTTCTCGGACAGGCGACGTAATTTGGTAAAGTTATCCAAAGTACCCTCCATAATTACAGCAAAATCAGATCAAAATTGATACAAACAGTAGAAAATATATATAAATCCAAAGGCAAATTACTGAGAAAAATGACAATGCTGTGGGTATCAGTGGCTGGATCTCAATGGAGATACAAAAATAAAAAGCGAAAAGCTAAATCAAAACGATAAAGTATATACCAGTTGTATATATATATATACAACTAAAAAAAACGGAACTTTCACCAATGAGCTATGCTCGACGCGATTATGAGATCATGTTCCGAGTATGAGCACTGTTTCTATATTTTACAGTATGATTTATATATAATTTACACAGTGCTACGCAACATCATTGATTTATATATATATATATATATATATATATATATATAAATCATACTGTAAATTATAGAAACAGTGCTCATATTCGGAACATGATCTCATAATCGCGTCGAGCATAGCTCATTGGCGAAAGTTCCGTATTTTTTAGTTGTATGAAAAAATGTCTCTGGCTGGATTCGAACCTGCAACCTCTCGCTTACAGGGCGAGTATCATACCACTAGACCACAGAGCCATGTATGGTATTATCACAGATTTTCACCCACCAGATACATTCTCTCATACAACAAACGCCCTCACAATCAGTGGAGGCTTAACAAGTCAGAATAAATTCCAACTTTAATTCGCAACGGTTTTTTTAAATAATATTGTGTATATGTAAATCAATGATGTTGCGTAGCACTGTGTAAATTATATATAAATCATACTGTAAATTATAGAAACAGTGCTCATATTCGGAACATGATCTCATAATCGCGTCGAGCATAGCTCATTGGCGAAAGTTCCGTATTTTTTAGTTGTATGAAAAAATGTCTCTGGCTGGATTCGAACCTGCAACCTCTCGCTTACAGGGCGAGTATCATACCACTAGACCACAGAGCCATGTATGGTATTATCACAGATTTTCACCCACCAGATACATTCTCTCATACAACAAACGCCCTCACAATCAGTGGAGGCTTAACAAGTCAGAATAAATTCCAACTTTAATTCGCAACGGTTTTTTTAAATAATATTGTGTATATGTAAATCAATGATGTTGCGTAGCACTGTGTAAATTATATATAAATCATACTGTAAATTATAGAAACAGTGCTCATATTCGGAACATGATCTCATAATCGCGTCGAGCATAGCTCATTGGCGAAAGTTCCGTATTTTTTAGTTGTATGAAAAAATGTCTCTGGCTGGATTCGCCCTGTAAGCGAGAGGTTGCATATTTCTTATCCCTGTTGACGATAATGAAATACTCAACACAGTCAAATATTTCATGAATAATAAGGCTCCAGGTTTTGACGATATTAGTACTAATATAGTTAAGCAAACATGTAGCCTTATCTCTCACCCACTTTGCTATATTTTTAACCTGTCTATGTCTAAAGGAGTGTTTCCAAACAAATTAAAACTTGCAAAAGTAACCCCCATCTATAAATCTGGAGTCAAGTCTGATGTTAGCAATTATCGTCCCATCTCCATTCTGTCAATTTTCTCCAAAATGTTTGAACGCATCGTTTATGATCGGATATACAAATTTATTTTAAAACACAATATTCTTTCTGACCATCAATATGGCTTTCGAAAAGGATATGATACTTCAATGGCTCTTTTACAACTTACTAATAGTATTGTGGATGCATTTGAAAAAAAACATTTTGCTATTGGAACATTCATTGATCTCTCAAAAGCTTTTGATACTATCAATCATAACATTCTCTTATCTAAACTTTTCATTTATGGAATCCGTGGACCTGCACATGATCTATTTAAAAGTTATCTGTCAAATAGATTTCAATGTACTAAATATAGCAATGTTACCTCTCATTTTACACCAACATCATGTGGAGTCCCCGAAGGTTCACTGCTTGGCCCACTTTTATTTTCTTTATATATAAATGAAATTTGTTCATCCTCTAAATTATTTTCTTTCTGCTTCTATGCTGACGATACTACCCTCCTTTATACAAATCCAAATATTCAATCACTTTTTGCGGTTGTCAACCAGGAACTGACTAAAGTGTGTGAATATTTCCGAGCAAACAAACTTTCTGTAAACGTTAAGAAATGCTGTTCAATTTTGTTTCGAAACACTCGCAAACCTAAATCTTGATGATAGACATATTAAAATTAATGAACATATTGTTCCACTCGTTGAAAATACAAAATTTCTTGGTGTTACCATTGATCCAGGTCTCACTTGGAAGCAACATATGAAAGAAATTGAAAATAAAATATCCAAAAATACTGGTATCATTTTTAGACTGTCTTCTTTTCTTCCCAAAAACATTCTTCATACCTTGTATTGTACTCTTATTTTACCATATTTAAACTATTGCAATGTTGTTTGGTGCAACACGTATGAGTCCAACACTAGCAGATTATTTATCAAAAAGAAGAAAGTAGTTCGAATATCAGGTGCACCACCACTAGCTCACTCAGATCCCTTATTTTCCTCCCTAAACTTTTTAAAGTTGAAAGATCTTAACTATCATCAACAGTGTACTTTTCTCTAATCATCGATTAACTCCCTAAACCCACCTCAATTTACAAATTTATTCCAACCAAACGCATCTTTTCACAATTATAGAACTCGAACTGTACAGGATATGCATATCCCTCTTCATAAAAAAACTTCATTTCAATATAACATAAGATTTAGTGGACCTAAACTATGGAATAAACTAACTTCAAATATTAAAGTTGCTGTATCTAAGAAAAGCTTTTCATTTAAACTTAAAAGATATATCACATCCAAGTATTAATTTTTATTATATTACAGTTTATGATAATAATTTTAATGATGAGTAACAAGAAGACGAATCAATTCTTAATTTATACCAAAATTGTTTTTTTTAGTTATTGTACTTATTTAGTTTAACCCATGTTATGTAAATTTTTATATTGTTATTTATTTATTTTTTTTATTTATTTATTTTTTTTTCTTTGTCCGTATTGTTTTTATCTAAGCTTTGTTTAGGCATGTCTGTCACAAGCTTTTTGCTTTTTTGATCATGCCTTCTTCAATCATATTACCTTTCTTTACACCATTTTGTAGACTGTTTTATTTTGAAGAAAATAAATGTTACTTTGAACTTGAAGTGTGTAACACGAAAATACACGAGATAACAAAACAAGAAGAATGGAGTAAAATAATTAAACGAAGGAGACTAAAATGGTATGGACACATAATTAGATTATCGGATGATACCCCAAACAATGAAAGAAACTAACAGGAAAGTAAAACGACCCGTAGGAAGAACAAGAAATAACTGGATGAATCAAATAAAGAAAGACTTACAAGGACAAGTAGACACTAACGCAATAACAAACCATCCTGCCATAAACAGAAAAAAATGGAAACAAATTGTGGAAAGCGTAATGTCGGAAGACGGAAAAGGTTAACAACAATAATCCATCCAGGGTGATCCATCCATCCAGCAATTGCTCAAACCCTCAGAGGTTCACAAGACAAACATATTATACACAAGATGCTCTACATAAACAAAGTCTTATTACAAGTCTTTGGATGTCCTTAGAACAAATCCTGACATGTGACAGGACTTGAACTCAAGATCCTTGGAGTGGTAGCCAAGCATCATAACCACCAAGCCACAACTCCACTCCTATAAAAGTATATATATTTGTGTGTGTCTTAATGCCGTGCGTGATTTAGGCTAATTTCACTATAATTTCACTACACGCATGTGTATGCGAATTTGGTGTAATGTATGTAACCAGCCTTTCAACTAACAATAGTTTCAATTGACTAACAATAGAACAGGAACGCCAAAAACAAACGGATGAATTTAAAAAGAAATAGGTTTTTTAACTACTCGTATCATAAAACCTGTAAATTAAATCAAAGTATGTTTTAAAATTACAAATCACAAATTATAACTCTTATACAAACATGAAGTTTTTTGGACAATTAGTTCTCGAGAAAATGCAATTTCAGTTTACTTGTTACTTTAAGACTGCTTGATCAAGCTTTAATGTTTTAATAGCTAATCTTTGTCATTCTCATATGGAGCGTTTTTTGTTTGTTTCCCCAACATACTGTTTACCACAAATGTCACAGTATAAATAAATTGTGTTGCGTAGCACTGTGTAAATTATATATAAATCAATTTATGTTCTATGCCTGATGTATTTATATATATATATATATAAAAGTATCTCTTTGGAGATCCCGCTTCGTGAATAAAATGCTGAAAGATGAGGGCGTATCAATTTGATCTCTGGTGCACGTGCGTATAACTGAGGACTAGTGCTGTTCTGCCGTACCACGCCGAGAAAGAAAGAAAGAGTCGCTATCCAATCGAGTTTGAACAATACCATGAAAGCCCCAGTGGTCTAATGGTTGGGACATCTGCATATCAAGCAGGCGGTCCGAGTTAGAGTCTCAGTTGGGGCGACTTTTTCTCACTCTCACAGATTTTTCTCACTTTCACATAACATCGGCAGGGGTTCGAGGCTCACTCACTCCATGGTTCTGGTGGTAGAACGAGTCTTCTCGGATAAGGACTATAAACCGTAGGTCCAGTGTACACATCTAGCTCGTGTGCACTTTAAAGAACCTAGTACATCTTTCGAGACGAGTAGGGGGTTACCCCGGTGTATTAGTACATCACAGCCACTGATCACCAAGTGGGCCCTCTGGGAGAGCAGTTTTTGACTGAAGAGGTTACCCAGTATAAATATAAATTTCAATTCAATTCAATTCAATTTCCTCATCTTTATCGTTTCAAATTAATTAATTAAATTTCAGTATATCACCGGGCGGTTTAGAACTAATGTTCTTAGCCTGATGTGTTTGTATATATATATATATATATGCGTAGCACTGTGTAAATTATATATAAATCATACTGTAATTAATGTTCTATGCCTGATGTGTTTATATAGTCTTCTCGGATAAGGACTATAAACTGTAGGTCCAGTATACACATCTAGATCGTGTGCACTTTAAAGAATCTAGTACATCTTTCGAGACGAGTAGGGGGTTACCCCCGGTGTATTAGCACATCACAGCCACTGATCACCAACTGGGCCCTCTGGGAGACCAGTCTTTGACTGAAGAGGTTACCCAGTATAAATATAAATTTCAATTCAATTCAATTCAATTCAATAAAAGTATCTCTTTGGAGATCCCGCTTCGAGAATAAAATACTGAAAATGAGGGCGTATCAATTTGATTCTGGGACTAGTGCTGTATATCAAGGAGAAGGTTCCGGCTTCGAGTCTCGGTTGGAGAGACTTTTCTCATTCTTACATATTTCCTCATCTTTATCGTTTCAAATTAATTAATTTTAAATTTCAGTATATCACTGGGATCTTCCTGGAAAGTATTCCTGTTCCTAACTATAACCGGTGTCTTAACAAAAAATAAACAATAGCGCCATCTATAATGCAATTCGGGTTCCCTCTTTGAATATTCATGTACATTGGAGGAATTAGAAACTAATTTCTCCATGGAACCAATTCGGAGTCTGATGATCGCTTGTTGAAAAGGAAGACTAATCTAATTTAATTTTTTCAGGCTGGAGACACAGTGCTAAGTTCATATTTGAGCTCTTTCTATTGTAAGTTAGAAATAGTGAAGATTCTTTTAACACATGGTGCATCAGTAACATCAACAAACAAGGTAATTTATTTTATTTTCTAGTGTTGTGATTCAATAATAATAATTGTAATAATTTTCAATATAATTAACCGGTGATTTAGAATTTATTCTGTGCCTATTAATTTATATAAATGTTTATTGTATAGCGCCAAAATAGTCGATTATTATAATCATCCGGTTCAATGGCAAGGCAGATTCAACGCAAAATTGTTAAATGATGAAGTTTATTTAAATTCATTCATTTATTTCTCTTAATTCGGATAGTACATTCATATACAAACCAAAAAGAGAACAATATTTCACACCAGTAAATTAACAATAGCAATTTCCACAAAAACAACCTACAATATCCTAAAATATCAATTTGCACCAATCAATTTGCACCAATGCTGATTCAGGTTGGATTGTGGAAGTACGTTAACTATGGTTTTAATCAGACTATTGGCATAGAATGAAAGTCATTTATGTGGCAAAACAACGTAACTGTGGTCATTCCATGGCAAAACAACGTAACTTTGATTATTGTGTAGTAAAAACAGTAGTATTGAAACTCTTTTACAGAGGGCCGCGATCACTATTGATGCTGCCTACGAACTAGATTGGCTTAACAAAGATTGCATTTGTAGCTAGCCATTTGGATCTACTATTTGGGATTAGACTTACCTACATTATAATATTATGTTATAGCCCTACCTACTAGCCTGCTACTACAAGGCTAGGCACAAACAATGCAAACACGGCCGTCCTACTACGCTAAATGCTAGGCCTAGTCTAGTTCCACAGTACTGGGATACTCTACAGGCTAGATTAGGTAGGTCTAGCAACAAATAATAGCTTAGCCTAGTTTCAAGCTTGCCTGAACTTTCCGTAAATATATTTAATTCTTAGAATACATTTGATTACATTAAATTAGTATGTCTAATAGGCCTAGATTGTTTAATATATCTTTTACGTTAAAAGAAATAGTCGCCTATAAAAGGTGGTCCTTTAAAAGAGGCGGTCATTTAATAGAGGTGGCCACTTACGAGTGTTGGTCGGTGGTTGATTATGAAAAGCGGACCTTTAAGAGAGGTGTTTGCTTACCATGTATGGTCGTTTAGGAGAGGTGGTTGCTTACGAGATGGCCGTTTTTTAATGTTGGTCGCTTACGGGAGGTGGATAGATTGATTGATAAGTAAAGGCCTGTTTATACTACGACGATAACTATAACTATACACGATAGAAGTCAAAATGAATAGAACCGATCACACTAGGACGATAACTATACGATTATATCGTGTACGATAAAAGATAGTTTTACATACCGCTTGCATGAGCGATATTTTATTTGGACGCGAAAGATAAAAATATTTCAATCAATCAGAGAGCTTTATTTATGGCAAGCGCCAAAAAAAAAAAAATCAGACAGATATCATCGAGAGTCAATCGCGATGGAGTCATCTATGGGCCTAGACGAAACGTTAATCCTACTTGTACAAGGAAATGAGGTGCTGTACAACAAATCAGACGCGAATTACAAAAATGTAATTAAAAACGTACATTTAAGACAAAGAATGGGGGTCAAATGATACATCATTTAAAGGTCGGGAATTCAAAATTGACTCTACTTCTGTAAACACAGTAGTCAACACCTCTTCATTCACAGTCTGTTGGCCAAGAATACCATAAAGTATTCTTCTTACCGACCTAATTAGCCTTTCCCAGGCTCCACCGTAGTGACTCGCCAAGGGCGGATTGAAGTGCCACTCGCAACCTCTGTTGTGGAAGAAAGACTCAATCTTACCATCGTTCATGGGTCGAAGAGCTTGACGCAGCTCTTTTTCTCCTGCTTGGAAATTTGTTCCATTGTCACTAAAAACCTTCTCTGGTTCTCCTCGCCTCGCAACGAAGCGACGGAATGCGTTAAGGAAAGAATCTGTATCTAAAGACGCAAAAACCTCCAAATGAACTGCTCTAGAAGCCAAGCAGGTGAAGATACAACCGTACCTTTTCACAAGTGATCGACCACGTTTGATCTCGATAGGTCCAAAATAATCAACGCCCGCAAAACAAAAAGGGGGTTTGTCGGCGGAAACTCTTTCCAATGGCAGTCTCGCCATCTCCTGCTCTGCCGGCCTGGCAAGCAACTTGCGACAAACAACACATTTACTAAACATTCCCTTAACCGTAGACCTACCATTCACTAGCCAAAACTTCTGGCGAATAGCATTTAAGGTCATAGCTAATCCTCCATGACCAACAGACTCGTGATAGTACCTTATAATAAGATTAGTAAGTGGACCCTTTGGAGACAGAATAATGGAGTGTTTCGCATTAAAACTTAAGTCTGAATTGTCAAGTCGACCTCCAACTCTAAGAAGGTCACTGAGCAGAACAGGTTTTAATTTGACCAATCTCTGATCACTTTGCCACGATTTAAATTCCGATTTCTGCGAATAGGAAACTAAAATAGACTCACTAGCGTCGAGCTCAGAGACTGACAGACCTCCGACACACATGGGTCTTATACGTCTACAATTGTTTATGAAACGACGTATCCAAGCACACTCTGACTAACTTCATTAGTGAAGAGAACTTTCCTATTAGTGGTTCTAGCATATCAGATGGAATGAAAAAGGTATGAAAGGTGGATACAGATTTCTTAACTTCAGGGTCCAAAGGTAAAACACTTCACTTGAAGTAGGCCACTTACTACTATTTGTTAACAAAAATTCAAGGCCTGAAAGCCATCTGCCTAAATCGAAAGTACCCCTAGATCCATCATCTGCTGGGTTCTGTTTAGAGCCAACATGTCTCCATTGTTGAGGGGAAGATATGTCTCGAATTTTCGACACTCTGTTGGCAACACATGTTTTAAAATGGACCTGAAATGGAATTTCGATTTTCAAGAAATTCACACATGTTATTTAAATGTATCAAATTAACACAAACCCATACAAATAAAAACAAAATGTATAGTATTTTGAGTAAAAACGAAATTTTAAGATACCATGGTAAATTAGCGAAAATTACTCACGCCATTGCAATATTCTATTTCAACGGCCGTCGGAAGCCTCTATATTCACGACGTCACATATACACACGATGATATCGAGAGCGTGTATGCCACCCGATAGTCAGTGAATGATCGACGGCCTGGAAAGATACGCGAAACGTTGACACTAATACTAATTTATTCAATATCTAATTTTGTTGAAATATAGGTCCCTAAAATGTACTTCGTTTGTTCTAAAACCCGAATTTAGAAGGCCTACCTCCCAAACCTTTACTAGGCCTAGGCTCCCAATCCAGTGCGCGGAGTCGATCCACCACCCACATCATGCGGCGAGGCTCCGTTTCATGTGCATCCAAGGACCAAAGCGATATCAACAACTTGCTGCGATCATTGTCAAGCCAAAGTAAAATATGAATAAAATTCGTTTTCAAACTGCCTGATTCGTGACAAATAAATTATCATCTCATATTACTAATTTAATTCTGCTAAACTAAAAACTAAAGAAACTAACACATTTTAGCAGTATAAATTACGAACGGAAAATATGGATACGCATCATTGCGCACGGAGCTGTATCCCGGACAAGGTTGCCAGGCCAACTTCGGTATTGCCAGAAAAAACCGTTGATTTTAAGATTTTAAATCGTCATTTACTCGATGAATAACCGTTTATACGGTAATAATTTTATCTAAAAAAAATTATAAATACGTTTCTGCAAATGCACAAGCATTTTTTAGAAAATAATCCATAGATTTCAAGAGTTATAGCCAAAAAACTGCAAATTGTCCATTGGAGGGATAGGAATATATTCGCAAAGTGACGTCACCCGCGCATTTTTTTTATTTTCAAATGGGGCTTTCCCCAAAAAGGCCAATTTATATTTTGTAACAATATACATTCTAGCAACACCTAATAGCCCCCAAAACATCATTCTAAAATGAAAAAAATCGAAAATCCATTTCAGGTCCATTTTAAAGCGTCGTGTTTCATTTTGGATGTAGCCAAGAACTATCATTGAGTCTGTCCAATATGTGCATTCACCCAGACCAAATCGTAACTCAGTGGTGATGGTGGTACTTAATGATGTAGCAAGAACAGCGGCCATTAATTCCAGTCTCGGAATTGATACTGACTTCATGGGGCTGACTCGAGCCTTGCCAAGAACAAACAAACATCTTACAACACCATCGATATCAACAACTCTCAAGTATGCTACTGCAGCATACCCTACCATTGATGCATCACAAAATATGTGAAGTTCCACCGATTTTGACTCATCCAACCTAATCCACCTCGGGATTTCTACCTTAGAAAGAGAAGGAACCTGACTAAGCCATTCCTTCCATCTACTGAGTTCATCGACCGACAACTGCTCATCCCAGTCGCAACCTTTTCTGCAAACAGACTGCTGTCATACGACATTTTCTTAATCTCTTCACAATTGAACAACCTATGTTCACCATCACACGAGAAACATTTTAATGGTTTGGATTTAACACAGTTAGAATTAGCCTTAGGCTTCTCATCATTTGCCTTACTTGACTTAGCTGCTTTATTTACACCTATGCTTTTACCAAACATGTTACAAGCCTGACCCTCTAAAAACGTTAACAAATCTAAAAAGATAGGTTCCCTGGACTTCAAAATTCCCTGGGCGACCTTGGCCCATGCGTTTTGCATATAGATAGGTAACAGCCCCTGAACCCTGATTAAATTACTCGTTGAGTTCAAATCGGTAACATGGCCCATTTGGGTGAGTGTTATATGACAGGTTTGCATACACGATATTAGTTCTCTCAACGCTATCCCATCGTGTGCCTTAATGGCTTTACGATCAGTTAAATCACTCATTAATGCATTTAACCGTAATAAGATCAATAAGTGACGCTATTATTGACCAGGTTAGCCAAAATATTTACAGTAGCATCTCCATGGACAACGAGACTATAGCGGGCGACATTATTACTCTACAAGAGCAAAATGACCGTCTGAGAAAAGAACATCGCGGTATGGTGGACAAGATCGATGACCTCGAACAGTACAGTAGGCGCAACTGCCTACTAATTCACGGAGTACCCGAAACGGCAAATGAAAACACAGATACTTTAACTCTAGATATTATAACATCACGCATCTGCGAAGATATGGAACTAATCGAGATTGACCGAACTCATCGACTTGGACGGAAGAGAGTACTCCATAACAACAAAACACGCAGCAGTTCTAAACCGAGGCCTCGTCCGATTATCGTAAAATTTTCCACATACCGCGCACGAGCAGAAGTATTTCGCAACAAGAAATTGCTTAAAAATTCTTCTTACTCCATAACCGAGAACTTAACACCTTCTCGCATGACCCTCCTGCGCGAAGCGGGCGCACATGCCGCTGTGGAAGCCGCGTGGTCGCTCGATGGACGGATCAACTGCCTTCTGCACAACAAGAAGAAGATTGTCATTAGGTCTACATCCGACCTCCGTAATCTCTAGATGTAATTAAAACATCAACTATCAATTAATATTGCTTGTATGTTCCGCTTTGCGGATTCAGCTACAGTAAACCTTGATTGTTCCTGTCTGATCCCAAAATTATTTATATTACATTACTCCTGCTGTTGTCGTTTATCGTCATCATCATCTTTTATTATTATTATTATTATTGTTATTATTAGTAGTGTTAGTGTTATTATTATTATTATTATTATTATTATTATTACGGTATTATTATTACTAGTATTATTATCATCCCATTTGTATTGCTATACCATTCACTTGATCGTAATAGTTAATTGATAATTGGTACGGTATTATTAATCATTATTATTCTTCTTTATTATAATACCGTTATCATATTATTACGACTACTATTCAATAATTGTAACAACTGATATCCCTAAAATCACTATTATGAAGTATATTGATTTATATACCTATCATTATTATTCCCTTTGTTTTCATACTATTAGCAATACTTTTAATCAATAACTTTGAGAATAAACATTGTATAACTAATATTACTTTAATTACCAATAACTCTATTATCAAACATATATATTGGTATAAAAATAAGTAAACAACCAACCTCAATGCCTTAATTTAATTTAAAACTTCCATATTACGCAATTTTGTAGTGCTCTGTGCGATTATGCAATATTATTCCTACTTATAATTCATCTGATAAATCGAATATTTATAAACCTCATTATTATTATTATTATTATTGTTATTATTAATTGTTTAAATGTATACTCGTTCTATGTCTTGTGTGTCTTGTGATAAATGTATAAGGGTAGCCACATATGTTAACTGTGATATTTGCAATAAGCCTTCTCATGCAACCTGCGCCGGTTTTCCCTACTCAAATTCGCTCAAATTTTACTGCTGCAAATGTCTTGAAGAAACCCTTCCTTTCAACCACATAATTGATGATGATGAATTCAAACATGAAATAAAACAGTTAAACAATGATCATACCATAAATTATTCTAATCTGCAATCATTACAATTTAATCCTTTTGATCTAAACGACAATAATGATTACGACTATATTAATGAAATAACTAATCATAATGATAAATGTGAATATTATTTGAGTGATTCATTTAACAACAAAATAATCAACACAAATTCCAATCTCAGTATACTTCATATGAACTCCCGAAGCCTCATAAAAAACTTTAATTCCATCACAAACTATCTTCTTACTCTAAATCATAAATTCCAAATTATTGGTTTTAGTGAAACCTGGTTGGATAACATCAACAATGTACCGTCTCCACTCACTCATATCGAAGGATACACAATGATACAATCTAACCGTGCAGGTAAAAGAGGCGGGGGAGTTGCCCTTTACATTTCAGATGAACTAAATTTCAAAATCAGAAGTGATATAAATTTACCAACAAACCAAAATTATGATTCGTTATTTATTGAAATAGAATCTATTACCAAAAATAGCATTGTTGGTATTATCTATAGGCCTCCCAATAGCTCTTTTCAACCATTCATAAACAACATTTCTAACTGCATTGATTCAATAACAAAGGAAAAAAACAATTATTTGTCTGTGGTGACTTTAACCTAGACCTTATAAAACACTCAACCCATAACTACACGAATGAATTCTTAAACACCATGTACTCAGCATCTTTATATCCTCTAATTGACAAACCAACTAGAATAACCACTAAAACATCTACACTTATTGATAATATTTTTACAAATGTACTTGACCAAAAAATAACTCCTGGTATTCTTTTTAACGACATTACTGATCACTTTCCAGTATTCCAAATCCTAAACAATTCCCATTCAAATCAAATAAAAAATTTAAAATGTAACAAAAAACATTACTCAAGAAAGATAAACCAAGAAAATATAGCATCTCTAGGGATTAACTTAATGAACACGAACTGGGACGATGTCTACCAAAATAACTCTGCAAATGAATCCTACAATATTTTTCTCGACAGATTTTCTTCACTATACGATACTCACCTCCCAAAGACAAGAACTAAAATTAACAAACGTAAACTTTGTAAACCATGGATAACAAAAGGTATAATCAAATCCATAAACACTAGAAATAAATTATATAAAAAATATATAAAAACACCAAATATGATTAATAAAACCAATTACATTACTTACAGAAATAAACTCACACGACTAATAAGAACATCATGTAAGCAACACTATACAAATAAGTTTAACGACTATAAAAATAACATTAAAAAAACCTGGAATATAATTAATAACATTCTCTGTAAAAACACCACAAAGACGCTACCTAGTTATTTTACAGATAATGGTACAAAAATTACTGACCCATCTCAAATTGCCAATAAATTCAATCGCTATTTTACTGATATTGGACCTAATCTTTCTTCTAAAATTTCGGCTACTCATGGCAACTTTACTGATTATCTAAAGAATCCCACTCAAAATTCAATTTTCTTCCAACCTACATCTGGTAAAGAGATTCTTGAAATAATTTCTAATCTAAAAAACAGTAAAAGTGCTGGCCTTGATGATATTGAACCCACGATTATTAAAAAAATTGGACCTTTTATTACCAGACCCCTTACCCACATTTTTAATCTATCACTAACTAATGGTGTATTTCCATCATCCTTAAAAATCGCCAAAGTAATTCCTATTCATAAAAAAAATGATTCCCATTCCTTTGAAAACTACCGTCCAATCTCAATTTTGCCTTGCTTTTCTAAAATACTCGAACGCCTTATATACAATAGACTTTACAACTTTCTTTCTTCACATAAATCTTTTCATGATAACCAATATGGCTTCAGACCAAAACATTCTACTGATCTTGCAATCCTGGACATTCAAAGTAAAATCTCTAACGCCTTATCTAAAAACCACCATACTATTGGCTTATTTTTGGACTTGTCTAAAGCATTTGACACTATTAACCACACAATTCTTTTAACTAAACTTAGTCACTATGGAATCCGTGGAACTCCTCTATCTCTACTTTCTAACTATCTTCAAAACAGACAACAAATCACCTCTTTCGGCTCCTACTCCTCAGAAGTTCTTCCCATAACATGCGGTGTGCCCCAAGGATCAATTCTTGGTCCTCTACTTTTTCTCATCTATGTCAACGACATCATCAACGCTTCCAACTCTTTTGAATACGTCCTGTTTGCCGACGACACGAACATTTTTTCCTCCCATCCTGACTACAACACCTTAACTAGAATTTTTAATAAGGAACTAAAACATATATCTCACTGGCTTAAACTTAATAGACTCTCACTAAATATAAACAAAACTGAATATATACACTTTTCTCCAAATAGAACATGCAATGACAATCAAAACACAATCCATATAGAAAACACTCCTATCAAAAGGGTTACTTATTCTCAGTTCCTTGGTGTAACTATAGATGATAACTTAAACTGGAAAACCCATATAACAAATATAGCTAATAAAATTTCAAAAAACATCGGTGTCTTAAAAAAACTTAAATATATTCTACCCTCTAATATCCTCTTTTCTTTATATAACACATTAATTTTACCTTATCTATCCTATTGTAACATTGCTTGGGGAATTACAGATACTAAAAATAAAACTCTCTGTCCATGGGCTTCCACACATATTTCTAAATTAGACAAACTCTTTAAACTCCAAAAACGGGCTATTCGCATTTGTACCAATTCTCACTATATAGCACACACAAAGTCCCTTTTCTTTAAACTTAATACCCTAAACATCTTCGATATTAACAAATTACAAATCGCCACATTCATGCACAGATATTCAAACAATCAACTTCCAAATATTTTCAAACATTTCTTCATCAAAAATAATGAATTTCACAACTACAATACAAGAAACGCCAACAATTACGCCACAATAAATTTAACCCATAACACAATCCGGAATTCTATCAAATACCATGGTCCTCTAGTATGGAATAATTTAAGTCAATCCTTACTATATACTAATAACTTAAATACATTCAAATCCAAATATAAACAATTCCTTTTATCACAATACAGATCGTATTAATAAAACTTTTTCATCAAACTTTTTTTTTTGTCTCACCTCCTGCAAGTATATATGATACCTGTAGTACATATACTATACCCTTTACGTTTGTCCTCTTGTTGTGTTTGTATTGTCCTGTAGCGTAATTGTGTATAAAAAAAAATATAAAAAATATATATATATATATATATATATATATATATATATATATAATATTATTTCTACTACTTTAATTAATATTTAATTATTGTCTATTGTAATTGATACAATTATTAGTGTATTTTGTACTGGTGAAACCAGGCTTAAAGCTCTATATTGAGCTTATTTGGTCTTTTCCAGGCTTTGCATTTTTTTATTTAATACTTATTATGTAAAAATATTAAGTTTGATGCATTGTGAAATAAAAACGAACGAACGAACGAACGAATATTAAGTGGGGTTGACCATAGTTGCGCTTCAATATATATCTTGCGCGTTCATACCCTTCATCTGGAAGCAATGCACAACTCTCTATACATGCCCCAGCGTTACCCTTACAAAGTTATAAAAGGTACTGCAACCTAGTTGAGTCATTGCTTAATTTACTCGCAACATTAACTTCAAAGTTTTTAATAAAGGGCCAATACCCAATAGCATTGCCGTGAAACTCAGCAATTTCAGCCTTTGGTAATTCTAAAGCTAACTTTAATTCATTCAAGGCAGAGTGAGTTTTAACAGTGGTACTAGTACTAATCTATATTTGAACTCGCAGGCTCAACCGGATTGCTCTGCACAGAACTGCTTATAGGAGCCTGATCAGGCATACTATTATCATCTATGTTGGAAGCACCATTGCTACCAGATACAACATTGGAACCGAGCTACAGGTTCTGCTAACTCTAACTGAACACTGGGTTCAGATACTCTGCCTATCACTTAAGCCGAATCTACATGGTCATTAACAATATTCACTGACCTCGTTAAATATTTCTCAACCTGTACTCTGGCTGCAACAAAAACAGCTTCAGCCTCTATCATCCAGGCTTCTTCTTTTTCGAATGCTTCATCCTCCTTGAGTGTGTTAACCAGTTCTTGATGCGCAGCCTCTACGGCTTCCCATTGCTGTTTTGATTTTTGATACCTTTCATAAACTGTTTCATTCTCCGCATCTACTGCCATTAGCGCTTCCAACGACTTCAAACTTCTGGTTAACGCTCCCTTTCGATTCCTCCGCACTACCACTAACGTACTGCTTACTACTACTGCTGGTTCCACCATGAGTGCAGTAATTCATTCACTGTAGAATATCTGGGCTTGATGTAGTTTACGAACAATGAGGGCACCAACACAACAACGCAAACTATGTAAAATTCAGTACCTTTATTCTCTGACTCTGAAAATAGTCTGGTGACTAGAAAAATACAAATAATAATCACTTAATATCGTTTAACAAGTCTCAAATAAACGAACAATTTGAATAACTAACCAGAACGTGGTTTTATGAACAATGTAATACAGTATGTTTAACAAATGATCAACTAGATGGTTTTAATTAAATACTACATATGAGTTAAATCCAATAATGTTCAAACCTTACATGAATTATGGCGCAAACTCATAAACCACAAGTCTTCAATTCAGTAATCGTTAAGTTACAAGTTGACTGAAAACAAATATCAATAACATATAACAATCAATTAATGACTTTCTTTCAATAAACCAATAGTAATTAAACCGAAATAATGAAGGTTTATAATCAATTATCAATATCACAAGCAATAATATAAAAAATGTATTAGTTCCGATGGGCGCAGCCATCTTGGAATCTACTGTTTTGACACGTGACCGTAAAGTGAATTATCTTTGTCACTTGACCTTAAGATGCTCGAACATGCTCGAAGCATGAGAACACATACATCGTGTTAGATGAATATCTAACTTTCAAACTAAGAAAACTACGTTAAATTTCCATCAAACATACTGTAGTCTGGCAATTGATGATCTCAAATAATTACTTAAACTAATAATAACAAATTAAAGATAAAACATACCCAAAAACAAGCTTTTTTGATGCTTAAGATTGAGTAGCAGCGACGACGGATGCATCTCATTCGTACCTCTTACTGACGCGCTAAACCAAATACTGTATAGCGCCGCTACAGTTACAAAATGGCATCTATATATAAATTATGGTTAATTCTGATATAGGCGAGCACAATGCAAAACCTTTGGTACAAATCTCCGCCTTATCTATCTGAGATGTACCGCGAAACGTAGATTTGATAACATTAGTGTTCACATCGACGCTATTGTTCCATATTTCTATCTTAGGAATATATTATAAAGAGTTTTTTAACAAAATTTATGATTTCAACACTAGATTTTCATCTCAATTTCAATTCTTCCCGGTCAAAGTAATTTCCGGGTTTAAGATAAGTTCACCTTGCAACAACCTGGTTTAAAATATTTCTCTCTTTTATACACAAGGGAGCAGTTAAAATAATAGATTTGACCCTAAAGGTGACTGGAAACAGGCACTTTCCATCAATCAATACAGTGTCCCTTTGGAAGACGAAAAAAAAATCAGATAGTAGGACTGGAGCTTAAGTTGGCCATTAGTCATAGCCATTTCTGTTTTTTTGTTTATTTTCGCTCGCGTACCATCTAGGTCGTGCCCACAGATGGTTCTCGAATACATAATAATTTCAGCGTTAAAAAACTGGCGATTTCAATAATACATGTCGTTTACAGGAACGAATAAATAGACACTGTGATTTATGTACTGAACTAAAATTAGCACCCTGGGAATGACTTTTGAAAGAGAAACTTGTCACAAAATGAGACCAATTGTTTAAGTCAAATTTAAACAAACTTAATTTGTGTTTTGTATGTAACAGGGTTGAGGGATAGGAAAGAGGATGGGTGCAAAGAGGAACAATTTTTAAATATATTCTTTATCCATGTAGTAACGAAATATTAATTGTTTTCATGTTTTACAAATAATATACCACTAAACACAGTAAAACATTGCGATGTAATACTTTGTTGAAACTATCACCGTCCTAGTCGATTGAAATAGTACAGTACATGTAACGATACATCACTACGACGTGTATGTTTATATAATGTAAAACAATTTGTGAAAACCACCTCTATTCGTGGCAAATCATAAATTCGATTTAATTGTCAATAAATATTAAATTATCTAACTCAACTTAATTAGTAGGCCTAATGGTTTTCAATTGTTTCTTAGAGCCAATTCATACTTAAGTTGGTTCCTACCCTAGTTGAGGAATAGTTTGCTATTTCTCAGTTAATTGTTACAGTATTGCATATTATTATGTACAGTATACTGTATGAATGGTAGTATTTTTTTGTGTTATTGCATAGAGATATAAGAACAATGATTTTGTAAATATTTAACAAATGGTATATGAATTGTAATTGAATTTAATTTTTTGGAAGTTATTTTATTTTAATTTGGTTTATATATATTATTGATTGATAACGGAAATTGATGTTATTTACTGATTTAGATTGTGATTGCATATACAATACAAATATGAAAGAAATATGCATTTATAATTAAATATCTAATGTCACAGTACTCTATAGCTTCTTTCTATTAATATATTACAGATCTTTGACTAAGACATGCTAGGTAGGCTGCTAGCCTTTAACCTGCTGATGAGGTAGCCTAGCCTATATATAATATAGGCCTAGCTAGGCCTGTAGCCTGGCCTACTCTGTACTCCTTTCCCAATATGAATGATTATTAAAAAAGCTTAGGCCTAGACTAGCCTAGGCCTAATTTTTAATTAGGACCAGCTTTAATTAATCAGCTTTATAACAGGTCAACTGTCACTCAGGCCCCCCGAATATACATGTTTACGTGTTAAAAATAAACAGCCATATAGTCTTACATAGCTGGTTTTAACCACGCAAGGGGGCCTGGGCATAGCCTATTATAAGCTAGCATAGGAAAAAATCCAGCCAGGAAATATGAATACGATCCTTGTTAAAACATTCAAGGATATCTAAAGTATCCAACTAAATCAAAGAATTCAACAGAAAAAATTACTTTAAACTGATATGGAAAACAACATTTATACCTACTTTTTAAATGTATCACTTGGGTGTACAATTTTCAATTACATTACCTCTTAAAATCCACGTGATAAAACGACGACAACATGTTTTTCACCTTCATCCAGGGTTGTTTTAATGAATATTCATTATTTTTCTGACTTTCGCGGTCTTTATTTGTTTTTATTGGGGTATTAAAAAACAGTCGTTTTATGCTTGATTGCTTCCGGGTTCCTCATGTGGTTTGTATACAATATGTTTTCGGAATCGCTACTCCATAAAACGCTATGAAACGTTGGGGGTGCTGCACTTAATTCATATTTCTGGAACAGCTGTGTACAGTACTTGCCTTTACGACACCTGAAGGAATAGACACTTGTGGAACAGAGATTGGAATGTTCCATTCATTTCAAATCAATACATTTGTATAAACGTAAATTAAATCTATCAAAATAGTATTTTTTAAAGAAAATCGGCCTGTCTTCAACATTATGATGCTGTACTCAAGCTGTTCAACCGGTTTTCAGCCATTAAAAACAATTATCGCAGGAGGAGATAGGAAAATGCGAAGCATCCTCGTATTATTGTCTGCGGGTATTTTTCAAGATGGACATACATTAGACAGTGTATACCACGATCGGAAAACACCCCTATTTGGGGCAAATCGTTGAACCTAAATTCGTTTTAATCGTCAATAACTAATTATCGAACTCAATTTAATTAGTAAACAGGGTTACATCAGGTGGTTAAAATCAGTACCGAAAGTACGAACCAACTTTATATACCATCGAGTAAACATTCTAGAAATTACGCGCGATTTACCGAATTTTGCCCTTACGTAAATTTATATATAGATACCGCGCGTGTGTGAAGGTACAGTAGTTAAATAATAGAAATTATACTGCAAATTAATAAAGATCAAATTAAATATACGCCATAAAGAATCAGAATATATTGTGGGGAATAGTATTATAAAATTACATAGGGAGATTTGATGATAAGAAATGTTTCGAGTGAAATCCCGATAGCTGAGTTTTATTGAGTAAGCTTGCAGGAATAACTGTAGGCTATCTTCCTGTGACCCGTTAGGACTGAGATGTCTGCCCATGTTGCAAGCCGTAATGTCTTCTTTCTTGGGCCCACTCTGTCACGGCAGTTAGTTTCAAAAGATGATTAAATTAAATAATGTATTAATAATTATTAAGATGGTATTCATTTGAATAATCGCCTCTCCAATAAAACATCACTTTGAATAATAACCCCCCCCCCTCCCCCTCCTCCAACCCAACTATCTAATAATAAACAACGTCCATCCACATATTTATAATAACACAATTATACTATTTGTAGTAGAATTTACCGCACTGTTATCTACAATTTACCAAGCATTTGTTATTCTTTTTTACCACTTTTCATATCTATTAGAGGATTTCATTTGATTATAAAAGTTACCATATTTTTTACTGACTCGAATAAATATATCGACCACTATTATCAGTAAAGTGAAGTTTATTGATACTCTATACTTCAACACTTAACATAACATGACAACGTTTCAACCCAACCTGCGTGAACACACCACGCTGTCCAAAACCCCCAGGTAAGTATGGTACGCCAATCGCGTACAATATTATTAAAACTAAAAAATTTAACATATATCCCTCGAATAAGAACCTCCCTCAAATGACCTCCGCCTCCCCAAAGGGCCCTACAAAACAATAAAAACTATACTTAAAAACTATTATGTTATTAATCATCTAAAACACTGTGAAACAAAGTAGTTTAGTTTACGAATGTCAAGCATTTTCAATAATGGTAACCGACAGAAAACGTATAAGGAGAACATTATCATTCCGAGAACCATCGTCTACACTTCCTAGAGGGGGAGCGAGCGAAGCGAGCTCACCCTCTAGTTAATCTTAAAGTTGTTTACAGGTACTAAGTAGGAACTAATATAAAAATACTCATACATGGTTTAAAGAACATAATTCATAATTAAACATTACCTATTTGATCCGTATGCTCCTATATCGACTGCGGTAAAACAGTAGTCTGCATCTACAAGGGCCAACAAAACGATAGAAAACGACCCCTTGTAATTGAAAAACAAACTGCCTGACTTGTTAGGGGCTTTGATGTATATATGCTTTCCGTCAATTGCCCCTATGCAGTTTGGGTATTGCCATCGCCTATTAAAACTTTCGGCAATCTGCCTCCATTGTTGTTCACTCGGTGATGACATATATATAGGTTGGAGACGCCTCCAGAGACTTAAGCAAACTTCGTTTACAATGGTTGACACGGTAGCCTTTCCCATACGGAAACTGAAACCTATAGTTTTATAGGAATCCCTGGTGGCCAAGAACCTGATAATTAAACATAACAATAATGCTATAGATTAATCTCATAACAGGAACTGTTGTCAGTGTGAAGCTTTACCCAAAAGAAAAAAGGTCGGGTCATCTTAACTCTAGTGTGATGCAGTTTTCCTGCTTTATTTGAGTATAATGATCCAGATCCAGACCTCTGTCAAAGACATTTTTCACTAAATATTTCTTTTATATTGCATTTCTTACATTCTTTTTGAATTAGGCCTATGTTATGCTTTTTATTAAACAGTTATAAATAAATGTCAATTAAATATTTCATTTTCATTGCTTATTAGCGACACAAGACGAGTCGAAACTTAATTGAGTTAAGACTCGGGTATATGCTCAGCTACGGTAATGACACTGTGACTGTGTTGCATGTCATTAGCACTTACTAAACTAGCTACCGTACACCATGTGAGTTTTTCCTAGTATCATAGGCCGACAGTGTATACTAGGCCTATAAAGTATTTTTTTTTTAGGAATTGAAAGTACGTATCTCAAGCATACTGCCAGCCTTTGTTCGATAGAAATACTTGGTCTAAATTGGGTATTTTCTTATGCGATATCGTCTTTGATTAATTCTAGGATTTCATAAAAGCCTTTTGGGGATACTAGGAAATAACTATGTTGATGTTGATTTTGTATTATTTTACGTCTAGATTAGCTGTTAGTGTTTCTACATTAGCTGGAGGTTTCGACATTAGCTGTCGTTTTCTACATTAGCGGTTGTAACACAAACCCTGGATTTTGCTTGCGTTTCATAGACTTATTCTTAAGAAACGGGTTCCAGTGGTGGCGCCAGGGGCCCCCACCCCGTCATGGAAAGCTGGAATATTATTTCTTTTCTGGTAAAAAATAAAACCATATTAAGTGTAGGCCTACTACTATATATTTTAAGTAACTGCGGCATTCCATTTTTGACGTACGTACGATACACTGACAGCGAAGTAAACAGTATGTGGTACGCACGGTGTATCTTTGTACGAATCTTTCAGGGCCCGGCCGCGATTTTTTTTTTTGTACATAAGTTGGGGATCCCCTCATGAAACGTCACAAACTAAACATGAATAATTCATCAGTTAAATTGTCTTGTTCCGTGTGCACCCAAGCGTATAGCAACAAGAAATGATTACACAAGTGCGGTACGATTCTAGGCCTATCTCCGCTGTGGTTGCCGCGTGGGATTTCATAAAAGAATAGCGGCGTTTTGTGTGGATTGTCGAAATAATCAGCCTTTAGTTTACCTCCGCCAAGGAGGTATATGTAATCGGTAGCGTGTGTTTGTTACTTGGCAAAAAAGAATTTTGCCAAGTATAGTATTCACTTTGTTTGTATGTTTGTATGTATGTATGTATGTTTGTTTGTTTGTTTGTTAGCACGATAGCGCCTCCCTACAGTTTTCAAATTATCTTTCTGAATTTTTGGGTGTAGATAGGTATTTACTTTCAGACCATGCCTATTGAAAATCAACAAAATTTGTTTATTAATAACTTCACAAATAACAAAAATGGTATTATTTTCAGACCGGCTAGTGTTAAAAGATAGGAGACAATTTTCAAAAGCCGGCGAGCAGTCTTAAAGTAACAAGTGTACTGAAATTGCATTTTCTCGAGAACTACTTGTCCAAAAAACTAAATTTTTGAACAAGAGGCAAGAGTTATAATTTGTGATTTGTAATTTTAAAACATAATTTGATTTAATGTGCACATTTTTTGATGCGAGTAGTTTAAAAAACCTATTTCTTTTCAAATTCACTCGTTTGATTTTCTCGTTGCTGTTCTATTGTTAGTCAACTGAAGCTATTGTTAATTGAAAGGCTTGTTACATAACCATTACACCAAACTCGCATACACATGCTTGTAATGAAATTAGCCTAAATCACAAACAGCATTAAGACACACACAAATAATTATATATATATTTTTTTTTTTACCGGAGAAATCTCATGTAGGAGAATTTTACAGTAGGCGGAGGTATGCCCTTTCGGAGTGGCTTTCTAGATTATGGTGTTTTTAATATAATTATTACTAAATAATTACATATTAGGCCTAATTATTAGTCTCTAAACCCATGTCTATTCTAGTAGTAGCTGTGTGGGTGTGTGTGATGTGTGTGTGTTAGGTATGACACAGTCCGAGTAATAAGTCAGGAAATTAAACAATTATAACATTACACAAAAGTACATTTTTTATTCTCGTGGGTATAATTTTCACATCCCATGTGCTCATATACGCGCATTTTTAAAGTTCCTTTGAGTACATGCATATTGTTTGATAATAAATGAGCAGAATTAAAAATTTCAGTACACAAATTATACACATTCTTTATTCTTGTGGGTCTAAGCTTTCTTTGCGCTATGTCCAATTACTACTTAGTTAATGTCTTGCCTAGCTGTCGATTAGCCTCGACACATTTTGCATAGTATGGTGTGTGTGTGTGAAAAAGAGTGCGCGAAGGCAATCACGTGAATTGACCTAGAATCCTAGGCCTACTGTAGAAAGAATCGTATCGCAGTTGACCTAGAATCCTAGGCCTACTGTAGAAAGAATCGTATCGCAGTTGTATAATCACTTCTTGTGTCTATACGCTTGGGTGCACACGGAACAACAAATTTAACTGATGAATTATTCATATAAGAGAACGTGTAAATTATGTAAAAAGAACATTGTTGAGGATGAATATCATTTTATTTTGCAATGCACATTTTACAATGATTTAAGAAAAAGTTTTATTCCAAGATTTATTCGTGTTTTTCCTTCTATTAATAAGCTTTGTTTATTACTTTCCAACACAAATTTTACTTATAATTTAGGAAAATACGTCTACTTTGCTTTTGAAAGAAGAAACCATTATCTTAAGTTATAGTTAATTTGTATTTGTTTGTATTAGGGCCAAAGGCCAATATACTTTGAACCAATAAATTCCCTGAAAAGGGAAAGAAGAAGAATTATTCATATTTATTTTGTGACGTGTCATGAGGGTTCCCCAACTTATGTACGAAAAAAAAAATCTACAGTATACACGTCGACATATCTGGGCTGTATCATATTACAGTACATCCAGGAACCAAAATGTGTATTTTCCAGATTCCAGGCGAAAATCGGAAATTCATTTGCAACTACGCATCGACGTACGTTCATACAGGGATAAAGGTACGAGTTATGTTCTCACGGTTGAGTTTACGAATTGTTTTAATTTACCAATAACCATTTGTGTACCGCATATATTTCGCTGTCGATTAAAGGAGTTGGGGTGGGGGTTCGATTGGGAAAAGGAAGTGGTTGGCCCGAACCATAAAACAGGGTCTGGTCACGTTTCTTTTCGCGCATAAATCTCGATCTAGGGGGGTGAATAGGATGGCTAGCCAACCCCCCTAATTCTAAAGGGAAAAAAAAGATGCACCAAACCCACGACCGTAGCTAGACACGGATTCGACGCACTTGACTCTTTTAATTAAGAAGAGTAGGCTAGAGCTATAGTTGTGTAAATAGGCCTACATAGTGAGCTTAGAGTTTAATTACTATTTATGAATTCAAGAGTTTAAAAAGAAAATGCGATTTAAAATCTTCGGAAAATACCCACAACTGAGTTATTTTCAAAACACATGCACTCCCACTACCAGCATCATGTTGTCTTAGGTCGCTTCACGTGTGAATGCTGACATCATCACTCTCTAAAAATACACCATTTTCCGCCCTGGACCGTGTGCAAGCGTTAGCCCCTGTACAGAGTGGAGTGTAATATCGTGAACTTTTTTCTCGCGTATGAATGTGTTCACGCTGCTGCTCTAGCCCGCTACGTCACAAGAGATAAATCATTCAGATATAAAGCAAGCAGCAGTTATAGTACTAGACACTGACATTTTTGCAAAAAATGATTCTCGACTATAATTTATAGGTACCACCTGTTGAATCCGAAAAACCTCTGGGAAAGAAGTCTAACGACAAATCCAAAATCATTTCTGGTATTTATGAGTCCCATGATATTACTATAATTCGCTGTCAGATAATCATTGAATTATTATCAAAACAGTCCATTGAAGTTTTTGTTTGTAATAGGATACTTGAAGTATCTAGGCGTGATGAAGTAACCCCCAGACTTGACCTTAGCAATAACAATAAGCCAGCAGCGTTTTTTGTAAGAAATATTCTTGTTTATATAATGGTATGCAGTATAAACGATAAAAAAAAAGAGAAACATGATGTTCTTTTATTATTATTTCATAGGCATAACATAAACATGAAATGTCTTATTCTATGTACACGGCCGAAAAAAACGTGTGTGGCGTATTTGGCATTTTATTGATTTGTGTTATAGACACAGCGATTATGGCAATCATTGTATACTAAATTACATTGAGTTATTCACCCGGCTATATATATCTGAGGTTAACAGACCACCAAAGCACAGTCGTACACTAAACACATGCACTATCGAGGCATTTTCGGAGTTCCGCATTACCAAATGTTCATTTCGTTTGAAGTGTTTTTCGATCAAAGTTTATTATTAGTTCGTCGAAAAAGATCCGTATTAGAGTATTTAGGAAGGATTTATTTAAATTTACATTATGTGACATTGTTATTAAATGTAATGGAAACAGTTGCTCTAGCCTATTAAACAGTGTGTACGCATCTATTTGTTCTCTTTCGCGCGTACGGCCCCCACGTCGGAGAATTCTCCTAATGATGTGAGCCTCACTTCACCAACTTTGGACATTCCATCTATTGCCGGTTTTCCTGTTTTACGTTGTCATGTGGAGTCTGCTATTAAAAACTTCACAGCAAATAAAGCTCCTGGTCCTGATGGTTTGAGCATTCACATGCTGTAATTATTTCAGCTATTACAAACTTGTTTCATCAATCGCTTTATGTGGTATATTCCCTACTATGTGGTAGCGTGCAAATTTTGTATCCAAAAAAGGTGACAGGAGCATGCAACTAATTATCGTCCAGTCCCTCTTATGTTGGTGATGTGTAAAATTTGTTTTCCAACAAATCTTAACCACTGCCAAAGTAACAGCCTATTGGCAAGTCACCAACAAGGTTTTCTTCCTGGTCGATCCTGTACCCAAGTCTTGGTGTCAGCAACTACTGACTGGTTACGTGCACTTGATTAGAAAACGCCAGCCGTTGACATTATTACTTTGGATTTCATCCGTGCGTTCAATAACATATCGCATGATATTCTTCTCCGCAAGCTACTGTTGACATTTTGTCACAACATGAGTCAAATGTTTTTTTCAAATTTAAACAAACTCAAATTGTGTTTTGTATGTAACATTATGGCTGAGGGATTGAAGAGGGTGCAAAGAGGAACATTTTTTAAATATATTTTTATCCATTCAGTAACGAAATATTAATTTGTTTATGGTTTACAAATAATATACCACTAAACACAGTAAAACATTTGCGATTTAATACTTTGTTGAAACTGTCACTGTGGCATAGTCGATTGAAATAGTAAAGTACATATAACGATACACCATGTACACGATATGTTTTGTAATTAATTTATACAAACGTTAGGAAGCAACTGTCAGTAATAAAGTTTATTTGTATATGTGATTATATAATGTAAAACAGTTTGTTACAAGATAATTTTAATAATAATAATAATAAATAATATATTTATACAGGATAAAAACAATCAGATAACAGTGTATCTGTTTTACATTGTGGTCCTGTCTTAATAAAAATATACAAAAGAGAAACTTAATTAAATATAATACATGTCAGTTTTTTTTATGAAAAGAAATGAGATTTGTATCTAGCCTTAAAGGACGTAATTGTTGGTGCCGATTTAATATTAATTGGTAAATTGTTCCATATTTTTGCGCCTGCAACTTTAAAGGACGAATTCATTTTACTAAGGGTGTATTTAGGTATTGTTACATTCAAATTTTCTACTATACGTGTTAAGTGGGTGTGAATATCGCGAATCAATTCAATTTCATTTACTAATCTAATTGGTGCAAGGCCGTAAACACATTTATACATTAGGCATGCTAGGGAGAAATCTCGTTTCTCTTCAAGAGTTTGCCACGATAGGTTCTGGATGATGTTGTCACCCCTTACATTAATATAATCGAAGTTGTTAGTTACAATTCGAGCAGCTCTTTTTTGATGTCGCTTTAAAATATTTTTGTTTAACTCTGTCGTATTTCCCCAGACTGTTATAGCATAATCACTACAAGGCTGAATTGTACTTATATATAGAGTTTCAAGTAACGGTTTACTTAAACTACTAGCCATTTTACCTAGCATTGTTATTTTATATCCAATATTTTTACTAATACATTGAGTATTTTGTTTCCAAGTTAACATTTCATCTCCAGTATAAACAGTGAAAACTAAAATTATAATTATTATCAAAGTAAATAAATTTACAATATTTAAACATCATGTAGCTGACACATTTTACACTAAACAAGAACAAATAATGCTTTCACCGTGTTAATTGCCACACATCGTGCACCTATTAGTTAAAAACAGCAAGTTGTATTGTTCGCTTATTATCAGGTGGTTTTGTCCCGATATCAGTTACAACCACTATATGAAATGCTAAATGAATGTAGAGTAACATGAATATATTATATAATGACAATCATAATTAATTTCTGTACACCCACAGCCACCTGATTTTTGAGACATACAATGTGACGACCATTTATTCTAATCTAATTTAGTCTAATCTAACTTTTTTGCTGTACAGGATGGAGACACACCGCTACATGTACACTTAAGGCATCAACATGCTAATTTAGAGACAGTAAATAGTCTTATAGCTCAAGGTGCATCAGTCACAGCAACAAACAAGGTACCGTCGATAGTATACATTGAATTTTACAATATTTTTTATAATTAATAACATTATAAATCGTATTAGTACACTACACGTTAAGTTTAATCATTTCTGTATAAAGAAACCATATTTGTTTAATGTCTGTTTAATTGTTAAACAAAATATTAATTATAATTATTATTTAAATAAAAGTAATTTTAAACATCATGTATCTGACGCATTTTAGATTAAACGCTTAAATTAATACTTTGAAATTGTTTTCATTGCTATCACATCTGCACGTATTAGTACAAAATCAACATACCATAAATAGACAATAATATTATTCTAAATTGGTTTTTGCACATCTATAATGGTAAACAAATAATTATAATATAATCATTATAAGGCGTAGTATATCAGTGTAGTGAAAAATAATTTCGCTATGGTTACTATAATAAAAAAAAAGAAATATGAAGATTGATGAAATATACAGATTAACAAGAAATAATAGCACACTTATTAATAACCGTAAATAATACCAATCTACATTTTGTGAACACTTTGTTGACTTATGCACACCGTAATCGTCATCGTGATGGGTCAAAGATGATCGTAAGAAGGAACAATTCGTCATTTTTTCTTTAACACTAACGGTTTTCCATGGTGTAATCTATTTGCAACACTGGTTGTTTAAAGTCAATAATCTGGAAGGTGGTAAAATTCTATCAGTACCGATCATCCTATTATATAATTATTGTTTTTAATTTATTGTTAAAGTGTAACATTCAATCCTACTAAAAAAAGTTAAACAGTTATAAGTGTTGATTGAAAATGTTCATCTGGTTTGTAGGTATAAGTATATTGAAAATATTCTTTTTTCCAAACCAATAAACTGTCAAGGTTAGTTTTTACTAATTATTGGTTTGGAAAAAAGAATGTTTTCAATATAGTTATAAGTGTTGTATGCTGGTGTGTTTGTTCGAAATTAATATTCCCGACCTATGAACATTTTGTTGTTAGGATTTGAAGTAGTATGTCAATAGTTAGTACTTAAGTAACAGTGGATATTAAAATTTTTATAGCGAGGACAAACACCAACATCTGTTTTAAAGAGCAATTACCGTATAGAAAAAGAAGATAAGCAAAATATGTTAAAGTTACTTGACAGTAAGTTAAGTTTTTATCAATGTATTTAGATTGAGTTTTGCATCATGTGAATATTAATCACCAATGACACGTTTCACTTTGTACTAGGCTTTCATGTGATGTGAATGTGATGAATTATTCCTTATACTTTTTTTAGTGTAAAACGTATGTATGTATACAGTATTTTTGTATATCTTACATTATTTATTTAATTGTAATTTAGTTCCAGTAGAGATATTAGCACGAGGTGAGCTTGCAATTAAAACATTTCAAAATGAACTTGAAAATGGTGAGATTGCAGTTGTAAATTCAAGATGTATGTTTCTCGGGAAAGAAGGTGCTGGCAAAACTAGCTGTGTAAAAGCTATGCTTGGAGAAAGGTAATAAGATGTTATTTAAACGTCACCAATAAAATATACTATGAATTTCATCAGTACATTCTTTACTCTCTTCATTTTATAGTTACATACACATTTTTAATTTTAATGTTTGTCTTCCTTCAATAATTCCCATAACAAAAAAAAAATAATAAAGTTAAGATACTCATTTATTTTAAATCTTGTCGATACTTGCAGTAAAGTTTTGTCTTTTAACGTTAACAATTTTTCATTCATATACTAGTAATAATAAATCGGCCTACTGGATTATGTGCTTTTAGATAATTTGTATTGAGTCGCTTATTTTTCTTTTTCTTTTTTCTATTTTTTTTAATTTTTTTTTGCAATTTCAATATCCTTACACTATGTTGTTAATCTGTTATCTTCTTCGCTAATAAACTTGGCGCTAGTAATGAATTCCTACATTGTCAGTTCTACTTTGTCATCCCGTCAAATGTAGCCTGGCCTTATTATTAGGGTTGGCAGGTTTGTTAAAATATCTTCATGTATGACGTATTTGCTTATTTCATTGTAATTTTAGTACGTAATAAAGTAGAGCTATTGGATACATTCTACTTTCTTATAAATAATTTAACCTTTTGGGGTTATTAAACATTGTTATAGATTTAAATCCAACGAACCATCTACGAATGGCATTGTTGTCACAACGACAGTATTTCAAACAATTGGGAAAGACTTTAACAAGTGGAAGAAGGAGGATATTGACGGTAAGAATTAAAAAAAAAGGGATATTACCTATTATTGTTCTACTCAAACCTACTTATCTGATTTAGCCATTCTAGATAGATATCTGATTTCTCTAATTTTAGTCTATTAATTAGTCTGTGTAACTCTGTAACTGCTCAACTGTTTTACCTTACATTGTAGTTTCCTTTTTACAGTCATGGTGCTCAACAAGAACATACGGGAAGATGCACTTTCAGAAAAAATTGCAACACATGTTACAAAGAAAGAAATGCATGAAGGTGAAGGAAGGACAGATATGTCAACATCTAAATCTCAGTCCATACAGGAATCATCAACAATCTCTTCCATGGATCTAGACAAAACAGGTATGATGAATATTTACTACATTTTTTATTATAAGTGTATTTTTAATGTTTACTAAACAAAGTGTATTGGTGATATATAATGCAATCAAGCAGACTTAATAATGAAATGTTAGCCACCTTAATAGATTGTCTCAAAAATATATTTGAATGACCTGCAGGAACATCCCCGAAAACGCCTGAACAAATCACAACACAGATGGAAAAAAATACGTCAACTGAAACCAAACACCATTTACAGGGTGCAGTTTCAACTTCTTCGATATCTGATTCCGAAGGTTCTATATCCTCTGACTCTATGTCTTCAGTGGAAGGTTTGAATAATTATTATTTATTAATGTGTTTGAATAAACAGAAGTATATAAAAGTATTGACGATCATGCATCTGGCAATGTTGCATAAATAATGTTCTGTCGTTTCGCATTTTATTCACTATACTATAACATCACGCGAATATCACCAGATTAATTTGAAGATAAAAAAAGATTATTATTATGATATTATTATTATTATAGATTATTTTTTAGTCTTTGTGAAGGGTAAATAAAAGTTGCGAATTATTAATAGTAGTAGTAGTGCTACTAGTATTAATAATAGTAGTGCTACTAGTACTAGTATTAATAATGCTACTAGTATCAACAGTGAATTTTATACAGGTAAATAAATGATTGTCCTGTGCTCTGGTACACAATTCTAATTATCAATTTTATTCTGTTATGTGACGCACGCTGTGCAACTTGAAACGCGGCCAAATTGTGCAAACATTATCCTTTTTAGCATGTTTTTTTAAAAGTTTTCTCCACTAATATACCTGGTCGGATTTACCTGTTTGAAACAGTAAAATGTGTAGAAATGAAAGCTTCATTTTATTTCATAAATCACATCACTTAAATTATGTTATCTCATCTGAAAAATCCAGTTTTTAATCACAATTTTGCTGCCTTTTTATAGTGTAGCCACTCATACTTTGTAGGGTGCATGTAGTTCAAACCATTGTAATTGGAAGACTACTGTTTTGATTTCGCTGGTTGAAGCGGAATTAGATTTCTAAATGAATATTTATGAAAATGATATAAAACTTATTTCTATTAGTTGAGAAATGACGTCGGAAAACCTGTTTTGTATACGTGATTTAATGAACAGGTTTTAGAAGCCCGTAGAAAAGATATGATACCCAAACCCTCCAAATGCCATATCTTGGTTGTCAATTTTCTTAAGGACAAGTCGGATGATATTATATCGCCTTCTTTTAGTCTGAGTGGTTCCATTTTACAAGTAGTTGATCACATGACGCTTCTTGGTGTAATCATTCAAAATGACCTGAAATGGGAACTTAACACTAATAATATTGTGTCTAGAGCTTCTAGACGTTTATTTTCCTTGTGCATTTTGAAGAAAACAGGAATCTTAATTAATGATCTGTTGACTGTTTATATGGCGTATATAAGACCTATTTTAGAATATGCTGCCCCTGTTTGGCATGGGGCTATCACTAAGGACATGTCCAAGTCTATTGAAAAGGTACAAAAGAGAGCATTGCGTATCATGCTAGGTAACAACTATTTGTGCTATGATTATGCATTGTCTGTTACTGGTTTACCTACTCTTGTAGAGAGAAGAAACAAACTTGTGTTGTCTTTCGGGGAAGGCTTATTAAAATCCGAGCTGTTTAGAAAAATACTTCCCCCTCTTCATAAGCCAGCTTCTGACTGATTTTTATCCATTTTGTTGTACACTTTCTTAATATCCATTATATATTCACTATGTCTACCTCACAACAAATCAGATCAGTCCATTTAATGCAATACATGCGTATTTAATTTCTTTTTAATTGATACATCTGTCAACATCCACTCCATTGATTTGTAGTAATTATTTGAATTTAGAGAGTCAACCAAAAGATAATCAGACAATTCTTCCCGACTCAATTCAAAGAAAAGTTGTTGCTAAAATAAAAAAGAAGAGACAGAAAAAAAGCTGGCTGAGAAAAATGTATAGGAAATTTGTAAAAAGAAAAAGTGATGATTCAGAAAGTATTTCAAGTGACGTAACTACTATATGGGACTACGCAGGTCAGCTGGACTACTACATAACGCATAGGGTATGTTCGTATCTTGTTGTTTATTATTCTGTAAAATTGTCTTAGACATATGAAAATATATGTATTTCCTCATGCTCACAAACTTAAAGATTACGCACTAAATAAACTGAAATGGCTTTCATTCTTTTCATTTGCTTATTCACGTATATGTTCTATTTAAATGCTATTTTAAGTTGAATTTGATTCATATTTAAATTAGACATTGCTTTTGTCCATGTTTTTGTTTCATAAGTTAAAGAAAATAATGGGATTGATCATAGTGATAGTACGTTTTGGTAGTATAACATGTTTGCTTAAATGGTATACATGTATCGACTAAGACATCCCCGATGAATTTATTGGAGTATAGAAAAACAGTTATTATTATCAACTTTGGTTTGTTTAGTTCTTTCTCACAAATAGAGTATCGTACTGTGTTGCGTTTAATGCATGTGATAACTTGGATGAACCAGCTACATCACGAGCGTGTGCTAACTTGGATGAACCAGCTAATCCGCAAGATTTAACCACAGTAAGTTCACGACTATTATTGTTAATTCATTATGTTGTTTATGGGATGCACTTCCATCTTCATTAAGAAATAATTTTACTTACCTAATTGTAGCTATAGCCGAAACATAAACTAATAGTCCATGGGCTGGAGGGGGTTACCGTGCACCCCCCCCCCCCCCCCACAGTTAAACTTCTTTGGTATCATTTTCTTTCCATGGACATATAGAGTAAACAAATCGATGTTAACAAGAAAAATATAGGGATGCATTGTATGTACTTGCGTCATTTGTAATGATCATCAGTGTTTTATCTTCAAATATTTTTTGGGGTAGGGGGTAACATTTATCCTAATAACTCAAGAATCCAACATCTAATTAGTATTATCTTAGTAACATTGTGTAGTATATATCTTTTAAAATCTTTTAAAATTTAAATAAAATTAATCGGAAGATTATTAAGGTCAGTAGAGGTCAAGAGGTCATTGACCTTTTGCAAAATGCAAATTTTTCCCAAAATATAGATAAATTGCAATAAAAAATGATTAAAAAAACATATATACTACACATCGATACCAAGATCGTACTAATTAGATGTTTGATTCTTGGGTTATTGGTATTAATGCTACCCCCTACCCGAAAAATGTCTTTCTATTGCAATTTTGAAGAATAATAAAATTACATTACAATGGTATTAATGCACTGCAATTTTTTTCATGTTAACACACATTTTGTTATTCAATGTCAGTAAACACAAATAAAACACAATTAAAATGAAAAGTATTGAAAAAATTGGAGATTTGATATTGAAATGTATCTCATTATGGCAAATATTTGCAATTTTGCAAAAGGTCAGTGACTTTTCTGACCTCTACTGACCTTAAACATGGTTCAATTAATTTTATTAAATTCTATATGATTAAAAAACACGAATGCTACACAACGACACCAAGATCATACTAATTAGATGTTTGATTCTTGGGTTATTGCTATTAATGTTACACCCTACCCCAAAAAATGTATTTTTATTGCAATTTTTAAGAATAAAAAATGATAATTTGTGTATAATGAACTGCAATTTTAATCTTGTTAACATATATTTTCTTATTCAATATGTCAGTAAGCACAAGTAAAACACAATTAAGATAAAACATATTGAAAATTATAGATACTATGTTGAAATTTATCTATATTTTAGCAAAAATGTGCATTTTTGTAAAAGGTCAATGACCTTTTGACCTCTACTGACCCTACTAATAGTCCGATAAATTTTATTTAAATTTTATAAGATTTTAAAAGATGTATGCTACACAATGGTACCAAGATAATACTAATTAGGTGTTGGATTCTTGGGTTATTGAGATAATTGTTACCCCCTACCCCAGAAGAAGAAGATAAAACACTGATGATCATTACAAATGACGCAAGTATATACAATGCATCCCTATATTTTTCTTGTTAACATCGATTTTTTCACTCTATATGTCCGTGGAAAGAAAATGATACCAAAGAAGTTTAACTGTGGGGGGGGGGGGGTGGGAGTGCACGGTAACCCCCTCCGGCCCATGGACTATAAATTGTATTTGTAAATGCATGATTTTATTTTTATCCTTTTTTATTTAGGCCTAGTAAATCTAGTACAATGACATCAATATTATTATTTTTAATTAATTTTGATATAGGTTTTTATACTTTAACATTATACACTAGAGTATTTGTATACAGTTACACACTTACGCCCGTATTCTTAAACCGGACTTTAGTCGTAGTTCAAAGTTCGACTTGAAAAAGTCGTAGTTCGAGCTATTACTTCAAATTCGATTCAAAATCGAAGTAGTCGAAGTTTGCAGTTCGACTTAATGAAGTAGAGTTTTTAGTCGAGTTGCACACGTCTGGGTAACAAAGGCTAAACATTGGCCAATGACAAGAGAGTATTTGAGGAGCAGACGAAATTTTGCGCATTGATATCACTTTCCATTTTCTTACAAAACTTTTTACGCATCAGGACTATATACATGAAAAATAATTTTAATCGTTAATTATTAGAAAAAGATCAGTATTAATTTAACAGTGAAGTACTTTTGATTAACAACAAACAAAATCTTCAAAATATATTTAGGAACCATGGCGGTACGGTAACTTTCATATTTTCTAGGCATCCAACAAAGTATGATCGCGACGAACCACGCACTTCCTAGTGTGACAAGAAAGCGCTAGGCCCCCTAAACAGTCGGAAAGCCGCGTTGGTAACGCATTGTGATATAACGATATACTTTTATATTTAAGAAATTGACCTTTGTATCGGAATTCAAATAGGTTCACAAACTTGACCCAGAAAGTCCAAAGGAGAGTTTGTCCAGATGTTTTAATGACCATTTAGTTTATAATAGAATCCCTAAAGAAAACCCTTAGCTTAATTTTGTGACTGTTCCCATCGTAAAACAATTAGATATTGACAGTTTTAAGCAGAGATTCGACAGGGCCAATTCATCATTGTAACCTCCCCAGATAAGATCAATCATTCCCACTTAAACACCCCTGGATCAACTTAGGACCAATCGTTACCCTCACAGATGATGTAATGACATTATGCAAATGAACTGAGCCAATATACTCCCAAGTTTCAGAAGGGCCCAGACACACCTTACAGCCACCTCACGGAGCACACACCTTACAGCCACTTCTCCAGAAGCAGACTAACACACTTCACACCTCACCGACAGCATCATTGATCCTCCGCGTTCCTTATCTATACTTATAGTTGTATATTGTACTGAAGTATTATACTGAATAAACAATATATGTGTTACGACAGTCAAGCGAGTTAGAGTCTTTCATTAGTACCTCAACAACGCAACAATATATTACATGGTGGAAGACCCAAATTTCATAAGGAACGGAGTGAGAAAACAAGAAATAAACACTTAACAAGACACGAAGACGAAGACAAAGACAAAAATAACCATATTTGTTTGAAAGGAGAGAAATTTACTTTGACTCAAAAGACAAGCTGAAATTATATTTGAATGAGATCGAGACAAGCAGAAATTTTATCAAATTATTACCATTGGATGAAGACAAAGAAGGTAATCGAGGAAGACACAAAAGACAAGCTGAAATTATATTTGAATGAGATCGAGACAAGCAGAAATTTTACCAAATTATAACCATTGGATAAAGACAAAGAAGATAATCGAGGAAGACCCAAGAAGAATCAAAACAGAAGCAAGCGGACAAGAACTGTTTCGTTTAGACACTTTCAACTTCACGCCGTTTTTTTTTCAATCGTTTTTTTTAACATTTACTTTTTTGAACATTGATGAACACCTTTCGCATTTTTTTTAATTCGTTGTTTGAAAATTTGAACATTGATGAGCACCTTTAACATTTCTTTAATTCGTTGTTTGAACATTTAGACATTTTTGAACACTTTTTGCATTCCTTTAATTCATTTTTAATTGGATCCGAAGCATTTGGGGTAAGTCGAAACCATTTTGATTTTTGATTTGTAACCTTGATTGAAAAAGTGAGAGTTTACATATACACTAAATTGTTTTTGATATTTGATTAATAATTAATATTATAAAGTATGGTCGACATTGTTGATAACGAAGTAATTTTAAATGAGCCCGTCAATCCTCACCCCGTGCCCCACCTAAGACAAACCGATTTCCTTCCCAAAAGATATGACGGTTCCATAACCGATCACGACCAATGTAGTGCACATTACTTATCGTTTACCGACTACCTTGAGGCCCACACATTAGAAAACCCTGTAAACAATGCCCAATTAATTAATGTAATAAGTATTTTTAAACGTAGCCTTCAGGGCCAAGCTAGACTCTGGATTGAGGGAAAGCAGTTCGATTCACTAGAATCCTTAAAAACCCAATTCATCAACAGGTTTAGTAAAAACAAATCAATCTATGCGCACATAAGAGAATACGATTCAATTACATACACCACTGGCGACAACGCCGAAAAGCACTTAACCAAAATCAAACAAGCCGCAGACAGAATTGGATACGCTGACCAGCAGATAAAGAATAAATTTATTTCGACCCTTCCACCAAAATGTAGAGCAGCTGTAGCCATGTCCACCCCAATCGATGCCACTATTGAAAATATTGTAAATAGCACACAAAATTACCTTGACCTTTCCGTAGATGATGCCACACGGGAAGTTTCATTCAATATCAATAAGGAAACAGATAGGCCTAATAGTCTCGAATCGCTCCAACATGAGATAAATTCTCTCAAGTTAGACATGGCCACAACAAAACGATCCCTTAATGATGATACTCGACGCTCACGTTCCCCCACCCGAAATTATATCCCAAGACGAAACCGAAGCCCAAGCCCATACAAACCCCGATTCCAGACCCCACCGACCCCAAGATATAGACAACCTCCCCCAACCTGTTATTACTGCGGGAAACCAGGCCACATAGCAAGGCACTGCCGACAACAAAACCGCTCTTACGGAAACTATCCCCCGCCATACCCATACCAACAGTCAAACAATTACTACCCTAGCCACCAGCAGGATTTTTAAAAAGGGGACTAGATGCCGCCTATAATCTGGCCCCCCATACTAAATACGACAATTTTAAGGCAAAATACTTAGGGAATTCAGATAATATTGATTTGTTACTTAACGACAGAAATTACGTTAAAGGAAATTTACCAGATGGTAGAAATGTTTTAACTTTATTTGACAGTGGTTCAACTAGAACTATAATCTCACAATCGTACGTTAACTCCTCACTTTATTTATCGCGTCTAAAGCCAATTAAA
This sequence comes from Antedon mediterranea, assembly GCF_964355755.1. Taxonomy (NCBI): domain Eukaryota; kingdom Metazoa; phylum Echinodermata; class Crinoidea; order Comatulida; family Antedonidae; genus Antedon; species Antedon mediterranea. The sequence goes on along the minus strand of NC_092672.1, from coordinate 12,038,503 downwards.
GTGAACACAACTAAATTTCGATTAGGTAACGGTGACTTCTTATATGCCAACCACTTAGTGCAATTCGAATTATTTATCCAAGGACACAAATTTAAAATTTCAGCATTAATCGTTAAAAATTTGACAGGTATTGACCTGATACTTGGAACCGAAACATTGTCTGAACTCGACGGTACTTTAAATTTTAAGGAAAACACATTTCGCATTTTTTTTCTTAAACCCGGTGATACTAAAACAGTTAAATTAAAAGGAAGGGTTCCCGCCTTTGTACGCAATTCTGATGTTGTTCTACATGCAACCACCCATATTTCAAAACTTTGTCCATCAGATATGTTAGTAAAATTACACAGAGGAGAAACCAACATTGATATCACTAACAACACAAACAGAAACGTATCTCTAAATACACATCAACCTATCGCGAGCCTTCATTTAACCAACCTTGTAACAGTTACTAATGACCTACCAATTGATAGAATAAAGTTGACCAATGACAACGCAAACAAGTACCCACATTTAGAACGTACAGACCCATTTCTATCTTTAACCGAGGAAGAAATAATTAGAAAACAAGTTGATTTAACAGACAGCGTTTTAACACATAGAGAAAAAGAAGATTTGTATAAAACCTTACAACAAAACAGAAACGCATTTTCACTTTATGGTGAACTATCTAGCTGCCCAAACTTCAAAGCTGACATACACCTCTCTAACGATGAACCATTTTTTATTCGCCCATACTTTGCGACAGACAAAGTCAAACATGTTATTGAGGCCGAATTGAACAAATTAGTCAAACTAGGAATCTTAGCAGTAGGACACCAATCGTATACTTCCCCTGTCCTTCTTGTTTCAAAGAAAAATTCAAAAGATAAAAGAGTTGTCACAGACTTCCGCTATCTAAATTCCAGGATAAAACGTATTAATCACCCATTCCCATTATTAGCCGAAACTTTGAAAACAATAGGTAACGCTAATGCACAGATTCTTAGCGTAATTGATTTGAAATCAGCGTTCCACTGTGTACCATTAGCCGAACATGCCCAACAATATACAGGTATAGCTTCATATCATGGTGGAAAACATTATTATTATAAGAGATTAGCACAAGGATTAAACGTTTCACCAGGTATATTTCAAGCAAAGATTGACGAAATTTTAAATGAAATCCCAAATTCTAGAGAATTCTGTATCGCCCATCATGATGATATTATTTTATTTAGCCAAGACAAATTTGCTCATAAGCAGCACCTCGTTTCCGTTTTACAAGCCCTACAATTAAATGGTTTTAGAATTTGTCCAAAGAAATGTAAGTTATTCAAGAATAAAGTGCAATATATGGGACACACCATCCTGATTAATTCTTCAGGACGCGCATGTATCACACCATTAGGCGACAGGTGTGCAGCTATCCGAAATTTGCCAGTCCCACGAACCCATAAAGAAACTAAACGATTTATTGGTGCAGTAAATTATGTATCCCATTTTTTCCCTCAAATACAATCAATTTTACGTCCGTTACACACACTCGCAAGCAAACGCCGAAAATTGTGTTGGTCTACTGAACACCAGAAAGCATTTGACGAAATTAAACAATTAATGGTTAAACCACCAACTCTTCAAATGCCTAGAAAAGAAGGTAGATTTACGCTATATAGCGACACTTCAAGAACCGCAACAGGTTCATATTTAACACAAACAGTAAACGGTAAAGAACACATAATAGGTTATTATTCCAAAATCTTACCACAAGCCTGTCAACGATATAGCGTCACAGAACTAGAGTTATTTGGACTTTACATTAACGTTTCAGCATTTCGACACTTACTAAAGGGTTGCGAATTTGATGCATTCGTAGACCACTCAGCAATTGTACAAATTTGGAATTCAAAAGATCAGCCATGTACACCCCGTCTACAGAAACTAATATTACGATTGTCCGGATACATTTTCCAAATTGGTTATAAGAAAGGAACTGAATTAGTTTTAGCAGATTTCCTCTCCCGAGCCCCTCGTGATGACGATTCCGAAATTGATCAAGTTGTACCCATTGCATTTAATATTACAGAGACTGAATCCTTTAACCCGATTACAAACACATCTACTAGCAGACCAGTAACAAGGTCATACGCCAAGAAAATGGGAATAAATATACCTGACCTACATAAACCCAAACCCAAACAAACGCCTGTCATTAATCAAAACCCAGTGACAACAAACACGCGACCTACACCTCAACCTACCGCTACACCACAGATAATCACGAGACAACAAACAAACGCACATCGATCACCGCCTATCATAACGCCACCTATCGTAACGCCACCCCCAATACGTAATGTAAACATTCGACAACCTCCAGAGGAACGACTAGTAGACAAAAATAAGCAAAGCAAAGATACTACACATCGAAACGTACCTGTTGAATTGTATACATCGCCCAAACCACTAGTACCAAACATAACTGAATTTAAGTCAGCACACATCCCAAAACAACAAGACTTAGATAGATTAATGGATGTTATTCAAAGAAAGATAATTAGAGATTATAACCTCCCAGTAGACGTTAAACAATTACGTGTTGAATAAGAAACTTTACCATTTTTTAAGCCAGTTTACGATTATTTAGTTCATGATATCCTTCCAGCTGATAAGAAAGCAGCTCGTGCAGTTCAGAATAAGTCAGAGCAGTACATATTGTGCAACGGTTTACTATTCCGTTTATTTTTCCAAGATAAAGGTGGAGAATTTGTATTGCAATTAGCTGTTCCTGAAAACTTAGCAGAGACTGTTATTTCTCAGTATCACGACAATTTGTTAAGTAGCCACCAAGGTACGATGCGTACTTACCTTACTATTAGGAAATTATTTTACATGCCCCTTATGTTCGAGAAAGTCAACAATTATACCCAAGCGTGTCTTAGATGTCAACAATTTCGTCCCAAAACCGATAGATTACGTCCTTTACACGATCGAGTACCAGCAACTTACCGTCCCTTTCATACACTCAGTCTAGATTTTAAGAGTATGCCAACTTCACCTTCAGGTTTTAAACATATTATGGTAGTATGTGATGAGATAACTAGATTTTTGAGTTGTGTACCTTTGAAATCCATTGATGCCGAAACAATTTGTGAAGCACTAATTCAAAAGGTCATCAGTATTTTTGGGCCCCCATCTCGTCTTATTTCAGATGCAGCAACCTCCCTTACAGGAAAATTATTAACACTATTATGTAACACCCTTAATATTGATAGGAAAATCATCAGCGTCCACAATCACGGTAGTTTACAAGTTGAACGTCATATCCGCACCGTATCGGACCTGTTAAAGGTCAACCTTAACCAATTCGGAACAGATTGGGTTAGATTTGTATCAACAACATGTTATGCTTATAACTCGTTTTCATCCCCACATCTAGGAAACCACTCCCCTTACGAATTAGTTTTTGGCCGCCAACCTCCAAGTTTGACCTCATTAGCATTTAACCCTATTTCAGGATTGTCTCATTCCTATGAAGAATACTTTGAACATCTCAAGAAGAAATTTCAAAACATTTCACAGACAATGCTACAATTACAGCGAACACAACAAAACGTCCAAAACTCAAAGATTTCCCAACGCTTAGAAAAAAGTCCAATTTACTCAGTAGGACAACTCGTATATTTATACAAGCCAACATCATCATCACTAACAGCAAATTCAAAGAAAATCGCCGCAGAATGGGTCGGACCATTAGTAATTCATGAAGTACTAGACAGAACACACTACATCCTAGCGACGATTAAAGGAGAAATACTTCGCGACGTATTCAATTATAACAGACTGAAACCCTGTTTTATGAGAACACCCAAAGAACGCAAACATTTTACACATCTACAAAAACTTAAACAATTGTTGAATGAACCAACTGATGATAATAACGATAAAATCCAAAACACCATTAATGTAGTAAATGACGAAATCAATGTTGAATTTGTAGACGAACATGATAGGACACCCACCCAATTGCAATCAGATACCCTTACACATCCAACTAAGATAGAACCCCTTAACTTGCAACCTTACATTGACTGTGTAGAGAATAACATGGGATTAGCAGCCCCATTCCAAATGAAAGAAGAACAAATAAAGGAACAAACTAATCTAATTATGACAGCACCTAATGATTCAAGTATGACATTAAACCGAGGTAGATTTAAAGCAGGACATTTCCAAGTTTTAGTTTCGTATTCTAAACCGACTTCAGCCAAACGCAACACCGATAAAACAAAACACGAATCTAATGATCGCAAATTTTGGTGGAATATTGACAGATATAACGATACAGATAAATTAATTAAAGAGATCATTAATGATAAACTGATACCGATAAGTGGATCGCCAAAACGATTCATAAAACGTTTGTATAATGCAACAAGTTACTGATTTAATTTTTTTTGCAAGATTATTTTTAAATTACGACATTTGCTAAATTATTGATAGCATAGTCTACGTATTTGATGAGATTTGTTTAGTAATGATGTGATTTCAGTTAAAAGAGAATTAAAATTATGATTAAGTATTGATTTTGTAACGAGTTTTTTTTGATAAAGATTAATTTTGAATTTTGAATGATCGATATATTGAGATATTAAAAGGAACGACAATCATTTTGTAACAAATATTTTGTTTAACCTTTGAGTCGTTAATCTCAAGCATTAATTAATTGATATACAATAACAGGAGATTTTCTTAGTACTTTTAATTGTAATTTTTTTTGACATTGAGTACAAAAGTCGAATTTGTCGATTGATTGAAATCGTAATTACCTGTGAATATAAATGCTTAAATCGATAAAGTTGTGACGATAACGATATATTGTGGATAAGTTTGTGTCAACGGGACACACACATTTGTTTCTTTAAAGTTTTAAGTGATTAAGTTTGATATTTTTATTTTAGGCTAATCAGCCACCGTTTCTTGAGTTTTATGTTTTAATTTGATGATTTATGTTTGAAGGCCATTAGAACGCGATGAGTTGTCGCACAATTTGATGTATGTTCAATGTAACATACTATTTTTAAGTTTTGTAATTTTATTTTCAACCGATTTATGTTTGATTTACGCGAATTTTATACCAAATTCATTTTTATTTTAATTTTTTTAAGAGAGAGAAGAGAGAGAGTGAAAGTGATAAGGTTACACTTCAGAGTCAATGGTTTTGGCTAACTCAAATTTGCATATATATGTATAATAATGTTTTTTTCTTTTATATAACTTTAATTTTGCATGCCACTATTATAACCATTTTTATATGTTAAATAGATTAGAAAAAAAAAAGAGGGAAACAGAGGGATGTGATATAACGATATACTTTTATATTTAAGAAATTGACCTTTGTATCGGAATTCAAATAGGTTCACAAACTTGACCCAGAAAGTCCAAAGGAGAGTTTGTCCAGATGTTTTAATGACCATTTAGTTTATAATAGAATCCCTAAAGAAAACCCTTAGCTTAATTTCGTGACTGTTCCCATCGTAAAACAATTAGATATTGACAGTTTTAAGCAGAGATTCAACAGGGCCAATTCATCATTGTAACCTCCCCAGATAAGATCAATCATTCCCACTTAAACACCCCTGGATCAACTTAGGACCAATCGTTACCCTCACAGATGATGTAATGACATTATGCAAATGAACTGAGCCAATATACTCCCAAGTTTCAGAAGGGCCCAGACACACCTTACAGCCACCTCACGGAGCACACACCTTACAGCCACTTCTCCAGAAGCAGACTAACACACTTCACAATCTATACTTATAGTTGTATATTGTACTGAAGTATTATACTGAATAAACAATATATGTGTTACGACAGTCAAGCGAGTTAGAGTCTTTCATTAGTACCTCAACAACGCAACAATATATTACAGCATCACTGATTTCATTCATTGTGAGGGCGCGCTTCGTGGAAAATGTTGGAATTTTTGCTATTTTAGTACACTTTGAAAATTGTATAATTTTGATATTAGATGAAATCAATAAACGTATTTCAATAGTTGAACTGCAAGCGTAAATAATGATAAAAACTGTGATCTAAATTCCACAGTTTTTTTGTTTCGAGAAATATCATTATTTTGTGTAAAAACATTTTTATTTATATTTTTTTTTAAATGATGGTAAAAAATCATTAAATTTCATATTTTCTAGATAAGGTTTCAAAGCGAATTTAAAATCCTTTCAAGATAAACTATTAAGCTATCTATTAAAATAAAAATCTAATTTTAAGCTTTCTTGGGATGCAACTCCCACTAATCAAACCAAACCTACTACATTTCTGTTCAGTTACGATAGAAAAACCGCCATTTTGAAACTTTGTTTACGTTTTACGAAGCTGGTACGAATCGACCCGGACCGAATCGTGTCCCTGTTTAATCCGGTTGTTCATGCAGGCGTACTGCGTCACAGGCCTAAGGTTTCAATCTGCTGCCCGATTATTGTTCTATTTGGTTTCTGAGCTAGGAAAGGCCTACTTAGACTAGCTACTATAATTACTTACTTAACTTCTAGCCTAGCTAGGCCTAAAAATAGTATTTTCTAGGCCTAGTTAGGCTAGGTAATTCTGATAGTAGTTTGTGTTATAGTAGGGCCTATAGTAGCTGGAGTAGAAGTAGACATAATCTGGGTATTCCATAATCTAGGCTGATAGGTCTATCCCAGCTCATATACCAAGCAAGAAGAAGCCTGAAGAAGAACCTAGGCCCAGAAAAAAATTACAAACACTGTTAAAAAACAATAAATTGAAAAACAAAGTGCCAAAAGATAACCCATTTTCAATTTATATATAAATATGGTGGGGAATGTTATTTATAAAATCAGGCATCTTTTGTTTGAGAGACTCAACCATGTATTTTTATATGGTCATGTTTTTAAAAAAGATAATTATTAGCCCATCATTTACTTGAGTATTGTTAATTGGTTGGTACTTATAAGTATATCAATATCTGGCAGTAAATGTCACACTTGTATACAGAAATATTCTATTACTTTATTAGATACAACTTACATTTCACACAAGCAATACATTTTTTCTTTTTATGTATACATATACAGAATGTGAAAAAATACAACCTTTCAAACAATTACTGATACAAATAGTAAATACTACTGTGTATAAAAACTTCTAATAGCACCTTGTTCATCAGACATAACAAACTAGCTAGGCCTAATACTGTAAATATAAAATATGCCACCATATGTACTTTTTGAGATATCATTTTTACTTGAGTCTTACTGTTGTACTGATTTTATGATTGTTTTATGTTTATATTGTATGCATCTGTGCGACTCTGGTTAATAAAGTAAATAAATCAATCAATTGCAACTTAATTTATATCTTTATAAAAATTTACTGATCTGAAACACTTCTACAACTTAAATGAATATAAATTTATATGTTATATTAGCGAATAAAATGAAAAACTATCAGCAATGATATTGAAATCGAGAAAACCACTTTCAACCTCATATTGAAGAACGAGATAGAAAATCTTGATACCAACAAAAAACCTGAAATGAAAATGAATAGCTGAAATGTAAAGAACTATTTAAATAATTGTCACTATGACGAAAACATTTTCTTAAATACTGTATAATTATATAATTATTCCACAACCTGAAAACATATTCAGATAAAATATGACTGTATTGTAGGCCTACCATAAAAAAGCACTAAACACAAAACTTCCTTGTGTCTGTATATTTATTGTATAATTATTAATACAGTAAATAAATTGTACCCATCAGTTGCCAATAATGAGGATATTTAACTATATGTCAGGCTGCGATTGGCTTAATTATCTTTTTAAAACCTTCCCAACGCATCTTCAATATAGAGTAGGATTAACGAAACTTTAATAATACTAAATTGTAACTAAAGTATTTTAATTATCAACATGTTACTAAGGCTAAGCCTAGGCCGATATTACGACAACGATCCACCAGGTCGTGCACACACCCACACCTGCAACAACCACAATCAACACACCATGCACCACACACGACGGAACTAGTGCCGCGAGACGTAACAATTATGTGAAATGAGGACCTTTTTTAAAATGTTCGCTGTAGGAAGCTTAAATAGGGTTTCAAGCCAATTTTAACGTAAAACAGACTATTGATACTTACTCTATCCATATACGCCGATTTTTTGGTAATTCACTGTATGGGATGCAAATCCCACTAATGGAAAATTTGTAAACAAACACAAGTTAGAAAACTTCAGCTTTGACGGCTGCACACGAACTTTGGAAAGAAACTGTCACTGACAACAAATCCAACAAATTATTTCGAAAATTAGGTGACCTGCGACATCTTAAACATAATAAGGAACTGATCTTACCATATGGTTAATTTTTCGCCCTTTAATTTTTATTAAACAGCTATAAAATGACGTATACTTTATGCTAATGTTTTCGCGCGAAACGTTGATGCCTCTGTGCCGAGAAAGGGCTTCTAAAATTAATGACGTCATGCGAAGTCGAAAATTTCGCGATAACGGTCATATTTCCCAAACATTCCATCGCGTGGTGAATTGCCGCATCTCCCATTGTCGCTATGGCGTGACGTAGTTCAAGTCGGACTTGCGCGAAGAAAATAATGTAATTTGTATACAGTTGTAAATAAAGATGATTTTCATTATTATAACTTATACCAATGTATATTTAATTAAGCTAATATAAATATAGATATTTCATTCTTCAATATCTGGCCAATACAACAACTCAGTGACTGTTACGTTTTTTATAAAAATCGTTTAAAAACCATTTAGTCGACAATTTAGCCTGCCCCTCCAGGACTAAAAAAATCGATCAAAATCCGTCTCGATTTAGTCGAGGTTGGCTTGATTTAGTCGGTGATTTAGTTGAAGTTCGGTTTATGAATTAAAATGACGTCATTTTTTTAGTTTTAGCTCGTACTACGACTAAAGTCAGGTTTAAGAATACGGGCGTTAGATGAAAGTGGTATATTTGCCGACTTCTTGAACCTTCCTGGAAACTGGTAGACAATTATATGTTTTTCTCACATATTGTTCGTTGTATTTGCTAATAATGTTTAATATTTAGAATATTTTTAGCTTAATTTGTAAGATTGCATCTATTTATGATTTTAGAGTTTACTAGGAATGACTAATTTGGAAATGAATATGTTCTGGATAAGGTCCATTTATGAACATACTGTGAAACAACATGGTCCAGGAAGTCCCATTGAAATTGATGGCAAGATCATCGAGTCACCTCCTATCTGTTTGGTTGCTACACATATGGACACATTTCGTAAAAAGTCAAAATCAAAAAATTGGATCAAGGTAACAGACGTACATTAACATTAAATAAGCTTACAATCTTGCAACGGTATGTGGTATACACGGACAGGATATTAGGGCTGAATTAGTTAAAACCGATACAGTGATGAAATATAAATAGCGTAGCCTACGGTCCTCAAATTAAATCGTGTATTAAGTTTAATTATCGGTTATACTTATTCAAATCAGAATATGAAATAACAGTTTGTAAGAATAATTACATTCTTGTTGTTGTTATAGCATGTAATTATGAAAACACTTTTTATTAAAGGAAGTGGAGGATAAGTTTCGTAAAATGTTTGAAAATATGGAAGGAATGCCATATGCCGACCATGTAGATCGTGAGATGTACATGGTGGATAACACTGTAAAATCGCATGAAGGTATAAAACAACTAAGGAGAAACGTTGGTCGTTACATGAAGGCCATGGTGAGAAGTATTCCATTAAAATGGGGGGATTTGCAAGAACAGTTGCAAGGAATTGGAAAAACAACACTGTGTATTACTTTTACTGAAGTAAGATTTTGGTTTTTAATGTATAACCGTGAATTGTATGTTGTAACGTCTGTAAACACAGATTGATAAAACATTATAGAGTATGAACGCTGGTAAAAAATGTTATTATCTTATTAAAATAGTGTACTATACGGTAACAATTATAATGTATAACGTCATAATTTGAAGTTCACATTTCTGTCTACAATGTAATGTTGACAAGTTCTTTGTTGAGCCAGCGATTTGAATTAATATTACAATAGTCAATATAGATGTCTTGTCATTTTTTAGTATTTGGAAATCTTCATCATTATTGTACTATTTTTCTTGTTTTAGTTGTTCTCGCAAAACATGAACAACTCAGATTATTGATAAAATCAAACATTGAATTGGTTATTTCGTAATGTTAATAAAGTTATTTACTATCCTAAAAAAATGAACAAAAATAACGTAAAATAAATATAAACAAGGCCAACAGCCATAAGTCGCGTGCTCTCAGAAAAAAATGAACTTTCAAAAAGTAATGTACTTTAAAACTTTTCTGTACATCAAAACAGTTCAAAAAGTACAGAAAAGCGATAAAACGCATAGTGATACCGGACCGACCGACAGACCGACCGACCGACCGACCGACATAGGGAACTATAGAGTCGCGTCCACGCGATTAAAAATGCAATGAAACAGTAACATTTTACCAGAAATAGGGCTTCCGGACAATGCCCTTTCTAAAATGTGTATTCAAAAATAAATCTTTACAATTATTTTAAAAGAAAATAACAATACTTAATCATCAAATTCAGTACACTCTATTTTCTTATTAATTTGCATTAGACATCTAAAATCGGCACTCAATGTGGAATTTCAAAAGACGGGCTATCTACTGCCATAGCGTACCTGAATGACATTGGAGTTATCATGTATTCAAGTACTAACAAGAAATTAAGAAACACAGTGATAACAAATCTTTACATGATGCTTGAAATGGTGACAAGAGTGATCACAGTGAAACGACCAGTTATAAAAGTGGTAAGTAGATATGGTTAACAAAATAATTGTTACAAAACAATGTGAATATAAAACGTTTTAGTTGTTTTTTTTTTTTTATCTTATGTGGGTTCATCCCACTTTTATTTCCAAACCACTGTTCTCTTTACATATATTTTTCACTATACACTATACATATCATTATATTTACAATGTTTGTTTAATCATCTGTATACATATACTTATTTATTCATTTGTTTACATATTATCACATTGATTAAACATATTATCTGTAACACATTTTCAATAACAAGCTTTTTTTTTTCTTACATAGTTGTTTTTGATTTTTTCATCTACCACATTTTCATTTAACAATGCATATTCTCTGTTATACTCATTACTTACTACATGTTTACTGTTAACATAATATTGTTCTCATCCTTTAACATTAATATTAATATTTTTGTTCTTTAATGTTTACAAAACCAGCAGATCCTTTTTTTCATCTATAACTTCTTAAATTTTCATTTAACTTTTTTACTTTCTTCTCTTATGTGGATTCATTCCACTTTTTTTTTTTTTTACTTATTTTCTTTAAAAAAAAAAAAACTATTTCCATATATTATTTTGTTTATACATACATTATCATTTAACCACATTGATTACATAGTTTCCTCTTTTTATACATATTATCTATAACACATTTTCATTAACAAAGCTTATTTTTTCTTACATAGTTGTTTTTGTTTTTTTTTTTCATCTACATGCATATTTATTTCATACAATTATAATACGTTTATGTTTAATAAATCCATCCCATGGGTTTGTCCCATCCTTTAACATTGATTTTTTTGATCTTTAAATGTTTACAAAATTTATTTCCAACAGATTATCCTTTTTTGCATCTACAGTATAACCCATCAAAGTTTCATTTAACTTTTTTTTTTCCTATGTGGGTTCATTCAATTATTTTTTTTTACTTATTATTTATTCTATTATTTTTTTATACATACATTATCATTTAACAACATTTGTGTTTAATGATCCATTAAAAAAATTAGACATTCTTTTTTTCTTTTTAACCATTTTATCATTTCAAAAATCCACATGCAGTAAGAATGTGCAAATTACATATATACGGTATATACCTATAATATGAAAGCTTTGATGAAAACACTTCCCCACTTAAACCTAAACCTTCTTATCCTTCATCATTTTTTTTTATCTTCAATCTATAAAAAGCTTTTCACATTTTGTCTTTTTGTTTTCAAATCATCAAGGTATACATGTTTACAAAACATACAGTATAGTAGAAAAAAAAAAACATAATAGATTCATCATTCATGGTATCTCATTTACATATTTTCTTCCTTAATCTGGTTGAGCATATACAGTATACCTGCAGATTTACATATTTCTTATCTTTTTTTCAGATTTAAACATTTGTAGGAGATTGATTTTTTTTTCTTTTTCCAATAAACTTAATATCTTTACTTTATAAATACAAAATGCTCCTAAAGTGTATAATTTATTTACGTAATTATTGTCAGTTTCAAATAAAAGTCTTTTGAAAGAAAAAACAGGAATATGTATGCTTACTGCTCTAATTATTTCGTTTATCTCTCTCCATAAACATTTTACTGTTATGCACTCTACTAACATATGTTTATCATTCTCAATAACATTGCAAGTGTCACAACATGGGGAATTTACAAGTCTCCACCTATGTAATCTTTCATTTGTTGGCAATATTCTGTGCAACAATTTAAAATTAAAATGTGCCAGTTTTTTTTCTTTAAGACCAGAAACTTTTTTAACCCATATTTTTGTCCATGGCATATTACCAAATATGGATTCCCACTTAACCTGTGCCGTAGGTGTAATATATTGAGCATCTATTATGAATCTATATAATTGTCTAGACGTCATATTTAAGACCTTATTGTTTGTAATAGGTATATCATTTACATTAATGTCATGTGTTGATTTTAAAATACATTTCCATTCTTTTGGAATGGCTTTCAATATACATGAATATTCACTGATCCAATTTTGTGTACATCTTAACCTTCTTTTTATCTCTATCGCAGGCTTAAACACATTATTATTTATTACATCATATATTTTTAAAAACCCTGAACTAATCCAGTTACAGTTATATAACGGCTTCTTTTTAATACATATAAACTCATTACCCCATAATGATTGATTAATAATGTCATCATAGCTTATTGGTTCCTTATTTAATCTATTATTACAAGCATTAGCTACTGCTATAGACTTAATAACTGAGAGGTAAAATGGTGGTACGGATATATTACACGGAACTTTTGATAAATTTGAGGTTAATGATTTTGGGCCTATCTTTTCTATATAAAATGTAGGTAAATATTTCCATTTGGCATCATCGTTTTCATACAGTCTCCTGTACCATTTAACTTGGAAAGATATTACCTGAGATCTGAATTCTACCATTTTTAGACCACCTTGACTGTAATTGGCACACATGGTTTTTCTTTTTATTTTCTCTTTCTTAGTTTCCCAAATGAATTTAAAAATTAATTTATCCACCTCTTTTATTACTTTTTCTGGTACTAGCAAAATGCAGGAATTGTATATAATTTTTGAGAGCGCTAATGTTTTTACAATAGTAATTCTTCCAAAAAAAGTGAGGTGTCTTTTCTCCCATGTTTTTAGGGTATTTTCTAATGCGTCTATTTTTTCTTTCCAGTTCTTTTGATAACAATATTCCTTATCATGTCCAACATAGATACCTAATATCCGTTTTAGTTGTTTTGATGAAATATATTGCGGTTTTATAGTGTATGTATAAGTTATTATTCATTAGTTTTTTTTCTCTATTATTTGGTAACAGAAAGAACTAAGAATGCTATGGAATAAGCTTAACAAGGAAGGAATACTTGAGGAAAAATTGTTACGGCATTTATGGAAACATGAATTACAGGAAGATTCAAAGCGTTTTGAAATCTTTACTGAAGTGATGAAAACATTTGGTTTGCTCTATGAGAAATTACAAGTAGGTTAAGCATCTTGGCTTTTGATTAAATCTGAGATTATTATAGTAGGCCTATTCCAAATCGATGTTACTTTTTCATAACACTATAATTAAACTTTTTTTACATCAGCACCGAAGCGAAGACAACCGGATGTTCCTTGTTCCATCTCGAATGCAAAACACGAAAGAGAGCCTGAAAGTTGAAAAAGACGAGAAACACACGTTGTCGATGTATCTTACACCTACTGACTTTCTGCCTAATGCTGTGTACAATACATTAGTTGTTGCATTTCTGTATTTAATGGAGAGCAAAGGTAGGCGTGGTGATCAAGTGGTGTTCCAAAATCGCAGTGACTTTGATTTTGGGGATCATGAAGTTCGTTTAGGTGCCGTAAATATTGAGCATCAAAGGGAAAATAAGCATGCATTAAAGGTACAGTATAAAAAGTTATATTGTATGAATTCGTTAGAAACTAACATTTCACTAATGTATACAGTATAAAGCTACTGTTAAAAATAAATAGTAAACGCATAAATTAGGTTAAGTGGTAAACGCTAGCTTGAGAATACACAATGCAAACCACCTACATTTATTAATTGTATAATTTACTTATTTACTGTTACTTATACTTATATTATACTGTATTTCAATATCGGTTTGATAATAGGCCTACTATGGTCCCGCGGTATAGAAATTAAGTGAATTGTCAGTTCATAACCTAAAATGTTTGATATTCAGTGTCGACACGATAGTCAATTGTTTTGATCCTTTTATATTCCATTCCAAATATTTTAGTCGGTAGGATAGCAGGGAAGAGTAAAATTGTCACTCTCCCCTTGTATAAGTGTACTATATGTAGGCATAATACTAACAAAGAAGACAACTTTTCTCATCAGCTTGAAATATCCCGTCGGATTGAAGTTGATGATAATAACACAGAGGTAATATATGGACCGCAACCGAGCTTATGCATTGAGGTAAAGATTATAAGGTTTCTTTTTAACTACAGTATTACAATCATTTTACAAAAACAGTTTTTTAACTCATCTTTTCTATTATCAATTGGTTTGTAGGTGTTACGATATTTAACGCATCAACTAAAAACTGTGCTGAAAACTAATGAAGGAATTGGTTACAACCTACGTGTGTTGTGTATCGCCTGTCATACAGCAGAACATATTCATTTACACGATCTCGAAAAATGCCTGAAAGAAGATACTGTTCCATGTGGCAGAAAGTCTATGAAAACTGATCGTTTAAAGTATCTGCTTGTAGATGGTTAGTTGAAAGTATACATTGTTATTAACATTTTCTAAAAAAAATATTATGTTGACCTACAGAACAGAACTACAGATAATTGTCACTAATGCCAAATGCCTTCTAGTGCACTGGTGTATTGTATAATTCACGATAGATAGCAACACAATAATAAATCAATCAATTTCAACTTTGTACACATACAATATTCTGAAATCAATTAGTGGAAAGTAAGTAATGTTTATTACTGTGTTACGCATTAGATACAGTTGAACAAGAAGATGCAGCTGCCACTGGGCCAACAGGAACAACAGCGAAACGTAAGTAAACAAACATTGACTACATTCTTTTTACTGCCGATTTATGTTTTCGGTTTATTTTTTTCAAATTAAACAAAACATTTTTGAATTTGTGCTTTCAAGTTATATTTCATTAAAAACATTATTTTTAATTTTTGTACAGGTGATATTAATACAGCAGTATGCCTACCTGAAACACTACCATTGGCTCCATTGAATACAGGTAACAATCTTACAATACGTTATAATCTCACTGTCACAACATTGAAAATAATGCGTATGCGCATATTACGTCCAGCGGACACATTGCTATAACATATATCACATACCTGTCCAACTTTATTTTACCATTGTCATGCAGCGCGGTTACCCTTGATATTTTCTATAATAACAGTACATTCGCATCATCATCATGCGATTATTATCATTTCCAAATTTGTTTTCTTGTAATATTATATATCCATTATTTTTAGGCCTTTCACTTATTGTTAGTTATTTTATTTTTCTTTCGATATTTGGATAAATTGAGATTTTGTATATGAAAATATAAATTTTACTAAAATCAAATTTGTTTTCTTTATAAGATCTTTCTGATGAAGCCTTTCTGGAGCTTCTTGTCGACTTGTCAAGCTGGGTAAAAGATGAAGGGAATGTACACATGTTAAAGTTACTACTTTTAGATTTCAACGACATTGCTGTAGCAGCCATAGAGAAAGAAGGAGACCCATTCAATCTATTCAGATTACTTGTTACTACTGGACGTATTAGCAGTACAAATGTTGATTTGATCATTGAATGTTTCAGTTTGTGTGGATGGCATGGTGCTGCGAATATCATTAAACAGAAGATGCCGTGTTTCAATGGATTCGTTACCGGTATCACAATAACTAAGTTTTCCCAACTTCGACAAAATTTGATCCTATTTGGTCGCATGTTAAATGAAGATAAGAGAAATGCGATTTGCCGTTGGTATAAAATTGCTGTTGACCAAATAGCAAATGAGTGGGACCTCTTGTTTGAACTGGATAAGAGATATGTGTTTAATGACATGGGTGTATTTATTGATAAACTTGAAAGGAACAGAATGATGATCGAAGCCAATGTGCTAAAAAAGGGTTTAGGTCTATAAATCAATGTCAGTGCATTGGTAGATTGTGTTTAAAGATAGTAACATACAATGTACTGTAATTCGAAATGCTTCACGACATTTTATGAATACAATTCTCATATGTAACACCAATTAAAATAATCTTTGAAAATAATCAAGTAGATCTAAACGTCCAATAATCAACATGCCTTCAGTCTCCTTATATGGAGCTACCCTGGTTGATGTAGTTTATCTAAATAATATTCTGGTATTTACTTATTTAGATTAGTTTATACTTAATGATCAAGTAAAACTTTCGTATTTGAGAATGTGTAGGCAAAGTACTATTGTGAAGGACGTAAACGTTAAGCGTCTGGGGGTTATAGTTGCAAGATCTTTATAATAATGTTTTACTTTGAGTTCTCTACATTAGAGTATTACTTAGTTGTGTTAGTTGCAGTTCAATTTATAGTGTACTATACTATAAACTGTCAATTTAATTCAAATAAGTAGTCCTAAATGAAATAATAATTCAAATTATGAGTAGTGTATAGTAATTAATATAGTTTTTTAGTTTAAATAGCTTTTGCCCACTACCAATGGTTACACTTTTAAAGTATGAATTATTAATACTCATAAATTGACATTGACCATATATTTTAGCTTGATTATTAATTTGTATCAGTCTAACATAATATATACATGATGGCATGGGTTCACATGAAATTTCCTACGAAACTTAAAACTGGTATACTAAGCATAGAGGTACTATTGCATTATCGTTAAATATATACCAGTAACTATCCCAATTGCATAATATATTATTGTTCGTGTAGGTTAGCATATGTTCTGTTCGTCCTATTATGAAATTAATTAATTTAAAGGCGTTAATACATTTCTCCAATTTATTAGAAATGATTTTACTTATTACATGTGTTGCTTGCATCTCGTTTTTTATTTTATGGTTAGTTTTAAATTATATCTGAACACGGTATTCATTTAAATTGATATTAATTATAACGATACTATCAATAACATATTAAATAAAGTACAGGTATATGTGAAATTGGACGAGTTTGGTTGTCTGCGCTGCGCAAACGAAACATTATAACGCACGTATGAATGAACGAACAATTGATTATGCAATCCTGTAACAAAAATGTTTACAGTGCATGAGGTGAATTTAATTTTGTTTTTAATAATTTATGTCTAAAGGATAACTCATGTGCAGAAAAAAAAATTCTTTTGACATTTATTCTTAAACAATCATAATAATTTTCTTATATGTTCTTATCTTGTATATACATTATATTCTTGTATAAATGTATAGTATACAATTATAATAATAATAATATAATTTGAATGCAGTTATTTCTTTGTATTATGTATACAGCAATATTGGTTTTACTATAATTGAAATAAACATTTCATGACTGTTTCAGCCACGGGCAACTGATATTATGCTTAAAGAAATTATATATATATATACCTGTACAGCTTACGGTTACACAATTTATTAAGGTTAGACTAGTATTTGTTAACATAATTTACATTTAACTAGCATGTGCTCTTTATTTTAGACACCTGCATTACATTTTTCATACATCTATTGGAATTTGATAATTTCTATTTGCTTAGATTTTTTTTATAAATTAAAATGTTATGCAAAAAGCTTATATAATTGAACTGTGTTTAGACCTCATTTTTTCAAACACCACACTTGATTATGACATTATTGCTTCCCAATGTAGTTCTTTTATATCAGAGAAAATATCCTATTTGTTTTGTACAGTTGGAGTAGCATAGTTATAATCAGTGAAAAATTTGTAGAAATGCCTTGACTTAGGATTTGTGGAGATCCCATATGTGCACTGAATGACTAAAAGAATCAAAAGAACACTAAAAACGCACAGCATAAACACGCATTTCACATCACAAAGCAAATTTAGATTGGGTTTAGTATCACCAAATGATGACAATAAAAAAAGAAAAAGCATTTTGACTGTATACATAAGGTTTCCCGAATTTTTTTTAACAGTTTACATTATATTCGGTTAAAAAGGCGGAACACTCAAATAAAGAGTTGGGACACAAATCATATGTAAAAAAAGAACACAAAACAGATCAAGAAACATATGCATACATCCAAAATCTTCCAAAAACAGACCATGCTATTTAACTAAACATAATATATCGTGGATTACCATATGTTATGTTCCCGACTCCGAAAATGAATATAAACACTTCAAATATAGTGGTTTGGGATGGCTTTATTCTCACTGAACATTTATAACATTACACATGCTCTATGTTATGATCTTTCTAATCTCTCTATCTGCCGCCCTCTATCGGACGATATGTCTTTTGTATTGGAGGGCTACACTATTACAAACATAATACTTCATTTTTAAAAGTAAGAGAATCTATTTGGATAAGAAAAACCACAGATACAAGAACGAGAGACGACGGTGGACACAACCTCTAACATATGATAATATACGATGACATCATTCAGACCCAGGAAACAAGCGAGAGGGGACCAACGTCAATGTCGCAGAGAAAAAACACAGGGCCAAAAAAACACCGAGGTAACTAGCCCACGGGTAATACATTTTTAAATCAAACTAATTGCAAGAAAAGGTTTTTTATATAAAAATAATTTGCATAATCTATGCAATCATAATCTATATAAAATGCAAACACAAACAGTTTGTCCTCTATGCCCGCCGTGGTGTTAATTCCCGGAGATGGTTATATAATAAGTTCGTAAACCAAATAGTTACTGAATTATGACTTAAATTATGAATTAAATATTTTAAAAATTACCTTTGTATCAAAAGGCTATCAAGTGTGGAATTTCCAGAGGGTTTCATTCAAGACTATAAAAGCAGTAACGGCGAAAACGGCACCATTTATTATTTCGGTTCTACAGTGAATTGTATTCACTGTAGATATGATTCCTACATGGTCTGTTTATTCAAATTTGAATTATACGTATGTAGTCGTTATCAAAACGTAAAACGTTTTTTTCTAAATTCCAGTGTTTTACATTTTATTCACTGTAGAGTTTTATGTTTATCTTGAAAGAATTTCATTTAGCTTCGATTTTGTATAGATGACAAATTTCGTTTTTGTAAAAGCACAAGTTAACGGAGTACTTACTCGAACGTTTCGATCTCTATCAGAGATCCTTCTCAACTGACTGCGGAGTGTTAATGCAGCTTGGTCATTCTTGACGTCATCTGTTGATGACGTCGTACGCCTCCGGTTGTAGGTTGGAGGTTGTGCGGGGCTCGGCCAGGTGATGTGTCTATCAAATCATTGTACAAATGCGAGAGTTCGTCGTGGGCTCCAGTGTCCCGGTTCATGGTCTTCTCCTTATTTCTCCTTATATGTAATGATTCTCTAATCTGTCTGTCTTTGCGTTTAGACTCTTTGGTTAAGATGGTCGCCTCCCAGTTCGGTACATGATTGTGTTTTATGACATGTTCTGTAATGGCAGATTTGTGTATGATCGAAGATGTGGATGTTCTGGAGGCCCTAGTCATTACTCCCCCCGTGTTTGTTGTAACATCTTTTTTGTGATCATTAATTCGTGTTTGTAATGCCCTCCCTGTTTCTCCAATGTAAACTTGTGGACAGTTGCGGCAGGTGACTTCGTAGATTACTCCACATGTATCCATCTTCTCGGTTTTATCTTTTGGGTGGACGAGGCTATTCTTGATTTTATTTTGGGGTAGGAAATAGGTTCCGACATTGTGATAGGAGAGAGTGCGCCGTATTCTTTCTGCCATTCCTTTTACATAGGGGATTCCTATGCTACCTCGCATCTTGATCTTTTCCTTCTGTGGTTCGTTTCCTTTGTTCTTTTTTCTTTTTCGGTTTTCCATAACTCTCTGGAAGGACCACTCTGGATACTAGCAGTTGTGTAACGCTTTCTTGATGTTATCCATCTCAACTTTCCTCAAATCCATATTTGAAACGAGACAAATGTTTCACTTGGTTTGACTATTATTTCTTTTAGTTCACTCGCCAACTCTCCTGAGTAAGTTACATGATGTTCTGTGTTTCCGACAAGCGGACACAGGATTTTGGTGAGGAATTGTGCAACGGTGTAAAAAACGGTGTTGATGTTATCTACTATAGGTCTTAATGGCCAATTTGGTTTATGTATCTTCGGAAGACAATACAACCTAGGTACAATTTCAGCCGTGAGAAACAGCCATTCTTTCTCTCTGTAGTTGATTTTCTTTTCTTTGAACAACCTGCCTATGATGTTGACCACTTTTCGTTTATAGTTTTGTGTTGGATTACGTTTTGGCAGTTCGTAAACATTAGTGTCGCTCACCATGTAGAAGAGGCCCTCAAAGTTGTCGAAAATCGCCTAACAACAGATCCGACACTTCTGGATAGAACTAAACTACATGTGACAGACATAATGGAGCTCCTCGGTTTAATTGTGAACAAAACCTATTTCTCGTTCAATGGTAACATTTATAGGCAAATACAAGGCATTGCTATGGGAAGCCCAATAAGTCCTATATTGGCGAACTTGTATCTAGAGTGGCTCGAACATCAAGCCATAAACACGGCACCCACTAACATCAAGCCTGTGTATTGGAAACGATACGTTGATGATGTATTAGCTATCATCCCCACAGGTACAGTACATACATTTAACACACATCTTAATAACATCGATATAACTGACAATATCAAGTTCACCACAGAATCCATGACAAACAACACAATACCTTTCCTGGACATGCTCATCACACTCAATGACAATGGAACTGTTACCACCTCAGTCTATCGGAAGCCCACTCACACAGACCAATATTTACATTTCAACTCACATCATCCACTCGAACACAAACTGGGGCTTATAAACACGCTTGTGGACAGAGCTGAGAAGGTAGTGGGAGGTATGGATTTGAGGAAAGTTGAGATGGATAACATCAAGAAAGCGTTACACAACTGCCAGTATCCAGAGTGGTCCTTCCAGAGAGTTATGGAAAACCGAAAAAGAAAAAAGAACAACGGACACGAACCACAGAAGGAAAAGATCAAGATGCGAGGTAGCATAGGAATCCCCTATGTAAAAGGAATGGCAGAAAGAATACGACGCACTCTCTCCTATCACAATGTCGGAACCTATTTCCTACCCCAAAATAAAATCAAGAATAGCCTCGTCCACCCAAAAGATAAAATCGAGAAGATGGATACATGTGGAGTAATCTACGAAGTCACCTGCCGCAACTGTCCACAAGTTTACATTGGGGAAACAGGGAGGGCATTACAAACACGAATTAATGATCACAAAAAAGATGTTACAACAAACACGGGGGGAGTAATGACTAGGGCCTCCAGAACATCCACATCTTCGATCATACACAAATCTGCCATTACAGAACATGTCATAAAACACAATCATGTACCGAACTGGGAGGCGACCATCTTAACCAAAGAGTCTAAACGCAAAGACAGACAGATTAGAGAATCATTACATATAAGGAGAAATAAGGAGAAGACCATGAACCGGGACACTGTAGCCCACGACGAACTCTCGCATTTGTACAATGATTTGATAGACACATCACCTGGCCGAGCCCCGCACAACCTCCAACCTACAACCGGAGGCGTACGACGTCATCAACAGATGACGTCAAGAATGACCAAGCTGCATTAACACTCCGCAGTCAGTTGAGAAGGATCTCTGATAGAGATCGAAACGTTCGAGTAAGTACTCCGTTAACTTGTGCTTTTACAAAAACGAAATTTGTCTTTTATGTTTATGTTAATCCAGGAAAGAATATTCACTGTAAGTATTCTTAGACGGTATATTTATATTCAAATTCGAAATATTTGTATGTAGTCGTTATTAAACAACATAACGTTTTTCCTACATATTCCAGTGTTTTACTACGAATGGTTATTTATTTAACTTCTCACCAACACTGTTAGTAAAGAATCGGGACCAACAGCTAGGTGGTAAACACCTCTAAAAACGGTCCAGTCCAAATTGCACAGTGGTTGTGTGTGACAGTGGCTGTGTTTGTGTAGACTAGTACACCTGGGTAACCCCCTACTCGTCTCGAAAGATGTACTAGGTTCTTTAAAGTGCACATGAGGTATGTGTACACTGGACCTATGGTTTATAGTCCTTATCCGAGAAGACTCGTTCTACCACCAGAACCATGGAGCGAGTGAGCCTAGAACCCTTGCCGATGTTATGGCTACGTAATTACGGTTCCACAGTTTCATAACCGCTCGGCCACTCACTCGCTGGTTCAGGCCAGTCATCAACCACATAACCATGTATGTTCTGCTGTTGTCAAAGGAGTTTGTCAACAGGAATTATAGGCCTACAGATGCGGCGAGAATGTAGTAAACGAGAATGTAGTAAACCAGAATGTAGTAAACGAAACTCATTGTGTACAATGCGTTTAATATTTCCTTTTGTGTAGTAGTTGTTTCTGTATTTATCAAACTGTCTCCAACGACCGCAACCACAATTACTGTAATGTCCTTTCTGTTTTTCCTGACAGTTAAGAAATTAAATGTTACCTCTCTCGAAATTCTAAACTCAGATTTCCACAAAAACAAATCATAATCAACATTTTAACAGGTCCGTACAAAAATGAAGATGTTTTCATACCAAAAATCCCAGTTATACCAAAAGATCTTCCGTTTGAGTTTCGGCGTCTACAATTTCCAGTCCGCCTGTGCTTCAGTATGAGGATCAACAAATCGCAGGGACAATCTGGCTATTACCAAGTATAGCAGTTGCACAGCTATTTGTTTGCTATTTATGGCTATATCAAGTATAACCATTGTACAGCTATTTGTTGGCTATTTATGGCTATATAAAGTATAGCAATTACACATCTATTTGTTTGCAATTTATGGCAGCTATATAAAGTATAGCAATTGTACAGCTATTTGTTTGCAATTTATGGCTATATCAAGTATAGCAATCACACAGCTATTTGTTTGCTATTTATGGCTATATAAAGTATAGCAATTACACAGCTATTTGTTTGCTATTTATGGCTATACCAAGTATTACAATTGTACAGCTATTTGTTTGCAATTTATGGCTATATAAAGTATAGCAATTGTACAGCTATTTGTTTGCTATTTATGGCTATAAAGTATAGCAATTGCACAGCTATTTGTTTGCAATTTATGGCAGCTATATAAAGTATAGCAATTGTACAGCTATTTGTTTGCTATTTATGGCTATATATATTATTACAATTGTACAGCTATTTGTTTGCAATTTATGGCTATATAAAGTATAGCAGCAATTGCACAGCTATTTGTTTGCTATTTATGGCTATATAAAGTATAGCAATTACACATCTATTTGTTTGCTATTTATGGCTATATCAAGTATTACAATTGTACAGCTATTTGTTTGCTATTTATGGCTATATCAAGTATAGCAAACAGCTATTTGTTTGCAATTTATGCTATATCAAGTATAACACCCGATTCTGCTACTGTCCATAGGTGGTAATTGTAAAACTATAGCAAGTCACACACGTTGCTGTCTGTATAATGTAATATAATGTTTGCGGTTGTTGAGGTACTAATGAAGACTCTGACTCGCTTGACTGTCGTAACACATATATTGTTTATTCAGTATAATACTTCAGTACAATATACAACTATAAGTATAGATAAGGAACGGACGATCTATGATTGATGCTGTCAGTGAGGTGTGAAGTGTGTAGGTCTGCTTCTGAAGAAGTGGCTGTGAGGTGTGTGCTCCGTGAGTTGGCTGTAAGGTGTGTGCTCCGTGAGGTGGCTGTAAGGTGTGTCTGGGCCCTTCTGAAACTTGGGAGTATATTGGCTCAGTTCATTTGCATAATGTCATTACATCATTTGTGAGGGTAACGATTGGTCCTAAGTTGATCCAGGGGTGTTTAAGTGGGAGTGATTAACGGTATAATAAGGTATTTCTGTGATGGATGACACTGTCAAATCTGTACTTAAATAGTGTCGATCACTCCTGGTTTAACGATGGGAAAGTCACAAAATTAAGCTAAGTGTTTTCTTTAGGGATTCTATTATAAACTAAATGGTCATTAAAACATCTGGACAAACTCTCCTTTGGACTTTCTGGGTCAAGTTTGTGAACCTATTTGAATTCCGATACAAAGGTCAATTTCTTAAATATAAAAGTATATCTTTATATCACATCCCTCTGTTTCCCTTTTTTTTTCTAATCTATTTAAATATAAAAATGGTTATAATAGTGGCATGCAAAATTAAAGTTATATAAAAGAAAAAAAACATTATACATATATGCAAAAATTGAGTTAGCCAAAACCATTGACTCTGAAGTGTAACCTTATCACTTTCACTCTCTCTCTTCTCTCTCTTAAAAAAAATGAAATTATAAAAATGAATTTGGTATAAAAATTCGCGTAAATCAAACATAAATCAGTTAAAAATAAAATTACAAAACTTAAAAATAGTATGTTACATCAAATCGTGCGACACTCATCGCGTTCTAATGGTCTTCAAACATAAATCATCAAATCAAAACATAAAACTCAAGAAACTGTGGCTGATTAGCCTAAAATCAAAATATCAAACTTAATCACTTAAAACTTTAAAGAAACAAATGTGTGTGTCCCGTTGACACAAACTTATCCACAATATATCGTTATCGTCACAACTTTATCGATTTAAGCATTTATATTCACAGGTAATTACGATTTCAATCAATCGACGAATTCGACTTTTGTACTCAATTTAAAAAATATTAAAATTAAAAGTACTAAGAAAATCTCCTGTTATTGTATATCAATTAATTAATGCTTGAGATTAACGACTCAAAGGTTAAACAAAATATTTGTTACAAAATGATTGTCGTTCTTTTCAATATCTCAATATATCGATCATTCAAAATTCAAAATTAATCATTATCAAAAAACTCGTTACAAAATCAATACTTAAACATAAATTCAATTCTCTTTTAACTGAAATCACATTATTATTAAACAAATCTCATCACATACGTAGACTATGCTATCATTAATTTAGCAAATGTCGTAATTTAAAAATAATCTTGCAAAAAAAATTAAATCAGTAATTCGTTGCATTATACAAACGTTTTATGAATCGTTTTGGCGATCCACTTATCGGTATCTGTTTATCATTAATGATCTCTTTAATCAATTTATCTGTATCGTTATATCTGTCAATATTCCACCAAAATTTGCGATCATTAGATTCGTGTTTTGTTTTATCGGTGTTGCGTTTGGCTGAAGTCGGTTTAGAATATGAAACTAAAACTTGGAAATGTCCTGCTTTAAATCTACCTCGGTTTAATGTCATATTTGAATCATTAGGTGCTGTCATAATTAGATTAGTTTGTTCCTTAATTTGTTCCTCTTTCATTTGGAATGGGGCTGCTAATCCCATGTTGTTCTCTACACAGTCAATGTAAGGTTGCAAGTTAAGGGGTTCTACTTTAGTTGGATGTGTAAGGGTATCTGATTGCAATTGGGTGGGTGTCCTATCATGTTCGTCTACAAATTCAACATTGATTTCGTCATTTACTACATTAATGGTGTTTTGGATTTTCTCGTTATTATCATCGGTGGGTTCATTCAACAATTGTTTAAGTTTTTGGAGATGTGTAAAATTTTTGCGTTCTTTGGGTGTTCTCATAAAACAGGGTTTCAGTCTGTTATAATTGAATACGTCGCGAAGTATTTCTCCTTTAATCGTCGCTAGGATGTAGTGTGTTCTGTCTAGTACTTCATGAATTACTAATGGTCCGACCCATTCTGCGGCGATTTTCTTTGAATTTGCTGTTAGTGATGATGATGTTGGCTTGTATAAATATACGAGTTGTCCTACTGAGTAAATTGGACTTTTTTCTAAGCGTTGGGAAATCTTTGAGTTTTGGACGTTTTGTTGTGTTCGCTGTAATTGTAGCATTGTCTGTGAAATGTTTTGAAATTTCTTCTTGAGATGTTCAAAGTATTCTTCATAGGAATGAGACAATCCTGAAATAGGGTTAAATGCTAATGAGGTCAAACTTGGAGGTTGGCGGCCAAAAACTAATTCGTAAGGGGAGTGGTTTCCTAGATGTGGGGATGAAAACGAGTTATAAGCATAACATGTTGTTGATACAAATCTAACCCAATCTGTTCCGAATTGGTTAAGGTTGACCTTTAACAGGTCCGATACGGTGCGGATATGACGTTCAACTTGTAAACTACCGTGATTGTGGACGCTGATGATTTTCCTATCAACATTAAGGGTGTTACATAATAGTGTTAATAATTTTCCTGTAAGGGAGGTTGCTGCATCTGAAATAAGACGAGATGGGGGTCCAAAAATACTGATGACCTTTTGAATTAGTGCTTCACAAATTGTTTCGGCATCAATGGATTTCAAAGGTACACAAATCAAAAATCTAGTTATCTCATCACATACTACCATAATATGTTTAAAACCTGAAGGTGAAGTTGGCATACTCTTAAAATCTAGACTGAGTGTATGAAAAGGACGGTAAGTTGCTGGTACTCGATCGTGTAAAGGACGTAATTTATCGGTTTTGGGACGAAATTGTTGACATCTAAGACACGCTTGGGTATAATTGTTGACTTTCTCGAACATAAGAGGCATGTAAAATAATTTTCTAATAGTAAGGTAAGTACGCATCGTACCTTGGTGGCTACTTAACAAATTGTCGTGATACTGAGAAATAACAGTCTCTGCTAAGTTTTCAGGAACAGCTAATTGCAATACAAATTCTCCACCTTTATCTTGGAAAAATAAACGGAATAGTAAACCGTTGCACAATATGTACTGCTCTGACTTATTCTGAACTGCACGAGCTGCTTTCTTATCAGCTGGAAGGATATCATGAACTAAATAATCGTAAACTGGCTTAAAAAATGGTGAAGTTTCTTGTTCAACACGTAATTGTTTAACATCTACTGGGAGGTTATAATCTCTAATTATCTTTCTTTGAATAACATCCATTAATCTATCTAAGTCTTGTTGTTTTGGGATGTGTGCTGACTTAAATTCAGTTATGTTGGGTACTAGTGGTTTGGGCGATGTATACAATTCAACTGGTACATTTCGATGTGTAGTGTCTTTGCTTTGTTTATTTTTGTCTACTAGTCGTTCCTCTGGAGGTTGTCGAATGTTTACATTACGTATTGGGGGTGGTGTTACGATGGGTGGCGTTGTGATGGGCGGTGATCGATGTGCGTTTGTTTGTTGTCTCGTGATTATTTGCGGTGTAGCGGTAGGTTGAGGTGTAGGTCGCGTGTTTGTTGTCACTGGGTTTTGATTAATGACAGGCGTTTGTTTGGGTTTGGGTTTATGTAGGTCAGGTATATTTATTCCCATTTGCTTGGCGTATGACCTTGTTACTGGTCTGCTAGTAGATGTGTTTGTAATCGGGTTAAGAGATTCAGTCTCTGTAATATTAAATGCAATGGGTACAACTTGATCAATTTCGGAATCGTCATCACGAGGGGCTCGGGAGAGAAAATCTGCTAAAACTAATTCAGTTCCTTTCTTATAACCAATTTGGAAAATGTATCCGGACAATCGTAATATTAGTTTCTGTAGACGGGGTGTACATGGCTGATCTTTTGAATGCCAAATTTGTACAATCGCTGAGTGGTCTACGAATGCATCAAATTCGCAACCCTTTAGTAAATGTCGAAATGCTGAAACGTTAATGTAAAGTCCAAATAACTCTAGTTCTGTGACGCTATATCGTTGACAGGCTTGTGGTAAGATTTTGGAATAATAACCTATTATGTGTTCTTCCGTTTACTGTTTGTGTTAGATATGAACCTGTTGCGGTTCTTGAAGTGTCGCTATATAGCGTAAATCTACCTTCTTTTCTAGGCATTTGAAGAGTTGGTGGTTTAACCATTAATTGTTTAATTTCGTCAAATGCTTTCTGGTGTTCAGTAGACCAACAAAATTTTCGGCGTTTGCTTGCGAGTGTGTGTAACGGACGTAAAATTGATTGTATTTGAGGGAAAAAGTGGGATACATAATTTACTGCACCAATAAATCGTTTAGTTTCTTTATGGGTTCGTGGGACTGGCAAATTTCGGATAGCTGCACACCTGTCGCCTAATGGTGTGATACATGCGTGTCCTGAAGAATTAATCAGGATGGTGTGTCCCATATATTGCACTTTATTCTTGAATAACTTACATTTCTTTGGACAAATTCTAAAACCATTTAATTGTAGGGCTTGTAAAACGGAAACGAGGTGCTGCTTATGAGCAAATTTGTCTTGGCTAAATAAAATAATATCATCATGATGGGCGATACAGAATTCTCTAGAATTTGGGATTTCATTTAAAATTTCGTCAATCTTTGCTTGAAATATACCTGGTGAAACGTTTAATCCTTGTGCTAATCTCTTATAATAATAATGCTTTCCACCATGATATGAAGCTATACCTGTGTATTGTTGGGCATGTTCGGCTAATGGTACACAGTGGAACGCTGATTTCAAATCAATTACGCTAAGAATCTGTGCATTAGCGTTACCTATTGTTTTCAAAGTTTCGGCCAATAATGGGAATGGGTGATTAATACGTTTTATCCTGGAATTTAGATAGCGAAAGTCTGTGACAACTCTTTTATCTTTTGAATTTTTCTTTGAAACAAGAAGGACAGGGGAAGTATACGATTGGTGTCCTACTGCTAAGATTCCTAGTTTGACTAATTTGTTCAATTCGGCCTCAATAACATTTTTGTCTTTGTCTGTCGCGAAGTATGGTCGAATAAAAAATGGTTCATCGTTAGAGAGGTGTATGTCAGCTTTGAAGTTTGGGCAGCTAGATAGTTCACCATAAAGTGAAAATGCGTTTCTGTTTTGTTGTAAGGTTTTATACAAATCTTCTTTTTCTCTATGTGTTAAAACGCTGTCTGTTAAATCAACTTGTTTTCTAATTATTTCTTCCTCGGTTAAAGTTAGCAATGGGTCTGTACGTTCTAAATGTGGGTACTTGTTTGCGTTGTCATTGGTCAACTTTATTCTATCTATTGGTAGGTCATTAGTAACTGTGACAAGGTTGGTTAAGTGAAGGCTCGCGATAGGTTGATGTGTATTTAGAGATACGTTTCTGTTTGTGTTGTTAGTGATATCAATGTTGGTTTCTCCTCTGTGTAATTTTACTAACATGTCTGATGGACAAAGTTTTGAAATATGGGTGGTTGCATGTAGAACAACATCGGAATTGCGTACAAAGGCGGGAACCCTTCCTTTTAATTTAACTGTTTTAGTATCACCGGGTTTAAGAAAAATCTTGTGTACTGGACGAAAGCTAAAAATCTTTGGTCTATTGCGAAATGTGTTTTCCTTAAAATTTAAAGTACCGTCGAGTTCAGACAATGTTTCGGTTCCAAGTATCAGGTCAATACCTGTCAAATTTTTAACGATTAATGCTGAAATTTTAAATTTGTGTCCTTGGATAAATAATTCGAATTGCACTAAGTGGTTGGCATATAAGAAGTCACCGTTACCTAATCTAAATTTAGTTGTGTTCACTTTAACTGGCTTTAAACGCGATAAATAAAGTGAGGAATTAACGTACGATTGTGAGATTATAGTTCTAGTTGAACCACTGTCAAATAAAGTTAAAACATTTCTACCATCTGGTAAATTTCCTTTAACGTAATTTCTGTCGTTAAGTAACAAATCAATATTATCTGAATTCCCTAAGTATTTTGCCTTAAAATTGTCGTATTTAGTATGGGGGGCCAGATTATAGGCGGCATCTAGTCCCCTTTTTAAAAATCCTGCTGGTGGCTAGGGTAGTAATTGTTTGACTGTTGGTATGGGTATGGCGGGGGATAATTTTCGTAAAAGCGGTTTTGTTGTCGGCAGTGCCTTGCTATGTGGCCTGGTTTCCCGCAGTAATAACAGGTTGGGGGAGGTTGTCTATATCTTGGGGTCGATGGGGTCTGGAATCGGGGTTTGTATGGGCTTGGGCTTCGGTTTCGTCTTGGGATATAATTTCGGGTGGGGGAACGTGAGCGTCGAGTATCATCATTAAGGGATCGTTTTGTCGTGGCCATGTCTAACTTGAGAGAATTTATCTCATGTTGGAGCGATTCGAGACTATTAGGCCTATCTGTTTCCTTATTGATATTGAATGAAACTTCCCGTGTGGCATCATCTACGGAAAGGTCAAGGTAATTTTGTGTGCTATTTACAATATTTTCAATAGTGGCATCGATTGGGGTGGACATGGCTACAGCTGCTCTACATTTTGGTGGAAGGGTCGAAATAAATTTATTCTTTATCTGCTGGTCAGCGTATCCAATTCTGTCTGCGGCTTGTTTGATTTTGGTTAAGTGCTTTTCGGCGTTGTCGCCAGTGGTGTATGTAATTGAATCGTATTCTCTTATGTGCGCATAGATTGATTTGTTTTTACTAAACCTGTTGATGAATTGGGTTTTTAAGGATTCCAGTGAATCGAACTGCTTTCCCTCAATCCAGAGTCTAGCTTGGCCCTGAAGGCTACGTTTAAAAATACTTATTACATTAATTAATTGGGCATTGTTTACAGGGTTTTCTAACGTGTGGGCCTCAAGGTAGTCGGTAAACGATAAGTAGTGTGCACTACATTGGTCGTGATCGGTTATGGAACCGTCATATCTTTTGGGAAGGAAATCGGTTTGTCTTAGGTGGGGCACGGGGTGAGGATTGACGGGCTCATTTAAAATTACTTCGTTATCAACAACGTCGACCATACTTTATAATATTAATTATTAATCAAATATCAAAAACAATTTAGTGTATATGTAAACTCTCACTTTTTCAATCAAGGTTACAAATCAAAAATCAAAATGGTTTCGACTTACCCCAAATGCTTCGGATCCAATTAAAAATGAATTAAAGGAATGCAAAAAGTGTTCAAAAATGTCTAAATGTTCAAACAACGAATTAAAGAAATGTTAAAGGTGCTCATCAATGTTCAAATTTTCAAACAACGAATTAAAAAAAATGCGAAAGGTGTTCATCAATGTTCAAAAAAGTAAATGTTAAAAAAAACGATCGAAAAAAAACGGCGTGAAGTTGAAAGTGTCTAAACGAAACAGTTCTTGTCCGCTTGCTTCTGTTTTGATTCTTCTTGGGTCTTCCTCGATTATCTTCTTTGTCTTTATCCAATGGTTATAATTTGGTAAAATTTCTGCTTGTCTCGATCTCATTCAAATATAATTTCAGCTTGTCTTTTGTGTCTTCCTCGATTATCTTCTTTGTCTTCATCCAATGGTAATAATTTGATAAAATTTCTGCTTGTCTCGATCTCATTCAAATATAATTTCAGCTTGTCTTTCGAGTCAAAGTAAATTTCTCTCCTTTCAAACAAATATGGTTATTTTTGTCTTTGTCTTCGTCTTCGTGTCTTGTTAAGTGTTTATTTCTTGTTTTCTCACTCCGTTCCTTATGAAATTTGGGTCTTCCACCATGTAATATAATGTTTGCGGTTGTTGAGGTACTAATGAAGACTCTGACTCGCTTGACTGTCGTAACACATATATTGTTTATTCAGTATAATACTTCAGTACAATATACAACTATAAGTATAGATAAGGAACGGACGATCTATGATTGATGCTGTCAGTGAGGTGTGAAGTGTGTAGGTCTGCTTCTGAAGAAGTGGCTGTGAGGTGTGTGCTCCGTGAGGTGGCTGTAAGGTGTGTGCTCCGTGAGGTGGCTGTAAGGTGTGTCTGGGCCCTTCTGAAACTTGGGAGTATATTGGCTCAGTTCATTTGCATAATGTCATTACATCATTTGTGAGGGTAACGATTGGTCCTAAGTTGATCCAGGGGTGTTTAAGTGGGAGTGATTAACGGTATAATAAGGTATTTCTGTGATGGATGACACTGTCAAATCTGTACTTAAATAGTGTCGATCACTCCTGGTTTAACGATGGGAAAGTCACAAAATTAAGCTAAGTGTTTTCTTTAGGGATTCTATTATAAACTAAATGGTCATTAAAACATCTGGACAAACTCTCCTTTGGACTTTCTGGGTCAAGTTTGTGAACCTATTTGAATTCCGATACAAAGGTCAATTTCTTAAATATAAAAGTATATCTTTATATCACAATAAATGCAGACAGCAACGGAAAATGTTGAAGAAAATATTGTAGAAAAGTCACCTTAAGTTTAGTAGGTAAAAGGTTATTTCAAAAGTGGAAACAAAATACTATTTAAAAGCTTCCGGGACTAGCTTATTTTTAGTATTACCTTATAAGCTACAGTTTTACAGATACACCTATGGACATTACCAGAATCGGGTGAGTATAACAATTTCACAGCTATTCCTTGCTATCTATGGTTATGCTAGTTGATGACTATAGTTTGCTATTTATTACTATGACCAATCCTGCGCCTTAGTGTCACCGTAGCAGGACTGGATTTAACATCGCCATGTTTTTCACATGGTCAATTGTATTATGGTTGTTCCAGAATTGGATCATCAAAATCATTGTATATACTATGCCAAGACAACAAAACAACAAACATTGTATATCTATAAGAAATTTCAAATAATGTAATGTATATTACGTTGTTTCTTTTTAAATGTATTTTAAAACTTTTCTCACGGTAAAAAAAAAAAAAAAAAAAAATATATATATATATATATATATATATATATATATATAATGTAGAAGCATTTCAGTTACCATTTATTACTGTTTTAATTGTATTGTAATCGATTATTATCCCGGTGTCTGAAAATTCAGGGCATCACATAAATACGGTCTATTTAAAGTACTATAAAATTAAAAAAACACATGACGACTGCATTAAATCCAACGACTTTTTTTTTATTTCGTGAGGGCGACATAATGAAATAACTAGTCTAATTAGATTATTACTATACAGTACTATTTATGTATCTTTTTATCGCTTTCATTTAAATGTTACGTATGGTTTAAAAAGTAAAATGTCAAACATTGTTCGTAACCATTTCATTCATATTGGTCTCCTTGCACTAAGTGACAATACTCAATCACGAATGCAGCTCAATATAGCCTATTGTTTGATATTGACTTATTTAATTGGTATTACTATTAGTTAATACTTATTAGTTAATACTTAATATTAGGCTGGTTACTTAGTCTTCAAAAAAATATTCCATTTTCCAATTTATAACTTCTCTCTCAATCATTTTCTCGGTTGAACTCTGTGCTTATTAGATACCCCTCCCCCCCCCCCCCCCCGTCGAAGACGGGTACTGCTGCTAGTGTTCTATATATCTTTAAAACTGCTAGTATATTATAATGTGTGCAGTCACTAATACATTCCTAATGTCTATCACCTTGAGGATAGTCGAAGTTATTTTGTTTTTATTTGAATGGAACAACACGAATTTTATCATTTGTTCTGTTGTGTGTTTTTGTTTATTGTTTGTATAATTTTATTGCGGTTGGTGAAACTGACTTGGTGTATTGTATTGTACTGTATTGTACTTGTGTGTATTTTATCAATAATACTTACACAGTTAATCCTATTTTATAAATACTAGACATCTATTTATATAAAAAAATGATTTCGGCAACAACAATCCGTCTTTAATTCAGAATGTATAGTATTTGTGAACACAGTCATAACACTCTTTTTGATCCACCTCTATCGAATTATTTGACCCTGATTATGTATCTTATCAACACTTATAATGTTTTTAGGTAGTTGCTACTTATTTTATTTATTTAAGAGGTCAAAATGACATGTCTGTGTTTGTTAACAGCGATTTAAAACTGTACTTTGCACCTATCTAGTCACAAAAAATGTTTGTTTAAAAGTATATTCTGGTGCATTTCAACAACGCAACCCTACTGAACAACTATGCTTTAAAGGATACCAGCTTTTTTGAATAAATTGTGAGTATTACACACTATCACTATTCTTTAATATTATCCTGAATCACCCACAAAATAATGATAATCACAAGAATACTGACTGCATTATTTGATACCTAACTTTGAAGTAGGTAGATGAACCCTGTCAATGATATCTGACGCAAACTCTCAGCTCGGTGAGAAATTGTATTTGGAGTCTTGGTTATTGCAAGTTAAAAACCTCCACTGCGACAAACGTTAAATAAGGCATAATTTAATTTCTCAAATAACATACTACATGCCCATACTGTATAAATAAATGGTTCTCGAATACTGCAGGCAGGCAAAGGGACATATACCTGTTGTCCAGAAGGAGCGAATACATACAGATACGGTGATGTATGTTGTAAAATAAGATTCGCACCCTTTAAATTAATTCCGAAAGATAAACTTTTCACAACATTGAGTTTAGTATGGTATCGCTAACCGAATACATGTCCTGGTATATTTGATGCATTTGGAGTGGTAGGTCCCCAATTACTATGTTGAATTTGCTTATTATAAATTGAAATAGTGGCATGGCACTGGCATAATGTTTTATTTAAACATATTTTCCACCTTCTGTAATACAGTAATAAAGTTAACAAGGCCATATACATGGTTGCAGTCGCGACAAAAAATAATAGTTTTTGTTTTATAACAACGTAGGCTACCATACTAAACACAGATGGTAACTGTTATAGATTGTGCTCATAGAATGTATTATAATACAAAGTATTTCAGTATGAAATTATATCATGTGGTGATGTTCAGCCATCTTGTAGAACTCCAAAGAAGAAGAAGAGACTCCAGAGAAGTCTCCAATCCAGTCTTTAAATTGCTCATATGAATATATTACATTACTTATTTACATTATTTATTACCTTACCTTCTTTTAAAATTGAGTCAAGTTACATAAGTATTGGTTGTGGAATACAGCATTAATTACAATTTACTTTTTTATCTATAGCTATGTCGGTCGGTCGGTCGGTAGGTCGGTAAACACTTTAACTAAAATTCATATTTTTTCGTTATTTTGACAGTGGATATTAATATTAAATATAAATGTTTTAAAAACATTTTCAACATTTTAAAACATCTTCAGCAATTCCGGTCGGTTTTTCCGTCGGTCGGAAAACACTATATGTCAGTAAACACTAACTCAAATGCATATGTTTCGTTATTTTGACAGTGATATTAATACTTGGAAGCAAATATAAATGTTTTTAAAAATGTTTCAACATTTGTTAACATTTTCAGAAATAGATGGTGTTCACTTAGTAGTTGTCTGATTTGTTATTCTGTAACTGAATAAAACGTTAGCTAGTCTAACTTTGTATATTATAATTTTTTCCTTAAATCACTTGTTTTCTTACAGCCATTTGAATGACTCTAACCGATCTCTCTGCAGCCCCATTAGTGGGTGCATGCTAGACGGGTGAAAACATTAATACAATACCATTCATTTTGCAAATTACGTTAAAATGTATACATGCAAACTAAGGACCGTTATCAAAAACAATTTCTTCGGGAAAACTGAAACAAATTACTGGATGTTTTCATATGAACTACCTCTTAACAAAGTTTACATGCAGAATCATTAGGCCATTCTTGCTTTACATTATTAAGTGTTATGTCTAATAGGCTTACTAAATTTAAAATAGAGCAAAACTATGTATTATTATTATTATTAGTAACAGAAAATCAAATAAAAATAACATTGTCTATTCATATTTATTATATTGGTAAGCGGATGCGTTAAACGAAACATTTCTCAAAACACTTTAATCAATACATATTTTATAAACAACTTTCTAATGATATATCGCAATATATTCAATTTTACAGTAGAAGACCTTTAAATTATCCTCCAGAAAGTTTCATTAACTAGTTCAGTGTTAAATTATAATTGTTAAATTGTTTTTTTAAATATAATTTATTTAATGACAATTTTAAATTTATGATTTATAATTGTTGCTTTAATATAAGGGAATGGATCATAACCACTATCAGATCTCTAAACAACAATGCTATCAGTGCAGTCTTTGTAAACAACATCCTAATTGACCAATTAATACAACAGTTGAAGTACGACATGACTGCTTACTTTCCCCATGTTTTTTTTTATTCTGTTTTTGAACAATGCTCTAGAAGGCTTTGAAGGAACTGTGTCAATTGTTTGAAGAAACATTAATATCCAATCTGCGTTTCTTGGATGACATTTATTTACTAGCTAGAACTAGAGTAGAGCTTGGTGACTTGACAACACGATTGGATTATGTTGCAAAAGCCTGTGAAATGGAAATAAGCACCGACAAAAGCTATCAATGACAATGGGAAGTGCATCTGACGTACCAAGCTAAGGAGTACTTGAGTACTTCACATATATGTTGGTGGAACCATTACAGCGGATCGGATGGAAAGTCTTAAAAAGAAATCAGGACCAGAGTGGCCAGATCACTACAAATTCTGACTCAACTAACCTCCCTCGGTCTGTAGTTTTCTTCACATTCCTCGATTAATGTGAAAGCTGGACACTCTCTGCAAGCTAAGAAAAGAAGATTGAGGTATTAAGAATTAAAATTATATCGTCGTCTCCTGCTAATAGAACCAATGAATCCATAAGAAGTGAGATAACTAATTCATTGGAGTCCACAAACATCTCTTTCAGATTGTGAAAGAGAAACTTATGTTTTGTCAAGAGTAAGAACAACATCAAACCTTTCGTAAACCATCTTCCACGGATCTGTGGAACGAAAACGAAAACGAGCCGGTCCCATAATGACTTGGAGAGATAACAGGAAGACATTTCCAAACCATTCTACCAGCTTCTGGATTCCGCCAAAAAGACCATCAAAGATAGAAGGACTTTGTGCACTGTACTTCATACTACACCTCTACGATCTACTTGGTTACGCAACAACTATAAATAGAATTGTTGTTTTGAAAATGTAATGATGAAGTACAATAAACAGTAACAAGGCCAACAGCCATTAAGTCGCGTGCTACAATGCATAGTGATACCGGACCGACAGACAAACAGACCGACAGACAGACAGACCGACAGACAGACGGACCGACCGACATAGTGAACTATACTGACCGAAATTACTGAACATGTTTAAAAATGTTGAAATGTTTAAAAACATTTATATTTTTTAAATTTACACGTGCGTAGCCTGTCACTTTTGACGTGCTCGTATAACGTAATTTCGAGTTGAAAAGTAAGTCAACAAAACAGAAATCGGGCAAAAAGAGTGCGGAATAACATTTAACGCGCAGTGCGCGCGCAAAAATCTGCGCACTCATGGCAATTTTGTAAACGCT
This sequence comes from Antedon mediterranea, assembly GCF_964355755.1. Taxonomy (NCBI): domain Eukaryota; kingdom Metazoa; phylum Echinodermata; class Crinoidea; order Comatulida; family Antedonidae; genus Antedon; species Antedon mediterranea. Next base: position 12,000,779 of record NC_092672.1, on the reverse strand, counting down.
TAAAATTGCCTGAAACGTACTCTTATTTCATCGAAAATAAATTTTGAAAATTTTAAGCGCGCGTACGCATGCGTTACATGCGCTACGCACGTAATTGTATTGCCATATGATGATTTATGCCCTGAAATTTATGAGTACCAAATTTTATTTAATTGTGATTCATGGTTGTTAAGATAATATGATTACAAACGTGATTTCGTTAAATCGTGCGTAGACCGCGTAATTTTTTATTGCGCACCGTGAAAACATAACCACATCGATTCCTGGCCATAAGGAATATTCTGTAAAAAATTGACTTAGCTAGATTAAACTGATATCAAGATAAGGTCATAAAGCGATAAAACGCATAGTGATACCGGACCGACAGACAGACAGACCGACAGACAGACCGACAGACAGACCGACCGACCGACATAGTGAACTATAGAGTCGCTTCCACGCGACTAAAAATAACATAATAGCTTTGAAACATTATCAGTGTTTACAACGAACAGAAAGCACCCCTATTTGGGGCAAATCGTTGAACCTAAATTCGATTTAATTGTCAATAACTAATTATCTAACTCAATTTAATTAGTAAACAGGGTTACACCAGGTGGTGAAAATCAGTACCGAAAGTAAGACCTAACTTTGTATACCATCGAGTTAACATTCTAGAAGTAACGCGCGATTTACCGAATGTTGCCCTTACGTAAATTTATATATAGATATAGAGCAGAGCCGTATATCTACTCGGCCTACTCGAATAAATATCAATTCTTGTAATTTTTCTAAGACAATATGCCTACTATATACAAATGTATTTTGTTTTCTGTTCATTTTTCAATTTAGTATGCTATATTACAAGTAATATACATATAAGTTTCGGTTTCATTTTTCAGCAACTGTGCTGACCTCACGAGCTTGAACCGTCAAACTCGCTATTCAGTAGATAAACCCAATCCACGACAAAAAATACTGCAACACAATCACTTGTTGACTGACTCTTTAATACAGCAAATTCAGCCATAAACAGGGTGAACTGAAATTAAGCATACTTAAATCCAGCTCCAAATAGTAATAATAAACATAACATAAACTATCTGCAAAACAGATCAAACGTAGCGCCCTCTTACGGAGGTGTACATGCCTAAAGAACATATTAAACAAAGTCATCAAATAATCAACAGCGCCCTCATACGGACGTACTACTTCTATAGATACGGCATACAAAATAGAACACCGCCCTCTACACGGAGACTCGTGTTTATCGCCATGCTGTTCAAGCGATCGTATACGATTCAATCTACGCAGGCCTAGGCCTACGACCACAATGTAGTACATTATAGCATTAATAATCTAGGCCACTACTGTGGTTCATATAATTCTAATTATTGTAATATAATACTCTAACAACTTACAAGCAATGTGCGGCCTACTAGTTTAGTAAATTACACACTATCTCGGCACAATAAGACCTTTAGAAGCCGAACTCTAGAACACATGTAGTCAATACGAAACTTATAACATGGATCCTATTTACATACGCCCTCTCTCGGAAAGGAACGGTGCAGCTAAAATAAGAGCAACACACTCCCCGTCTGGTATCTAAAGGATACCATTATACAAAAAGTTAAAACATAAACAAATAACAAAGGAATATGACATAATATTCATTATAATAATGTTCAATGTAACTCTTAAGGAGTCGGCATTATCAGTACCAATTCACTAATCGGTCTTGCAAAGGTTTTCAGTTCTCCACCTCTATAAACAGTCACTTCCACTCTCCTAACTCGTCCGTCTGATCCTTCAATTGCTTTAACGATTCGTCCCATAGGCCAATCATTTCTGACGGTGTCTTTCTCCTTTAGAAGAACAATATCTCCTTCCTTTATATTCCTCTTTTCATGTTGCCACTTGCTTCTGTTCTGAAGTGTAGGGATATAGTCTCTTTTCCATTTTGACCAAAATTTGTTAGCCAAGTGCTGTACCGTTCGCCACTGCTTACCATACAAATCAGCATTACAAAACGCTCCAGGAGGTGCTGCGAATGGTTGAGACTTTTGAGTAAGTAGAGTGTTTGGTGATATTATTTGTGGTGATTCAGGATCAGTAGAGACTTCTACTAAGGGTCGTGCATTAATAATTCCTGATACTTCTGCCATTAGTGTTACCAGGACTTCGTGGGTTAACTTGGTTTCTCCAAGATCTCTAAACATACCATCTATAATCTTCCTTGCTACTCCAATCATACGTTCCCAACTTCCTCCCATATGGGATGCATGAGGCGGGTTGAACACCCACTCACATTCACGGGTCAATAGATAGCGTTTAATTTTATCTTGTCCTTCTTTCTGAATACTTTCACCCAAGATATTGCACGCACAAACAAAATTCGTCCCACAATCTGACCGTAGTTGTTTCTGTAATGGCTCATCCCAATCTATGCATTGATCCTTTGTCATTTCCCTTAACAGCCTTCTTCCCTCTATAATGACAGGTGACGCAAAGCCGATTGGGTCATATATGCTGTTGATTTCTGACAGCACTCCTCGCTTAGTGAATGTCTTGCTGCTAACCTCCGTAATAGAGAAAGTAAAGGCATCTGACTTGACATCCCACAGTACTCCTAATGACCTTTGCGTAAGAGGAGCGTCGGATCCGAGATCGAGGTTGCACATGTTACTTGCTACATCTTGAGGTGAGAAAGCCGCTATCACTTTTGCATCGTTTGAGACAATTTTATGTAATCGTAAATTAGCTGTGGCTAACATGGCTTGTGTGCGCTTGAGCAGGTCGATCGCCTCATCTGAAGTAGCTAAAGACTTCAGCCCATCATCGACATAAAAATTCTTCTCCACGAACTCTCTTGCATCTGCGCCAAACTCGCTCTCTCCTTCTTGTGCAGTCTTTCTCAGTCCTAGCGTAGCAACAGCTGGAGAAGGTTTGTTTCCGAAGATGTGAACTTTCATCCGATACGTTCTCAATACTTTGCTGGGGTCGTTGTCTTCGAACCACAGGAACCGAAGATAATCTCTGTGTTCTTCCACGACTTGAAATGAGTAGAACATTTGCTCAATGTCTGCTACAAACGCCACAGGATCCTGCCTGAACCGTATCAATACAGCAAGCAACCCATTTACCAGATCTGGTCCACTCATTAACACGTTGTTAAGTGATGTATCTTGGAATTGCGCACTGGAATCAAAAACCACCCGGATCTTCCCTGGCTTTTGAGGATGGTACACACCAAAGTGTGGTAAATACCAGCACTCTTCATCATGACTGTCATCTTCGACGAGCTCAGCATGTTGCTTTGAGAATACTTTCTCCATGAACGCTAAGTAGTGAGCTTTCATCTCTGGCTTCTTATCCAGTGTGCGAATAAGAGACTGCATACGATTCATTGCTTGCTGCTTGTTGTTGGGTAACCTTTTTCTTTCTTCTCGAAAAGGAAGTGGGGCTATCCAATTTCCTTGTTCACCTCGTTTCATCTCTTTTCCCATAAGTTGCACGAACTCCACATCTTCTCTGGACATTCCATACTTCTCGTCATCTTCTTTCTGTTGGAATACATTACCACCGAGTCCATCACAGCTGTGTCTCAGGGTTATTTCCTTCGCACTGATCATTCCTTTACAAGTTGTAAACATGGCGGATGGCCTACCATTTCTCAAAACCTTTATATGGTTTCTGTTGGCGGTGACAATATTCTTTTGGTGGGCTCCCCCTAAGCAGACGTCGCCAATAACCATCCAGCCTAGATCAAGTCGTTGGCCCCATGGAGAGTGATTTGGTCCATTGCGTACTTCTCGGACTTTATGAGCTTGAGCAGCATCTCGGCCGAGCAGTATGGTAATATTTGCATTCTTATCCAAGGGTGGTATCTTATCCGCAATATCCTTCAAGTGAGGAAAATTGCTGGCTGTCTCTGGAGTGGGAATTTCTGCCTTGTTCCCAGGTATGTCATTACATTCAAGTAGCGATGGGGCTGCTATTCTTGTTTTACCATCCATGGACTCAATTATCAGCTTCTCCAGTTTTCGGCCTTGAACTTCAGCCGCTCCCGAACAAGTCTTCAAAGTATACGACGTAAGTCTTGCATTGATATTAAAAAGGTCGAATACCTCACTCTTGGCCAACGAGCGATTGCTTTGGTCGTCTAGTATAATGTAGGTTTTTATGAAAGTGTTAGGATGGTCTTCTAAATATATTTTTGCACACGATCGGCTCAGCCCAATTCCACCGCAGACATCCGTACATGTAGTACTTACTACTTTGTCTCTTTCCTTCGTCTTCTGCGACTCTGTCCCCTGCTCCCCGCCATTTGTCTTCTCACCTTTTGCCTTTTGCTCCATTTTTACTTGCTCCCCGCCATTTGCCTTTTGCTCCGCTTTTACTTGTTCCCCGCCATTCGCCTTCTGCGGACGGTCACCATGGAATGCAGTCGGGTGACGATCACTACCGCATTCTCCACACCTGACATTTCTATCACAATTCCTAGCCATGTGTGATGTAGATGAGAGACATCGGAAACATACTTGGTTTTCCTTAAAGAATGACTTCTTGGCAGCATAAGTCTTGGCCAGAAAGTTTCTACAGTCTACCAACGGATGCTGACCATTGTGTAGCGGACACATCCCTTCAGATTTATTCACCTCAGTCATTCTCACATTTACAGTTGAACGTTGCGTGGTCTTAGGACGGTAACCTGTCTGTGTACGGTAGTTTCCCGGTGTATCAGTTTTGACCTCATCAACAATTCCTCTTGGGACATCAGGATCACGTTGGATGTGAGCCATCTCACTTAGAAACTCTGTGAAAATGCTGAAATTCGGGAACGTTTTCATTTTCCTTTTATGTTTTGCGACCTTTTCTCTCCATTTATTAATTATGAAGTGTGGTAACTTCTCTACAATTGGTTTAATACCATGAGGAGTGTTTAACGTAATCAGATGGGGTAGCTCCTGCATTTGAGCAACTGCGTCTCCACACAAATCAGCCAGTTCTTGGAGTGCGGTCAAATCACCTGCTTTGAATCTTCTGTATTTGGTAAGTCTCAGGATGATTTCAGCTGATATTAAGGTTTGGTTCCCGAACCTGTCTTCTAGCTCAGTCCAGGCCTCATGATAGGCCTTGTCAACATCTTCAACATGCCTTAGTCTGAATCGATCAACCAAAACTTTTGCTTCGCCAGTAGTATATTTACACAGGAATGACAGCTTTTCAACAGTGTCCACATAGGCTGTTTTCACCATAGCTTCAAAGGATCTTTTCCACGGAAGAAACATTATTGGATCCCCAGAGTAAATATCCGGTTCTTGCAAGGGTAATCGCTGACGTGCCAGTATTCGAATGTACTCCTGCATATGATTTGGTTCGTAAGATCTAGCTCCAGGATTAAGAGTAGACGTTGGTACCTCTACAGCATTGTTTAGATAATTTTCTACCCGCTGACTGGGTTCCATCTTTGGAAGTTCGTTAAGTACCTCTGCCATTCTTTGACTGGGTACTGCATCTTGGGGTGCGCCTTGCACCTCTTCCATCTGATTATTGCTTTCTAGCTGTGAAAGCTCTTCCTCAATATCTTCAAAAGACATATGTTGCAATTCTGCTTGAAGGACATTGGCTCTAGCCTGTGCTGCAGCCATTTCTTCTTCTTTCTCTACTTCGTCTATGTCTAACATAGCTTTAGCTGCTTCCATTTCAGCCTTCAACGCCTCTAACTTAGCGGCACTCTTCTTCTTCGCAAATGTAACACGAGCTTTCGCTACAGCAGCATCAGCACGAGCTTGTGCAGCAGATACTTCTAATGATGACACTGACTGCGATGATGCCTTCGATCTATGGCTCCTTGACCCTATTGACCTTGCATCATCTCTCGCACCATCACGTCTTCTACTAGAAGTCGACATTGCTTTTCACTGTGCTGACCTCACGAGCTTGAACCGTCAAACTCGCTATTCAGTAGATAAACCCAATCCACGACAAAAAATACTGCAACACAATCACTTGTTGACTGACTCTTTAATACAGCAAATTCAGCCATAAACAGGGTGAACTGAAATTAAGCATACTTAAATCCAGCTCCAAATAGTAATAATAAACATAACATAAACTATCTGCAAAACAGATCAAACGTAGCGCCCTCTTACGGAGGTGTACATGCCTAAAGAACATATTAAACAAAGTCATCAAATAATCAACAGCGCCCTCATACGGACGTACTACTTCTATAGATACGGCATACAAAATAGAACACCGCCCTCTACACGGAGACTCGTGTTTATCGCCATGCTGTTCAAGCGATCGTATACGATTCAATCTACGCAGGCCTAGGCCTACGACCACAATGTAGTACAGTATAGCATTAATAATCTAGGCCACTACTGTGGTTCATATAATTCTAATTATTGTAATATAATACTCTAACAACTTACAAGCAATGTGCGGCCTACTAGTTTAGTAAATTACACACTATCTCGGCACAATAAGACATTTAGAAGTCGAACTCTAGAACACATGTAGTCAATACGAAACTTATAACATGGATCCTATTTACATACGCCCTCTCTCGGAAAGGAACGGTGCAGCTAAAATAAGAGCAACACAGCAACCACTGAATGATTGGCAACTAACTACAGAGTGCATTTTTTCAATGGATGAGTAAGTTATATCTTAAAATTGAGGGAGACTTCATTTTTTAAATGGAGTAGTAAGCTTTACCTTTTATATCCAACAAACTCTTAATATTTTAAAATAGTTCAAAGAATGTTATATTTTTATTATTATTTTTTATATTGTTTATAAACATGAAAAATAAACATATTAACTTTATTGCCCAAATATTCTTGCCATGATGCATTTTTGTCTTTTTTTTTAAGATACTTATTGCAAGACGCTGTAGGCCTAAGATGTAGAGATTTGGAAGAAATTGAAGAAATATGTACAACATATCCACATCTTGTGAACTCCGTAGCTAAGGTATAGAAACTATATATTTATATAATTATACAATCCAACTATTTTTCAAAGGATATTATTCACACTGAACACTGAATCCAGCGGATGAATAGACATACAGTAAACTGACTAAGCGGATTAATATGCATACAACGTTCGGTATGAGCTTTCTCATAAGGATTAACCGGAGCTTCAAAAAGGTCTTCAGAGATACTTCTAATTGCGTTGAATATGATGTAACTTTTCTATAAGTTATACTAGCTGCTTGTCAAGTGAATATGACAAATTTATGAAATAACAGACACAATATACTTTACTAATATACTAAAACTGCGGCCTCACTAGACACTTATTTGAGTTGAGATAACCCGTAAGAGAAAAAAAAAACGGAAGGCGTGTTATTATCAAGACACATTAGATATAATGTATTGTATAACTTCTCAATAGTATATGACATAACATGTAGAAATCGCAATACAACTAAGACCTATGGTTTATACGCTAGTATCGTCTCAACTAACTGCACTAGCTAGTAAGATTTCTAATATATGCCACATGTTATTAACTTCTAGAAGGGATCCATGATAATAATGACTACGAATTACTGCTTTATCTATGTTCACTTTAATATCTTTTTTCTATTTTGTATATATTCATTCATTATTATCTAAATAAATATTATCTGAAATATATTATCTGAAATATGCAAATTATTCCAGATGAGCATACCTTTTAAACGACAATTACATAATAATTAACTCAGTTACACATACTGCCGTTACATTGCTGTCTGTAATGTTTACACAGATCTGTTCATATTATATTATGTTATCTGTTTTTAGTCGCGTGGAAGCGACTCTATAGTTCACTATGTCGGTCGGTCGGTCTGTCTGTCAACCATGAATCACAATTAAATAAAATTTGGTACTCATAAATTTCAGGGCATAAATCATCATATGGCAATACAATTACGTGCGTAGCGCATGTAACGCATGCGTACGCGCGCTTAAAATTTTCAAAATTTATTTTCGATGAAATAAGAGTACGTTTCAGGCAATTTTAAGCGTTTACAAAATTGCCATGAGTGCGCAGATTTTTGCCGGCGCACTGCGCGTTAAATGTTATTGCGCACTCATTTTGCCCGATTTCTGTTTTCTTGACTTACTTTTCAACTCGAAATTACGTTATACGAGCACGTCAAAAGTGACAGGCTACGCACGTGTAAATTAAAAAAATATAAATGTTTTTAAACATTTCAACATTTTTAACATGTTCAGTAATTTCGGTCAGTATAGTTCACTATGTCGGTCGGTCCGTCTGTCTGTCGGTCTGTCTGTCTGTCGGTCTGTTTGTCTGTCGGTCCGGTATCACTATGCATTGTAGCACGCGACTTAATGGCTGTTGGCCTTGTTTTGTATTATATCACTGTTAAGTTTCCATTGATAGACCTATCTAACAATTATGCTTTGCTACGTGTTGGCTCCTTTAACGGGAATGAACATCCAATACATTTAATGTGATTTAGAGTTCATTTTATCTGTCTGTTAATAAAACCATACTGAAAAACAGTCTTATCTACATTAGTGTGGAATAAGCGAATATATTTTACTTCTGAAGCAACAACTTTACGCGATTCGTCATCAATTGAATCGGCCAACGGCAGATGAACGGTTCTACTGACTATATCACTCGGATTAGAAGATGTTTTCTATGGAAGTTGCATCGCTGATTTTTTTTAAACCTGGGTAGCTACATACAATTGATATCTTTTTAGATTTTTAGCAGATACGTGCATTGACCACAATCTTACTTCACAAGCATCTGATATATAATGGATTTCTGCCTGCTTGACTTCTCCGAACCCGTGTGGTTTGTAGCATCGACTGACTTGTAGTTTTACAGCAGATGAACAACCACTTGAATTATATTTCGATTTTAGAGAATAGAAATATCTTTTAGGAATAGAAAATTCTGCTCCAAGTGATGTAATGAGAGGAGAATGTTGAGAATTCCCTATCCAAAATCTAAGTATCATTAATTGAATTCGCTAGTGGCTGAGAGTGCGCCAAATAGATTATGAAAAATTCATTAAACAATGTTTTCAACATAGAAAAGCGCAACAAAATAAGCGATTTAGGTCAATGATGTAAAACTCATTATATATAAATGGATTTGGCAACATGGCATGCTCAACAGGCCAACAATATTTTTTATTTAAAAATTTAAACAAATTCGAGGCTTATTGAACGACACAATTCTATGAGTTAATAGGTTACACTCTCTATAGGCCTAAGCTCCAATATTTCACACGCATTCAATATAAATTATGTTGAATTATGAATTATGGAATGGAAGAATACTTAATTAAAATTACAAACATAGACACATTGTGACTAAACTAAGACTAGGAATATTATAACTAGAAAAAGGAAGATGGAATCGTATTAGGCCTTATAGAAATGATAGACTATGCAAATTATGCTCTCTACAATCAATTGAAGATGAATTCCCTTTAGTTTATTAAGATAGTAGAACTAAGTATATGTTTTCCTCTTACACAACTAATCCATCTAAATTAAAATATATTGTCCTTATGTCTACTACAAATACTGATCTCATTACTAAACTCAGAAAATATTTTTAAACGCACTCTATACATTGTATGTTTGCCGTCTGCTTTATTGAAACTACCCCCTCTACACTGTAAAAATAGTGTTTAGATCTTAAACACCTATTTTGTACCCACTTTTTCCACACGTTTAGCTTTTAGACACGAGTTACATGTTTAGCGTGTTTAAAAGCTAAACGTGTTTATAGCTACATGTTGTTTTCCTCCACTTGACTAATGTCAATATTATGTTCAATTACTCCACATGTTTAGCAGTCAAAATGTTTAGGTATGTGTTTAGCGTTGCGTGCATACGATTTTACTGTGGCGGAAAAAAGCTCCACACATGAGCTCCACACATGGCAAATTAAACACGTTTAAAACCTAAACTTGTCTTCATATTGCTCCACATGTTTAACAATCAATACGTCACTAATGTGTAGAGTTGGATACAGACTACATGTTTAGAATGTGTTTAGAACCTAAACATGTTTAAGGCTAAATGTGTGGAAATAGTGGGTACAAAATACATGTTTTTAAACATCTTAAAAGATCTAAACACTATTTTTACAGTTTATAATTATTTAACGGCAAGCTTGAGGGAAAGAGACGAGATACATTGTTGTTGTTAAATCTCACAGTTGATAAATAGTAGTTTGTTATAATTGTTGTTTGATTCAATTTTTACGCATTTATTGTGATTTTGAGATCCTAATCTCTCTTCCAAGAAGTTTTTTATGACACTGGTCAAATGTGGTAAAACAGATTTTGCTACTTGTTTATTTGTTAGTTAAACGAGCATGTTATGCGACGATGGCAAGCATCCAGTCCTCCCTGCCATGATAGTCAGTGAAGCAACATGCTAACGCTGACCTAGCCGTGTTAAGCGAGGAGTAAGAAAGACCTTCTTTAAAAAGGTTATGTAAAAACTTTAAGACATCTCCTACAACGGGGTGCAAGAAATCAATTTTTCTTTGAAAACAAAATTGACGCCACTTTCTGATGTGTAAGTCATACTGCTTCTGTGTGCTCTGTCAATTTCTGCCGGTAGGCTGACGTCAGCGATGATTTCCCTGACAACTTGCAAATTAGTAGACATAACTGTGAGCTTAGTGGATGGTGATGAATAAGTGGGTGTTCTAACACTGACTTGTTGACCCTCACCCAGCGTGGTGTGTCGATGAGTAAGTCGAGAACTCTCGTAAACCATGCCTGTGTTCTCCACAGTGGCACCACCATGATGCCCGTGGCATGTTCCAGTAAAATTTTCTGTAGGCATCTAGCTATCAGACAAAAAGGGAGAAAACATAAAATTGTTTAAATGTTGACCAATCACTGGTAAAAGCATCAATGATAACAGCGTTTGGATCTGGTTTCCAAGACGCATATGCCGGTACCCTATGATTAATTCGACTAGCAAATAAGTCAATATCCGGCACTCCAAAACAGTCAACAGTCTTAGAAAAAATACCTGCATTCATTTGCCATTCTAACCCAGATACAAAATTTCTAAACAGAACATCTGCCTCTACATTTTTTATGCCCGGAGTATGAGCAGCGGTAAGCCAAATATTTTGCTCTATTGCCCAGTACCAAATCTTGTAGGCAACCGAATTACATGACCACGATTTCGTACCTCCCATACAAATTATATATGAGACAGCGGTCGCGTTGTCCGACATGATACGAATATGCACTTTGTGCAAATGGCCACAAAGTGCCTGTAAACCAAATAGCGCTGCAAGCATTTCTAGAATGTTTATGTCGTGAACAGCTTCCTCTAGGGACCACAGCCCCTGCGTTCTGCTCTCGTCAACTATGCCCCCCCCCCCCCCCCAGCCCTTGCGGGAAGCATCTACGAAGATCGTATAGTTAATAGGGCCATGATTAATCAGTTTTGAGGCTGGTGGGAGAAATGTTATCCACCATTCAAGTTCAATTATACTCTCTTCCGAGAGGATCATCATCACCTCAAAATTACCGGCTGAATGCCGCAATGCCAAATCTTTGTCTCGGACAAGATGTCTGTAGTATAACGGTCCATATTCCACGCCTGGGAATGTCGCAACAAGCTTACCTATGAGTGAAGCAAATGCCCGGATGCTACCAGATTTCTTAAATACAAACTCTCTGCAAATGCCAACAATGCTTGATATCTTTGCTTTGGTAACCGAAACAGACATAGACACCGAGTTTAATTGAAATCCTATGTATTCTAACTGCTGAGTGGGTCTAAGTACAGATTTTTCCCGATGAACTGAAAAACCTAATTTTGTTAGCAGCATTGTAGCTTGCAAAGTAGCCTCTTGACACCCCGCCAATGTGTCGCCAATGTGTCGTCAGTGTAAAACGAGTCATCAATATAACCCAGGCATGAGATACCAAAGCTACTCCTTAGAGTAGAAAAAACTGGCTTCAGCAGCTTTGTAAAAACGCGAGGGCTACAAGATAAGCCCATATGTAGCGCATTAAATTGGTAAAATACACCTTTCCAACAAAATTTAAGAAACCGTCTATACTTTGCTGCAATAGGCACCGAATAAGCGTCCCGGAGGTCGATGGATGACATAAAACACTCCGGCTTCATAAGCTATATTGCCGAATCTATCGTGTCCATTTTAAAATGCCTATAAGTGACATACTCATTAAGTTCCTTAAGGTTGAAAATAACTCTATATTTACCCGGTTCTTTTTTGGGACGGATAAAGATAGGCGAAACAAAATCTCCTTTACATAGTTTGGAAATGTCAATAACCCTTTTGGCCAAAAAAGATGCAAGTTCTGAGTCAATAGCTCGTTGCTCAGCAACAGAAAATTGCGACTCTAATTGTCGATTATAGCCAGCCTGCATAGGCATAGCTTCAAATTCAATTTCACAATTGGTAACACATGACAGAACAAAGGGATCCGTAGTGATCTCTTTCCAACGGTCCACGCAGAACCTTAATTGACCTGCAATAAAACTACCATGATATATTATTAAGAATTTTATTAATCTGATTAACAAAACTGACCTCTACTCTCGATTTCCCTTTGGTTGAGCAGCCAGCCGGGCTCCCTGTCTGCGTTGGTAGGAGCCCTTTCCTCCTAAAAAAGACTGGTTTGACTGGTACCTCTGGAACCCTGAGCGACTTCCACCTCGGCTGCGGAAACCAACTCGTCTGGCTCCTGCATATGGGTGGTATCCACGACCCCGACCTCTTCTAGCACCTGATAATTTCTCGCCAAGTTTGTTTGATTTGAAGAGATCGTCTATCTGTTTGGTAACATCATCTCCATAGAGCTCTGTGGTTATGGGAGTCGTCACCCCACAGAGTGCAACAAATCGTGCGTTAAGGTCTGGTTTTAACATCTCCCTTCGCTTCAGGTTAAACTCCCGGTTTGCAGTCAGCGCTATAACCAGTGCATGCGTCAATGTAGTTTTCAAATCACCTGAGGCCTAGTGACATGCTTGGAGCGAGAGCATACATAGAGTTTACGAACAGTGCCTGCACTTTCTGCAACCCAACATCATTGGTCCTGGTAGAAGGTTTCAACTGGCCCCACACAGGTAAGTTCACCTTGGGTGTGATTAGCATTTCACAGTTGAGTGGTCGAAGATATTTTCCAGTAAGCTCAGTCATCTTTGCAGGGAGTATCCTTCCACTAATCAGGTCACTTACAATTATAGCCAATTTATCATCCACAGCTGGCCCTGTAAGTGTGGTTGTACTAAATTCAGCTGCTACGTCAGCAAAATCACTGGTTTGACTAGCTGTAGCTACCTCCTCTGGCCCACTTGTGTACTCATCAATGCGCTGTGCTGTTTGTGCAGCGGGGAGCTCATCATCCAACCACACAGGCATATAGGACTGGCCCTCATCAGGCTCTTCTGTGAAGTCAACCATGTCTTTGACTTGTTGAACCAAATCTTGCTTCATGCTGGCCACCATTGACGACATCGAGTTAATCAACTCCTCCTTTAATTTATCACCAACACTAAAAGCTGCACCACCTGGCGAGCCATCATGTTCTGCCATATTAGAAAATCGCTTAACACCTGTATGCAACAGACATACCATTAAGGTCATGACCTGCTTAGTATACTCGCATACATGCACATTTGCCAGTCAAGGCCTAGCTAGCAATACCTACTATTAATTAGTAATAGCATAGAGAAATTATAATATCTCTATGGTAATAGGCCTGCTCTAGGCCTAGTAGTATAGTAGAAGGCCCAACAACCGCCTGATATAGCAATGAATTTATAAATTATAAATTATAGCCTTTTTAACGCATTGGCTAATTGAGTGAACGGAGACTATCAGCTTACTCTCCATTGTGCAGGTGTAAAACAAAACACTGCATTAGGGAAACGAGTAACTTACTTTCCCTTTAACAAAAATATGCGGCATGCCACAGCCTGCATAACATTCCATAGATTAAAGATGGCGACCACGCATATAGCCTCACTTGCACGCCATCATTCCCAATTTATAATAGCCTACTCCGAATTCATCATAAGATAAGGAGATAGAAATAAAGACATATAGGCTAAATTAAGGGCGTCCGTACGGTAATACAGTCCGCCCAGTCCTCTAGCAACTACACCTAAAGCAAAATTTTAACGTTACCTTTTATGAAGCCCACAACTGCGATGATCCTCACGCCGTATGTATCCAAAGAAACAATATCCAACTAGCGCACACGTCTGACCTGTCGCGGTTCTGGAAGTACAATGATCTTAGCGGACACTGGTCGTGCCTCTCATGGGAACCCGGAAGTTGCGTCACTGTTGATACGGTAGAATAACTATGTAGGCCCTAAACCACAATATTTTAATTTGTGAAAAATGTAATTATGATGAAATACCAACAAGCTCTGAGAAATGTAAAACAAACTTTCCTGCTTGTCACATATTAAATAAATAAAGTAAAGATATGATACAATTGGTAAAATACAGACAGTACGACACTTTATTGATACAGTTTGGTAGCGTTGACAGAGATTTACTATTATTTAAATCATTAACGTTATTATTCGTAGTAGAAAAAAAAATGGTAAACTACAGACAGTACGTCACCAATAGGATAAAATACAAATGCAACAAATATAACAAAAAGGCAAATGTCATATAACACGATACATACACATAGCTTGCATTCAAAAGCCTCATAGCAAATGGGAGAAACGAATTACGTAATATTTTTTTTTATTGTAGGATGAAGGTGGGATGGATAGTAGATTAATAATATAACAAAATATTTATTGAATTCACCGTAGTGTGTATTGTTGGAATTTGCAATTATGTTATGTAAATACATACATATCTACAAATTCAGTATTCATGAAAGTTTACTTGAATCTAAACGAAATGTCCAGGTGTAGGAATATGTTTATTAATTTAATAAATTATATTATTTTTAGTTATTAACCATCACCATATAATTTACGATATTTAAACATCATGTACAGCTGTCGAATTTTAGATTAAACAAGACGCTAACATCAATACATTCAAAATGATGTTCATTGCTAAATCCTCTGCATGTCTTAATTGAAATCAGTTAGTCATTATTTTTTTAATACCAGGTATTTCCATATAATTTACATTCCCTCTTAATGAATTAGAAAATGAATGTAGAAAAGAAAAATATGAAATATAATAATACTAACTTTCTTCTTTCCAGAATGGAAACACACCGCTACATGATCACGTTAGGTTGGGCAGTGGTAATGTTGAGATAGTGAACAGTCTCATAACCCATGGAGTATCAATCACAGCAACAAACAATGTAAATTACTCTTTTACAATGAATTAAAAAGGATTAATGTAATTATTTGTATTAGTTAACACTACAAGTTAATTTACATTATCTCCCGTTATAAGCAAACCCTAGATTCATTGATTGTGTTTTTCATTGGAAAAATGTATAGTTATTATCAAAGCAAAAATACAATTTAAAATATATTAAACATCGTGTAGCTGTAGCGTTTTAGATCGAAAAAGACGCTAAATTAATACTTTTAAAATGTGTTCATTGCTAACCCTTCTGCATTATAATAATTTAAATCAGCAAGTTTTATTATTTTTTTAATACCAGGTCATTCTATATAATCTACAGTCACTTTTAATGAATTAGAAAATGAATGTAGAAAAGGATATATATGAAATATAATACTACCTGTATTCGCATAAAAAATGCGTCAAGTTGTTTAATCTAACTTTCTTCTTTCCAGGATGGAAACACACCGCTACATGAACACGTTTGGTGGGGCCGTGATAATGTAGAGATAGTGAACAGTCTCATAGCTCACGGAGATTCAATCACAGCAACAGACAATGTAAATTACTCCTTTACCATGACTTAAAATCATTAACGTAATTATTTGTATTAGTTAACACTACAAGTTAATTTACATTATCTCCCGTTATAAGCAAACCCAAGATTCGTTTAATGTGTTTTTCATTGGAAAAGTGTATATAATATATCTATCTATATAATCTACAGTTAACTCTCAATGAACTACACAATTGATATAGAAAAGGAAAATATGTAATAAAGTAATACCTGTATTCTTGAAAAAAAGCGTCAAGTTTAATCTAACTTTCTTCTTTCCAGGATGGAAACACACCGCTACATAGACACGTTGCACTTGGCGATGGTAATGTAGAGATAGTGAACAGTCTTATGGCTCACGGAGCATCAATCACAGCAACAAACAATGTAAATTACTCTTATACAATGATTTAAATCATTAACGTAATTATTTGTATTAGTTAACACTATAAGTTAATTTACATTATCTCCCGTTATAAGCAAACCATAGATTCGTTTAATGTGTTTTCATTGGAAACAATATAATAGTTATTATCAAAGCAGAAATACAATTTAAAATATATTAAAAATCGTGTAGCTGTAGCGTTTTAGATTGAACAATACTTCTAAAATGTGTTCAATGCTAACCCGTCTGTATTATAATAATTAAAATCAGCAAGTTGTATTATTTTCTTAAAATGTGTTCATTGCTAACCCGTCTGTATTATAATAATTAAAATCAGCAAGTTGTATTATTTTCTTAATACCAGGTTTTTCTATATAATTTACAGTCACTCTTAATGAATTAGAAAATTAATATAGAAAAAGATAAATATGTAATATAATAATACCTGTATTCTTAAAAAAATGTCTCAAGTTTAATCTAACTTTCTACTTTTCAGAATGGAAACACACCGCTACATAGACACGTTGAACAAGACGCTAAATTAATAGTTTTAAAATGTGTTCAGCGCTAACCCGTCTGTATCTATAT
This sequence comes from Antedon mediterranea, assembly GCF_964355755.1. Lineage (NCBI taxonomy): Eukaryota > Metazoa > Echinodermata > Crinoidea > Comatulida > Antedonidae > Antedon > Antedon mediterranea. Next base: position 11,983,933 of record NC_092672.1, on the reverse strand, counting down.
AACAAACAATGTAAATTACTCTTTCAAAATGATTAAAAAATCAATAACGTTATCATTTGTATTAATTAACAATATAAGTTAATCTAAATGAGCTCCCGTATAAACAAACCTTGGATTTGTTTAATTTATTTTTATTTTGAAAAAAAGTCATATTTATTTATCAAAGTGAGTTTAAATTATTTTAAACATCATATAGCTGCCGCATTTAACAAGACGTTAATACCAATACTTTCAAAATTATGTTCATTGCTAACACCTCTCCACGTCCCAATTAAAATCAACTAGTTGTATTATTTACAGTAATGATGTACTGTGGTCTATCGTAGACAATTAACAACATACTCCATTTACTTGACAATTTTTTTACCATAAACCATGAGGACTATGATGCCGAACCAATAATGGCGCTTATGTGTATGATTTCATAAAAAATAATAAAACGATGGGACCCCGTTTACATTAATGAAGTTAATTTTTTACCCCAATTAAGATTTATCATCTAACTTTCATTCTATAATCTATAATCAATAGACATGCTTCACATCCGTTGGACTCATTCCCTGCTGTCCACTTGTCAGACGCATTTCCAGTTGGCCTACACCCACCAGACAAGTCCTGGCGATTTGGCAGGGATGATCATCGAAGTCCTACTGAAAGATAATAATACAATATATGTGTTTAAACCTTAGTTCTAGTATCAAACGTGTAAAATGTATATTATAATACATAAAACTTTCTGCTTTCCAGGAGGGAAACACACCGCTACATGGACACGTCAGCTTTAGCAGTATTGGTGATTTAGAAATTGTGAACAGTCTCATAGCCCACGGAGCATCACTTAGAGCAAGAAACAAGGTACCGTCAATTAATGCAAAATTGAATTTGCATTTTTAAATTGTGCTTATTAAGCAAACCATTACGCCTATATCCAAGGTATACTCTTATTTTGATTAGGAGTATGTTATTAACATGGAGCTAAAGAATATCAGAAAGGGCGCTAATTATTTAAAGTCATTATGTTAGCATTGGGGTACATTCTCATAGATGCGATAATTAACATGTACATTTAATCAGTATCGACTATTCTTTTATACAAATTTTCAATAGCATTTTTAAAGTGTACCGTATTCAATCACATTAAACATTAAATGGTAGAGCAGTTAGTGTTGGTGTTGGCTAGTGCAAAGGTACTCAGATTGTGTCATATTAACGTGTGCACGTTATTGGCTTATAAATGTATTCATTACAATCCGGATTATGTACATTACTAGTATTAGTAAAGTAACAGTGGATAATACTTTAATACATTTTTTTGTATAGCGAGGAGAAACACCTGCATCTGTTTGCTTTGAAGGAAAATATTCTAATCTCCCAACAGACGAAAAATAAGATATTGAAGTTATTTGACAGTAAGTTTGCATTAATACACTTTTCTTGAGTTTTGCATCATGAATATTAAACAGTATATTACTAATGACACACATTTAAAATTGTACTGAACCTTTGAACTGTATGAATGTGACAAAGATGAGCAGTCATAATGACATTGTTAAAACTATGGCTTCGAATTGATTCTTAAGTGTAAAATATTTGTATTTTTACATTTGTTTTTGTATATTTTGCATTCATTTTAATTGCAATTTAGTTCCAGATGAAATATTAGCTAGAGGTGAGAGGGCAGTTAGATCATTTCAAAATGAACTTGAAAATGGTGAGATTGCAGTTGTAAATTCAAGATGTGTGTTTCTCGGGAAAGAAGGTGCTGGAAAAACTAGCTGTGTAAAGGCCATGCTTGGACTAAGGTAACAAAAGAACCAAGTTATTTTATAAGATGCACCAATAAAATATATATGGTCTTCATCAATATACAGCTTATTTACTTGTGATCTTCACTTCGTTTTTATTTTAAATATATTAATATTTTAAGATGAACAATTGGATACATTCTACTTTCATTAAATCCGACCTTTTGGAGTTCATTATTCATTATTATAGATTTAATTCCAACGAACTATCTACTGATAGTATTGTTATTACAACGACATTGTTTCAAGCAATTGGAAAAGACTGTGACAAGTGGAAGAAGGAAGATATCGACGGTAAGTTTGAAAAGAAGAATTCAACCATAACAAATGACACATTAACTGTTCGTTCAAAGTGGGCTGTCCCCACAAAAGAGAGAAACTCTCTCTTCCTTCAACATACGCATACTTGCCTGCTTTGGCCAATTTTTGTATAGAGATTTATTAGTACCATAATTAAGGTAAATAAGTACCGGTAAGGTACATTGGAAATAATATTTTTAATAAATACTTAAAAATGCATTTTGGTCAATAATTACATAAATGACCTACATATTATATTTATTTTATTTACCGGTGATTTGATGATATATCTCATTTTTCTAATTTTAGTATTTAATTTATTTTCTATGATGTGTACCGTACAACCTTATTTCACCTTGTGTTTTTTTACAGTTATGGAGCTCAACAAGAAAATACGGGAAGATGCACTTGCAGAAAAACTTGCAACACAGTTAATAAAAGAAGAAATGGATGATGGCGAAGGAAGTTCAGATATGTCAACATCTAAATCTGATTTCCAACTGGAATCATCAGCAATCTCTTCTTTGGATCCAGTAAAAACAGGTATGATGAATGTCTACTACAATTTATATTACAAGGGTATTTTTATTATTCTAAACAAACTGTATTGGTTAAGATGCACTCATACAGTATAGAAACATACATAAAAGTGAAATGTTAGACATTTTATATATTGTATCAAAAATATATATGAATGAATTGCAGGAACATCCCAGAAAACGCCTGAACACATCACAGCAAAGATGGAAAAACAAACGTCAACTGGAACCAAATTCCATTTACAAGGTGCAGTTTCAACACCTTCAATATCTGATTTTGAATGTTCTATATCTTCTGACTCTGTGTATTCAGTAGAAGGTTTGATTATTTTTTTAAATATTTTTAAAGTGTTCAAATAAACATCAATAATATAATACGTATTGACGATTATTTTGCATAAATAAAGTTTGGTTTTTCGCATTTTAATCACTTTACTATAGACCTATCAAGTCAGCACGCGAATTAATAACAGCAAATTAATTTCATGACAAGAAAGAGAAATTAATATTTTAGTTTATTGTTTAGGTTTTGTAAAGTAAATAAACCAATTTAATGTAAATAACAAATTAATGTAGTGTATTATACATGCTGATGCTGAAATAAACACTATAACTTCATAGGAGTGTTGTTTATATTATTGTTTCATTATTATTAATATAAAGTAGTACTTTAGAGCTGTGGAGCTTATACAGGCCTATAAGTGATATTTCAGTGCTCTAGTATATAAAACTATAACCATTTTATTCGTTATGAGTGCAACATGACACAAATAATTATTTTTAGTTATACATTTTCGCCGACAGAAAACTTGAGATTCAAGCAAACCCAGCGAATATTTGAAGACGCTGTAGTGGAAGAAATTACATTAAAGATGAAAGAAAGAACATCTTTCAACGAACTTCCTTTATGCGAGGCTTCTACATCAGATTCTAGAGAGTCTGATTGCACGTCATTGGCAGAGAATTCGGCAAAAAAGGGTTGGACTCTTTATATTTAATAAAATAATATGTATGGAAGAGTGCGGTTGTTCTTGTTGCAAACATATAAATGTATTAAAATGCAAATATTGCATTGGTACCGGTATTAAAACTGGGCAATGAATAATATTCGCTGCTCGTTCAATTCTTTAATTATCCTGACTAATGTATTTATTTATTGTATACACTTACTTATCCTTTATAACATTCATTATGTCTAATCACAAAAAATCAGACCAGTCCATCTATCCATATCCATATCTAATTTACACACACACCATTGATTTGTAGTAATTATTTGAATGTAGAGAGTCAACTAAATGAAAATCTGACAATTCCCGACTCAATTCAAAGAAAAGTTGTTGCTAAAATAAAAAAGCGAAGACAGAAAGATAGTTGGGCGATGAAAAAGTTTAGGAAATTTGTAAAAAGTGATGATTCAGAAAGTATTCCAAGTGACGTAACTACGATATGGGACTACGCAGGTCAACTGGACTACTACATAACGCATAGGGTATGTTCCTATTTTGTTATTTGCTATTACTTAAAAATGTCTTAAAAATTAAAAAATAAATTTATTGCTGCATGTTTAAAAAAAGGGTCTTGATTTGCTTGTTTACGTATCTATTTTATTAAACAGACCTTTAAATTATATTTTAAAATTTTATTTGATTCATGTATTTTTTCGTTTGTTCTATAGTTTTTGTTTCATATGTTAAATGATTATTAAAATATAAAGATATTTGCTCATAGTGACAGTACGACATTGTGTTGTGGTATAACATTTTCAATAAAGTATTATTGCATGTATCAATTAACACATCCCTAATAAATGTGTTGGAGTATAAAAAAAAGTTATTATTATCAATTGTATTTTGTTTAGTTTTTCCTCACAAATAGAGTATCCTACTGTGTAGCGTTTAATGCGTGTGATAACTTGGATGAACCAGCTAATCCGCGAGATTCAATTACAGTAAGTGCCTACAGTACCTACTTATTTGCTCGAATACACTTTATTAAATATGCATATCTTTGTTATTGAGAATATTTTAGATTACTTTATAAGATTGCATTTTATTTGTGATTTTAGAGTACACTAGGAATGACCAATTCGGAAATGAATATGTTCTGGATAAGGTCCATTTATGAACATACTGTGGCACAACATGGTCCAGGAAGTCCCATTAATATTGATGGCAAGATCATTGAGTCACCTCCTATCTGTTTGGTTGCTACACATATGGACACATTTAGTAAAAAGTCAAAATCCAAAAATTGGATCAAGGTAACAGACGTACATTAACATTAAATAAGCTTACAATTTTTCAATGGTACAGTATGTGGTATACACGGACAGGATTAATTCTGAATTAGTTAAAACCGATACAGTGATGAAATTTAAATAGCATAGCCTACGAATTAAATCGTATATTAAGTGTAATTATCTGTTAGACTTATTCAAATCAGAATATGAAATAACAGTTTGTAAGAATAATTACATTTTTGTTGTTGTTATAGCTTGTATTTATGAAAAAACTTTTTTATTAAAGGAAGTGGAGGATAAGTTTCGTAAAATGTTTGAAAAAATGGAAGGAATGCCATATGCCGATCCTGTAGATCGTGAGATGTACATGGTGGATAACACTGTAAAATCGCATGAAGGTATAAAACAACTAAGGAGAAACGTTGGTCGTTATATGAAGGCCATGGTGAGAAGTGTCCCATTAAAATGGGCGGATTTGCAAGAACAGTTGCAAGAAATTGGAAAAACAACACTGTGTATTACTTTTACTGAGGTAAGTATTTTGTTTAAATGTATAATCGTTTATTTTATGTTGTCACAACTGTAAACACAGATTTATAAAACACATAGAGTATGAACGCTGGTACAAAAATAATTTATTATCTTATTAAAAAAAGTGTACTATACGGTAACAATTACTTTTACTGGATAGGCTACCCTCAGTAAATATGGTAATAAATAAATAAATAAAATAAATAAATGTTGCCAAGTTCTTTTCTCGAGCCAGTGATGTGAATTAATATTACAATAGTAAATATAGATGTCTTGTCATTTTTTAGTATTTGGGAGTCTTCATCATTATTGTACTATTTTTCTTGTTTTAGTTGTTCCCGCAAAACATGAGCAACTAAAATTATTAATGAAATCAAACATTTTAATTGTTTGTTTCGTAATGTTAATAAAAGCTAGTTATCATCCTAAAAAAACTGAACAAAGATAATGTAAAATAAATATAAAAAATGCAAGGAAACAGTTACATTTAACCAGAAATAGGCGTTCTCGACAATGCGATTTCTAAAATGTCAAGTCAAAAGGAAGAATGTTAGATAAAATTATGTTTTATTCAACAATAAGCTGTTTACAATTATTTTAAAGGAAAATAACAATATTTAATCATCAAATTCAATAAATTCTATTTTGTTATTAATTTGCATTAGACATCTAAAATCGGCACTGAATGTGGAATTTCAAAAAATGGGCTATACACTGCCATAGCGTACCTGAATGACATTGGAGTTATCATGTATTCAAGTACTAACAAGAAATTAAGAAACACAGTGATAACAAATCTTTACATGATTGAAATGGTGACAAAAGTGATCACAGTGGTTGAACCAACTATTGAAGTGGTAAGTAGATAAGGTTAGCAGCAAAATAATTGTCACAAAACGGATTTAAAATATTGACATGTGGATACATGATTACTTTTAGTTAGTTGTTTGTTGTCAACATTTATTGTGGTTGTATGAATACGTTTACAAATTAGTTTTTGTATTTATTATTTGGAAACAGAAACAATTAAGAAATCTTTGGAAAAAGCTTAACAAGGAAGGGATCCTTGAGAAAAAATTGCTACGGCATTTATGGAAAAGAGAATTAGAAGAAGATCCAAATCGTTTTGATATTTTTACTGAAGTGATGAAAACATTTGGTTTGCTCTATGAGAAATTAGAAGTAAGTTGAACAAATTTGCTCTTAACTAAATCTGAGATAATTTTAGTAATATAGTTCGATGTTATATATTATATTGTTCATAACACTACAAATACTTATTTTACATTAGCATGAAAGCGAAGATAACCGGATGTTCCTGGTTCCATGTCGGATGAAAATTAAGGATGAAAGCCTTAAAGTTGAAATGGACAAGAAACAGAAGGTATCACTTTATCTTACACCTACGGACTTCCTTCCTGATTCTGTGTACAATACATTAGTTGTTGCATTTCTAAACCTGGTGGAGCTTAAAGGTAGAGGACGGGACCCAGTTGTATTTCAAAATCGTAGTGATTTTGACTTTGGAGATCATGAGGTTCGTTTAGGTCCCGTGAAAATCGACCATCAAAATGAAAACATGCATGCGTTGAAGGTACGAACATTTATTTAACTCATTATTTACAATAATTTGAATATTTATTATTTCTGTTGATTAGCTAGCATGTCTTTAGAAAGATTTTAAACAAATATCAAATTATCAATTATTTCCGATCATTTTCTGCATGTAGAAATTTGGTCTCCTAAACATTCAATCAGTTTTAGCAGTAGTGAGAGCTAAGTACGTCTGATCATGACTACACAGATGGATAATAATACAAGCTGTGATTACAACATAATTTATGTATTCTAATAATATGTATTCATTTAAGATTCTTAGAATAAAAGTAACTTAGACAATAAAACAACAAATAATTTTATAATAATATAACTAAAATTAATATAGAGGCTATTTTGTGTTACAGTTTTTAATGTTTTGGTATCTAGGTTGCCCAACGGGTATTTTTAATTCTCTGAAAAATTCTAAAAATTAAATGATACATTATATTCACCAAATAAATTTACAGTAATGAATATACGTAGACGTAAGCAGTGTGAGATAGAATATGTTAAATAATTCAACAAATCAATACATCTTTTTTAACAGCTTGAAATATCCCGTCGAAGTAAAGTTGACGAAAATAACACAGAGGAAATATTTGAACTAAAACCGAGCTTATGCATTGAGGTAAAGATTCTAATATTGTAATGTAATAGCTTATCTGAATGCAGTTATAAGAAACGTTTCATTCAAACTTATTGATTATGTATTTTTTGTTTTAGATACTAAGCTATTTACAGCTTCAACTAAAGGCTGTGCTGAAAACTAATGAAGGAATCGGTTACAACCTACGTGTGTTGTGTATCGCCTGTTATCCAGAGCACATTCATTTACACGATCTGGAAGAGTGTTTAAAAGAAGACAACAGCACTGTTCCATGTGGTGAGAAGTCGATGAAAACTGATCGCTTAAAGCGTTTATTTTTGGAAGGTGGGATTACACATTCATCAATATTGTGTTTAATGACAAAATAAATATGTATTTTATGACAACTAACTATATTACTTATATACATATTTAACCTACAAATAAATAACAATGATATATTTCAGTGACAAATGTACGTGAATATCTATGTAATGATAATAAGTATATCTACACAGCTTTTGAAGAATTAAAATTAAAATATAACATCATTTATTATCATTTCATTTCCAGGCAGAAGTAGTGTGGAGCCATCACCAATTTATCCAGGTAACTAATATACCAACGCACCACAATAGGAATGATACTAGTGAATTGAATGTGTTTATGTCCATGGTGTTCAACGATATACACTGTGTACCAAATAATGCGTGTATTCAATTGATAGTATTCATCATATTGCGCAATATGATTATTACAATTTCTAACTTGAAAATCTGAATGTAATTGTTTTCGGTTTTCTTTTTTACAGGATCATCCGAAGAGTTTGAAAAAATCGTGGTAAACATATCAAGCTGGTATGATGAACATGGCTCAATTGATAAACTGAAGGTGTTATGCAAAGATCTGATAACACCTTACAATGATTTGCAGGATGCTGACTGCATACATTTCTTCAACCTATTGAAACGATCTGGCCATCTTACCAGTACAAACGTTAAAGTTCTTGTTGACGCAATTAATGTCACTGGTACCAATGGTGTTCTGGAGGTCAACAAACTGTTAAAGGAGAAATTTGATAAAACCAACCAGTGTATCACCTCCTTCTCAACATATCGACAACACCTAATTCAGTTTGGTGACGCACTTTCGAAAGAAAATACAAGAGATCTCATCCGTTTGAAAAGTGTTCTAAAAAAACAAAGTAACAACCAATGGACTGTGATATTAGATCTTGAACAAAGGGGGATTCTAAGGGAGGATAACTTGCAATCATTTATTGCATTTTTAAAGGAGAATAACTTGACTGTTCCTGCTGAAAAGTTAGAATATAATGCTTAGAATTGATGCCGAGTATATTACCAAACTCAATGTCGGTAAATCAATCAAGTGTTTGGGTAAACAATATAAAGCTCAAAGTATTTTGAGCAAAAAAAGGTGTGATATGCCCAGACATCATCACGTCCATATATGGGTACATCAAATTTGTTTTAAAGTTTAATAATGTAGACAGAGCTTTGAAGCCAGTAAATGTTATATTAATTGATTTAAATTCGCCAAATAAAAAGATCAGTTATAAAAGGCAAGGAAATATTATTCGATAACTTTCGACTAACATTTCGGGGCTGTTTGTAAAGCAAACTAGAGGGTACTCCGAGAGTGTATACTCCCGCCTACAGTATTATTTTCTTACATAAAAATATCCAACTAAAAGAAAAGGTTTTTCTCTACACAGTTAGTAGCAGTTTTGTCCTTCCATTTGAAAGTACCTATAAATCATTGATAATTGTGGTAAGTTAGGCGAGATTCAGATGAATACTGTTGTTTTTATGTGGAAATTATTAAGAAACACTATTCTCTTTAATATTGCACTTGGTATTCATTCAATTTTAGCCAAGTTTGATGACATTATTAAGAAACGCTATTCCCTTTAATATTAAACTTAGTATTCATCCAATTGTGGCCAAGTTTAATGAGATACAGACATACGGAGTAGTATCGGTATGGTATCTACAATTCGTGTACTGTATGTCAGCGGAAAAGCAATTTTTAAGAATGCGTATAGGCCTAACTAATAATGTATATAAAAAATCTTAATTAGAAGAGGTCTCTGATACCATTTCATTTTCATTTTCTTCTTAGTTAAAATAAGTCTGATACTATATCATTTTCTTAGTTAAAAGAAGTCCGATACCAATTTCATTTTCTTAATTAAATGAAGTCTGATACCATTTTCATTTTCTTATTAATTAAAACACCTCACTTTATAATAATATCTAGTATAGTTATTAATTGTCTGAAGCACGAACATTAACAAGCAACTGAGGCTAGCTTATTTATAAATTATATTTCTTTTTTTTAATGAAGATTTAGACAACAGTGCATCACTTTCTTATTGTGTAAAATAAAATGTTTGTTTTTAATGACAAAACATACATTTTTTTTGTCTCTTTTGTGGCGCAAACACCACTTTTATTCACATTCATATTATTTCATATTACATAAAATCGTATTATTTAACTTGTAAATGTCGTAACAGTTCATAAGTAACATTTTTAGATATATGAATTCTGTATTATTCCTTTTTTCATTAATTTTCTTATATTTTGCTATACACTTTAAAAGATCATCATTATCATCTATCCCGTTTTAAAATAGTTCACACATTTTCATTTGTTTGTTTTCATTTTACAACCCGGATTATACAATATATTTATATACATGATAAAAAGAAAATAAAAAAAAACAATAATAGCTCAGTACCACCAGTACAAAACATACATTATCTACAGTTCTAAAATTATCTTATAGAAATTCAATGTGCATAATGTTAGATTTGAAAATAAATCTGCCACATAACATGTGATGTCATTATTTGATAATTTAAAAATCGTCAATATACTATATGCAAATAATAGCGGTCACAATAATTGATTCAAACATGGAATGGGTAACGATATAAATTGGTTTTGCTTATTTAGCAATGAACTGATTGAACTTATAACAGGTTCGGTTTCACACTTATTGATTATTTAATAATTCGAATTGAGACTAACTGTTTTCTTTTAGTTATCATTCTAATCAATTATTTGTATTATTTATTAAAGTGTACATATTATTATATCACATAACATAATAGTAAGATATTTCATTTACCGATTATTTCTGAAATCTTATTTAAAATGGAACTTGCAGTAATAAATACAATGTAAAAATGTATGTGTATGTATTATACTGTATTATTTACTTTCACTTTGTTTGCTTAACCTCTTTGTCGACGCTATCACCAGCTTATTGAATATGGTGCAATAATATCCGTTTAAAGAAAATCAAACGGTTTAAAAAATTCGACAAAAAGACGCTATGCGACAAAAAAATAGGGTGTCACGAAAGCTCAGACCACGAAAGCTCAGACCCCTTAAGACCTAAGATCACGAAAGCTAAGACCCAACACCTAAGATTACAAATATTTATCTTTCGCACCTGCCTTGTATTTTAACTCCCAACATTTATTCTGAATACCACACCTTAGAATTGGCACTTTCATGAAAAAGAATCACATAAAAAGTAACAAACACATTTTTAAATTGATGATTTTACAGACGTTTTTCTCGCACACAAAATGACTAGCCTACAGTACAGTAGGCCTACCCCATGGGCCATGTTCAATGTTTTTGTTTCTATGGAACGTCAAAAGAGCAAAAATTATATAGAGGGCTGAAAACTCTGCGGAGTCCATCTACAGTGTGGATGGAACAATGTAAAATTAAAATTGTAATGATAATAGTATAATCATGCAAGTACGAAGAAATAAATACTGGCAAATAAATTTTAATTTAAAAATCATGATAAGTTTTTTTGTTTCGTTTTCTTTCTGTTTTTATACTTGTACTATTATTGTTGCTTTTTTGGCGCTCCATAGAAACAAAAACATTGAGCATGGGGAGCTCGAGGAGGAGTTACATTGTCATTACAGTATACAAAGAAACACATCTGTAAAATCATCAATTTAAAGTATTTATTTATATGTTATTATGTGTTTCTCCTTCTGAAAGTACTTATAAGTCCTAATTTTAAAGTGTGGTGTTCAGGATAAAGTTAGTCAACAAATTTGGAGTCAAAATACAAGAAAGGCAGGTGCGTAAGAAAAACATCCTCTGAAGCAACACAATGGAGTAAATATATACCAACAAACAACCCGTCAAGTTTGTTTGTTGTAAAGAAAAAATATACATTTACTCAACGGGCGAAAATAATGTGAGTTTATCTATGTTTTGCGGTAGTATTAAATTATATTTATGGTAATAAATGAAACCTACTGTGTTTAAAATTATGTATGGATAAACAAGTATTGTTTTTAAGCTGTAGTATATCTTAGTATTTGTAATCTTAGGTGTTGGGTCTTAGCTTTCGTGATCTTAGGTCTTAAGGGGTCTGAGCTTTCGTGGTCTGAGCTTTCGTGACACCCCAAAAAAATACATATTGAATGAAATACATAATGGTATATCAAATTTATATAGAGTCCTCTTGCGGGCTGAATCGTTCAGAAGATATTTGAACGTAGAGGGATAAGTAAGCCACGCCTATTTATTATAACGACTCTAATTAGTCGTAGTGCGCCATCTTGTGCTTGAAATGAAAAACAAAGATGATGAGAAGGTTTAACAATGGCGACTGAAATTAATTACAGCTCAGCCTTACTGACAGTACGTACACTAATGAATCAATGGTACAAGATGTATGAGTTGAATTGAATCTTCTTTGAAATGTAATTCAAAATTGTTAACAGACCGTAATTTTAAAAAGAAGAATGCACATGATGATCGAGCTCTCTTTGTCCTCATTCTTGTCACCTTGGTGTATCATTTTAATAACAAACATAACATTATTTTTACGTTTAGGTGTATCTTATATTATTTTAAGTGTAATGTTTGTTTTAAAATACATCTTCTATAAACAATAGGTGATACACACAACAATTATTTTATGTTTTTGTTATACAATTTTACCTCTGAATTTGTTAATAATGTTTTTATTTTATTTATTTAATAAACAAAACATCATTATGTCCATTATTGCCATTGATATGCATCGAAATGTCATTGTTATAATATTATGAATTTGTAATACTTATTATAATACGAATTTATAATTAACATCACAATTGTTAATATTTAAACATATTTAAACATATTATTTATCGGACATATATCGATGCTATGTTAAAAAAATAAACTAAGAAAAGGTGGTCGATGATAGGCCTAATAATGTTAATGTTAACAATATTCAACAGTAAGTAAAACACAAAATGTAACACACGATACTATTTGAGGCGACAAACAATCGATAACGGGTTATAACCGAAGACTAATGTAAGTGTTAGTGTGCAAAATAATAGTATTATGTTACTTTTTTACCCAATTTCAATTACTTAAGGCTTTTATTTTTAACATGAAACATCTTAGTAAGGTTGATTGTACCCACAGATCATACTATTATGCTGTATACTGACGGTAACCAATATCCATAACTAACATTCCACTTGATTCTGTACATACAATTTTACGTAGTACATTTAATAATAGGCTGAAACATATAGTTTGATTGTTACAAGAATGATAAAAATGTTAGCATTCGAATTTAAATTATAGCAACCTTTATAAATCCATTAGCCAACTCAAATCAGATTATAAAATACACTGTATATAAACCAGTTAAAACAGTAGAATTAAATAATTATAAACCATTAGAATATAGTTTTAATCATGTGCTTCGAATGTTTAGGAATTGTTTAATATAAAAAAGAGAAAACAAATTATTATTAATTAATAATTTGATAAATTGTATTAAAGTTTTGAATTAATCAAAATTATCGTTACGAAGAGGATTGACGTATTGCATGTGGGCTTATTATTTGTAATAAGGCATCAGTGCCTTCTGGTAATGTCACGGCTGCAAATAGTGTGTTTATTATAGTAACAGTGTACACTGATATATTACGTTATATGCTATACACTATTTATCATAGCAATGTTGGTTGAAATAGGGATTTAATATGTGAACACTAAATTATGTTAAATGGAGTAACTAATTAAGTATGTCTATTAATCTGGTGTATTTCCAGGCTTGTTCTGTTAATTATTTGTTTTTGCTTCTTTGGTTTGAGTGGTTCATAATTGTTTTTGTCTTCCACTGCATCTGTGTCTACTGGTTATAGAAGAAATTGTAGTGCAACACACGTTTTAAAAATGAAACATATGAATACTATAGTAAATTCCTACATGTATACATTGTAGAGCAGAATAACTTCCTACATGTATACATTGTATAGCAGAATAACTTTAACCATTTAACGGACCATTTCCATCTAACATCTTTTCTCTGACTCGTGACTACAGTGTACAGTTGTTGCAATTGATTAACTTTACCATAACTCACACCTATTAGGTTTATGGCTAACTATTCATTACGTTAGCATTTTTAAAACAATGTAGGCCTAACTAAAATTTGTCTGGAAATTATGTTCAATAAATATACACATATCTATTTATTATTATATTATATTTAAAATATATGGTATGTTTTTCACACAAATGAAGAATCATTTTGAAGAACAATTGCTTTTTACTTGAAAATTAAAATTAAACTTGAACCTAAACTAAATGTCAATTTCTTATTTTAACCACTTGACACATAAAACGTATGATAATCGATTATAATACGTTAACGCCCAACACACAGTAATTGTTTTGTTCTTCATAGATGTTCTTAGAAAATGTATCAAACATTTAATTTAATGGTGCTTATTTAACAATATACCTATAAAAAACAGTTGTGTTTCTTTTCCTGTATATGTTTGGTCTTTACAAAATAAGCTTAGTCATTTGTTAAACCCATTGAGTTGAAATTAATATATTCCACAGTAATAGTGTGTTTCGATTCATTGAGATTTCACCTATATTATTTGTTTTGCTGCCTTTTGTATTGGAACAAAAACCTGTTAGCTGATCTCTGATCTGTTACGTTTCTATAAAGTGCGAATGGTAATGCAATGCAGTTACGACCCATATGTAATTGAGTGTTTTAGGGCATAAAGAACAGCTAGAGTTTAAAGGTCATGTACACATTTTGTTACTAGACTAGTACTTGTACTTCAGATCAAGATCAAATGTTAGTAAAAAATGTTTTTCTCTTTTAAATGTAAATTAAATGAGAGGTACATGTGTACATAATTGGATACATATAGGCCTAGGTTACCTTAGTTAACAAGGTGACTATTACTGATTCATTTAAAAAAGTGTTTTATTAACCATGGTCGTACTTTATGCTTGGTTTCTTATTTTTATGTACATTCTAATTTTTTATTAAATTATTTTTCTCAAACATAATATTTCTCTTTCAAAATTTTCTTATTCACAAAGTTCTTTTTACTGAAAACAGAGATTAAATTGATTTCATAATTATTATTATTATTATTCATATTCAATATTTTATAGAAAAAAACTTAGATTGTTGACACTGAGTTATCTCCACTTTAAAGTAGCAATATATTATGATTATTCTAAATGTTCTTTAAATCAGGCCTACTCATAATATTATCAAACTTGTTTTAAATGTTACCTTTGCATCATTTTCTCCATTAAAATAAATGAACCAAGCACTCTATTACCAATGCTAATAATAACGTACTCTCTATCAGGAAATTGAGTAAGAATTAAAAATCAAAGGCTGCTCTAATGGAATGCTAGCTATTCGTCTCATAGTAGACCTACCTCTTTCTGCTTCGATAAACTTCTTTTTAATATCAACAATACATTGAGTACAATATAGTTCGGTACCTAATATTGTTATTCGACCCCTATTATGGAATTATTGTTATTCAGATCTACTACCTGTTGTGTTTATTCAGCATGCCATTTCCAGTCGCTTTTATGTTTTTGAGCGAAAAAATATACTCGGTATTCTCTGTACCAATCTAGTCACAAACAATGTTGTTGATATTGTGCAAGTCGTACACATACACGGCAACTTATGGAGAAATAAAGGATTTGAAATAAGGAATAATCATTTACTTATAAGATGAATTGTAAGTATTTATTTTATTGAAATACTGTATTACCGTAAACATATAATCATTAGAGATTACTGTAAGATTACACACTCTATTATGTACGATAACAAGTCCTAATGTTGACCTAAATTAGGAATACGCTAGCCATTTTGCATTCCTTTGTAAGCAGATAAAGACAGGATGCGTAGACGACGAACACATCAATACATTATATATTACGTTTTGAAAGAATGAATAAACGTAATTTAAATGTTTATAAAATATATAAAAAGTGAAATTCCACCTGTTTTGAACATAATGTTATAGGCCTACTAAATTCAATATAGAGCAAAACAATGTATTACTTAGTAGACAAGTAGGCCTAATTGGTGAAACTTCTCATAAACAGATAACGGACAGTAAAACAAAAATT
Source organism: Antedon mediterranea (assembly GCF_964355755.1). Classification (NCBI taxonomy): domain Eukaryota; kingdom Metazoa; phylum Echinodermata; class Crinoidea; order Comatulida; family Antedonidae; genus Antedon; species Antedon mediterranea. The sequence goes on along the minus strand of NC_092672.1, from coordinate 11,967,848 downwards.
AAATTTTCTATTATAGATTGGTAAGCCTTAAATGTCTCTTAGCGGACCGTGTAATTTTTACAGATTTGTTAGACGAAAACATTTCTCAAAACACTAAATCAATATATTTTATAAACAATTTTATAATGATAAATAAATCACAATATATTTAATTTTACAGTAGATGAACTTTAAATTATCTCACAGGATATTCGTTATAGTTTAGAGTTAAATTATAATGTTTAAATTGTTTCTAAAAACAAATACAATTGATTGTAAATGATATGTTATATAATTTAGTTACCGACAATTTTAAATTTGTGATTTATAATTACTGTTTTGAAAATATAATGATGAATTACAATAAACAGTTAACATAACATATTATTATCTACTATAGATTAGCAACATATTAAAAACTGGGGTATATTACATAATCGCCCAATTCTTAGGCTGCCCTAAATGTTTTGAAATGTTTACGAAATTAAAAATAACTTTTATAAGTGCCCACAGATGTACTCACAACTATGAAAATAAATGTTGTAAGCTAGATACATATCGTCAACATGGAATGGCAGATACAGGCACGATGTTGATATGTAGTAAAATAGAATTGTCACTCCGGGAATGACATATCGAGAGAATTGAATCCAAATATTGAATTAAATTAAGTCGAAGAAGAAACGAATTCTACTTATTGCAACATGGTTCTAACCGATTTCTTGTCTTGACACTTAATGAATTCGAGAAGGTACTTTCACAAATATAACATTTTTATCAAATAACCGATCATTGAATGCCACACTGAGCGCTTCTGGCAGCACAGTGTTGATCGCATTTATACGCTTATTACACTTATTTCACCAGTATATAAAGTTATTTATATATTGTATCATCTTAGTGACTTACATGAACAGTATAATAATTAATCAGAGATTTTGTACCTGAACTGTGTGTTAGGCTGTTTTTAGCTTACCTAAGCTACCATTGTCTTAGCTGTTATTGTTCTGTAGCATAGGCTGTGTAGGCTGTTGTGTGCCTATCTGCTTTGTTGTTGTTTGTGCTGATATGTGCTGACATTCTTTAGCCTAGCTAGGAATGTGTACTCTTCATCATTTATTTATTTATTTGGTTCAATGTACAACTACACATCAAAAGTTTTATACAGCATATCTAGCTGCTGTTTGAAATCTATCCGATTGGATTCATCTACTTGGAGTTACATATGTAGGCTTGGACTTAACAATAAAAAACGAACGAGACGGAGATGCCGTGGCGGCGCATCAAAGCGGAGAAAGCAAAATATATCGTTTTTTCAAGAATACATCCCAAATCCAAGCAGTGCACAAACCAGAATTTCTTTTTGCTTACTTAATGCAAGATCAATTTGTGATCCGAATCAAACCGGAAAATCCACTTCAATATTTGAGCACATTATAGATAACGATTTGGACATTTTTGCGCTAACTGAGACATGGTTGCGTGATGATGACTCAATTTCTGCTGGCTGCATAACTCCAGATGGTTACATGTTTAACCATGTTCCTAGAACATGGTCGTCATGGGGGAGTCGCCTTCATGTACAAAGCTGGTCTAAAAACACGCTCTCTGGACTTACCTGACTGTAGTACTTTTGAATCGTTGGGAATTCAATTTAGTAACGGAATTCGAACACTGCAAATTATAGTTATCTATCGTCCTCCTCCTAGCAAGAAAAATGGTTTCACCGTCTCACATTTCTTCAATGAGTTCTCTAACATGCTTGATACCATTGCATTAGTACATTCCGACTTGCTCATTGCCGGGGATTTCAACTTTCACCTTGACAAATCCGAGAATAGGGAGGTTATGCAGTTTATGAGCCTTCTTAAAGTTTATGATCTTAATCAACATGTTAAGCAACCAACCCATGAGGCAGGTCATACTCTTGACCTGCTTATTACCAAATCAACTGGCACTTTTCTAACTGATGTCAATGTGGGCATCCCACGTATATCTGACCACTCAGCCGTACATTGTAAGTTACAGTTAAATAAACCGCCGCCAACTCAGAAAATAGTTTCTAGTCGTAACTACAAGAATCTCTGTGCTGACTCTGTTGTCAGCGAGTTACTACCACTAACACTGACTGTATCTCTTCCATGTGACATTGATGATGCTATATGTATTTACAACTCTACATTGCGTTCAATCATAGATAAACTTGCTCCAACTAAGTCACGTCTGGTGACTATTCGACCGCAAACTCCATGGTATACTGATGAAATACGAAAACAGAAAAAAGTAAGAAGGCAGCTGGAGAGGAAATGGCGTAAGAGAGGTCTCGAAACTGATTGGCATGCTTACACACATCAACGCCAATGTGTATCATCACATATTCATACTGCAAAGTTGGAATATCACTCAGCTCTAGTAAATAATGCTGTAGGCGACCAGAAGCAATTATTCAAAATTGTAAACACGTTACTGCATAGAGGAAATAAGACACCCTTACCTACCTGTAAATCAATCAGTATTCTTGCTGAACGTTTTTCAGAGTTTTTTAATGAAAAAATCACTAAAATTCGATCAGGATTTCCTCAATCTGTTCTCCAAGATGCGCATACATTTAGTACAAGGGCTCCTTTAAGCTGTCAACGGTCTATTCTTGAACCAACCACAGATGAGGAGATCGAGAAATTGATCAAGGCATCCCCGATAAAGTCTTGTGAGCTAGATCCTATTCCAACTTGGCTTTTAAGGGATTGTGCTCCTGTAATAGTTCCAGTGCTAATGAAATTAGTTAATCTTTCACTTATCACATCCACAGTACCGCAGAATTTAAAGAAATCGCATGTACGGCCTTTGCTGAAGAAGACTGGCCTCAACCCAGAAGTTCTTAAAAATTATAGACCGGTGTCAAATTTATCCTTTGTTTCGAAGCTTATTGAGCGCGTTGTTGCAGTTAGACTCTCTAAGCATATGTCAAATCACAACCTCCATGAAACTTACCAATCAGCATACAAAGCTAACCACAGTGTGGAGACAGCGCTTCTACGTGTTCAGAATGACGTTTTGACATCAATAGATAATCAAGAACTTGTTATTCTAGTTTTACTAGACTTATCGGCTGCTTTTGACACAGTAGATCACTCACTGCTTCTTCATAGATTGTCACATGATATTGGGGTAAGAGATCAAGCATTGTCTTTGTTCACATCATATCTAAGGAACAGAACCCAGGCCGTCTGCATTGGTGATGTTTCATCAGATGACCTTCCTCTATTATGTGGCCTCCCACAAGGGTCGGTGCTTGGACCACAGCTGTTTTCCATCTATGTTGCCCCAGTTGCTGAAATAATACGAAGACACGGATTATGTCATCATTTCTATGCAGATGACAAATCTACGTTTCTGTCAAGCCTTGCCAGACCAAGTTTCTGTCCGCCGTAAAACGGTTAGAAGTATGCACTGCTGAGATTAGAAAATGGATGGGCTCCAACTTCCTCAAGCTAAATGATAAAAAGACCGAGGTGATCCTATTTGGTTCTTTTCAGCAGAGAAAAAAGATCCGGTTTGATGGCCTACATATTGGTGGCGTACTAGTCAATCTATTATCAGAAGTTCGTAACCTTGGTGTACAACTTGATTGTAAAATGACCATGGAATCACATATCAACAAAATCTGCCGATCTGCTATTTTCCATTTATGTAACATCGCCAAGATCAGACGTTACTTGAACCATTGTGCAACAGAGCAGATTGTACATGCTTTTGTTACCAGTCGGCTTGATATGAGAAATTCCCTGCTGTATGGTCTGCCAAAGAAGCAGTTGCGGACTCTCCAGAAGGTGCAAAATTGGGCAGCTCGCTTGGTGATGTGTGCCAAGAAGTATGATCACGTCACACCATTGTTCAAAGAGTTAAATTGGCTACCCATGGAGTCACGTGTTAAATTTAAGATCCTGCTGCTGGTGTTCCGATGCCTAAATAGTTGCGCTCCAAAATATCTCTCAGAATTGTTGACAGTCAAGAAGGGAAAGCGAGAACTAAGATCTAGTCATCAGGTGCTACTGGGCATTCCAATGAGCAAACATAGTTGGGGAGATCGGCCTTTCAGTGTTGCTGGACCTAGGCTCTGGAACCACCTACCCTTGAACATTAAACATACATCATTATTGAGTCACTTTAAGTCACTACTCAAAACTCACCTTTTCTGATTTTTTACAGCGCCATGAGCAATGAATGTTGGAATGGCGCTATATAAATCGAACGATTGATTGATTGATTGATGGGTTTATTAATAAATACACGTTTCGATCAGTTGGAAACAATGGAACATATTCTAACATCCAAGTTTATACAATACAACAATTAAGTTTGCTATCATGTCGAAGCTTGTGCCACGCTTTTCGTGAATAATAATACCACCACCGTCCGCATATAATACTAGTGTTTGGCACTGACCGTGCTCTTGTCTTATCAGTCTTTTCATTCATAAGATCCAAAAATATAACAGAAATAAATGTGTATGAATCCTCTTGATTTATTTATGCATAAATTTAGGATACTACCGTTTAGAACGATAGCTAATTACAAAAACAAATAAAACATAAATAATAAAAGTAAATAAAATAAATACAATGGAAAAAGATTATGACAATCCAATAAAATGGTTCAAATGCAGAATAACTTGAGACATAAAGAAATGAGATTTAGAGGGGGAAAACCGTCAAAAATCTCCGACCAAGTTTTTTATGTAGTAAATAAGTAAACACTACTTATTATGTAAATAATACGAAATCAAATTTCCAAATATTATTAGTTTGGTATAAAAAATAATCTAAATATTTCATAATGCAGTTTCGTATCCATAGCCTAAAATTGCTATTGTTATTAAATATTGAATCGCTAAATTTATTTTATTGCTAATGCTATGCTACATGGTTGGGTAGGTATCGTATCTTGCTATGTGCAAATTTGTCAAATAAATTGTAGACAATTAACTTTTTTGTTTGTATATGTATTTTTTTTTTATTACATATTTCCCTATGCCCTGTCGGGTATCCCCTGCTGCGTATAGACGTGGGATACCACCTACTGTAAATTCATCACTATATACTATGACATTCTCCTACCAAATTCACAAACGACATTTATTTTATCTCTTGCAATAAGCCCGCCAGATCCCCTAATGAGGACCTAAAGAATGGGCAGTATATATGAGTAAGATACCACTCACAATTAATGTAAAATAAATAAGTTGAGTTCATACAGTACTAAATGGGTAACAACAGACTAATTGTCCACGGCACCGCAAGTACCAGACGCTCTATAATTTGACTATAGAGACCCCCTTTCTCCCAACTAAGCTATTCTATTGTAGATAGCATCAGAAACCATTATGATCTAGCACATTGGAATACCAAAGGACCCGCTTAATTTTGATTACAAACCCCCGGACGCGATATTTCTTTTCGTACATAAGTTGGGGGGGGGGGGGACCCCTCGTGAAACGTCACAAAATAAACATGAATATTCATTAGTCATATCTATAAGGTGTGACGTAAGAATTAAGATAACTACAATTCGCTAATGCAAACGATTTCTGTCGAACCTTCTGTGTAGTCGAGTGGATAACACTATGGACTTTACATGCCGATGTATGGGGTTCGACTCCCATGAGCTGTTTGCTTTACTTTATAGTATAGGGGTTGATAGTTACTTTTGCCTTTTTACTCTTCTGTTAATTGTTATATTTTATATTGTTATTGTGAAGGATGCACATTTGTGCTAAGTGTGCCACCGATCTAAAGGTGTAATTCCAAATAAATAAATGATTACATAGTGAGAGAGATTATTTATAGGGTTAGGTTTAGTTATATTTAGGAAGTCGTTCGGCTATCTTTCACATGGGGTCCCCAACTTATGTACGAAAAAAAAATCGCCCCCTGGACCAATGGAGCCTACCTTAGATACAGTATTGCATATGCCACCGGCTACCAATTTTAGGATTTCGCACACATGAATACATAATGAATAGTACATATACATTTACTATAATGCAGTGACGGCTGTGAGTTTCTACTATGTATACGGTTTCAATACTGTAAAATACAGCTTTCTAATTCGCTTATATGTCTGACTGGTTTAGGCATTCAGACAACCTTTTTGAAGATGTATCTGTGACCGAAAACAGTAAAGATGATACAAGTTCTGAGCAATGACTAGGACAGGACAAATTTAAATGTAAAAATATACTGTTTTTAGGTAACCATCTAATCGTGTAAATTTACAGAATAACCCATATTTCTCTCATATACCGATTTTATGGTTGCCATCGGTTTAATATAAATATATATATACTGAACCTAAACAAAACTATTATTTTAAAGTTATTTTCTGTAAAATTGAGTTTGGTCAGTGAATATGTTTAAATGTTAGATAGTGGATTCCAACCTCATCATACGTTGGAAACTGAGATTTTCTTATTAGCTTATACATTTTAAAAGAAACTGTTAAACAAGTTTCCCTTTATAATGGCTTTAATCTATTTTTGTTTATGATCATTTTAATGACTCTAATTTGCAAATAGATGAATGTACTGATATACATCAACTTTATTCAATTAAATTTGTTTTATTTCTTGCGGGAAAATTGGTAATTATATTCTGGTACCAAAGTATAGCTCAGATGAGATATTGTACCCTATATTCAGATGGGGATGATAGAACTAAGGCAGTACTGTTACAGCTTGAGTACGACGCATTTGGCGTCCCATACTTTATATTTAAATTACCTTTCTTGCTTCTCATGTTACCGAGGTTACTGTGTTGTTTTCTCCGAAAGAGAGCAGTCATCTTCACCATGTTTCATTCCAAAAGGCATAGTCACAGATAGATGTATGTTTTTATATGCTTTTAATTATTATCATACATTTAATTAATAACTTAGGAATCATATGACGTAAGATTTAGTATTTGTAACTTTATAGTTTTCTTTATTTTGTAAGTTTAAGTTTCGATCATCCTTGATTGTTACCATCCATTGTGTACAGCATTATGCTAGCCTAAAAGATGCGATTAGCGCTGTTCGCCCGACTATATAGATTAGTTGGAAGCTTTTAATTATATTATAACTTTATATATTATGATTGACATTCATCGTATTCTGTGGTAGATTTACCCACGATATTGTAGTTTATGTGATCAACATTTTAGTAGTTCATGTGTAGTTAGTTTAGCTATGTAATTGGAAACTTATATTTCATAGAATTCTTCATGGATAGACCATGTGAGTTATCACGGCGTGCAGAATTATGTTCGTTACGCTTGACTGATCACAAGTAGTGCGCAGCTGCAGAATAGGCCAATAAGATTGTTTATATGTTATATAAAGGAATCGACTATAGAAATCATCAGTATGTACAATACAGTGCTTAATTAGTATTTTGATGTTAATTCTTGTTTATTTTTTCTATTAAATTTCAGTTAAAACCGTTTGACACAATAACGCGTTACAAGTTTCTGTTATTTGCCTTTTACACGTGACTGGAGGTCACATTTTAAGTTTTAAATCTTTGTGAGTGGAAACTTGCAAGAATACGATGTCACAAGCGGGATCGTCAGTGAGCAGGAGTGGTAGTCATGTGAGCATAAGCCATGCTCGTGCGAGAGCTGATTTGGCCATGGCAAAGGCACGTGTTGAATTTGCTAAGAAGAAAGTTTCTCTATTAAGAATCAAAGCTATAGCTGAGGCAGACGTTCAACTGTTAAATGCAGAAGAAGATGAGGCAGTTTGTCAGGCAAGAGCAGACTCCTATTTGCAATCATCTGAAGATGATGATTATGATTTCGACACCTACAGCGTGTGCGATGATGTCAGCGATGTGATGAGCAAAGAGTCTAGTATTGAATCTCTTGAACCAATTCAATCTTCATCACACCTTGACCCTGAACAATTACCATCACCATTGTTGAACCAAGTACCTGAATACAAGCCAATACCACCACCACCATTATTTACCCAAATTAAAGATTACAAGCCAGCTTCACCACCACCACTGATGAAATTTGCTCCACCTCTACCAAACCTTGACCAATTACCACCAACATTGTTGAATCAAGTATCTGATTACAAGCCAGCTTCACCACCACCACTAATGAAATTCACTTCACCTCTACCAAACCTCGATCAAGCACCAGAATTCGAACTGATTGCACCTCCACTGCTATACAGAGATGAAGTACCAACCAAGCAGCCCGACCAAACTCAAATAGTTATGACAGAAATTGGTAATGTACTATTTCGAAAGGAATTATTAAGTACCAGTCTCCGGCAGTTCGATGATACTCCAGCCTCATACCGTGCTTGGAAAATCACACTTTCCAATACAATCAAAGAGTTGAATGTTCCGGTGAACCAAGAGGTAAATGTTGTAATGAAATGGCTTGGCGATAAATCAAGAGCACTAGTTGCTCCTCTACATGCAGTTTATATAGAAAACCCTAGTGAAGCCTTACGACACATTTGGACTTTACTCGATGAAACTTATGGTGCCCCAGAGGCAGTTGAGCTAAGCATTACTAAGCGACTACAGGAATTCTCAAGGTTTAATCTGAAGGACGTGGAAAAGCTGCGTCAATTAAGTCATTTACTGTTGGAGGTTCTCCACGTAAAGGAGACAGGGAAATATCCAGGTCTTGCGAGTCTGGATTCGTCTCAAGGTATAAGTCACATTATACAAAAGTTGCCACCCAATCTAAGAGAAAGTTGGGTCAAGAAGGGATCTAATTACAAGGCGACTCATCAAGTGTCTTTTCCACCTTTTCGATTCTTTTGTGATTTCATACGGTCGGAAGCCAAAATGCGAAATGACCCAAGCTTCATTACTCTGATCAACACATCAGAAGTTAAAAAGTCCTTCACCGCATCGACCACAACAACCACAACCACAAGAAATGGTATCAAGTGCCTGATGTGCAATGAGCAACACTGGTTGTCACAATGTAAGGATTTCAGGTCAAAGTCTGTTGAGGATAGACTTAAGTTTGTCAATGAAAAGAAACTCTGTCGGAACTGTTTAACGCATGGACATTTTGTTTCTTTGTGCCCGAAGAACAGTTTTTGCAAAAATTGTACCCTGAAACATTCGGGCTTCCTTCATACTCCAAAACGACCTGTTAGAGCTGATGCTAATGCGACTGCACATGCAGCAGCAGTTCCAACTCCAGATCAAAGTAGTAGTGCAATCACCACTCAACTCAATAATTCAAAGTCATCAATGGCAGTTAACGGAAATGCGACACGAGTAGGTCTAGCTGTAGTACCTGTCAAAGTAAGGTGCCCAGGAACCAGAAAGACAATCAAAACGTACGCATTTCTGGACAATGGATCAACTGCAACCTTCTGCACAGACGCCCTAGCTCACAAATTAAATGCGAAAGGCAAGAGAGTCCAGTTAAAATTAACCACAGTAAACGGTCAATCATCATCGGAATGCAACCTCATCTCATTAGAAATTTCAACCCTGAATGGTGATGCAGTCTTTACAGTACCAAACGTTCACACAAAACCAAAATTGCCAGTCTTAAAAAGTGCAATTGCCACGATAGATGATATTAAGAATTGGGTGCACCTGGAAGGGGTAAACATAGATACCATTGATGCAAATGTTGATTTGCTGATTGGGGGAGACCTACCAGAACTACACCAACCATATGAAGTGAAACCAGCTATGAATGGTGGGCCATACGCCACACGAACAGCTCTTGGTTGGGTTGTGAATGGTCCGTTGACTTCAACTAGATGCCAAGTTCAAAACTGCAATTTTATCTGTGCAGAACCACTGGAAGAGCAGTTTAAGCAATTTTGTAACATTGAGTTCAATGATATCCCAACTGAGAAGACAGTTATGTCTCGGAACGACCTTCAAGCACTACAGATGATGCAAGCATCGACTAAATTCAAAAACGGCCATTACCAAGTATCGATGCCATGGAAAAGCCCACCTGAGGAATTTCCAAACAACAAGGCTGTGGCGCTGAAAAGACTCAATCTTCTAAAATCTAGGCTGATCAAGGACAGTACACTTCACACGAAGTACACAAAATTTATGAACGACCTGTTGTTAAAGGGCTACGCAGAAAAGGCGTTGCAGAAAGACCAACCTAGATGGTATTTGCCGCACCATCCGGTGTTGAACCCACAAAAGCCAGGAAAGGTTCGAGTAGTGTTCGATGGGTCAGCTAAGTATCAAGGTGTTTGCTTAAATGATAAACTTTACCAAGGTCCTGATCTTACAAACACATTAGTCGGCGTACTACTGCGCTTTCGTCTGGGACCCATCGCCTTTGCAGCGGACATCGAAAAGATGTTCTACCAAGTAAAGGTTGGAGAGACTGATAGTCACTACCTATCATACTTATGGTGGGAAGACGGCAATCTGAATATGAACCCACAAGAGTACCAGATGGTTGTACATCTTTTCGGAGGAAAGTCTTCACCTAGTTGTTCCAATTTTGCTCTCCGGAAGGTTGCCAAAGACCATGCGGATGATTTCGATCCTGTTGTAACTAACGCAGTCAACAACAACTTTTACGTAGACGACTGTCTCAAATCCGTAGACAGCGAAGAGACAGCCATTGAGCTTGCCAAGGGATTAAAGAATTTGCTGACTCGTGGAGGTTTCAACTTGACCAAGTGGGTCTCAAACTCCAACCAACTTGTATCCACGCTCACAGACAGTGGACAGAATGCTTCAACATCATTGTTTGGAGGGGAACAACAAAGAGCACTGGGAGTACACTGGTTTGTAAAACAAGATGCACTTGGTTACGTTATTTCTCCAAAGAAGCAACCCAGCACAAGAAGGGGAATTTTGTCTGTAGTAGCATCCGTCTACGACCCTCTAGGACTAATAACACCATTCATATTAAAGGCAAAGCTGCTACTCCGAGAACTGTGTTTGATTGGATGCAAATGGGACGAACCTATTCCAGTAGAACTACAGATTAAATGGCATGAATGGTTAAAGGAACTTCAGAGTCTCGATAAGTTGAACATTCGACGTTGCTACAAACCGTCAGAGTTCGGCAACGTCACGTATAGAGAGTTACATCATTTTGGAGATGCATCATCCACGAGCTATGGAGCTGCATCCTACCTTTACCAGAAGGACGAGTGTGGAAACGTATGCGGGACCCTTGTGACTGCGAAGTCAAGACTTGCTCCGGTCAAGACCCAGACAATTCCTAGATTGGAACTACAAGCAGCTGTCCTGGCAAGTCGCCTTGACAGAATCATTCGAGAAGAGCTGCATGAAATAAAAATCGATAGAACAGTTTGTTGGACAGACAGCACATGCGTGTTGAGATATTTGAACAATGAAGAAACGAGATTCAAGACATTTGTTGGGAATAGAGTGACAACAATTCTTAACCAAACAACTAAGGAACAGTGGCGACACGTCAGTTCCGCTCAAAATCCAGCCGATCTAGCCTCACGCGGAATGTCTGCAGAGGATATGATAACAAGTGAAATGTGGTTCACTGGTCCCAGTTTCTTGATGGAAGATGAAAGTGAATGGCCTCAAATGCCTACCGACTTTAATACTATCGTAGAAGATCCAGAAGTAAAAACTGTAAACGCTGTAACCGTTAAATTAGATGACGACAGAATAAATGACCTCATCAACCGCTTTTCAAGTTGGACCAAGTTGATAAAGGTTTTTGCTTGGATACTACGATGGCGACGCAGAGTAAAGAACAAAGGTACCAACATTAACAGTTTCATATCCGTTGATGAGTGGAAAAACGCTGAGACAGTAATTTTCAGATACATACAAAATCAAGCACTTCACTCAGAAGTTAACCATCTCCAAACCAATCAACAAGTCAAGAAGGGTAGCTCTCTCATAAAGCTAGATCCAATTGTAATGAACGGTTTGATGCGAGTAGGTGGTAGATTGAAAAGATCTGAAATTAGTGATGCAGCAAAACATTAATTATCCTTCCAAAGAATCACCATGTAACCTTACTTATCCTACGACACTATCATGCTATTTCCGGACATTCTGGCGTAGAGCATACACTGGCGGCGATACGTCAACGATTCTGGCCGATCGGTGGAAGAGTAAAATTGAAGTCAGTTGTTCGCCGATGTGTTAAGTGCCGTAAGAATACAGCGCCAGTAATGCAACAAAAGATGTCCGATCTACCAGCTGATCGCGTTAAATCTACACCACCATTTACCAACATTGGAGTGGACTGTTTCGGTCCATTTTACGTGAGACAGGGAAGGTCAAGTGTTAAAAGATACGGAATCATCTTCACTTGCTTAACTGTCAGAGCAGTTCACCTTGAATTATCAAGCTCCTTGGACACTACCTCGTTTATTAACGCTTTAAGGAGATTTATTGCCAGAAGAGGAACTCCAGTAGAGATTCGCTCTGACAATGGAGGAAATTTTGTCAAGGGGAATAAGGAGTTAAAGGCTGCAATTGAACTGTGGAATCAAGACCAAATTCACCAATACCTCCTGCAACGACATATTGTGTGGAAATTTAACCCTCCTCTAGCCTCTCATTTCGGCGGAGTGTGGGAAAGGTGTATTCGAACCGTACGTAAAGTTTTAAGTGGATTAATACAGGAACAAATATTGAAGGAGGAAGGATTAAGAACCCTGTTTTGTGAGGTAGAAAGCATTATCAATAATCGACCACTTACAAAGGTGTCTGATGATCCGAAGGATAGCGAGCCATTGACTCCGAATCACCTATTGCTGTTACGCACAGGTTCTCAACTACCACCAGCAACACTTACGCAAGATGATGCTCATGCAACCAAGCGCTGGCGGCAAGTTCAGTACCTGGCCGACTTATTTTGGCGTAGATGGAAACGAGAGTACCTGCCCTCTCTACAGGAAAGGCGCAAATGGCATCACAAGCATGGAAACCTCAAGGTCGGTGACGTTGTAATCGTTGCGAATGAGTTAACTCCACGGAATTCATGGCCGCTGGCAGTTGTCGTGGAAGTATACACAAGCACTGCAGATGGTCTTGTTAGATCTGCTAAAGTGAAGACTAAAATGTCAACTCTCGTTCGACCAATCTCAAAATTGGTATCGCTTGAAGTCGCAAGTGATTTGTTTTAAGATATGAACTTTATGAACATTTATTTAATCTTTGTTAGTGTAACTCAAGCTTATTGTTTGAATTTGTAAAGGCTGGTTAGTGGCGCCTTTAGGGGCCGGTGTGTTACAGCTTGAGTACGACGCATTTGGCGTCCCATACTTTATATTTAAATTACCTTTCTTGCTTCTCATGTTACCGAGGTTACTGTGTTGTTTTCTCCGAAAGAGAGCAGTCATCTTCACCATGTTTCATTCCAAAAGGCATAGTCACAGATAGATGTATGTTTTTATATGCTTTTAATTATTATCATACATTTAATTAATAACTTAGGAATCATATGACGTAAGATTTAGTATTTGTAACTTTATAGTTTTCTTTATTTTGTAAGTTTAAGTTTCGATCATCCTTGATTGTTACCATCCATTGTGTACAGCATTATGCTAGCCTAAAAGATGCGATTAGCGCTGTTCGCCCGACTATATAGATTAGTTGGAAGCTTTTAATTATATTATAACTTTATATATTATGATTGACATTCATCGTATTCTGTGGTAGATTTACCCACGATATTGTAGTTTATGTGATCAACATTTTAGTAGTTCATGTGTAGTTAGTTTAGCTATGTAATTGGAAACTTATATTTCATAGAATTCTTCATGGATAGACCATGTGAGTTATCACGGCGTGCAGAATTATGTTCGTTACGCTTGACTGATCACAAGTAGTGCGCAGCTGCAGAATAGGCCAATAAGATTGTTTATATGTTATATAAAGGAATCGACTATAGAAATCATCAGTATGTACAATACAGTGCTTAATTAGTATTTTGATGTTAATTCTTGTTTATTTTTTCTATTAAATTTCAGTTAAAACCGTTTGACACAATAACGCGTTACAAGTTTCTGTTATTTGCCTTTTACACGTGACTGGAGGTCACAAGTACTATGCAAAGTAGGTAGTCTGTAATAGCTTATTTTATATTCCTTACAATGTGCTAGATCATTCTATCAGCAATAGGTAGGGGATGTCTATCTTTTGGAGTGTGGTTCTCGGAAGAACCAAAGCAGTGTATATGTATAGATCTTTAAGGTCATTTGTAATTAATTACAATGTAATTGGGTTTCTAGTCTAACTTTTATTTTGTGGTCTGGCAGGACCAAAGCAGTGTCTTACTTCACTTAAGGCGAGTAGAGATGATATGTTTCTTATCTTTGGGAAGAAACTTCTTATATCTGATATTAGCAGTTTATCTATTAGCTCCCACCGAGAATTATATAATTTATGTTAAAATACAAACTTGAAAAATGTATATAAATCCTAACATGTTTTTATTAAATTATTGGTACAATGCTTTGACAAAAATACTAAAATTGACAGTAAATGATATACTAGAAAAAAAAAACCGTTTATGGTTGGTCTGCTCGAATAAATATCAAATCTTGTAATTTCATCTAAAGACAATTAGGCCTAATATATACAAATGTATTTTATTTTTGTGTTCTCTTCATTTTTCAATTTAGTTTAAAATATTAGAAGAAGAATTTCTAGTATTGAAAAATATTGAAATATTGAAAAATGAACAGCAAAATAAAAATAATAAAAACTAGAATTTAAGAGCCATTGTCTGTAAAAATCAAAGATTTTGTGGCAGATGTAAAAAAATGGACTTCTCTCAAATTTTTACTAAGAATAGACATTTCAATAAAAAGCATATCTACAACATTCATTTCAATTTTTAACCTCCGTTGCCATGACAACGGTCAATTATCCAAATTTTGATGTTTTTGCCATTTTTCACCGATTTTCTATAGTGAAAAAGTACAAACTTGTATACTTATTTTAACCAAAAATACTTACAGTATACAGTTTTTGTTTATAACAGTGTAAACAACATGTATTGAGTTCCATTTAATGTAGAAAAAAAAAATTACAAAATGGAGTTTGGTTAATACCATTATTTTAAAAAGGAGTGTTTAAAAAAAAAAAAAATTTTATTAAAGTATACCTCATAAACGTACCTATAACTTCCAAAGTGGTGTTTTTAAATCAATGAGGTTTTTTAATTTGATAGTCAATAGGTTTGTCAACAATAATCACGAAAAAAACACTGGGGTAAATTTCGTACATAGGTTTTGTGTTGCCACGAAAATACGAAAAATACAAAAAATATAACAAAATATCAACAAACAAAACACATGAAACACAATTTAAATATGGCTAATCCAATAATAAAATGTATATGTGGCTTGTCATAATGCTACTAGAGTCATACGAATAGTTTAGATAAAATAGGAGAATGTGTTGCCAGGTTTATTTCAATTAATTGCCAGAAAAACAGTATTTTGCATTGAAATATTTAGTTGATGGAAAATAATGTTAAACTTGGAAATAATTGCGTCAATGGTTTTTATAAATGTTAAAATCTATTTTGTGTAAAGAGATACAGAAAGACCTCCCAAAAAAATCTGACCTTGTAAATAGGTCATTTGAGGTCAAAAGGGGTCAGAATGCAAAACAGGACAGGTCCCCACTTTACTACAACTATTAATATTTGATCAAAATTTACAAGATAGTTCATAACAATTCTCAACAATTTTCATATTTTACCTATAGTGTTACCTTAGCAACCATTTCTATGTGTAACTAAGGAAAGTAATTTTTAAAAAACGTAAAAAATGGCGTTTTTATAAATACAAAGAATTTATTGCATTTGTAATTTTACTCAATTTTACTTCTACTGCATTCCATTAATGACAAACTTGACCTTATAAATTCATTCATTTTGAGGTCAACATTTTACCATAGTAACTGTTTCTATGCGAAAATTTCAAAAAAATAAGGGGTTTTTCCTAAATACAAAATATTTTTTCTACATAGTTTTACATTTCTACTTTTTGCCAAATTTACTTTAAATACTGAATCCTAATAATCTCAGAAAGAAATCTGAATAAAGGTAAAAAAATGACCTTTAGTGTTATCTTAAACCTGTTTACGTAACTTAAATGATATTTAAAAAAAATAAAATAAATATGGAGTTTTCATGAAAAAAAAAAAATTTACATATTGAGGTCAAATGACATCAACATTTTACCTATAGTTTATTGTAGCAACTGTTTCTATACGTAACTAAGTACAATATTTTTAATATGGGGTTTCATGACTACAAACAATTGATTAAATAGCTTTACTACCTTTTCCCAAATTTACTTATCTACTGAATCCCAGAAAATGTCTGACCTTGTGAAAGGGTCATTTGTGTTGGGTCAAGTTATGTCAAAATGTATTATTTATGTTATCTTAGAACCTGTTTCTATGCATAACTAAGGATAATTGTTTTTTTAAATACAGTTGAACCTCCCGTAAGTGGCCACCCTCGGGACCTGGAAAAGTGGCCGCTTACGGGCGGTGATCCCTTACGGGAGGTTCTGCCGATAAAGGGCCAAAATCACTTATTATGGCTATATACGATATTCTTAACGAAACGAGCCTCTCAATTTTCCAGCTAATTGTAGGCCTATTATTATTTATAATCAGGTGGTTTAGTATTTTTTAGCATTTTCAGACAAATTTTAAAAACTTTTATCATATGAAAAATGGTCGGTCAAAATCTGTGTAGTTTTCTCATCTCTTCACAGTAATGTTTTTAAACCTCTTCAAAATAAAGCTAATATATAAAGAAATACAATAAACATGCACCTCTAATTCATAGGTCCATGCAATAAGTATCACATTTTTCGATTGGCCGCTTACAAAAAATCTCATTTTTAGTCGTGTGGAAGCGACTCTATAGTTCACTATGTCGGTCGCTCGGTCGGTCGGTCGGTCTGTCGGTCCGGTATCACTATGCGTTTTATTGCTTTTCTGTACTTTTTGAACTGTTTTGATGTTAACATGTGGGCATTTACGTGAAATTGTGCTATTGTGAATGACGTTAGAGTTGCGCAACGTGATTTACGCGCGATTTAACGATTTTCTCGTATTTAACATAGGTCAAAAACCAAATAACATTTTAAATTGAAACTTTGCAAAAGTTTAATTTATATCAGGCGCTAATTTTCTGTTGAAAAAAAAATGTGTGTTTTACACAAAGTTACGCGCGCACGCGCATTTAAAATTTGAAAATGCGCACAATTAATTTTTAATCAACTTTCTACGCGTTTCTTGTCATTTTGAGCATGTCGTCAAAAATTCCCATACGCGCGCAAATTTGTACGTGCGCGTGCGCACGTAGCGTTAAATACATACTTTTTTCGCGTGATTTATGTTTTTGCAGCCTTTTCTAATAATTTTACCAGCTTTTAAACAATTTCGACTTAAAATTACGACATACCAGCACGTCGAATTGAATAATTTGCGAACGTTTTTGATGAAAAAGTTCAAAAATTCGTCAAAATTATGCCTTTTTAGTCGCGTGGACGCGTCTCTATAGTTCACTATGTCGGTCGGTCTGTCGGTCTGTCGGTCGGTCTGTCTGTCGGTCCGGTATCACTATGCATTGTAGCACGCGACTTAATGGCTGTTGGCCTTGTTAGTATAAAAAGGTGCCCGCAGCTGCTTACGGTAAGCACCAAATGCACTAATTAGATAAGAAGAACAAACAGGCTTATCAAAGTGCGTCCGTTAAGGGAGGTGGCCGCTGTAAATGAAATATGGGGTTTTCATGAATAAAAATAATCACAGAAGAAAATGCTTACAAATATGACATTGTGAAACGGTAATTTGAAAATTTGTATGAGATAAATATGCAAAATCTAAAGAATATCTCATTTTTAGTTACCATAGTAACAGTTACTATTATTAATAATTATCTGATAATTAATAATTAATACTGAATCCAACCATCACAGTAAAAAAAATATAGAATTTAAAACCAATATTTAATAATAAAGTGTGATATTTTACATGCTGACCTTAAATAAAATGAAATTTCAAATCAGGGCTTCAATATTTGTTATGTAGCATTAACATACCTGAGTAGGCCTATATCATTGACTTTTGATTGGTTCTATTTTGGGGAGGGGAAAGTGGTGGATCCAGGACTTTTAAATAGTTAGGGGGTTGAAGGCGAGGGTCTAAAAACTTAACTTTATGTCCTATCTTTTGCATTGCACTTTTTAACTTGGGGTGGATGGGGTCTTGGAGAAAGGGGAAGGGGTGGGATGGAGGAGTTTGAATCCGTCTATTCATAGGGGCGATGGTAGCGGCAGTGTGGGTGGTGCTTGAGTGCATGCATTTGACACTCTATAGTGGATGATCGACCAGTGTTGCAGTTTATCTTTTTGTGGTTATTGTCGGGGTGGGGAGGGGGGTGGTAGTCAAAAGTGGTGGTGGATGGGCACGTGGGATCTGCTTAGGTTAGCAAATAAAAGAAGTAAACAAATGAAAGAGGAGCTTTAAAATAAGTGAGGAGTAATCTGTTGCAAGGATTAAAATCGATCTGATAATTTATTCAAATTTCCAGAGGATATAACCTATAACATGACATTAAAACTGAGAATTACAGAATCTATAATTAAAAATATTGGGTTTTTTTTCTCGCAACACAACTAGAACTATATAAAACATTAAGAATTTTTCTGACCAATGAGTTTCAAATCAAATAATCAAAGAAAATAAAATGTTTTTACTAACATACCATGTTTTTTTTAAAAATAAAAATGCCTATGTTTCTTGCAACACTGCTTGTAGATTTTAAATTTACCCCAGTATTTTATTTTAGAAATCAATTATGAAACATTAGAACTACCTATTTGTAATAAATCAGCTAAAAAAATACAACAATTTGGGCGTTATGGTGAAGTAAAGTTTAGTTGCATTGAACAATTTAAAAAAAGTGAAAAACACCCATTTTTAAATAAATGCTATCTCCCAAAGTATGAAATAAAAAAAATAAAACAATTTGAAACAGGTACACAATGCATTGTTATTATGCATACACTAATTATTTTTTATAATTAAATGAACAAAACAAAAATATCGTTCATCAAAATAGTACCAATATTCATTCATTCATTCATTCATTTATTTATACAAAGCAAATTTCAAAATATGTTGACAAAGTATGAATCAAGTTAATATAAATGCATTGTATCTGGAGAAAACACAAATAAGCTCAAAGAGCTTTACGACAGGTTCCACCAGGAAAAAAGTTGTATAAAAAAATTCGGATCAAATGTTCATAGACAGAGACAAACAGGGGTTACAGACGGTACATACACTACGCAAGAGACCAAGTATAGACAAAGACAAGACAAACAAACAAATAAATAAATAAGGGTAAAAGAGGTGTTTGAAATAGGTCAAAATTTGGGTGAAATATTAAGTTGGTTTGTATTTTGATATTAGGTATTTTTTGTATTTTGATTTAAATATGATGAAACTATAATCAAATAAAGACTTGTTAAGGGAGTTCCATAGTAAGGGGCCTGTGTGGATAATTGAATTTCGGGAAGAGTTTCGATTTAGGTTAGATTGGACGTATTTGTTTGAATTTCGGGTATTATATTTGTGAAGCTCGTTATTTTTTTGAAAAAATCTTTTTAAGGTATTAGGAAGTGTGTTATTGGAAAGTCGATACATGAAAAGGGCTGTCTGTAATTTGTTTATGTCAAAGATATTTAGGGTGTTTAGATCATGGAAAAGCGGTTTAGTATGTGAGAGATAATATCCATTTTAAAAAACCTTAAAAAAGGAAAAAATTTGTCAAAAACACAAATTTGGCCGTTGCCATGGAAATATACGTGTGAAATAAAAAATACTTCATATTTGATTTCTCTCAACACATATATAGCCATGTGCAAAATTTGAAAGAAATCCATTTTTTTTAGTCTGCCACTCTTTTTGATATTTCTTTGATTCTTACAGACAATGGCTCTTAATTCGTCACTTTGACGAATTATACGGGATCATTTTTATAATTTTAATGAAATTAAATTTTTTTAAACATGCATGTACGTTAACATACGATCGTAAAAAGTTGATGTACGTCATCCTATGACATGATGCATTATACACTTATAGTGCTGAGTTGTACCTACAGTATTATGTGTCATATATAATATGTACAGTATACTGTATATCCATATACAGTGTAGCATAGATGAACTTACGGGACCCACATAAAATAAACTTGAAGATGACAATTTCGAAAGATAATGAATTGAGCAAAAAAATATAAGGTTTGGAAGAAAATTTCGCAGTGCGCGCTATTTAAAATTGTTATAAATGTGACGAAAGAGATGAAAAAACTACTTTTTAAATTCAACTGGCCATATCATAACGTCACAACATTCGATCGATTTAATTGTTTAATCTAAATTTCATCAGCTGTTCACAATAAATTAAATTAATCAAGGTCACCTGTAATTCTGAAGAGCTGTGAGATATTCAAATATACGCTGAAGGTGAAATTACTCGACCAATGTTCCTCAAGTTTTTACGCGTGATGACGTCATCAAACAAATATAGTGGCAAGTTATGATAAAGATAATTAATGTAGCAAGCACATACTAAAATTTGAGCGAAAATTGGGATCAAATAATGGAGATGCGCTCTATTGAATGTGATAACCTATACAAAAAGATAAAAAATCCCAATTTTTAAATTCAAGTGGCCATTTGATGACGTAACAACATTTTGGACGTCAAATGTGTACATGAATTCATATCTACAACTCAATGGCTTCCCGTATAAGTGGGTCATCTTGCATTCTGAAGAGTTTTTTCCATTTTAAAAAAGACCTATTTTTCATCATTTTCGGAATTTTTGTGAAATTAATGTGCGCATTTTGTTATCTTTAACGTGCTCGTAGAGCGTAATTTTAAGTCGGAATGGACTCAAAATAAGTGAATGTACTAAGGATTGTGAGTAGAATGCGATTTATACATCAAATTTAATTTTTTACGCTTTCTAAGAATCGCGTGCGCAAAAAGCTCAGTAAATTTTGAAACACGTAAATCCTAATTCATGCTCAAATCATTGATCAAAACTTAACTTTGAGCTTTTTCAATTTTTAACGCGCGATTTCACGATTTGCTAATATCTTTACATTGACCTGAAGTTTACGTATAGTGAATTTCATTAATATGTGATAATGAATTTATGGAGATATGATTGATAATGTGATTTCACAAAATGGCGTATAAATGACGTCACGGGTGAGTGATCGCGCTGAAAAGCTTATTTGGACTAAGTTAAAGTATTTGACATTGTGAAATTTTTGTGATCATTGACATTAAACTTTTTGAGATAATTGTTACACAAAAAGAGTACAGAAACAATAATATTAAAGATTTCATACAATAACAATATGTGATCATTTTATTCTAAATGATCACCTAATAATTTAAGTTTACGTTTCATTTTTCAGCAACCACTCTTTCAATGGATGAGTAAGTTATTTCTTCAAACTGACTGCATTTTTTAAATGGAGAAGTAAGCTTTACATTTTATATCCAACAAATTTTTAATATTATAAAGAGTTCAAAGAAAAATTGTATTTATCATTGTTTAGAAACATGACAAATAAACATATTAACATCATCGACCGAGTATTCTAGCCATGATTTATTTTTATCTTCTTTTTTTTTCAGAAACGTATTGCAAAGAGCTGTAAGATATGGAAATTTGGAAGAAATTGAAGAAATATGTAAAACATATCCACATCTTGTGAACTCCGTAGATAAGGTATAGAAACTATATTTATTTGAATGTGAATATGATATAAATCATAACCATGTTTACGGTAAACTCAAGGGAGAAAAACAAGAAAACCTTTGAATAATGTATGACAACGAACTATATAATATCATGGGACTCATAAATACCACAAATGCTTTAGGATTTGTCATTCAACCGTTATACTTTTTCCCAGACATTTTTTGGTGGTACCTATAAATTACAGTCGAGTATGCATTTTAGCAAAACTGTCAACCTTGGATATATAACTGCTGCTTTACTTTCGGTTTCTAAATGAGTCATCCTCCTGGGACGTAGCGGGCTAAAGCAGCAGCGTGAAAATTTATGCCTTACTACTTGTTGGCTACTTTAAGGGGAATGAACATTCAATACATTTTATCTGTCTGTTATAAAACCATTCTGAAACAATTAGTGTGGAATGAGCGAATATATTTTAGTTCTGAAGCAACAACTATACGCGATTCGTCATCGATTTCGGCCAACCGCCTTATGTAGAACTACTCACCCCATCTGGTATCTGAAATCAATTGCTTACTGTTAGCACGCACGGCTATACTGACTATCACTCGGATTAGAAGATGTTTTCTATGGAAGTTGCATCGTTGATTTGTTGTATACCCGGTTAGCTACATACACTTGATATCTTGTTTTTTTAGCTGGGGTAACTTTGGCGTCAGCTAATAATAGAGAAATAGAAGAAATATTATCATGAGGGCATCAATCTTAAATACGTGCATTGACCACATACTACTTCACTAGCATCTGAGATATAATGAATTTCTGCCTGCTAGCCTTCTCCGAAACTTTGTGGTTTGTAGCATCGACTGACTTGTAGTTTTCCAGCAGATGAACAATGTCTTCATACCACTTGGATTATATTTTGATTTTAGAATAAAAATATCTTTTAGGAATAGAAAATTCTGCTCCAAGTGATGTAATGAAAAGAGAATGTCGAGGATTCCCTATCCAAACTCCAAGTATCATTAAATTAATTCGTTAGTGGCTGAGAGTAAGCCAAATAGATTATTAAAAATTCATTAAACAATGTTATGATTTCAACATAGAAAAACGCAACAAAATGAGCGATTTGGGTCAATGATGTAAAACTTATTATGTATAAATGGATTTGACAACATGGCATGCTCAACAGGTCAACAATATTTTTTTATTTCAAAATTTAAACAATGGCGAGGCTTATTGAACGACACAATTCTATGAGATAATAGTTTGCACTCTCCATAAGCTCCAATATTTCACACGCATTCAATGTCAATTATGTTGGAATTATGGAAGAATACTTAATTAAAATTAAAAACATAGACACACTGTGACTAAACAAAGACTAGGAATATTATAACTAGAAAAAGGAAGATGGAATCGTATTAGGCCTAATAGAAATGATAGACTATGCAAATTATCCTCTCTACAATCAATTGAAGATGAATTTCTTTTAGTTTATTCAGAAAGTAGAACTAAGTATATGTTTTCGATCCTATTACACAAATAATCCATCTAAATTAAAATATATTGTCCTTATGTCTACTACAAATACTGATCTCATTACTAAGCTCAGAAAATATTTAAACGCACTCAATACATTGTATGTTTGCCGTCTGCCAAAGTTTATTGAAACTACCCCCTCTATAATTATTTAACGGCAAGGTTGAGGGAAAGAGACGAGATACATTGTTGTTAAATCTCACAGTTGATAAATAGTAGTTTGTTATTATTGTTTGTTTGATTCAATTTTAACGTATTTATTGTGATTTTGAGATCCTCATCTCTCTTCCAAGAAGTTTTTTTATGACACTGGCCAAATGTAGTGAGACAGATTTTGCTACTTGTTTATTTGTTAGGTAAACGAGTATGTTATGCGACGTTGGCAAGCATCTACAGCTAGGAAAGGTGAAATACAGTACAAAGAGGCAATGAAGTACTGTATATGAGAATGTTTGATAATAACTATGTAGGCCCTAAACCACAATATTTTAATTCGTGAAAAATGTAATAATGGTGAAATACCAACAAGTTCTGAGAAATGTAAAAATAAATTGTCCTGCTTGTCACATATTAAATAAATACAGTAAAGATATGATAACATTGGTAAAATACAGACAGTACGACACTTTATTGATACAGTTTGGTAGCCTTTGACAGAGATTTACTATTATTTAAAATCATTAACGATATTATTCGTAGTAGTTAAAACAAAATTGGTAAAATACAGACAGTACGACACCTATAGGATAAAATACAAATGCATCAAATATAATAAATAGGCAAATGTCATATAACTCAATACATACACATAGCTTGCATTCAAAAATGGGAGAAACGAATTACGTAACTTTTTTTTTTCATTGTAGGATGAAGGTGGGATGGATAATAGATTATTAATACTAGATGGTACGCTCGCTTCGCTCGCGTACCATCTAGGTCTTGCCCACAGATGGTTCTCGAATACACAGTAATTTCAGGGTAAAAAATCTGGCGATTTCAAATGCACGTACCGCAGGACTAAATACAGACACGAATAAGTAGACACAATGATTTATGTAGTCAACCAAAATTAGCACCCTGGGAATTACTTCCGAAAGAGAAACTTACCACAAAATGAGTCCAAATTGTTTATTCATTTAAAGAAACCTAATTAGGGTTGTGGGATGGGAAAGAGGATAGGTACAAAGAGGAACAGTTTTTTATCCACGTTAGTAACGAAATATTGTTTTCATTTTTTATAGGCCTATAAATAATATACCACTAACGGTGACTAAATATAGTAAAACATTTGCGATTTAATACTTTGTTAAAACTGTCACTGTCATAGTCGATTGAAATAGTAAAGTACATGTAACGATACACCACTACGACGTTTATATTTTTTGTAATTATTAATTAATGCAAACGTTGAGAAGCAACTGTCAGTAATAAAGTTTATTTGTATATTACGTGTTTATATATCTAACAGTAGAGCCTACCCATAATCACAGTAATAAAGTTTATTTGTATATATTTTTTTACATCTAACATTATTCACAGTAAGAAATGTTTGTATATATTTTTGTACATCTAACAGTATTCACAGTAAGAAATGTTCGATTCAAATGACGACCAAAAATGGTTAATAGGTATTTGCAGTACTGTATTGTCAAAGTATTGTAAGTTTATTTTCCAAGGGCTCATAAATTTACCTACTTGTGTTAAACCAAACTGGCAGACTGAGAGATTGGAATGTTCCATTCATCGCAAATCAATACATTTGTAAAAACGTCAATTAAATCTATCAAAATAGTATTTTTTAAAGAAAATCGGCCTGTCTTCAACATTATGATGCTGTACTCGAGCAGTTCAACCGGTTTTCAGCTATTAAAAACAATTTTCGTAGGAGGAGATAGGAAAATGCGAAGCGTCCTCGTATTATTGTGTGCGGGTATTTTTCAAGTTGGACATCCATTAGACAGTGTATACCCCGATCGGAAAACACCCCTATTTGGGGCAAATCGTTGAACCTAAATTCGTTTTAATCGTCAATAACTAATTATCTAACTCAATTTAATTAGTAAACAGGGTTACATCAGGTGGTTAAAATCAGTACCGAAAGTATGAACCAACTTTATATACCATCGAGTAAAAATTCTAGAAGTAAGGCGCGATTTACCGAATTTTGCCCTTACGTAAATTTATATATAGATAACAAAATATTTATTGAATTCACCGTAGAGTGTATTGTTGGAATTTGCAATTATGTTTTGAAGGCGGTTTGGTAAATACATACAGATCTACAAATTCAGTATTCATGAAAGTTTACTTGAATCTAAACGAGATGTCTAGGCGTAGGAATATGTTTATTAATTTAATAAATTATATTATTTAAAGTTATTAACCATCACCATATAATTTACGATATTTAAACATCATGTACAGCTGTCGAATTTTCGATTAAACAAGATGCTAAAATCAATACTTTTAAAATGATCAATGCTAAATAATCTGCATGTCTTAATTGAAATCAGTTAGTCATTATTTTCTTAATACCAGGTATTTCTATTTAATTTACATTCCCTCTTAATGAATTAGAAAATGAATGTAGAAAAGAAAAATATGAAATATAATAATACTAACTTTCTTCTTTCCAGTATGGAAACACACCGCTACATGAACACGTTGAGTCTGGCAGGAGTAATGTAAAGATAGTCAACAGTCTCATAGCCAACGGAGCCTCAGTCACAGCAACAAACAATGTAAATTACTCTTATACAATTATTTAAAAATCCATAGCGTAATTATTTGAATTATCTCCCGTTATAAGCAAATCCTAGATTTGTTTAATGTGTTTTTCTTTGGAAAAGTGTATAGTTATTATCAAAGGAAAAATACAATTTAAAATATATTAAAATTGTGTAGCTGTAGCGTTTTAGATTGAACAAGAGCCTAAATTAGTATTTTTAAAATGTGTTCATTGCTAACCCTTCTGTATTATAATAATTAAAATCATTTATTATCAAAGCAAAACTACAATTTAAAATATATTTAAAATGGTGCAGCTGACGATAGCATCGTCTCAACTAACTACACTAGCTAGTGAGATTTCTAATATACGTAGGCTAACATGGTATTTTATGCAAATTATTCCCGATGAGCATATCTTCAACAACAATTACATAATCATTAACTCAGTTACACATACTGCCGGTACATGGCTCCTCGCAATATTTACACCAATCTTTTCATATTAAATTACTGCATGTGTTTTGTTGTCTTATATCACTGTTAAGTTTACCTTTGATAGGCATATCTAAAAAGTATGCCTTACTACGTGTTGGTTCCTCTAAGGCGAATGAACATTCAATACATTTAATGTGATTTATAGTTCATTTTATCTGTCATAAAACCATTCTGAAGCAACTTTGTCAACATTAGTGTGGAATGAGCGAATATATTTTAGTTCTGAAGCAACAACCTTATACGCGATTAGTCATCGATTTTGGCCAACCGCCTTTGTTTGTTAAGAACTACCTACTGGTGAAGAAGTGTAGAACTACTCACCTATCCGGTATGTGAAATCAATTGCTTACTGTTAGCACGCACGGCTCTACTGACTATATCACTCGGATTAGAAGATGTTTTCTATGGAAGGTACGTCGTTGATTTGTTGTATACCCGGTTAGCTACATACACTTGATATCGAAAAAGAAGAAATATTATCATGAGGGCATCAATCTTAAATACGTGCATTGACCACATACTACTTCACTAGCATCTGAGATAAAATGCATTTCTGCCTGCTTGACTTCTCCGAACCCTTGTGGTTTGTAGCATCGACTGACTTGTAGTTTTCCAGCAGATGAACAATGTCTTCATACCACTTGGATTATATTATTTTGATTTTAGAATAAAAATATCTTTTAGGAATAGAAAATTTTGCACCAAGTGATGCAGTGAGAGGAGAATATCGAGAATTCCCTATCCAAACTCAAAGTATCATTAATTGAATTCGTTAGTGGCTGAGAGTAAGCCAAATAGATTATGAAAAAATCATTAAACAATTTTACGATTTTCAACATAGAAAAGCGCAACAAAATGAGTGATTTGGGTGAATGATGTAAAACTTATTATGTAGGCCTATAAATGGATTTGGCAACATGGCATGCTCAACAGGTCAACAATATTTTTTATTTCAAAATTTAAACAAAGGCGAGGCTTATTGAACGACACAATTCTATGAGATAATAGGTTACACTCTCTATAAGCTCCAATATTTCACAAGCAATCAATATAAATTATGTTGGAACGGAAGAATACTTAATTAAAATTACAAACAAAGACACATTGTGACTAAACTAAGACTAAGAATATTATAACTAGAAAAAGGAAGATGGAATCGTATTAGGCCTAATAGAAATGATAGACTATGAAAATTATGCTCTCTACAATCAATTGAAGATAAATTCCCTTTAGTTTATTCAGATAGTAGAACTAAGTATATGTTTTCCTCTTACACAAATAATCCATCTAAATTAAAATATATTGTCCTTATGTCTACTACAAATACTGATCTCATTACTAAGCTCAGAAAATATTTTTAAACGCACTCTATACATTGTATGTTTGCCGTCTGCGTCAAAGTTTATTGAAACTACCCCCTCAATAATTATTTAACGGCAAGCAAAGATCTTATAATACTAAAGATGTAGTCTGGGCTCCAGACGGAGTTTTGTAAAAATATAAATATGTTTGCACATATGGCGTTTCATACGTGTATTACTTGAGTTGTATTTTATCGCGGTCGAAATAAAAACAAATAAATAAAAATAAAGACAATAAATACAGACTTGGGGCAAGTCTACTAAAGATGGGACACTCTCGGAATTTCACGTGCAATTCATGTAACACACATGGAGCTCATTTTATAGGGCGCCCTCTCGCTCAAACAAGTAGATTTATGGATCAGATATGTCTACTGTATTGTAACTGAATACTCAATTTTTTTCATCACAATAATTGCGGTAATGTGCGATTAAATTATAATGATAGACTTATTTCCTGTACTTTGTATATCTCTATTTGTTTTAATTACTGAATATTGTTGTTATTATTGAATGTTTATCATCCTCAAAAATTATCATCTAGGAGTAATCATCACTCTCATCCGCACTACTACTTATTTATGCGAGTCGGCTCTGGTATTAACACTAAGCGCATCGTATTCCGTTTTTGTTCTTGATGTGTTCTTCTTTTTCATCCAGCAGCAAAACAGTGCAGATTAGGAAAATATATTAGTCAAATAGTGTGTTATAAACAATTTTATTATTTATTTATTTTACTTTATGTCTTTAGGCAATGTGGCCAAGGATTACCAATAGTGAATTAATCACTGTCCTATCAGATAGGTGGTAATCCCCCTGATACAGAAGCTATTGTGTAAACCAGTTCACCGGGGTAACCCCCTACTCTTTTTCGAATAATGAACTGGGTTCTTTAAAGTACACACAGGTTATAACTGTGTACACTGGACCTACGGTTTATAGTCCTTATCCGAGAAGACTTGTTCCACCACCAGAACTAGGAGCGAGTCGGCCTCGAACCCTTGCCAATTAAAAAAGAACAAGTCACTTTTTAAAATCACTACTTCGACTATTTTATTGCAGTAATTTTTCGGAATATATTTATAAACAATCATAGGCTTAAGCCTACAGGCATGATATGAAACAGATTATGATAGTCAATTCTGAGATAATTCATACTAGGCCTACTGTATTATGTACCCATCATTCGCCATGACATTCATTTATTATTATAATTTATTTAAAACCCGAGATAACAATTAGTTATGTTATAGTAGTCTCAGTTTTAAATTAACTCAATAACTATTGCGAAATGATGCACGGGCCACCGAGAGGAAATATAAAAAATGTAGAAACATTGAATTAAAATCATCATATTTACAATTATTCATCATACCAGACCGTCGTAATGATCATCATTTCTAGCCGATAATGCACAGACCGGGGCGCGTACAGACCTCCTACAACTTTACCATACCTAAGAAATGTAAATTTGTTACTCTTCTTCTTCTGATTATGTCTCTGTTGAAGAATTTAACAGCATAGAATATGCGTAGGTTTACTTATGTTTCAATTAGCAATGTTTCAATTGCTGGTGAACAAACATTCAACTTCATACCAAATCTATGTAACATGGTAGCGATTTTTAACTTTATTTTTCTGATGATGTTTGATGTATGTATAAGTATTTGTTAAAGTTAGAAACAAAAATCTTTTCACATATAGATAGGACATTAACTACATTGTCAGTAGGCATAATTAATCCTCCGAAGTCGGTACTGGTTGATGGGCATATAAGACTTAAAATGTTTTAGGAACTGCTTTGGGTCTTCCAGTTTTCGATTGGTTTCTCGCATTGCACTGTTACAGATATCGCAGTTGTGCTTTACACTTACTTTCTTGACGACGTAATCGGCTATACATAATTATACTAAAGTATAAGTAGAGTCATCTCAAAGTCTAAGCAGCAGTCGTCGTCAGTGGTGGCATCGTTGTCTTCTTGATCGGCAACATGATGCGATTGTGGCGTTGATGATAATGATGATGATTGGGTCATCATTATTGCATCAATTCCATTTAGCTGTACTTTCGATCAGTGTCTTCTAGGCAATTCGAATTCCCCTAACGGAACAACATCCTGTTGAACATAACTTCCTTCAGGGAGGCTCTAAATTCATCTACCATCGGGTTATAGCGATGACCCCCTCTCCCTCTGACAATAGAAAATAAGTTCTCAATGCAATCTTGATTTAGTCTGCCTGTGACCATCACTATTTGAGATTACTCGAAATCAAGTGGCAATTACGGTGTAAATAGGAACT
This sequence comes from Antedon mediterranea, assembly GCF_964355755.1. Taxonomy (NCBI): domain Eukaryota; kingdom Metazoa; phylum Echinodermata; class Crinoidea; order Comatulida; family Antedonidae; genus Antedon; species Antedon mediterranea. The sequence goes on along the minus strand of NC_092672.1, from coordinate 11,937,675 downwards.
TGGTTTCCTTCTCAAATCCGCGCGTCGTGTGTTCTGGGCCCATTTTGCACACCTGTAAATTAATAATTGTCCAGTGAGTTTTTGCTTTATCATAATTAACGTTTACGTAATTATAGGACGTCTGCGTGCATGCTAATTGATTTTCAAGTTGGTTAGGGCCTAAAGTCAAATACTTAAGCCTAACTTAAAACCACTAACTAACTAACGGTTGAATTTCATAAATATTAAGTATAAGATTCAATTAAAAATTGTTTGTTAGGGCTACTCAACGGATAAGTAATATAACCAGGGAACAATAAAAATAGTGTAATTTCACTGTTATTATAACTAATGTCCTAGCCTAATAATGATAATAATAATCATTCCATGCGTTAATATACTGTAATATACGTAACGGCTAGTTAAATTAAACAAAATAAAATAACCATGAGACAGAAAGCAAATATTAACCATGAGACGGAAAGCATAAAATAATTAAGATCACAATTTGTTTATATTAAGTATTATTATTATTATTATTTGTATAATGTAAAAAGAGGGACTACAGCGACATGCCAATTGGGCTTCTTGTAGTCTTTCGACCAAATTTTTACTTATAATATGCCAACAATTGTAATGATATAATATTTGGTCAATACATGCTTCTTGTATTGAAAGTTTTAAAAGTTGTTTAAGGTACTAAATTTTAAAGGATAAAGTAATATAACCAGGGAACAGTGAAGAAATTAGTGTAAGTTCACTGTTATATAATTAATGTACTAGTAGTAGCCTAATAATGATAATAATAATCATTTCATACCTACGTTTAAATAATAATTATTAATAATAGGCCTACCTAGCCTAGTTTATTAATATATGTATAAATTGAATACAGTAAAGTAAGGTTAGTCCCTACATAGCATATGTTAAGATGTATAGGCTACTTATTTAATTACATAAATTTACCTGTTCTTGTCTTACAATTAATTGCAGCACAGTACATCCCTCCACTTTTTCTCTTTTAATTCATTGTTTGTTAACCATACAAACTTTGGCGCGAATACTCAATCCCTAAAGAATACTGCGATCGTCACGCAAAAGTTCGTTACTTGTTTAAGCGAGGGGGCGCACTATAATTTGACGCTTCTAAAGTGTTACGCGTAAACGCGGGTAGTGTCACATCTTTAGTATATAAGATCTTTGCGGCAAGCTAGAGGGAAAGAGACGAAATACATTGTTGTTGACGGTTTTGCTTGCTCTCAACTCAAGCATGCATTTAAATCTCACAGTTGATAAATAGGCCTAGTAGTTTGTTAGTATTGTTGTTTGATTCAATTTTAACGCATTTATTGTTATTCCAAAAAGTTTGTTATGACACTGGCCAAATGGGGTGAGACAGATTTTGTTACTTGTTTATTTGTTATTTGATAGTTAAACGAGCATTTTAGCCGTACTAGCCCTAGAGGCTAGCCAAATTGTGAGGCCCTTATACTCCGTATATGTGTACATTGGAAAATTTCATTTGAAAATTTTGTTTAGCAAAATTGCTAATCAAACTGATTTTTTAGTCAAGAAACATAGTTTTGTATTGTATTTTTTGCTACACAATTGTAGAAATGTGTAGCAAAAAGGCTGTTTTGTATAGCTTTTTGCTATGCTACACTGGCAACGTTGTAGGTTTTATTTAATCCTGTTGTGTTGCATTTCTTTCTAGTTTTCACCGGATTGTAAGAAAGTACACTAATAAAGAATAGTTTCCGAAATGTCATATAGTGTGTATCTTTATTGACCTTACCTCGGGTTGGCACCGGCACACGTAGGCCTAGGCCTAGGCCTATATTATTTCGGCCAAAGACCATAATAATAAGTGTTTCTTGGATCATTCAAAGGAACGAAAGAAATTAACCAACTGGTCCGTAATTCAGATGCTAACGGTTCGTCTAAGTGTAAATTCTGCTTGCACATAGCCTGTAAAACTTTCCTGTAATGTACAGGAGCTGCGAAACTAAATGGATCATAAATCGAACAAATAGAACCTAAAATAGTTCTTCTTAGCTCAGTTCTCATCTATATCTATTAGTATCTTTTAAAATACAAGCAACAAATAAAATATATAAAATGCATATAACTGGAAAATAAAGAGAAAGAACAGAAACGCGGACATTGGTGATAACTGATAACTGTAGATGCACATGACTTGAAGTCACTGCTTTCGGAAGCGTAAACCCAACAATGGATCGTAAAAACCAGCCGATCACTGACGGGGGTGAATTATGCGGCGTTGGCAAGCACAGCTTGGAATGGGGAAATACAGCACAAAGAGGCAAAGTACTGTATATGAGAATATTTGACAATAACTATCTATTTAGGCTCTAAACCACAATATTTTAATTCGTGATAAATGTAATAATGATGAAATACCAAATAGCTCTGAGAAATGTAAAATAAATTGTCCTTCTTGTCACTTATTATATAAATATAGTAAAAATATGATAAAATGGGTAAAATGCAGACAGTACGACACCCATAGGATAAAATACAAAAGCAACAAATATTTAAAAACCGTTCACCCGAATTACGTAATATATTTTCTTTTTTCATTGTAGAATGAAGGTGGGATAGATAATAGATTAATAATATAAACAATATTTAGTGAATTCACCGTAGAGTGTATTGGTAGAATTCGCAATTATTTTTTGAAGGCGGTTTGATAAATACATTCAGTATTCACAAAGTTTACTTGAATTTAAACGAAATGTATAGGATCATTTGATGTTTGTATCATTTCAATTAGCCACGTGTGAAAAAGAGGAATTCAAAACCGGGTAAAATCATGAAACAAATTGTCAGCAACAAGATTAAATTTTGTCGGCGACTATCACAATTTAATTACCGTATGTACTGTGTAAATCCTTGCGGGTCCAGTTTTGTTAGGCACTTCATTTCAAAAGATGCCATTTACCTACGGAATTTTATAGGCAATCATAAATAAATTCTTGTAATGTTAACCGTGTCATGCATCGTAAAAGCAGGAAAACATTTCAACTCGACCTAACGTCATCTTAATCTTTGCGGTCCAACGCGGTCATGATCATTTTTTGTCCACCTTAGTTTTTGGTCAACTGATCGGAAGGCAAGCGTTATCGTAAGAAAATGGCTCAATCGGAAACAGAAGCAGGTCTTACGCCGACTGGAAACCAGGCTTAAAAGGTGATGTGCTGGATCGCTTCCCGCAAGTTGGTGTCCTTTCCACTAATGATATCGTTCAGTCACATTTCATGTGATGCTTTATTGATAGAGTTTGGTAGCGTAGACAGAGATTTATTATTACTTAAAAATCAGTGACTTTATAATTCGTAGTAGTTAAAAAGTTAATTTTAGTCAGCTCTCGTTTTAAGCAAACCGGTAGCATCATAGAACCATTTTCAAGATCAAGTATACAAAATAATAATATTAAGTTCACTAAGCACCAAATTGGTCGGCCATCTCTATTTTTGTCATTACATTTTGTAATAAAATGATAAATTAAACGTCCTTTATTAAATAATAATAATAATTAAATTAATTATAGTTATTAACTATATCACCATAAAAATTACGATATTTAAATACCATGTACAGCTGTCAAATTTTAGATTAAACAAGACGCTAACATCAATACTTTCAAATGTATGTTCATTGCTAACACATCTACTGTACATGTTCAAAGTTAAAATCTGCTTTTAAATGTTCATTGCTAAACACTTCTGCACGTCTAAGTTAAAATCAGCTTTTAAATGTTCATTGGTAACACATCTGCACGTCTAAGTTAAAATCAGCTAGTTGTATTATTTTCTTACTATCAGGTGTTTTCTTTACAGTTTACAGTCACTATTAATGAATTACAAAATGAATGTTAATTACTAAATTAATGAATTAATATTATTAACGTTATTGTCCGTATTAATTTTTTTTAACACCATATTTAATGAGGGTGATCCATCCAGCTATTGCTGATCATTAGGGACCCTCAGAGGTTCACAAGACAAACATACACAAGATGCTCTACATAAACAAAGTCTTATTACAAGTCTTTGGGAGTGAAGTAATTTGGTCCTTAGAAAAAATCCTGACATGTGACGGGACTTGAACCCACTCAATAGTTAATATAAATGAGCTAACGTATAAACCAACCCTGTATTTGTATAATTTGTTTTTCATTGTGAAACACAAGTAATATTTTTGTTATCAAAGTAAGATAATTATAATTTAAAATTATTTTAAACATCATTTAACAAGACGCTAAAATCAATACTTTCAAAATGATGTTCATTGCAAAATCCTCTGCATTTCTTAATTGAAATCAGTTAGTTATTATTTTCTTAATACCATGGTATTTCTTTATAATTTATATCACCCGATTCTGTAGCTGTTAGTACACTCAGTGTGGAAGACTGTCGACAGTCTACCAGAGACCTATCTGACTGTATTAATGACAGCGATATCGTGTATTAAAGGTACAGTACTTAATATAGTCAGATAGGTCTCTGGTAGAGTGTCGACAGTCTTCCACACTTCCACAGCTACAGAATTGGGTGTTTACATTCACTCTTACTCAATGAATTACAAAATGAATGTAGAAAAGGATAAATATGTAATATAATAATACTAACTTTCTTTTTTCCAGGATGGAAACACACCGCTACATGGACACGTTAGGTATGGCTGTGGTAATGTAGAGATAGTGAACAGTCTCATAGCCCATGGAGCATTAATCACAGCAACAAACAATGTAAATTACTCTTTTACAATGATTTAAAAATCAATAACGTAATTATTCGTATTAGTTAACACTACAAGTTAATTTACATTATCTCCCGTTATAAACAAACCCTAGATTCGTTTAATGTGTTTTTCATTGGAAACATTGTATAGTTATTATCAAAGCAAAAATACAATTTAAAATATATTAAAAATAGTGTAGCTGTAGCATTTTAGATTGAACAAGACGCTAAATCAATACTTTTAACATGTGTTCATTGCTAACCCTTCTGTATTATAGTAATTAAAATCTTTAAAAAAATGCGTCAAGTTTAATCTAACTTTCTTCTTTCCAGGAGGGAAATACACCACTACATGAACACGTTAAGTTTGGCGATGGTAACGTAGAAATAGTGAACAGTCTCATAGCTCACGGAGCATTAATCACAGCAACAAACAATGTAAATTACTCTTTTACAGTGATTTAAAAATCATTAACGTAATTATTCGTAATTAGTTAACACTACAAGTGAATTTACATTATCTCCCGTTATATGAATTTTGAATTTGAATTGAAATTTATATTTATACTGGGTAACCTCTTCAGTCAAAGACTGGTCTCCCAGAGGGCCCAGTTGGTGATCAGTGGCAAACCCTAGATTCGTTTAATGTGTTTTTCATTGGAAAATGTATAGTTGTTATCAAAGCAAAATACAATTATATTGAAAATCGTGTAGCTGTAGCATTTTCTTAAAACCATGTCTTCTTTATAATACAGTCACTCTCAATAAACTACAAAATGAAATATAGAAAAGGATAAATATGTAATATAATACTACCTGCATTCTTTAAAAAAAATGTGTCAAGTTTAATCTAACTTTCTTCTTTCCAGGGTATAGTACAAGTTGTATTATTATTTTCTTAAAATGTGTTCAATGCTAACCCATCTGTATTATAATAATTAAACTCAGCAAATTGTATTATTTTCTTATTATTTTCTTATTACCTTATTATAATTTACAGTCACTATTAAATAATTACAAAATGTATGTAGAAAAGGATAAATATGTAATATAATAATACTTGTATTCTTAAAAAAAATGCGTCAAGTTTAATCTAACTTTCTTCTTTCCAGAATGGAGACACACCGCTACATAGACACTTTCGGCTTGGCCGTGGTAATGTAGAGACAGTGAACAGTCTCATAGCCAACGGAGCATCAATCACAGCAACAAACAATGTAAATTACTCTTTTAAATTGATTTAAAAATCATTAACGTAATTATTCGTATTAGTTAACACTACAAGTTAATTTACATTATCTCCCGTTATAAGCAAACCCTAGGTTCGTTTAATGTGTTTTCATTGGATAAATGTATAGTTATTATCAAAGCAAAAATATAATTTCAAATATATTAAATATCGTGTAGCTGTAACGTTTTAGATCGAACAAGACGCTAAATTAATACTTTTAAAATGTGTTCAGTACTAAGCATTCTGTATTATAATAATTAAAATCAGAAAGTTATATTATTTTCTTAATACCAGGTCTTAATATTATAATTTACAGTCACCCTCAATGGACTAATAAATGATTATAGAAAAGGAAAATATGTAATATAATAATACCTGTATTCTTTAAAAAAATGCGTCAAGTTTAATCTAACTTTCTTCTTTCCAGGATGGAAACACACCGCTACACAGACACGCATTTAACAAGACGTTAATACCAATACTTTCAAAATAATGTCCATTGCTAACACCTCTCCACGTCCCAATTGAAATCAACTAGTTGTATTATTTACAGTTACTGTTATACTGTGGTTTATCGTAGACAATTAACAACATACTCCATTTACTTAACAATTTCTTGACCATAGACCTTGCGGACTATGATGCCGAACGAATAATGGCGCTTATGTGTATGATTTCATAAAAAGTAATAAAACGATGGGACCCCGTTTACATTACTGAAGTCAATTTATTACCCTAATTCAGATTTATCATCTAACTTTCAATCTATAACCGATAGACATATATGCTTTACATCCGTTGGACTCATTCCCGGCTGTCCACCTGGCAGACGCATTTCGTTGCCACCAGAGGTTAAATAATTGTACTTGTATAGTCGCCTACACACGCCAGACAAGTCCTGGCGATTTGGCAGGGATGATCATCGAAGTTACTACTGAAAGACGAGTAGCCCACGAGAAGCAAAATATACATTAGATGTAGTAGTTAATTGCTTGTTATAATTGTAGGAGCAGAACGAATACATATTAAATTTGTTTAAACCTTAGTTCTAGTATCTAAAGTGTAAAATGTATATTATTATACATACAACTTTCTGCTTTCCAGGTGGGAAACACACCGCTACATGAACACGTTAGGACTGGCAGGAGTGGTAATATAGAAATAGTGAACAGTCTCATAGCCCATGGAGCATCACTTAAAGCAAGAAACAAGGTACAGTCAATTAATGCAGCAACATTGCATTTGCATTTTTAAATTGTGCTTATTAAGCAAACCATTACGCCTATATCCAAGGTATACTCTTATTTTAATTAGGAGTTTCTATCAACTTAAAATATTACAAATCTTTTGTTAACTAATACACAGTAATCATTGTCTTGATGGAGCCAAATAATATCAGAAAAGGCGCCAAATGTTTAAAGCCATTACCGTATGTTAGCATCTATATTAATGCTACTATTTTGTTTATTATGTTTATGTATCTCTTCTAAAACCACTGAACGGTGCGTGCTCACATTTGGCACACTGATGTTTATTGATGGGCCGCACTCGATAGGCTATGTCACTTTCCTGAATTTTAAGGATAAACACTTAAAACGGCAAAAATAGGAGTCATTTTACGTCCCAGGGACCGTGTTACGTCACTGTATAAACTACGCATCCTCCTCTTTGTGTACCGCCATGGCCGGATCTACAAATACCATGCCAGGCCGCCAAAACACCAGTCTTTAGTCAACCGTATCGAATAATCGCGTCGTTAATTACACCTATTGTTTGAACAGCATGATTTTTGTAAATCACGGTATGGCTCAGTGAGAAATCGCCGTGACCATTGGTACCCATGTTTAGTACGTTCGAGTTCGAATCCACGACATGCTTAAAGCTAAAAATCAAACCTAGACCTCAATATTATAATCTAATTGCAAAACTAGCAAAAGGGTTACGAAACCTCACTCACACACACAAAAAATCAAAATATAATAAACCATGAAATAAAAAAAGTGTAAATGAACAAAAAAAAAGTAAAAAAATAAAAAATACACCCCGAGCGCTACTACTTTTTGTGTTGATTTATTCCAATACTTCATTAAAATGTTTTAATCTCATGCACTTTCTATTCCGTTCGATTTTTGTTCACTTTTTGATTTATTTCAATGTATCAAATAATTAATACACCACGAAAAACACCCAAAATAATATAGTTCACCATTTTATACTTTCGTTATGTTATTGCGCGCATCATCTTATTCACACAGTACAATTTGTCCATTTTCGTAAAGTCCCATATCCAATATTAGGCTTTCATTTTGTAGCTCGAAGTTACTTAAAAGTGAAGGAATACTTGGTGTATAACAACATCCATGGCTTTTTATGAGGGAAGAGTGGGCTTATATGATACTTACTCATCCCATGCGAATTAGTATAATATAACCATATGTTAAAGCCGACGAAGACCATGCGGAGCACGAGTTACTGCTAGTGGTGGTAAATTCTCATAGATGCGATAATTAACATGTAGGCCTACATTTAATACAGTATCGACTATTCTTTTATAATATTTTTTTTAATAGCATTTTTAATAATAATAATAATAACTGGTGCTTGATATTGCGCATTATGCTGAAAGCCTTAATGCGCTTTACATAGACAGAACAATTTAGAAAATTAAAAATTCAAAATGTGGCTTTTGAGAGATTTTTAAAGACTAAGTGTATTCAATCACAATAAACATTAAATGGTAGAGCAGTTACTATTTTGTTTGTTAGTGCAAAGGTACTCAGATAGTGTCATATTAACGTGTGCACACTATTAACTTATGCATGTGTTTATTACAATCCGGATTATGTAAATTACTAGTTTACTCGCTTCGCTCGCATCTAAGTTGTCCACAGATGCTTCTCGAATACATAGTAATTTCAGCGTTAAACAAGGCCAACAGCCATAAGTCGAGTGCTCTCAGAAAAAACATCAAAACAGTTCAAAAAGTACAGAAAAGCGATAAAACGCATAGTGATACCGGACCGACAGACAGACAGACCGACCGACCGACATAGGCTAGTGAACTATTGCGTCCACGCGACTAAAAACTGGCGATTTCAAATGTACGTACCACAGGACAATGTCATTTATTTACAATAACGAATAAATAAAAACGGTGATTTATGTACTCAACTAAAATTAGCACCCTGTGAATTACTTCCGAAAGAGAAACTTGTCACAAAATGAGACCAATTGTTTGAGTCAAGTTTAAACAAACTTAATTTGTGTTGTGTATGTAACATTAGGGTTGAGGGATGGAAAAGAGGATTGTTTTCATGTTTTACAAATAATATATCACTAAATACATTAAAACATTGCGATTTAATACTTTGTTGAAACTGTCACCGTCATAGTCGATTGAAGTATGTACAGTACAGTACATGTAACGATACACACTACGACGTTTATATTTTTTTTTTGTAATTACATTATTAATTAATACAAACGTTGAGAAGCAACTGTCAGTAATAAAGTTTATTTGTATATGTGTTTATATAATGTAAAACAATTTGTGAAAAAAACCTATTCGGGGCAAATCGTAAATTTGCTTTAATCGTCAATAAATAATTATCTAACTCAATTTAATTAGTAAACAGAGTTACATAAGGTGGTTAAAATCAGTACCGAAAGTACGAACCAACTTTATATACCATCGAGTAAAAATTATAGAAGTAAGGGACGATTTACTGATTGTTTCCCTTACTTAAATGTGTATATCTATAGATTAGTAAAGTAACAGTGGATAATACTTTAATACATTTTTTGTATAGCGAGGTCAAACACCAGCATCTGTTTTGAAGGATAATGATGATATCTCCAAAGAAAAGAAAAACAAGATATTGAAGTTACTTGACAGTAAGTTTGTATTAATACACTTTTCTTGAGTTTTTGCATCATGAATATTAAACTGTGTATTACTAATGACACATATTGAACACTGTACTGAACCTTTGAACTGTATGAATGTGAAGAAGATGAGCTGTCATAATGACAGTTTTAAAACTCTGGCTCTGAATTGATTCTTAAATGTAAAATATTTGTATGTGTACATTTGTTTTTGTATATTTTACATTTATTTTAATCGCAATTTAGTTCCAGTTGAAATATTAGCTAGAGGTAAGAGCGCAATTAGATCATTTCAAAATGAACTTGAAAATGGTGAGATTGCAGTTGTAAATTCAAGATGTATGTTTCTCGGGAAAGAAGGTGCTGGAAAAACTAGCTGTGTAAAGGCCATGCTTGGACAAAGGTAACACAAAAACAAAGTTATTTTATAAGATGCACCAATAAAAAATACATGATCTTCATCAATATAAAGTATTTATAATACAATTTGAATGGTGTTTTTACCATTACAGTAGATTAAGTTCTCATTTATTTCTAATCCTGTATTCATGTTCTCTATAATAGTCATGGCATAACATTCCTTATCAAAAAATATATTAAAATCAATCTTTTGTTCTTTGAACCATTTAAAAAACTTTATCTTTTTTTCATAAGTATCTCTAATGCAATTGACAACATTTAACGAGTTGTTTGGATTTCTTGTTTATAATAAGTTTGGTGCTGAGTATTTTAATTTAATTATTCAATAAAATACAAAAATTGGCATTATTGAGGTTCTTATTTTAAATAGTTGATACATGAAGTTTCGTCTTTGAATAACGGGTTTTCATTCCTTTTCGAATAATAAAAATGATGATGATTATAATGGCAATTATGATGATAATGACGATGATGGTGACATAGACGGTGATGGTGACGACGATGTTTATGCAAATTCTGCTGCTGAAAGTTTCAGTTTGTTTTAAATATCCCCAAGAGGTGTGAAGCATATGCTTATTTACTTGTGATCTTCACTTCGTTTTTATTTTAAATATATCAATATTTTAAGATGAACTATTGGATACATTCTCCTTTCATTAAATCCGACCTTTTAGAGTTCATTATTCATTATTATAGATTTAAATCCAACGAACCATCTACTGATGGTATTGCTATCACAACGACATTGTTTCAAGCAATTGGAAAAGAGTGTGACAAGTGGAAGAAGGAAGATATCGACGGTAAGTTTGAAAAGAAGAATTCAACCATACCAAATAACACATTAACTGTTCGTTCAAAGTGAGCTGTCCTCACAAAAGAGAGAAACTCTCTCTTTCTTCTTCCTTCAACAAACGCATAATTGCCTGCTTTGGCCAATTTGTGTATAGAGATTAATTAGTATCATAATAAAGGTAAAAACGTACCGGTAAGGTACACTGGAAATAATATTTTTATCAAATACTTAAAAATGCATTTGGGTCTATAATTACATAAATTACCTACATATTGTATTTTACAGGTGATGATGATGATATGATGATGTATCTCATTTCTGTAATTTTAGTATTTTTATTTATCTCTATGATGTTTATCGTACAATCTTATTTCACCTTTTTTTTAAACAGTTATGGAGCTCAACAAGAAAATACGAGAAGATGCACTTGCAGAAAAACTTGCAACACAGTTAATAAAGGAAGAAATGGATGATGGTGAAGGAAGTTCAGATATGTCAACATCTAAATCTGATTCCCAACTGGAATCATCAGCAATCTCTTCTGTGGATCCAGTAAAAATAGGTATGATGAATATCTTAGTCAGGCAGCATTTGTATTTTACTTCATATATTTAGCCAAGTTTGATTTTTCACTTTTAAGTGATCAAGGACATCACAACGAACAACTTCCAACTTGTTGTCCAAATTCTAAACGCGTTTTTCATTCGCTGGGGGCACTTTTTCAAAATGGCCGCTTATGCTATCAAGTACTTATATCTCGGCAACCACTAATCGTAGAGACTTGGTTTTAATCTTAAAATGTTTGCAAGGTACATATTTCTATTTACTCTAATCCAATATTTTGACCAGAAATGACTGAAAATGCCATTTCTGACCATTTGACCTTTGACCTTCTATCATCATATCTCGGTAACTAATGGTCACACAGACTTAAAATTTGTTTCAAATTGTTCGCAGTATGCCTTTTTATATTTACTGTAATTAAATGTTTTGTTTTAAAGCAAACAGAAATGCCATATCTGACCTCTTGCCCTAATGCATGTAATATCCACAACTGAGAGACTATAGATTTGTCTAGTATTGTTTATAACTTTTACCGGTACTTGTGGTTTTGTTGATGATATCCCTTGTTCCAAAATCAATTTTTCAAATCACCAATGGAACTGTTATAATAAATAAATAGATACCATAAATATTGAATATAGTCAGATTACCCTCTCCAGTCAATAAAGTTCATCGATATTGTCTACTAGCTCTACATTCCAGTCCTTTGTATTCTTACATCCATCACCACACTCACATGCATCAGTACAGAGCAAGTTGTTTTTCTTACAACTACAGCGATTTGTTGAACATGAACCATTGGAGGTACATCGACGAATTTCTAGAAGAGCTTTTGGTGCTTGTGGATTGTTGCAAAATACCGGCTTCAAGTGACCATCTTCTAGTTGCCAGGAGTAGTCAGTTGCTGGTGGAATAGATGGAGTTGGCTTGCATGATGAATTCCATACAATAGACATGTAGTATGCTCTTTCCACATGTGATCTAAGAGTTCCCATGGTTGGAGGTAATTGTTGTCCTTCCTTGCCTTTCTGTGCAAATAACATCCATCTCAAGTCTGTGACATAATCTGCCTTGATCTTAGAAGTACTGTATAGTATGCAAACATATCTTTCCATTTGCCTGAAAATCCAATTTGGTATTTCAGAGGTCAGTCCATATACAGCATATGCATCTAGTATTTCATCGTCACATTTCAAAAGTGCTTTGAAATGGGCGGACACTCCTTTTCAAGCAAATGTACCTGTGTTATCTGTACCTTTAAATGCGTACCATCCAATCAGTGCTGCTGATATTTGTTTTCAAAGTCGGTAATAGCATTCCCATATAGGTATTTTTTCCCCTCTTTTCCTACAAAATGTGGTCATTGGAGGAAGTAGAGGATAGCTTCCTGTTAAAAGGATAAAGACATCAGTATCTACAGAAAATATGTCAACATTGGCACTTGGGTCTTTGTTCATACAATCAAAGGCATACAATAAGACCAGTTGGTCCCCTTCTTCCAATGTGTGTTGTCCGTGTGTCATCTCTGGCATCATGATAACTTCTGAGAGATTGCAGTTTGCCATCATGGACGTGTGATGTGTTACTAGGACCTTCTTCGTGTTGTTCTTGAAGAGATTAGGTATCTTCTCTGACAGATATTTTGTAAGTTCAGCTTTGGTCTCTTTGTGCGATAAAAATGTCTTAATGTTCTTAATCTCAGTGTTGTCATTGACATGGTAGTGAATGGTAGTTGTTTTCTGTGTTCTCTTATCTCGTGTAGATTCTTTTAAAGATCCTGATAGATATTGATCAAATAAAAGACGAACTTCATCATATGGTTTGCTCATACCAACAATCAGGTTAACAAATTCAGATGCAAAGTCAGAAGTATTGAACTTATCAGACACCTTTTTTACCATATTGACGACACACATGCCAGCAATAATTAGGATTGATGCTGCTTTTTATCATCTTTCTGTACAGGCCTGCTGACATTATCTGGTAGAGGGAGTTCTGTTATTGACTGCAATACCTTGGATTTTCCAGAAAGCATTATCATTCTTCCATCTGGATGGAAATTTGATGGTGGAGTGCTATTGAACTCATAGTTGCCTATGACATCCTTTAGAGCGAACTCTGGCCTGCTCTTCGCCACAACTAACAATCTAGACAGCAGCTTTCTCTCTTGCTTAATTGAAACTAGTTGACCTTTAATTTTGGTTTTCACCACTGCTCCTACATGCTTGAAATAAGAGAAGTTGTTTTTCTTTTGAGGGTCTCAAAATGTTACGGTTTTTTCAACCATTCGTGAAGTCACAAATTTATCCAATGCTTCTTTTCCTAATTGGTCTCGCTTTTCAATCGTTTGACTGACATCATCGGAGGTTACCATGCCAGGCACTGAGTTGGCTTGTCACTGAGTTCCACGGGGATCTCACCAGGCTAGCATTGTTTGCTAGGTGTTAGCGACAAGGCCTAGGCTGGAACTATAGTTTATAACTATTTAACTAAGGCCTCTCTGTACAACATTTATATCAGCATAGGTACATTATTATACAAGTAAATGTATAGGCCTATGTACTAATAATAAGTATGATTTCCCAGCAAACACTGTTTAAATCGGTTTAAAAAACACTTACCATTTAACCTCATGAAATCTAATCTGCTTGAACTTTCAGCCAATCACAGGCTAGGATTATGTATGGAGATAATGAGTGGCTTTTATTTATTTTAAAACTTTAATTTCCAAGCTTAAGTGAATGATTTAAAGCATCAATAATTGAAAAATCAATAATGTGTTACAAATATGGATGTTCTGAGCAATCTGTCGAAAAATGTTATCTATAACCAACATGTTGTAGATATCACACAGGTTATGGTCAAAGGTCAGATATGGTTTTTCCGGCCATCTTGAAACAAACCTTTGCATTAAAGCAATTAGAAACATGTATTTTCTGAACAATTTGGGATAAATGTCAACTCTTTCTGACCAATAGTTATTGAGATATGATAAGATCAGGTCAAAGGTCAAATGGTCAGAAATAGTATTTCCGGTCATTTTAGGGCAAAATGTTCCATTATAGTGAATAGAAGTATGTACCTTACGAACATTTTAAGACTAAAACCAAGTCTCTACGATTAGTGGTTGCCGAAATATAAGTACTTGATAGCATAGGCGGCCATTTTGAAAAAGCGCCCCCAGCGAATGAAAAACGCGTTTAGAAATTGGACAACAAGTTGGAAGTTGTTTCTTGTGATGTCCTTGATAACTTAAAAGTGAAAAATCAAACTTGGCTAAATATATGAAGTAAAGTTAATATAGTGACAAATGCTGCCTGACTATCTACTACAATTTCTATTACAAGGGTATTTTTAATATTCTAAACAAACTGTATATGTGATCATAATCAAGTTAAGATGCACTCATACAGTTTAGAAACATACATAAAAGTGAAATGTTAGACATTCTATATATTGTATCAAAAATATATTATAATGAATTGCAGGAACATCCCAGAAAACGCATGAACACATCACAGCAAAGATGGAAAAACAAACGTCAACTGAAACCAAATTCCATTTACAAGGTGCAGTTTCAACATATTCAATATCTGATTTCGAATGTTCTATATCTTCTGACTCTGTGTCTTCAGTGGAAGGTTTGATTAATTTTTAAATATTTTTGACGATCATTTTGCATAAGTAAAGTGTGGTCGTTTCGCATATAATCACTTTACTAATAGTAATAGGCCTAACAAGTCCTCGCACGAATTAATAAACAACAAATTAATTGCATGACAAGATCTAAAATAGTAATTTCTTTTCTTAAAAAAAGTAAATAAACCAACTTAATGTAAATAATAAATTAATGTAGTGTATTATACATGCTGATACTGAAAGAAACACAAAATTATCACACTATAACTTCATAGGAGTGTTGTTTATATTATTGTTTTATTATTATTAATATAAAGAAAAAAATAATAATTAAAAAAAAAAAAAAAAAAAAAAAAAGTAGTACTTGTTAAACTGTGGAGTTTATACAGGCATATAAGTGATATTTCACTGCTCTAGTATATAATAATATAACCATTTTATTCGTTATGAGTGCAACACGACACAAATAATCATTTTTAGTTATACATTTTCGCCGACAGAAAACTCCAGATTCAAGCAAACCCAGAGAATATTTGAAGAGGCTGTAGTGGAAGAAATTACATCAAAGATGAAAGAAAGAACATCTTTCAACGAACTTTTTTTAGGTGAGGCTTCTACATCTGATTCCAGAGAGTCTGATTACACGTCATTGGCAGTGGAATCGGCAAGTAAGGGTTGGACTCAATATTTGGTTTTCTTTATATTTGATAAAATAATATGTATGGCATTGTACCATTAGTATGAAACATTCTGGAAAATTTTGTTCTCAAAAAGTTAGTCCAACCAGGAAAGAGTGAGATTTCTTTTCTTGTTGCAAACAAATAAATGTGTTTATTCACTGCTCGTTCAATTCTTTAATCATCCTGACTGATGTATTTATTTATTGTATACACTTTTTTATCCACATTAACATTCATTATGTCTACTCACAACATATCAGACCAGTCCATCTATCCATATCCATATCTAATGTACACACACCCCATTGATTTGTAGTCATTATTTGAATTTAGAGAGTCAACTAAAAGAAAATCTGACAATTCCCGACTCCATTCAAAGAAAAGTTGTTGCTAAAATAAAAAAGCGAAGACAGAAAGATAGTTGGGCGATGAAACTGATTAGGAAATTTGTAAAAAGAAGAAGTGATGATTCAGAAAGTATTCCAAGTGACGTAACTACTATATGGGACTACGCAGGTCAACTGGACTACTACATAACGCATAGGGTATGTTCCTATTTTGTTATTTGCTATTACTTAAAAATGTCTTAAAAATTAAAAAGTAAATTTATTGGTGCATGTTTAAAAAAAGGGCATTGATTTGCTTGTTTACGTATCTATTCTATTATACAGACCTTTAAATTATATTTTACAATTTTATTTGATTTATGTATTTTTTCTTTTGTTCATAGTTTTTGTTTTATATGTTAAATGATTATTAAAAAATAAAGAGATTTGCTCATAGTGACAGTACGACATTGTGTTGTGGTATAACATGTTCACCAAAGTATGATTGCATGTATCAATTAACACATCCCTAATAAATGTCGTGGAGTATAAAAAAAAGTTATTATTATCAATTGTATTTTGTTTAGTTTTTCCTCACAAATAGAGTATCCTACTGTGTAGCATTTAATGCGTGTGATAACTTGGATGAACCAGCTAATCCGCGAGATTCAACCACAGTAAGTTGACTACCTACTTATTTTGCTCGAATACACTTTATTAAATATGCATATCTTTGTTATTGAGAATATTTTAGCTTACTTTGTAAGATTGCATTTTATTTGTGATATTAGAGTACACTAGGAATGACCAATTTGGAAATGAATATGTTCTGGATAAGGTCCATTTATGAACATACTGTGAAACGACATGGTCCAGGAAGTCCCATTGAAATTGTTGGCAAGATTATCCAGTCACCTCCTATCTGTTTGGTTGCTACACATATGGACAAATTGAAAAAGTCAAAATCAAAAATTTGGATGAAGGTAATATTGGTTCTGCATTTATATTAAATAATTTTGCAATGTTGCGACGGTAGGATGGAAAAAATGGTAATTAATAGTATACGGTCTAGATGTATTCAAATCAGAATGTGGATGAACATTTTGTAATAAAAGTTAAATTCGTGTTGTGTTGTTTAAGCTTGTAATGAAACAATATTTTTATTAAAGGAAGTGGAGGATAAGTTTCAGTTAATGTTTAGAACAATGGAAGGAATGCCATATGCCGATCATGTAGATCGTGAGATGTACATGGTCGATAACACTGTAAAATCACATGAAGGTATAAAACAACTAAGAAGAAACGTTGGTCGTTATATGAAGGACATGGTGAGAACCGTTCCATTAAAGTGGCTTGATTTGCAAGAAAGGTTGCACGGAATTGGAAAAACCAGACTGTGCATTACCTTCATTGAGGTATGGTTTTTATTTTTTACAGATAATAATCATGTATTGACTATTATTGCTTTTAAAATATACTGTAGGTCTATTCTATATATCGGACAATGTATATCTTTGTGGCTTGCCCGTTTTAGAAGAATTTTGTAATTTTGCAGAAATGGTAGAACGTTATTAGAAATGACGATGACGACGGTGTCGACGACGACGACGATAATAATGATAATGATGATCTTTATAAAGAGCCACATTTTTTTAATGCTCTAAGCGCTGTACATATTATTACCCAGGTCATGTTTTACACCTATTGAAACAACTCCCACAATGCAGCTAATAAAATAAGTTGACATCAGACAGAATAGAGTAAGTTTAAAGACACTGATAATTTTAGGTTTCTTTATATATTTTACATCAATTCAAATCTTTTTAATTTGGTCAAAACTTCTCTTTCCCTGACTAGAACGAAGTTTTACAACAATGTGAAAGACAAGTTTACCCAATTTATTATTTTTATTTCTAAAAACAATCGTCTACATTTAATCATAGAGATTTATAATAAACTATAGTAAGATCTATAATATATCTATGATTTAATAGAGAGTACGCAAATTCTTTAAATAATCTCAATTTGTTATTAGGCTTCTGGGATTTGCATTGAATGTGGAATTTCAACAGATGGGCTATTACATGCATTAACGTACCTAAACGACATTGGAGCAATCATGTATTCAAATACTAACAAGAAATTAGAAAACACAGTGATAACAAATATTCACATAATGATTCAGATGTTGACAAAGGTGATCACAGTAGTTAAACCGACTATTAAAAAGGTAGGCTGGAATTGCATTGTTGTTCTTGACTTAATTTCATTGATTCGTCAAACATAATTATTACCGTGTGGTTAGTGATACAGCTAAGACGATTTTTACACAGAAGCAACTGATGCAGTTATGGAATAAGCTTAGTGAGAAAGGGATTCTCGAGGAGAAGTTACTACGTTATCTATGGCAACAGGAAGAAGGCCACATTGAAGTGTTTATAGAAGTAATGAAGGAGTTTCGGTTACTTTTTGAAATGGCGGTAAGTACTTTTTGATTCACAATTATCAACAGTTTAATTATAACACAAATTAAACCAGGTTAAAAATTGTATATGGAAGTACAAAGTAGCGTACAGATAATCTTACAAAGACAAAGCTAAACATTAACTGTACTGTTTCTCCACACATTTTTTAACATAACAGTTATAGTTAAATAAATAATCTTTTAAGAAAGAAACGCATGTTTTGGAGATGAATCTGTAATGTTGTCCGGAAGTTGTTCCATATGTTACATTCAATAGACTGATATCATTTTATGTTTAAATTAGTTTTTTATTTTTAGGAATAAAAATGATAGTATCATTATTATGGACATCATTATTGTATGAAAATAAACATAAGAAGAAAAAACTGTACATATTAAAACTAGTACATTATTTTAATATTTTAAGAATAAAAAAAATTAGTTTGTCTTTTAAATTATGTAACTATGTTCATAACAGGGGGTTGAAGATAGTAACCGAGTGTTCTTGGTTCCGTGTCGGATGAAAGTTGACAAAGAGCCTCTGGAAGTCACCAAAGATGATAATGTGCAAATGGTATCAATTTACCTTACTCCGACCGACTTTCTCCCTGATGCTGTGTATCACACTTTAGTGGTTGCATTTCTTGAATTGATGACGAAAGCCGACAGTGATGATCCACAAGTATATCGGAATCGTAGTGACTTCAACTTTAAAGAACATAGAGTCAGTCTAGGTGCCGTCAATATTAACAATACACAAGAAAAGCCATATGCATTGAAGGTATATACATTCAGTACCGGTATCTCTATTGACATGCTTTTGAAAATTTACATTTTTCAATTATGAATTATGCAAAAGGAAATATCAAAAAATCTGGATTACTTTAATAAACACCTGCCTCATCGAATGTGTCCGTTAATGTTAGCCCTACTTTAAAGTTGTGAACTTAATGTTGTATTTTGTATTCAATTTAACAAAAGGTGATTCTGAAATTCGTAATTGCCCGATCATGCTTACATGTATACATGTTTCAGCTTGAAATATATCGCCTAAGAATCTGGAGTCCTACTACAGATATTGATGACACTAACATAGCGTTGACATTTAAACCAGAACTACAACCAAGTGTCTGCATGGAGGTAATTAACACAAAATTAACAAATTAAATAATTATAATGACATGTAATAATAAATTATATCTTGAGAGAAAATGTCCGTCTCATTTTAGGTACTAAGCTACTTGAAGAAACAACTAAAAACTGTCTGCACTATATACGAGGGTATCGGTTACAAACTTCGTGTATTATGCACTGTTTGTGATCCAAATAAACATCACTTACACAATCTCAAAAGGTGTTTAAACGAGAATTCGGTTAAATGTGGAAAGAATGACGCTATGGATACTGCTCATATCAAGCGTCTGTTTTTGCCCGGTACGTTTGTCTGAACATTTATTGCTTTATTTTATGTTCTCTAAAGTAACTGAAAAGTATTGTTTACACTTATTTTTTGAATTTATTATAAGCATTCTAGAAGGTTGGAAAGGAATTCAAAACAATAACTATTATGTTGCTTTTTTACAAATGAATTGTTTTTTTTACAGCTGAACAAATTACTGCTGTCACCGAAAGAGAAAGAGAAAAGACATTTGAAACATGCATATCTTCAACAACAGAAATAACAAGTATGTATGTTGATTACACAGTTTCACACTTTTACTATTGGAATGATATCTGTATAAATAATGAAAACATTATTCAACTTTTACGTGCAATCTATTCATGAAACCTAACACAAATAATTACTTACTATGATCATTATTATACACATATTGTACTATCTCACATACTGTACCAACCACTATTATTAAATACATGTATTAGAAATATTGAACTATACGTTATCATCTGACCATACATAAGTCTTTTAAAAATGAATGAGTGTTTTTAAAACATAACTTGTTTTCGAAAGTTATGAAGAACTATGTTATTGTATGTTTTCTTCTTTCTTCCAAGATTTGAGTAAAGTCTTGATAAATTAACTATCTGTTAAAATGCATTACACATACCAGCCCTAGAAATACCATTACTGTACCCTACAATTTAAAAACTAGATTATCAATAGTGATGCCAACACAACTTTTGAAACTGTTAGAAGTAGGAAAACCCAAACAAATAAGAGCAGTAAAACAGTTTCTATCAATCATTATCGTAATTATCTTTTTCATTTTCAGGAAGAAGTTGTGTAGAGCCAGCAACACTGCACTATAGAGGTAGCTTTATATTTTAAATAATGGTATTGCCACAAGGTCATTTTAACGTTTGAATACCATATAATTTACCCTCTTTAAATGTGATGTGAAGTTATCTTTATCTTTAATGATTCCCACTTTTGGGTAGTTCAATGGAAGCCTGTCCTAACAATCTGCGTCACACAAACACTTGTGTAGGATTCTCATCATGATTTGTGGCATATCATTTCATAAAAGAATTAAAGTTGAACATATTGCGCTGAAAATGTATTTTTATCATATAGATTCCGTATCAGTAATCCATACTGGTGGAAGCTTACTAAAACTTTTATATTTGAACACACTTTGAAAATGTGTTAACACTTTAGAAACTGTGATAAATGTATCCTAATCACAGATTTATTCAATTGGTTCATTGAGTCATTCACTTTAGGTTTGCAAAATAAATACAGAAAACCGTATACAGTAGGCCTAATAGTAAACGCACTTGGCCTACTGACATTGTCTACGCTATTTAAAAGACGGGCATAAGTAAAAAAATTGTAATGTGTGTTTCTTTGACTATACCTTTATTCGTTTGTTTATAACAAAAGTGTATTTGTTTATAATGATAAGTACAATGTTATTCAATATTCTTTTCTTTCTACAATGCCTTACTGCAGGATCATCTGAAGAGTTTGAAAAAATCGTGGTAAACGTTTCGAGCTGGTATGATGAACATGGCTCTCTTGATAAACTGAAGGTGTTATGCAAAGATCTGATAACACCTTACAATGATCTACAGAATGCTGACTGCATAGATTTCTTCAACTTATTGAAACGATCTGGCAATGTTACCACTACCAACGTGAAAGTTCTTATTGACGCAATTAATGTCACTAGTACCAATGGTGTTTTGGAGGTCAACAAACTGTTAAAGGAGACATTTGATAAAACCAACCAGTGTATCACATCCTTCTCAACATATCGACAACACCTAATTCAGTTTGGTGACGCACTTTCGAAAGAAAATACAAGAGATCTCATCCGTTTGAAAAGTGTTCTAAAAAAACAAAGTAACAACCAATGGACTGTGATATTAGATCTTGAACAAAGGGGGATTCTAAGGGAGGATAACTTGCAATCATTTATTGCATTTTTAAAGGAGAATAACATGACTGTTCCTGCTGAAAAGTTAGAATATAATGCTTAGAATTGATGCCAAGTATATTACCAATCTCAATGTCGGTAAATCAATCAAGTGTTTGGGTAAACAATATAAAGCTCAGAGTATTTTGAGCAAAAAAAGGTGTGATATGCCCAGACATCATCACGTCCATATATGGGTACATCAAATTTGTTTCAAAGTTTAATAATGTAGACAGAGCTTTGAAGCCAGTAAATGTTATATTAATTGATTTAAATTCGCCAAATAAAAAAATCAGTTATAAAAGGCAAGGAAATATTATTCGATAACTTTCGACTAAGATTTCGGGGCTGATTGTAAAGCAAACTAGAGGGTACTCCGAGAGTGTATACTCCTGCCTACAGTATTATTTTCTTACATAAAAATATCCAACTAAAAGAAAGGTTTTTCTCTATAATTGCACTACATAGTTAATAGCAGTTTTGTCCTTCCATTTGAAAGTACCTATAGATCATTGATAATGGTGGTAAGTTAGGCGAGATTCAGATGAATACTGTTGTTTTTATGTGGAAATTATTAAGAAACACTATTCCCTTTAATATTGCACTTGGTATTCATTCAATTTTAGCCAAGTTTAATGAGATACAGACATACGGGGTAGTTTCGGTATGGTATCTACAATTCGTGTACTGTATTTCAGCGGAAAAGCAATTTTTAAGAATGCGTAAAGGCCTAACTAATAATGTATATAAAAAATCTTAATTAAAAGAGGTCTCTGATACCATTTCATTTTCTTCTTAGTTAAAATAAGTCTGATACTATTTCATTTTCTTAAAAATTAAAAGAAGTCCGATACCAATTTCATTTTCTTAATTAAAAGAAGTCTGATACCATTTTCATTTTCTTATTAATTAAAACACTTCACTTTATAATAATATCTAGTATAGTTATTAATTGTCTGAAGCACGAACATTAACAAGCAACTGAGGCTAGCTTATTTATAAATTATTTCTTTTTTTAATGAAGATTTAGACAACAGTGCATCACTTTCTTATTGTGTAAAATAAAATGTTTGTTTTTAATGACAAAACATACATTTTTTTTTGTCTCTTTTGTGGCGCAAACACCACTTTTATTCACATTCATATTATTTCATATTACATAAAATCGTATTATTTAACTTGTAAATGTCGTTACAGTTCATAAGTAACATTTTTAGATATATGAATTCTGTATTATTCCTTTTTTCATTAATTTTCTTATATTTTGCTATACACTTTAAAGGATCATCATTATCATCTATCCCGTTTTAAAATAGTTCACACATTTTCATTTGTTTGTTTTCATTTTACAACCCGGATTATACAATATATTTATATACATGATAAAAAGAAAATAAAAAAAAACAATAATAGCTCAGTACCACCAGTACAAAACATACATTATCTACTGTTCTAAAATTATCTTATAGAAATTCAATGTGCATAATGTTAGATTTGAAAATAAATCTGCCACATAACATGTGATGTCATTATTTGATAATTTAAAAATCGTCAATATACTATATGCAAATAATAGCGGTCACAATAATTGATTCAAACATGGAATGGGTAACGATATAAATTGGTTTTGCTTATTTAGCAATGAACTGATTGAACTTATAACAGGTTCGATTTCACACTTATTCGGATTATTTAATAATTCGAATTGAGACAAACTGTTTTCTTTTAGTTATCATTCTAATCAACTAGCTTATTGAATATGGTGCAATAATATCCGTTTAAAGAAAATCAAACGGTTTAAAAAATTCGACAAAAAGACGCTATGCGACAAAAAAAATACATATTGAATGAACTACATAATGGTATATCAAATTTATATAGAGCCCTCTTGCGGGCTGAATCGTTCAGAAGATATTTGAACGTAGAGGGATAAGTAAGCCACGCCTATTTTATTATAACGACTCTAATTAGTCGTAGTGCGCCATCTTGTGCTTGAAATGAAAAACGAAGATGATGGGAAGGTTTAACAATGGCGACTGAAATTAATTACAGCTCAGCCTTACTGACAGTACGTACATTAATGAATCAATGGTACAAGATGTACGAGTAATTGAATCTTCTTTGAAATGTAATTCAAAATTGTTAACAGACCGTAATTTTAAAAAGAAGAATGCACATGATGATATCGAGCTCTCTTTGTCCTCATTCTTGTCACCTTGGTGTATCATTTTAATAACAAACATAACATTATTTTGACGTTTAGGTGTATCTTATATTATTTTAAGTGTAATGTTTGTTTTAAAATACATCTTCTATAAACAATAGGTGATACACACAACAATTATTTTATGTTTTTGTTATACAATTTTACCTCTGAATTCGTTAATAATGTTTTTATTTTATTTATTTAATAAACAAAACATCATTATGTCCATTATTGCCATTGATATGCATCGAAATGTCATTGTTATAATATTATGAATTTGTAATACTTATTATAATACGAATTTATAATTAACATCACAATTGTTAATATTTAAACATATTTAAACATATTATTTATCGGACATATATCGATGCTATGTTAAAAAAATAAATAAGAAAAGGTGGTCGATGATAGGCTTAATAATGTTAATGTTAACAAAACAGTAAGTAAAACACAAAATGTAACACATGATACTATTTGAGGCGACAAACAATCGATAACGGGTTACAACCGAGGACCAATGTAAATGTTAGTGTGCAAATAATAGTATTATGTTACTTTTTTACCCAATTTCAATTACTTAAGGGTTTTATTTTTAACATGAAACATTTTAGTTAAAATTATTGTACCCACAGATCATACTATTATGTTGTATACTGACGGTAACCAATATCCAATGACATTACACTTGATTCTGTACATACAATTTTGCGTAGTACATTTAATAATAAGCTGAAACATATAGTTTGATTGTTACAAGAATGATAAAAATGTTATAAGCATTCAATTATAGCAACCTTTATAAATCCATTAGTCTATTTAATTAATTCAAATCAGTTTATAAAATACACTGTATATAAACCAGTTAAAATAGTGGAATTAAAACATTGTAAACCATTAGAATATATAGTTTTAATCATGTGCTTCGAATGTTTAGGAATTGTTTAACATAAAAAATAATAACCATCCTATGGATAATGAGATCAATAGTGTATGCAATTGGCCTATAACCTTATTGGCTGTATAAGTGGGCTAGGAAAAAAGATTAATGTTGGCGTTTTTAAATTATAAAAAAATAGAAAACAAATGAATATTAATTAATAATTTGAAAAAGTTTTACATTTTTTAATTAAT
The DNA here is from genome assembly GCF_964355755.1 of Antedon mediterranea. Lineage (NCBI taxonomy): Eukaryota > Metazoa > Echinodermata > Crinoidea > Comatulida > Antedonidae > Antedon > Antedon mediterranea. The sequence goes on along the minus strand of NC_092672.1, from coordinate 11,912,211 downwards.
CCTAATTATCGTTACGAAGAGAATAGACGTATTTTGTGGGTTTATTATTTGTAATAAGGCATTAGTGCCTTATTGTAGTGTCACGGCTGCAAATAGTATGTTCATTATAGTAACATTGTACACTGATACGTTATATGCTACACACTATTTATCATAACACTGTTGGTTGAAATAAGGATTTAATATGTGAATACACAATTATGATAAACGGAGTAATTAATTAAGTATGCCTATTAAAGCTGGTGTATTGCCAGGCTTGTTATGTTAATTGTTTGTTTTTTCTTGTTTGGTTTGATTGTTTTTGTCTTATAAATTTTGATGATTGGTCAATTAATTTCCCATTTCTACTCCTGGTGGTACCTATAATTAGTTCACAATGGAATTCATGCGGATAATAAAATAAAGCTCAACAACAAAGTAAATACCATCATGACCTGCCTCACTTTTTCGGAGTTTGGTTTATATTATCATATAGGTCTACCAGAGCGCACAATGTGTTCATTTACTTTATAACGTTGAATTCTCTGGTCAGATGCCGCGAGTGCTCTTTAAAATATGCAGTTTGTACAGCCTCCGTATCCGTATACGCATGGTAAAACTAAACTACGTCATACATTATGTGTGCAGAAAATACCGTAAAGTACGTGTTTCGATGCGTTTTAACGTGGATAGCATTTTACACGTTTAAGAGTTGAAAATGACTCGTTGAAAATTAAGTTGTTAAACGTGCACACATAGATCACATTTAATTTAAACATAGATTATTCAAGAAAATTCATATTTTCCTATAAAAATGATTTGATAAACACCCGTCAAAAAAGATAGGAAACTCTAGTGTTAACGTATCATTGTGCAATTCTTTCTTTTTAATATTGTAGTTGTAATAGTTTTAATAATTTTATGATAAAAGCTTCTAATATGTATGTATTATACATAACCTAGCTTTTAATGTATATTTGTGTATTTTGTTGAATTTTCTGAATTTGTATAGTATATCCTTTTTTAGTCGCGTGCAAACGCAACTCTACAGCTCACTATGTCGGTCGGTTAGTCGGTCGGTCGGTAAACACTAACTCAAATTTGAGCACGCGACTGCAGCCATGTATATGGCTTGTTTTTATATTTCATGCCAGTTTCAAATGTATTACTATGGACATTAAAATAATATCAGTATCAGTATCAACATTACACTAATGACATGTGTTTTATATGAACCGAATAAACCGATCAAATCAGACGATGCTTTGTAGCAAAACAAATAATTCGCTTTCTCTTAGCGAGAATTACAATAAGCATCAGCAAAAGCATACATTACTGTTGACAGCACGTGCAATAATTATGTATGTTTCGAGTGAAATCCGAGTGTCAATTGTATATCGATATACGTTGTTAAAATTAGCTAAACCTCAATTTAACATTGATAAGAATTACAGTGTGTTGCGCGCGAGAAGAACTCCAATTATTATAAACACCGTATTGAGTACGTCATCAAGCATGTTCAGTCTCTTTGTATAATATATCATTTTGTATGCAATCCTATTTCGTATGAGTCGAGTATCCATCGTTAAACACACGCATGAATTCCGTGTGTTGATTTTAAGATGCACTGGTACAATGTGTTGTGGAATGTTGTTTAAATATTGTTCTCCATGCTTTGAATAAAAACATTCTTTTATTTATTTAAATCAGTTTTTTGTTTGTTTTTTTTTTATTGTAGGCCTATTCCTTCCCATTTCTATATACAGGGATCACAAACCTAATCACAAAAACAGCAGATTAAGTAAAAAAAAACTGTCACAATACACTAGAATTTGTATCTGACATTACTGTATTACGGTATTCTATAATTCTAAATGTCATTAATTCCTCCATTTAATCAATAATTTGAACATGGCATTTCTTGTAAGTAATTTCTTGAAATTACTACCAATCTGCTCTATTAACTGCCAGTTCAACTTTTAATGTTATGCTTATAGTAATATAATTTTATTAAAAGAATTATAATTATTCTAATATAAATTTACATGAGTTATTATTCACAATTCTGTCATATCATATAAATCCGATAAATATGCCTATAATAACTGAATTAACTTCTTTAATGATATTAAAACATCATTGGCATACTTTAAAGAACCGGTAGAACCATTTTAAGATATAAAGAACACTATGTACACTTACTAAGCATGTTTTTTTTATAAGCAGTAACCCCAATGTTACACAATATGCCGTATATACTCACATATTGATATTATAAACATGATTTTCGTCATGCGACATAATATCTTTACTTTCATTAATGTGGATATTGCATATAACTAATACTGTTTTCGTTTCAACTCAGTTGTTATATTATAATGGTGCGCCTGTTTGATGAGGCTGTTAGTGAATCCAACAATCATCATCATCATCATCATCATCATCATCATCATCATCATCATCATTACTACATGCAATTGATGTTATTCTTTTAGATTTATTATTATTATTATTATTTCTCCATAATAAGTTTAATATATTGGTTATAATGATGGTTGCATATACAGTTTAATACATATTAGGCGGCACACAGTCTCGGGTTTTCACGGAGACAAACTCAACACAAGAGTTGGGGTTCAGCCATTTTACAAACGTGCAAACATTGATAGTCGACACACAGCCGTTACGTGGTATTAGTATACAAATAAGAAATATTTATGAGTGTGATGGTTCAAATTATTTCAAGAGGTGAAAGATGAAAGGACAACCGAGTGAGAATATGAGCTTTTCATCTTTCACCGAATGAAATTATTTGTACCATAACACGAATATAAAACATTCATTATTTGTTTTATATAACATCTTCAAAATCATTTTAGTCAGATTGAATGAAAGTACGTTTTCCTAGTGTAGGCTAAATTTGAAGAAAAAAACATTATAATTTTGCCAGTATTTTTTAATATAACTGCTATCAATATTGCTTTTATTATAAAATCTTTCGCCGTTTTGCTATTGACATTTATTTATTAGTGACGGTTTCCATTATTATATTAATTATTTAATTATATATCCAATATATTATATTTTAATCAATGCAATAACAAAATATATTGCTTATGCATTAGATAAATTATTTAATTAAGGACCATCTGTTTTCCTAATGTAATTATTCAAATAAAGAGTACTTCTTGAATAATTTACAATGGCTTAAATCACTAATGTGTCTGAATAATTTAAATATTACCAATTATATTATACATTATGCGCAATAATATCAATACATTAAATATTCAGAACAGATTCATGAATGCTGCTATGTTAGTCCGTTGTCGATCTAATACGAATTTCCTATATTGAGGATACATTATTATCAAACAAACAAACATTAGTAACCACAATAGATGCCATCAGCCCGTCATCACTACCATCATCTGGCTACTCTTATTTACTTGATACGATTATTCTTCGACACGATAACACTATTTATTTACATTCTCTGTACTCTTTTATCTGCCATCAAATGATTTCAATGAATATTACATTTTATTTAATCCAGCATCATTTACAACAACATGCAATGACGCATTTTGAATGAGTGATACACAATGTATTTATGTTACTGTGTATTTATAATTCATTGTATTATAAGACCTACATTATATTTCAAATTATGTTGTTAAGTTATAAGCCCACTTTTAAATACTATTCCCCGACTGATTTTTAAATTAAAATGGCTACCAGGTAGACATGTTAAGAGCAATCAATTTGAGAAAATGTATACGTTTATGATATAATTAATTATCACAAACTGTGAATTCTTGCAGCTTGCGTGGTTACCCTGATATTCATAATTTATTCAACCGTTTTACTGCTGATGCATGACAAAAGCAGAAAACGTACGGCATATAATTGTGTAAATAAGTGTAGCGTGTCTACTGTTGGGTCTTTAAGACCACATATTATTACCAATTTGAATATATTTTAAAATTTGAAGAAATGGTATGATATGATTGTGTCACGACTTAAAAATATCGATGGTAATTGGCTTTGTTATCCTAAATACGTATTGATGATGATGATGATGGTGGTGGTGATGATGGCGGTGATGTTGGTGGTTAGGATGATGATAATGATTATAATGATGATTAGGATGATGATGACGATGATGATATATTGACGGTAACGATGCTGCTGATGATAATGATGATCTTGATGATTATGATGACGATGACGATAACGGTGATGATGATGATGATGATAAATGTCAAAAATGTGTTATGCCTGGTGTGTGTAGATGGATATCCGTGATAGTGATGAAGATGATAACTATTATGATATTGCTATGATGCTAATGACTGAATATGTATGTATTGATAACAATGAAGGTAACAATAAAATTAATGTAAATTGTAATAATTATGCATGGTGCTCCATGATAACCTTTCATTTCATTATAGATCAGATGGAATTGCCCACTATATTGTTATAACCAATTCACGTCGGTGTAATTGACATTGCAATCTCCATATCCATGACCATCTTCCCGGTTTTCTAATTGGCAGGGTACATACATATTGTACAGATATCCCAATTGAACCTCTGCAAATGTAATGTTCTTGTTAATCTTGTAAAATAAAACATCTTTCTTAAAAATAACACACTCAGTATATCGCTGCTATCGAACGATTTAAAACTGTTTTATCGCTAAGCGAAGTATATTGGGTTTAATGGATTATAATTATGTAGACTGAAGAATATGGTCACAAATTATTATTATTTATTTTCGAGAAAGGTCGACCAATATCGACGTTACATTGAATTATTTCACTGCAGTTATTGTTTAGTAACATGTAACGCTAGTCTTAGTCCTTTAGATAAAAAATGCCATCAGACATAGAAACAGCATTTAAAAATAATCTTACTTTTATCGCCTCATGAATGTATTCAACCTAATTGTATTTTCGATTCTCACACGGTCTTGATACTCCAGTTTTGCCAATCGATAAGATAGGCCGTCAACTGTATAATGTCATTTGCATTATTCACTTATTCACAAGTTAATTAACTCTTTTTGAAGCGCATTTAGAAAATAGCTTAAGTACAAGGTAGAGTAATATAAACCGTTGCTAATTAGTGAACAAAGAGCTATATCGAATTTGTTGTCGCCATCATCTGCACAATGGTTTCCGCTGATTGTATGCATTGGCATAGTTTCATATTGTTTTCTTTAACCTTGTTTAAAGTGTTGTTAACCATCTTCAACATTAAAATCGTCTTCATCATGTTCATCATCATCATATTCAACATCATCATAATATTATTCATCATCACCATCATCATTACCATCATCATCATCATCATCATCATCACCACCATCATCATTATTGTCAATACTGGTTTGCTTGTTTAATTTATTTTCCACACATTGAATAAAACAATAACAGATATATTATACTTTAGAAAAGAAACAAAAAGATACAAGAGGACAATGTGTGAAAAGAGATCAAAATAAGTTATAATTACTTTACGCATTGGCCACCTGAATGCAGTTGTCGACATGACAAGAAAACTAATGACTCTAAAATGTTGACAAAAACAAACATTAAAAAGAAAACAATAATAATAACTGGTAATGTCATTGTAATAAGTAATTGTTTTTTGCCTTACTTCATGAAACTATCCATATGTCCTCCCCTCCCCAAGGTTAAAAGATAAACAGTTATAATTATATTCTTATAATTATAATTTGAAATTATTTTACAAGTGCATAATAAACCTGATTCATTACCGTCATTGTATATGTGTAATCTTAACATCATCATCGTCACCATTATTTCTATTCACTACACAAAGTGTAATAAATAAAAGAGAAATCACGAATCATTCTTAAATTTGTCCCCGATTGAGATATTAATAGAAATACTATAAATTATCATCCCACTTCTATATTCCAAATCATCCCAGGGTATATGTTAAGATTGTGTGTTAACATTCACCGACAATAGACCGTAGACCAGTACATACCTATTCAACAAGATAAAGGTGAAAACGTAATTGTGTTACTACGCGTTGGCGTTACTCGAACGAACGAGCGAAAGAGAAAATAAAACAAAGAAGCTACAAAATCGAATGTATTTTGAGGTTATGTTTAGAAGAACTAATTTTGCTTGCCAAAAGAGAGGATGAGTGAACGTCCACTATAACGTAACGTATCAATATATCAATATCAGGCAATATTGTATAGAAGCATCACATGTCGTAAAGCAACCGTGGTTGTTGAGTTAGCGAATAGTAGCCCAGTACGCGCAAGCCACATAGCAAAAAAATAACAAACACCATATAAATTAAACAAGGATCAAGTACATTATATTTGACAAATAACTTTATATCGATATCAGCAATAAAATGAATTGGGTGTCACTCATTACTCCATTCATTAAGTGCACACAATAATAACATTTATAGTAATCATGAATATAATAACGGTAGTATGTAAAATTTAAAACACTCTAGGACCTATTTAAAAATATCTATGATATAAGAAGCCTAAATATTGTTATATGTTATAACATTGTATATGTACAATATGTGGTAACAATATTTGTTTAATTAACACACACACAGATATCCATTAACTAATAATATTAATCTAAAAGGTAACAATAATCTATTATAAAGAATCTCTAAATACATACTATTATTAATATAATTATATCAGACTACAATAATTATTTACAATTAAGTTGACATAAATGGTTATTGTATAATGATAACAAACCTAGTAACCACATTTTAAAATTAACGTTTTTAATATAATGATTACATGAGAACATTATATTATATTATTATAATGTGTCATTCTATCCAGATCACAGTTTCGCTAACATTATTGGGCATACATTTTAGTTTCTGGCAAATTATAGTGTAATAAGAGTTGGTTGCCAGGTTCTTGCTTGACATTTTAATAGCAAAAACTCTATACATTTTGTAAATTTACATAATTTATTACTGTACACAATATACTGCTAAGCAACGTAGCGGAAAGAGCCATCGATTTCAATCCTCTTGGTAATAAGAGCATCGATGCTCTTGTCTTCATGAGTCATCTATTCAGGCAATATGGCCTATAACTATGAAAAGCATGTCATGTCTGAAATAGATAATTATTGATCCTATTAAACTGTACTCTTTACCCTTATCACTAGTGACAACATTATTTGATGCCTATTTTACAATATTTACAATGATAAATGTCAACATCGAATCAGATTTACAAAAACGTACATAGGCCTATTCAAATATTATGGTAAATAATCAAGACGACTTGGAAAATAACCTATGATTTAACATTATTTTTTTTTTAGGTTTATACATGAATTGTATTCAAAATATTGACAGAAACGACACTGATTCACATTTTAAATTTAAAATATACATTTTACGGTAATCATTGTTTCGTATTGTTATAACATTTAAAAAATATAAAATAATAATCATATTTTAGATATTGTGCTTCATATAAAAAACTACTATTAATATTGTATAAACACGTATTACGTCATTCATAAATTAACATTGATATAATTATTATTATTTGTATGTTGCAATGTTTATAATTTATATTTATGGGTAAATAGAGAAAGAAAGAACATAGAACAGTACAGAGTATGAGTCCAAATAGTTACACAGTACATTTCACAAACTCAAATTATGTAGGCCGATTGCAGATCAATGTATCATAGTCGTTATCATTCAGTATTAAGAGGATCATTATTACGTAATTGTACACATTCAGACAAATAAATACATAATTGGTGGGGTTGTTTAAGTTGTGCTGTACTAAAAACACAAATCATGACAATTATATTTATTTGAAGTTGTGCTACATTGTTAACATTACTGAATACAGACGTATAAAGTAAGCTATAATAACTACTGTATTTACATAATTATAATAATTCATTTATAATCCTCATTATAATATACATAATGATGTAGAGGGGAACAAACTGTGGATGGTATGTTTAAAAATGTTTGCCTTTAATAATTTGCAGTTATCAAATTAATATTGAACATTATTATAACATTTACAAAAACAATACCAATTGGTGCTTTTTTTATTTGACTATTTACATAATTATAGCAATTAAGCCTTATAATTCACATTGTAATACGTAATGGCGATTGGTTTAACCCATGGATGGTACATTTAGAACATCATTTTGTCACTTACAATTGAGGAAAACACTACACATTTAGGCTTTATTTGTAATGAATAAAATGATCATCATGTTATATAAAGCAATCGTTTCTCCGTACTGTAGATTTTACAAGTATCAAGGAAAATTCCGAAATATAGTGTCATATGTTTCATACACCATAACACAACACTTAACCTCTTACATGATGTATGCATTACGGAATTGGCGGATATAATTGGTCTGTGTGAGAATAATGATACATGTTATCATGGTTAATATGAAAATACTCCAGGTACAGGTAATTAAGAAATCAGCAATAATAAGCAATCAGTTTTCAAACAATAACATAATCTACAGTGAAGCTGCTGGGTACATTCTTTGTGAGTAGTAAACCTGTCGTAACTGTGGCATAACTTGTGTATTATACGTTACATCATATTCACATTCACCAGGAACTTGAACTCCTACTGTCCTCATCCATGGAGCTGCTAAGCCTAACTGTGGTAGCATAGGATCTATGTGATCTCTAGGTTCAAAGTATACATCAGGTATTGACACAGGTCTTCCTCTATTGATGATGTCACTGGGTTGTCTACGTGTATATCTCATGTAACCAACAGGTATCAATGCCAAACCTAGAATTACTATAATACATACAACTGCAATGATGACAACTAGAGATATTGAAATATCTGAATTCGTATTACTGTTGTTTATAGTTGGTGATCTTGTTCGCAGCAATTGCTGATTTTTATTTACCATTTTACTATCAGATATATCTATATTTTCTTCGAATGTTTTGTCATATTCTACATCTTCATTGTCTGGCATATCTCCTCTCGTTTTTACTTTGATTATTAATTTGTTTGACTCACTTCCAATAGAATTCGTTACTTTGCAGATAACTTGTATACCATTTAAACTATTTACTGTGTTTTTAATTCTCAAAATAAATTCATTTTCTAAATAATACATAGTTTCGTCTATGGGTGGATCAAAACTCCATTGATATGTAGCTTCTTTTGGATTTGCATCACTATAACAAATGAAGATGGCTTCATTACCAAGTATGACGTCACTCGTTTGTTCAATACGAACAACAGGCGCATATAAAACATTGATAGGTCCAATAGAACAATTCCTTCTTATAATTGGGTTAACGGATGTTGTTAATTCACATATAAATATTGCTCTATTATTGGATTGTCTTGCAATAAATGAATACGATACTTTGTAATTACCACTAGATGTGTCTTCACTTAATCCTGTCGTAACATCAATATTACTGTGTCTCCATTTTAAATGAGCAAGAGGAGATGTCTTTTCAGATATACATGAAAGAAGCACACTTTGTCCAGCGGAATAGCTTAGCTTAGCGTTATGACAAAGAGGGTAAGGTTCTTGAGGAATTTCTGAAACTGTTAAATTAGCTGTTCTAGATTTGACCACAATGCTGTCACTGCTATCATAAACTGCGCATACGTATTCTCCTTTATCTTGCCTTTGAGTATTCTCAATTTCAAAGTTGTATTTTCTAGAATTAGAATCAAACTCGATTGAATATCGATTGTTATCTGATATAATGTCATAATTTTTACTAATCTTGCGTCCATTATGCAACCAAGAAACATAGTGAGTTTCATCGAGTCCTCTTACAATACAGTTGAAATATGTCAAATCACCTTCTGCTTGATTTTCATCCGCAGGCTCCTTAATGAATCCGGATAAGGAACATATTCTCTGAAACATCAACAAATACAAAACTACCCATGTTCCAAAAGGCATTCCAATGCCTAAAACGTACATAATGTCATTGTTTAAAAGTATATTATGGAAACCTTACGCCATATTCGTAAAACAGAAGTCGAGCAACATACAGTGTATAGTTCGCAATACAGTATACCTGATAAGTTTTGCATATGCATAAACATACTATGAATATTAATGATTGTATTAAGAAGGTATGGCAAATCAGTTTAAATGTTGTGTTATTAGTTCTGAAACAGCAATCATTGCAACGAAGAAGCTGGGTACATCCGTTGTGTATAGTATACCTGTCGTGGCTGTGGCATAACTTGTGTATTATATGTGGCATCATATTCACATTCACCAGGAACTTGAACTCCTACTGTCCTCATCCATGGAGCTGCTAAGCCTATCTGTGGTAACATAGGATCTATATGATCTCTAGGTTCAAAGTATACATCAGGTATTGACACAGGTCTTCCTCTACTGATGGTGTCACTGGGTTGTCGTCGTGTGTATTTAATGTAACCAACAGGTATCAATGCCAATCCTAGAATTACTATAATACATACCACTGCAATGATGACAACTTGAGATATTGAAATATCTGAATTATTATGACTGTTATTTATAGTTGGTGATCGTGTTTGCAGCAATTGTTGATTTTTGTTTACCTTTTTGTTATCAGATATATCTTTATTTTCATCAACCGTTTTGTCATAATCTACATCTTCATTGTCTGCTATGTCTCCTCTCGTTTTTACTTTGATTATTAATTTGTTCGACTCACTTCCAATAGAATTCGTTACTTTGCAGATAACATGTATACCATTTAAACTATTTACTGTTCTTTTAATTCTCAAAATAAACTCATTTTCTAAATAATACATAGTTTCGTCTATAGGTGGATCAAAACTCCATTGATACGTAGCTTCTTGTGGATTTGCATCACTATAGCAAATGAAGATGGCTTCAGTACCAAGTATGACGTCACTCGTTTGTTCAATACGAACAACAGGAACATATAAAACATTGATAGGTCCAATAGAACAATTCCTTCTTATAGTTGGGTTTACGGATGTTGTTAATTCACATATAAATACTGCTCTATTATTAGATTGTCTTGCAATAAATGAATACGATACTTTGTAATTACCACTAGATGTGTCTTCACTTAATCCTGTGGTAACATCAATATCATTTTGTTTCCATTTTAAATGGGCAAGAGGAGATGTCTTTTCAGATATACATGAAAGAAGCACACTTTGTCCAGCGGAATAGCTTAGCTTAGCGTTATGACAAAGAGGGTAAGGTTCTTGAGGAATTTCTAAAACTGTTAAATTAGCTGTTCTAGATTTGACCACAATGCTGTCCCTGCTATCATAAACAGCGCATACGTATTCTCCTTTATCTTGCCTTTGTGTATTCTCAATTTCAAAGTTATATTTTCTAGAATTTGAATCAATATCGATTGAATATCGATTAGTATCTGATAAAATGTCATAGTTGTTACTAATCTTGCGTCCATTATGCAACCAAGAAACATATTGAGTTTCATCGAGTCCACGTACAATGCAAGTAAAATAGGTTAAATCACCTTCTGCTTGATTTTCATCCGCAGGCTCTTTAATGAATCCAGATAAAGAATATGTTCTTTGAAACATCAGAAAATACAAAACTACCCATGTTCCAAAAGACTTTCCAATGCCTAAAACGTACATAATGTCATTGTTTAAAAGTGAATTATGGAAACCTTACGCCATATTCGTAAAACAGAAGTCGAGCAACATACAGTGTATAGTTCGCAATACAGTATACCTGATAAGTTTTGCATATGCATAAACATAATATGAATATTAATGATTGTATTAAAAAGGTATGGCAAATCAGTTTAAATGTTGTGTTATTAGTTCTACAACAGCAATCATTACAACGATGAAGCTGGGTACATCCGTTGTGTATAGTATACATGTCGTGGCTGTGGCATAACTTGTGTATTATATGTGGCATCATATTCACATTCACCAGGAACTTGAACTCCTACTGTCCTCATCCATGGAGCTGCTAAGCCTAACTGTGGTAACATAGGATCTATGTGATCTCTAGGTTCAAAGTATACATCAGGTATTGACACAGGTCTTCCTCTACTTATGGTGTCATTAGGTTGTCTCCGTGTATATCTCATGTAACCAACAGGTATCAATGCCAACCCTAGAATTACTATAATACATACTAATGCAATTATGACAACTAGAGATATTGAAATATCTGAATCCGTATTACTGTTGTTTATAGTTGGTGATTTTGTTTGCAACATTTGTTGATTTTTATTTACCTTTTTGCTATCAGATATATCTTTATTTTCATCGATTGCTTTGTCATAATCTACATCTTCATTGTCTGCTATGACTCCTCTCGTCTTTACTTTGATTATTAATTTGTTTGACTCACTTCCAATAGAATTCGTTACTTTGCAGATAACTTGTATACCATTTAAACTATTTGTTGTTTTTTTAATTCTCATAATAAATTCATTTTCTAAATAATACATAGTTTCGTCTATAGGTGGATCAAAACTCCATTGATACGTAGCTTCTTGTGGATTTGCATCACTATAGCAAATAAAGATGGCTTCATTACCAAGTATGACGTCACTCGTTTGTTCAATACGAACAACAGGAGCATATAAAACATTGATAGGTCCAATAGAACAATTCCTTCTTATAGTTGGGTTAACGGATGTTGTTAATTCACATATAAATACTGCTCTATTATTGGATTGTCTTGCAATAAATGAATACGATACTTTGTAATTACCACTAGATGTGTCTTCACTTAATCCTGTCGTAACATCAATACTATTGTGTTTCCATTTTAAATGAGCAAGAGGAGATGTCTTTTCAGATATACATGAAAGAAGCACACTTTGTCCAGCGGAATAGCTTTGCTTAGCGTTATGACAAATAGGATAATTTTCTTGAGGAATTTCTAAAACTGTTAAATTAGCTGTTCTAGATTTGACCACAATGTTGTCACTGCTATCATAAACAGCGCATACGTATTCTCCTTTATCTTTTCTTTGAGTATTCTCAATTTCAAAGTTGTATTTTCTAGAATTAGAATCAAACTCGATTGCATATCGATTGTTATCTGATATAATGTCATAATTTTTACTAATCTTGCGTCCATTATGCAACCAAGAAACATAGTGAGTGTCATCAAGTCCTCGCACGATACAGTTGAAATAGGTCAAATCACCTTCTGCTTGATTTACATCCCCGGGCTCTGTATTAAATCCAGATAAAGTATGTGTTTCCTGAAACATCAATAAATACAAGACTATCCATGTTCCAAAAGACTTTCCAATTCCCAAAACGTACATAATGTCATTGTTTAAAAGTATGTTACGGAAACCTTACAAAATATTGGTTAAACAAAAGTCTGCAATAGGAAGTGTATATTTTGCAATCAGTATTGTATATGCACAAACAAAATATGAATATTAATTATATTAAAAATGTATGGCAAATCAGTTTAAATGTTGTGTTATCAGTTCTAAAACAGCAATCATTACAACGAAGATGCCGGGTACATCCGTTGTGTATAGTACACCTGTCGTGATTGTGGCATCACTTGTGTATTATATGTGGCATCATATTCACATTCACCAGGAACTTGAACTCCTACTGTCCTCATCCATGGAGCTGCTAAGCCTAACTGCGGTAGCATAGGATCTATGTGATCTCTAGGTTCAAAGTATACATCAGGTATTGACACAGGTCTTCCTCTACTGATGGTGTCACTGGGTTGTCGTCGTGTATATTTAATGTAACCAACAGGTATCATTGCCAAACCTAGAATTAATATAATACATACCACTGCAATGATGACAACTTGAGATATTGAAATATCTGAATTACTATGACTGTTATTTATAGTTGGTGATCTTGTTTGCAACAATTGTTGATTTTTATTTACCTTATTGTTATCAGATATATCTTTATTTTCATCAACCGTTTTGTCATATTCTTCATCTTCATTATTTGTTATGTCTCCTCTCGTCTTTATTTTGATTATTAATTTGTCTGACTCACTTCCAATAGAATTCGTTACTTTGCAGATAACTTGTATGCCATTTAAACTATTTACTGTTTTTTTAATTCTCAAAATAAATTCATTTTCTAAATAATACATAGTTTCGTCTATAGGTGGATCAAAACTCCATTGATATGTAGTTTCTTGTGGATTTGCATCACTATAACAAATGAAGATGGCTTCAGTACCAAGTATGACGTCACTTGTTTGCTCAATTCGAACAACAGGGGCATATAAAACGTTGATAGGTCCAATAGAACAATTCCTTCTAATAGTTGGGTTAACGGATGTTGTTAATTCACATATAAATATTGCTCTATTATGGGATTTTCTTGCAGTAAATGAATACGATACTTTATAATTACCACTAGATGTGTCTTCACTTAATCCTGTCGTAACATCCAAATTATTTTGTTTCCATTTTAAATGAGCAAGAGGAGATGTCTTTTCAGATATACATGAAAGAAGCACACTTTGTCCAGCGGAATAGCTTAGCTTAGCGTTATGACAAATAGGGTAAGGTTCTTGTGGAATTTCTGAAACTGTTAAATTAGCTGTTCTAGATTTGACCACAATTCTGTCACTGCTATCATAAACAGCGCATACGTATTCTCCTTTATCTTGCCTTTGAGTATTCTCAATTTCAAAGTTGTATTTTCTAGAATTTGAATCAAACTCGATTGAATATCTATTGATATCTGATATAATGTCATAATTTTTACTAATCTTGCGTCCATTATGCAACCAAGAAACATAGTGAGTGTCATCGAGTCCTCGTACAATACAAGTAAAATAGGTTAAATCACCTTCTGCCTGATTTTCATCCCCAGGCTCTGTATTGAATCCAGATAAAGAATGTGTTCTCTGAAACATCAATAAATACAAAACTACCCATATTCCAAAAGACTTTCCAATTCCTAAAACGTACATAATGTCATTGTTTAAAAGTATATTATGGAAACCTTACAACATATTGGTTAAACAAAAGTCTGCAATAGAAAGTGTATAGTTTGCAATCAGTATTGCATATGCACAAACAAAATATGAATATTAATGATATTAAAAAGGTATGGCAAATCAGTTTAAATGTTGTGTTATCAGTTCTGAGATAGCAATCATTACAACGAAGAAGCTGGGTACATCCGTTGTGTATAGTATACCTGTCGTAACTGTGGCATAACTTGTGTATTATATGTGACATCATATTCACATTCACCAGGAACTTGAACTCCTACTGTCCTCATCCATGGAGCTGCTAAGCCTAACTGTGGTAGCATAGGATCTATGTGATCTCTAGGTTCAAAGTATACATCAGGTATTGACACAGGTCTTCCTCTACTGATGGTGTCACTGGGTTGTCTACGTGTATATTTCATGTAACCAACAGGTATCATAGCCAATCCTAGAATTACTATGATACACACTAATGCAATTATCACAACCAACGAAATTGAAATATCTGTACTGCTGTTGTTTGGCGATCTAGTCTTCAATAGTTGTTGATTGCTGTTAGAATTTTGATTGTTCGATTTATTTTTGTTTCCTTGATTTGGTTTTTCAGGCTTGTTCGTTTCTTTTCCATTGTTCGTTTCAACTACATTATTAATAGATTCTTTAGATTTTACGTTCACTATCAATTTACTAGATCCACTTCCAATGGAATTAGTAACTTTACATATGACACTTGTCCCATTTAAACTACTTACAGTATTTTTAATTCTCAAAATTATATCATTTTCCAACACAAACATATTTTCACTAATAGGTGGATCAAAGTTCCATTCAAACGTAGTTTCTTGAGGATTTGCATCACTATAACAAATAAAGATGGCTTCATTACCAATAATGACATCACGTGTTTGTTGGATACGAACAATAGGGGGATATAAAACATCAAGAGGACCAATTGTACAATTCCTTTCTATAGACGGATTTGCTGATGTTGTTAATTCACATGTAAATATTGCTCTGTTGTCAGATTGTTTTGCAATAAATGAATAAGACTTTTCATAATTACCAGTTAACGATTCTTTTAATCCTAATTCAATGCCTCCAACAATATTTTGTGTCCATGTAAGAATAGGTAGAGGATTGGTGTTTTCCGAAATACAGTTAAGAACAACATTCTGGCCAACATGATAACTCGTTTTAGTCGAAGAACAAATCGGATATTGTTGTTGAGGAATTTCTAAAACTGTAAAATTAGCTGTCCTTGATTTGTCCACAATCCGATCGTTGCTATCGTAAACTGTACATACATATTCCCCTTTATCGCTTCGTTTTATATTTTGAATTTGTAAGTTACATTTAACAAAAAATGTTGAATCATAATCAATTGAATAATGTGCGTATGTATTGATGATAATTTCGCCATTTTTACTTATCTTGCGTCCATTGTGTAACCAAGAAACATATTGAGTTTCATCAATTTCTCGTACAATACAAGTAAAATATGTCAAATCACCCTCAGCTTTATTCTCATCTAGTGGCTCTTTTATGAATCCTGAGAAGGAATAAGTTCTCTGCAACATCAACATATATAAAAATATCCAAGTGCCAAAAGTGTTTCCAATACCTAAGGTGTACATGATGTCATTTCGAAGTATAATTATTATCCAAATGTTACAACATACTTCAGAAAACAAGTCAGATATACCAGCATAGTGTGTATTGGTCGCGATATACATTACATATTCTGTATGTATAATTATAACATGAATATTTATGATCTATTTACAATGGTATTGCAACATGGCAAATCATTTAAAAAGTTGTGTTAGTTGTTCTGAAACAGCAATCATTACAACGAAGACGCCGGGTACATCCGTTGTGTATAGTATACATGTCGTGCCTGTGGCATAACTTGTGTATTATATGTGGCATCATATTCACATTCACCAGGAACTTGAACTCCTACTGTCCTCATCCATGGCGCTGCTAAGCCTAACTGTGGTAGCATAGGATCTATGTGATCTCTAGGTTCAAAGTATACATCAGGTATTGACACAGGTCTTCCTCTACTGATGGTGTCACTGGGTTGTCTACGAGTATATCTCATGTAACCAACAGGTATCATAGCCAATCCTAGAATTACTATGATACACACCAATGCAATTATCACAACAAGAGAAATTGAAATATCATTACTGCTGTTGTTGTTGTTTGGCGTTCGAGTCTGCAATAGTGGTTGATTGCTGTTAGAGTTTTGATTTTTCGATTTATTTTTGTTTCTTTCATTTGGTTTTTCAAACTTTTTCGTTTCTTTTCCATTGTTTGTTTCAACTACATTATTAGTAGATTCTTTCGATTTTACGTTTATTATCAATTTACTAGATCCACTTCCAATCGAATTAGTAACTGCACATATGACACTTGTCCCATTTAAACTACTTACTGTATTTTTAATTCTCAAAATTATGTCATTTTCCAACACAAACATGTTTTCAGTAAGAGGTGGAACAAAGCTCCATTTAAACGAAGATTCCTGTGGATTTGCATCACTATAACAAATAAAGATGGCTTCATTACCAAGAATGACGTCACGTGTTTGTTCAATTCGAACAGTAGGAGCATATAAAACATCAAGAGGACCAATTGTACAATTACTATATAATGACGGATTTGCTGGTGTTGTTAATTCACATGTAAATATTGCTCTATTGTCAGATTGTTTTGCAATAAATGAATAAGAGTTTTCGTAATTACCAGTTAACGATTCTTTTAATCCTGATTCACTACCTCCAATATTATGTACCCATCTTAACAAGGCTGGGGGTGTGGTCTTTTCCGAAATACAGTTAAGAACAACGTGTTGGCCAACGCGATAACTCCTTTTAGTTGAAGAACAAATCGGATATTGTTGTTGAGGAATTTCTGAAACTGTAAAATTAGCTGTCCTTGATTTCTCAACAATTTGATCGTTGCTATCATAAACGGTACATGTATATCCTCCTTTATCTCTCCGCTGTACGTTTTGAATTCTTAAGGTGCATGTACCAAATACTGAATTATAATCAATTGAATAATGTGCGTATGTATTTATAATAATTTCGCCATTTTGACTTATCTTGCGTCCATTATGTAACCAAGAAATATATTGAGTTTCATCAAGTTCTCGTACAATACAAGTAAAATATGTTAAATCACCTTCGGCTTGATTCTCATCTAATGGCTCTTTTATGAATCCTGAGAAGGAATAAGTTCTCTGCAACATAAACATGTAAAAAAATACCCAAGTACCAACAGTTGTTCCAATACCTAGCATGATGTCATTGTTTAAAGTATATAATTACATAAATGTTACAACTTACTTGAGAAAAAAAGAAGTCGAACATACCAGCATACAATGTATTGATCACGATATAAATTACTTATTCTGCGTGTGCATAATTATAACATGAATATTTATGATCTATTTACAATGGTATAGCAACATGGCAAATCATTTAAAAAGTTGTGTTATTTGTTCTGAAACAGCAATCATTACAACGAAGATGCCGGGTACATCCGTTGTGTATAGTATACCTGTCGTGGTTGTGGCATAACTTGTGTATTATATGTGGCATCAGATTCACATTCACCAGGAACTTGAACTCCTACTGTCCTCATCCATGGAGCTGGTAAGCCTAACTGTGGTAGCATAGGATCTATGTGATCTCTAGGTTCAAAGTATACATCAGGTATTGACACAGGTCTTCCTCTATTGATGGTGTCACTACGTGTATATCTCATGTAACCAACAGGTATCATAGCCAACCCTAGAATTAATACGATACACACCAATGCAATTATGACAACGAGAGAAATTGAAATATCAGTACTGCTGTTGTTTTTATTGTTTGGCGATCTTGTCTGCAATAGTTGTTGATTGCTGTTATAGTTTTGATTGTTCGATTTATTTTTGTTTCTTTCATTTGGTTTTTCAGATTTTTTCGTTTCTTTTCCATTGTTCGTTTCAACTACATTATTAATAGATTCTTTCAATTTTACGTTCACTATCAATTTACTAGATCCACTTCCAATCGAATTAGTAACTTTACATATGACACTTGTCCCATTTAAACTACTGATAGTATTTTTAATTCTCAAAATTATGTCATTTTCCAACACAAAAATATTTTCACTAATAGGTGGATCAAAGCTCCATTCAAACGTAGTTTCTTGAGGATTTGCATCACTATAACAAATAAAGATGGCTTCATTACCAAGAATGACGTCACGTGTTTGTTGGATACGAACAATAGGAGGATATAAAACATCAAGAGCACCAATTGTACAATTCCTTTCTATAGACGGATTTGCTGATGTTGTTAATTCACATGTAAATATCGCTCTATTGTCAGACTGTTTTGCAATAAACGAATAAGATTTTTCATAATTACCAGTTGACGATTCTTTTAATCCTGATTCACTACCTCCAATATTGTGTACCCATCTTAACAATGCTGGAGGTGTGGTCTTTTCCGAAATACAGTTAAGAACAACGTATTGGCCAACACGATAACTCGTTTTAGTCGAAGAACAAATCGGATATTGTTGTTGAGGAATTTCTAAAACGGTAAAATTAGCTGTCCTCGATTTCTCTACAATTTGATCGTTACTATCATAAACGGTACATGTATATCTTCCTGTATCTCTCCGCTGTACGTTTTGAATTCTCAAGTTGTATGAACCAAATGCTGAATCAAATTCTATTGAATAATGTGCGTATGTATTTATAATAATTTCGCCATTTTTACTTATCTTGCGTCCATTGTGTAACCAAGAAACATATTGAGTTTCATCAAGTTCTCGTACAATACAAGTAAAATATGTTAAATCACCCTCGGCTTGATTCTCATCCAATGGCTCTTTTATGAATCCTGAGAAGGAATAAGTTCTCTGCAACATAAACATGTGAAAAAATACCCAAGTACCAACAGTTGTTCCAATACCTAGCATGATGTCATTGTTTAAAGTATATTATTACATAATTGTTACAACTTACTTGAGAAAAAAGAAGTCGAACATACCAGCATACAGTGTATCACGATATAAATTACTTATTCTGTGTGTGCATAAATATAACATGAATATTTATGATGTATTTACAATTGTATTGAAACATGGCAAATCATTTTAAAAGTTGTGTTATTTGTTCTGAAACAACAATCATTACAACGAAGATGCCGGGTACATCCGTTGTGTATAGTATACCTGTCGTGGCTGGGGCATAACTTGTGTATTATATGTGGCATCATATTCACATTCACCAGGAACTTGAACTCCTACTGTCCTCATCCATGGAGCTGCTAATCCTAACTGTGGTAGCATAGGATCTATGTGATCTCTAGGTTCAAAGTATACATCAGGTATTGACACAGGTCTTCCTCTATTGATGGTGTCACTGGGTTGTCTACGAGTATATCTCATGTAACCAACAGGTATCAATGCCAACCCTAGAATTACTACGATACATCCTAATGCAATTATCACAACCAACGAAATTGAAATATCAGTACTTCTGCTTTTGTTGTTTGGCGACGGAGTCTGTAATAGTTGTTGATTGCTGTTAGAATTTTGATTTTTCGGCTTATTTTCGTTTCTTTCATTTATTTTTTCAGACTTTTTCGTTTCTTTTCCATTGTTTGTTTCAACAACATTATTTATATATTCTTTCGATTTTACGTTTACTATCAATTTACTAGATCCACTTCCAATCGAATTAGTAACTTTACATAAGACACTTGTCCCATTTAAACTACTTAGTGTATTTTTAATTCTCAAAATTATGTCATTTTCCAACACAAACATATTTTCACTAATAGGTGGATCAAAGCTCCATTCAAACGTAGTTTCTTGTGGATTTGCATCACTATAACAAATAAAGATGGCTTCATTACCAAGAATGACGTCACGTGTTTGTTGGATACGAACAACAGGAGCATACAAAACATCAAGAGGACCAATTGAACAATTCCTATATAATGACGGATTTGCTGATGTTGTTAATTCACATGTAAATATTTCTCTGTTATCAGATTGTTTTGCAGTAAATGAATAAGTCTTTTCATAATTACCACTTAATGATTCTTTTAATCCTGATTCACTACCTCCAATAGTATTTACCCATCTTAACGAACCTAGAGGAGTGGTCTTTTCCGAAATACAGTTAAGAACAACATTTTGACCCACACGATAGCTCATTTTAGTCGAAGAACAAATCGGATATTGTTGTTGAGGAATTTCTAAAACTGTAAAATTAGCTGTCCTCGACTTCTCTACAATCTGATCATAGCTATTATAAACGCTACATATATATCCTCCTTTATCTCTCCGTTGTACATTTTGAATTCTTAAGTTGTATGAACCAAATGCTGAATCAAAATCAATAGAATAATGTGCGTATGTATTTAAAATAATTTCGCCATTTTTACTTATCTTGTGTCCATTATGTAACCAGGAAACATATTGAGTTTCATCAAGTTCTCGTACAATGCAAGTAAAAAATGTCAAATCACCCTCCGCTTGATTCTCATCCAAAGGCTCCTTTATGAATCCTGAGAAGGAATAAGTTCTCTGCAACATCAAAATATAGAAGAATATCCAAGTACCAACAGTTTTTCCAGTACCTAAGTTGTACATGATGTCATTTCGAAGTATATTATCCAAATGTCACAACATACTTGAGAAAACAAGTCAACATACCAGCATAGAGTGTATTGGTCACAATATACATTACATATTCTGTATATGTATAATTATAACATGAATATTTATGATCTATTTACAATGGTATTACAACATGGCAAATCATTTAAAAAGTTGTGTTATTTGTTCTTAAACAGCAATCTTTACAACGAAGATGCCGGGTACATCCGTTGTGTATAGTACACCTGTCGTGATTGTGGCATAACTTGTGTATTATATGTGGCATCATATTCACATTCACCAGGAACTTGAACTCCTACTGTCCTCATCCATGGAGCTGCTAAGCCTAATTGTGGTAGCATAGGATATATGTGATCTCTAGGTTCAAAGTATACATCAGGTATTGACACAGGTCTTCCTCTACTGATGGTGTCACTGGGTTGTCTACGAGTATATCTCATGTAACCAACAGGTATCATAGCCAACCCTAGAATTACTATGATACACACCAATGCAATTATCACAACGAGAGAAATTGAAATATAATTACTGCTGTTGTTGTTGTTGTTTGGCGTTCTAGTCTGCAATAGTGGTTGATTGCTGTTAGAGTTTTGATTTTTCGATTTATTTTTGTTTCTTTCATTTGGTTTTTCAAACTTTTTCGTTTCTTTTGCATTGTTTGTTTCAACTACATTATTAGTAGATTCTTTCGATTTTACGTTTATTATCAATTTACTAGATCCACTTCCAATGGAATTAGTAACTGTACATATGACACTTGTCCCATTTAAACGATTTATTGTATTTTTAATTCTCAAAATTATGTCATTTTCCAACACAAATATATTTTCACTAATAGGTGGATCAAAGCTCCATTCAAACGTAGTTTCTTGTGGATTTGCATCACTATAACAAATAAAGATGGCTTCATTACCAAGAATGACGTCACGTGTTTGTTCAATTCGAACAACAGGAGCATACAAAACATCAAGAGGACCAATTGAACAATTCCTATATAATGACGGATTTGCTGATGTTGTTAATTCACATGTAAATATTTCTCTGTTATCAGATTGTTTTGCAGTAAATGAATAAGTCTTTTCATAATTACCACTTAATGATTCTTTTAATCCTGATTCACTTCCTCCAATATTATTTACCCATTTTAACAAAGCTAAAGGAGTGGTCTTTTCCGAAATACATTGAAGAACAACTCTTTGGCCAACACGATAACTCGTTTTAGTCGAAGAACAAATTGGATATTGTTGTTGAGGAATTTCTAAAACTGTAAAATTAGCTGTTCTCGATTTGTCTACAATCCAATCGTTGCTATCGTAAACGGTACATACAAATTCCCCTTGATCGCTTCGTTTTATATTTTGAATTTTTAAGTTACATTTACCAAATGTTGAATCATAATCAATTGAATAATGAGAGTATGTATTGATGATAATAACGCCATTTTTACTTATCTTGCGTCCATTGTGTAACCAAGAAACATATTGAGTTTCATCAAGTTCTCGTACAATACAATTGAAATATGTTAAATCACCCTCCGCTTGATTCTCATCCAATGGCTCTTTTATGAATCTTGAGAAGGAATAAGTTCTATGCAACATCAATATATAAAAGAATATCCAAGTACCAATAGTTGTTCTGAAACCTAAGGTGTACATGATGTCATTGTCAAATTATAGTATTAAAATGTTACAACATACTTGAAAAAACAAGTCAGACATACCAGCATACAGTGTATTGATCACGATATATATACATTACATATTATGCATATGTATAAAGATAACATGAATATGTATGATCTATTTACAATGGTATTGCAACATGGCAAATAATTTTAAAGTTGTGTTATTTGTTCTGAAAAGCAATCATTGCAAGGAAGATGCCGGGTACATCCGTTGTGTATAGTATACCTGGCGTGGCTGTGGCATAACTTGTGTATTATATGTGGCATCATATTCACATTCACCAGGAACTTGAACTCCTACTGTCCTCATCCATGGAACTGCTAAGCCTAATTGTGGTAGCATAGGATCTATGTGATCTCTAGGTTCAAAGTATACATCAGGAATTGACACAGGTCTTCTTCTACTTATTGTGTCAATAGGTTGTCTACGTGTATATTTCATGTAACCAACAGGTATCATAGCCACACCTATAATTACTATGATACAGACCAATGCAATTATGACAACCAATGAAATTGAAATATCTGTACTGCTGTTGTTTGGTGATCTTGTCTGCAATAGTTGTTGATTGCTGTTAGAATTTTTATTTTTCGGTTTATTTTCGTTTCTTTCAGTTATTTTTTCCGACTTTTTCGTTTCTTTTCCACTGTTTGTTTCAACTACATTATTAATAGGTTCCTTCAATTTTACGTTCACTATAAATTTACTAGATCCACTTCCAATGGAATTAGTAACTGTACATATGACACTTGTCCCATTTAAACGATTTATTGTATTTTTAATTCTCAAAATTATGTCATTTTCCAACACAAATATATTTTCACTAATAGGTGGATCAAAGCTCCATTCAAACGTAGTTTCTTGTGGATTTGCATCACTATAACAAATAAAGATGGCTTCATTACCAAGAATGACATCACGTGTTTGTTGGATACGAACAATAGGGGGATATAAAACATCGAGAGGACCAATTGAACAATTCCTATATAATGACGGATTTGCTGATGTTGTTAATTCACATGTATATATTGCTCTGTTGTCCGATTGTTTTGCAATAAACGAATAAGAGTTTCCATAATTACCAGTTAACGATTCTTTTAATCCTGATTCACTACCTCCAATATTATGTACCCATCTTAACAATGCTGGAGGTGTGGTCTTTTCCGAAATACAGTTAAGAACAACATATTGGCCAACACGATAACTCGTTTGAGTCGAAGAACAAATCGGATATTGCTGTTGAGGAATTTCTAAAACGGTAAAATTAGCTGTCCTCGATGTCTCTACAATTTGATCGTTGCTATCATAAACAGTACATGTATATCCTCCTTTATCTCTCCGTTGTACATTTTGAATTCTCAAGTTGCACGTACCAAATGCTGAATCATAATCAATGGAATAATATGCGTATGTATGTATAATAATTTCGCCATTTTTACTTATCTTGCGTCCATTGTGTAACCAAGAAACATATTGAGTTTCATCAAGTTCTCGTACAATACAATTGAAATATGTTAAATCACCCTCCGCTTGATTCTCATCCAATGGCTCTTTTATGAATCCTGAGAATGAATAAGTTCTATGCAAAATCAATATATACAAATATATCCAAGTACCAAAAGCTTTTCCAAAACCTAATGTGTACATGATGTCATATTCAATCTATATTATCCAAATGTTACAACATACTTGAGAAAAGAAGTCAGACATATCAGCATACAGTGTATTGGTCACGATATACAAATATGAATATTTATGATCTATTTACAATGGTATTGCAACATGGCAAATCATTTTAAAAGTTGTGTTATTTGTTCTGAACAGCAATCATTACAACGAAGATGCCGGGTACATCCGTTGTGTATAGTATACCTGTCGTGGCTGTGGCATAACTTGTGTATTATATGTGGCATCATATTCACATTCACCAGGAACTTGAACTCCTACTGTCCTCATCCATGGAATTGCTAAGCCTAACTGTGGTAGCATAGGATCTATATGATCTCTGGGTTCAAAGTATACATCAGGTATTGACACAGGTCTTCCTCTACTGATGGTGTCACTATGTTGTCTACGTGTATATTTCATGTAACCAACAGGTATCAATGCCAACCCTAGAATAACTATAATGCATACCAATGCAATTATGACAACCAACGAAATTGAAATATCAGTACTGCTGTTGTTGTTGCTGTTATTTGGCGATCTTGTATGCAATATGTTTTGATTGCTGTTTGTATTTTGATTTGTCGGTTTATTGTCGTTTCTTTCATTTGGTTTTTCAGACTTTGTCGTTTCTTTTCCATTGTTCGTTTCAACTATATTATAAATAGATTCTTTCAATTTTACGTTCACTATCAATTTACTAGATTCACTTCCAATCGAATTAGTAACTTTACATATGACACTTGTTCCATTTAAACTACTTACTGTATTTTTAATTCTCAAAATTATGTCATTTTCCAACACAAACATATTTTCACTAATAGGTGGATCAAAGCTCCATTCAAACGTAGTTTCTTGTGGATTTGCATCACTATAACAAATAAAGATGGCTTCATTACCAAGAATGACGTCACGTGTTTGTTCAATTCGAACAGTAGGAGCATATAAAACATCAAGAGGACCAATTGAACAATTCCTATATAATGACGGATTTGCTGATGTTGTTAATTCACATGTAAATATTTCTCTGTTATCAGATTGTTTTGCAGTAAATAAATAAGACTTTTCATAATTACCATTTAACGATTCTTGTAATCCTGATTCACTAACTCTAGTATTATGTACCCATCTTAACAAAGCTGGAGGAGTGGTCTTTTCCGAAATACAGTCAAGAACAACACTCTGACCAACACGATAACTCGTTTGAGTCGAAGTACAAATCGGATATTGTTGTTGAGGAATTTCTAAAACTGTAAAATTAGCTGTCCTCGATTTCTCTACAATTTGATGATCGTTGCTATCATAAACGGTACATGTATATCCTCCTTTATCTCTCCGTTGTACGTTTTGAATTCTTAAATTGTATGAACCAAATGCTGAATCAAAATCCATTGAATAATGAGAGTATGCATTGGTGATAATCACGCCATTATTACTTATCTTGTGTCCATTATGTAACCATGAAACATATTCACTATCATCAAGTTTTCGAACAATACATGTGAAATACACCAGCTCACCTTCTGCCTGACTAATATCCGACGGTTCAATTTGAAAACCAGAAAAAGAAATCACTTCATATAAAACAAATGTAAGCAACAGTAAAGGAGTACAGAAGAGTTTATAAAAAATGTTTAGTGCCATGCTTAAATATCATTATCCATTGATTTGACTGCTACGCCGTTATTGAAGCAAGTTTATAAGTTATGTAGTCTAGTTGGTTCAAACAATACATGGTATATCAAACTGCATAGAATTAAGTAAAAATTAAGAATACGTTGAATATTGATGATGTAATTGTTTAATATTATGTGTCCAGATAAGATTGTTATTGTGTTACAGGTTTATATGAAAATCAACTTATTAATGTTAAAATTAAAACTGCTGGATACATTCTTTGAGAGTAATTTTACGTGTGGCATCTCACATTTACGAGGAATATTAAATTTGTGTTATTATATCTTGAACAACAACCATTACAACGAAGATGCCGGGTACATCCGTTGTGTATAGTATACCTGTCGTGGCTGTGCCATAACTTGTGTATTATATGTGGCATCATATTCACATTCACCAGGAACTTGAACTCCTACTGTCCTCATCCATGGAGCTGCTAATCCTAACTGTGGTAGCATAGGATCTATGTGATCTCTAGGTTCAAAGTATACATCAGGTATTGACACAGGTCTTCCTCTACTTATGGTGTCACTAGGTTGTCTCCGTGTATATCTCATGTAACCAACGGGTATCAATGCTAACCCTAGAATCACTATTATACATACCACTGCAATTATAACAACTAGAGATATTGAAATATCTGTATTATTACTGTTGTTCTTTGTTGGTGATTTAGTAAGCAATATTTGTTGATTGCTGTTTGCATCTTTATTTTGTTTGATTGGTGTGTCATATTTAGAGTGTGTTGTGTCTTTGACACTATTTCCATTAGCAATATGTATGGACTCTTTAGTTTTTACGTTCACTATCAATTTATTAGATCCACTTCCAATGGAATTAGTAACTTTACATATAACACTTGTCCCATTAAAACTACGTACTGTATTTTTAATTCTCAAAATTATTTCATTTTCCAATAAATACAAAGTTTCATCAATTGCTGGGTCAAAACTCCATTCAAATGTAGTTTCTTGTGGATTTGCATCACTATAACAAAGAAAGATCGCTTCATTGCCAAGAATGACGTCACGTGTTTGTTCAATACGAACAACAGGAGCATACAGAATGTTGATGGGTCCAATTGAACAATTCCTTTTGATAGATGGATTTGCTGGTGTTGTTAA
This sequence comes from Antedon mediterranea, assembly GCF_964355755.1. NCBI lineage: Eukaryota > Metazoa > Echinodermata > Crinoidea > Comatulida > Antedonidae > Antedon > Antedon mediterranea. The sequence continues at coordinate 11,884,389 of NC_092672.1, read as the reverse complement.
TTCGCATGTAAATATTTCTCGATTGTTTGATTGTTTTGCAATAAATGAATAAGATACTTTATAATTACCACTAGATGTGTCTTCGGTTATTCCTGTCAAAATATCAATATCATTTTGTTTCCATTTCAAAAGAGCAAGAGGAGAAATTGTTTCAGATATACATGCAAGAAGCACGCGCTGTCCAACGATATAACTCATTTTAGTGTTTTGACAAATTGGGTAAGACCCTTGGGGTATTTCTAAAACTGTTAAATTTGCAATCCAAGATTTACTGACAACGTTCTCATTGCTATCATATATAACACATTCATATTGTCCTTTATCTATACGCTGAATATTTCTGATTTTCAAATTGTATTTTCCAAAGTCTGAATCAAAATCTATAGTGTACCGATCCATATATTGGTCCAGAACAATGACGTCATTATTACTTATTATACGTCTATTATGTAACCAAGAAACGTATTCGTTGGTGTCGAGAGTTTCAACAATACAGTTAAAATATACACGTTCACCTTCTCCACGACTGTCATCAGATGGTTGACTTACAAATCCAGAAAATAAAATCGCTTCATGAAAAAATAATGTGAGAATAAACAAAACAGTACAATATAACTTTGAAAACATAATTATTTGCAAGAATATAATGTTAACGTATGTTTAAATCTTTAAACGATTTTCCAAATGATTGTCTTCCTTACATCGGAAAGCATAGTTCGGTTGTTTATTTCAGCGACATATTTAGTTTGTAAACATCTAAAACCACTATCATTTAATATTCAACGGTGAACATTACTATTTTTTGCAAGATGTCTTGATGAGTTTGTTATTGTGTTACAGGTTTCTGTATAATGCTAGTTATTGAGTATTCAGAGTGGAGCTGCAGGATACATCCGTTGTGTATAGTACACCTGTCGTAATTGTGGCATAACTTGTGTATTATACGTTACATCATATTCACATTCACCAGGAACTTGAACTCCTACTGTCTTCATCCAAGGAGCTGCTAAGCCTAACTGTGGTAGCATAGGATCTATGTGATCTCTAGGTTCAAAATATACATCAGGTAATGACACAGGCCTTCCTCTACTGATGGTGTCACTGGGTTGTCTTCGTGTATATTTCATGTAACCAACAGGTATCATAGCCAAACCTAGAATTACTATAATGCATACCAATGCAATTATGACAACCAACGAAATTGAAATATCATCAGTACTGTTGTTGTTTGGCGAGTTAGTCTGCAATAACTGCTGATTGTTGTTTAAATTTTGATTCTTCGACTTAGACTTATTTCTTTCATGAGGTTTTTCGGACGTGTCGGTTTCTTTTCCATTGTTTGTTTCAACTACATTATTAATAGTTTCTTCCGTTCTAATTTTCAATATTAATTTACTAGATCCACTTCCAATGGAATTAGTAACTTTACATATGACACTTGTCCCATTTAAACTACTTATTGTATTTTCAATCCTTAAAATTCTTTCACTTTCCAACAAATACATATTTTCTTCAATGGGTGGATCAAAGCTCCATTCAAATGTAGTTTCCTGTGGATTCGCATCACTGTAACAAATAAAGATGCCTTCATTGCCCAAAATGACGTCACTTGTTTGTTGAATATGAACTATAGGAGGGTATACAATGTTGAAGGGCCCACTTGAACAATTTCGCCTAATCGATGGGTTAGCTGGTGTTGTCAATTCACATATAAATATTGCTCTATTATCAGACTTTCTTGCAGTAAATGAAAAAGATGTTTGATGATTTCCGTTCACCATTTCATTGACAACCTTTTCCTTAATAATGTCACCATATTTCACCCATGATAACGTTGCTGACGGCTTTGTTACTTCTGATATACAGACAAGTACAACAGCTTCTCCAACAATGTAAGTTTGTTTTTTCAGTGTACATATTGGATAATTTAGTCCTGGAGTTTGCAGTACGGTAAAGTTTGCTGTTTTTGATTGTTTTACTATAATCTCATTTTTATCATAAACAGCACAAGTGTATTGTCCTTCATCGCTTCGATGGATGTCATATATTTGCAAATTGTATTTTTTAAATACAGGATCAAAGTCTATTGAGTAGCGAGTAGTAAGCATTTTATTAGTTATTATATCATTTTTGCTTATCTTCTGAGCATTATACAACCAGGAAACGTATTCACCACCATCAAGATTCTGTACAATACAACTAAAAAATGTCAGCTCACCTTCAGCTACGCTCTCGTCTGACGGCTGTTTTAAGAATCCAGTGAATGAAGATGCTTCGTACAAAAATGGAATAACAATCAACATGTAGCTTCGAAACTTCATTTTAAAGGATAATAAAGCTTAAATAAAGGTGTTCATAACAACTGTTAATTCAAAGAAATAGTTTGTCAAAACTCATGGATGGACTGATATCTTAGTGTCTACATTGTATCTGTCATATTGATTCAGTTTTCTACTTATGATCTAATTTCCTTTTTTCCGTAACATGGAACAACTGGTTTAATTATATGTTACCAGTTTAAATAAATACTTTACATTGACGATTAGACTAGTTAGAGTGACACTGTTGGATACATACGCTGTGAATAGTAAACATGTCGTGATTGTGGCATCACTTGTGTATTATATGTTACATCATATTCACATTCACCAGGAACTTGAACTCCTACTGTCCTCATCCATGGAGCTGCTAAGCCTAACTGTGGTAGCATAGGATCTATATGATCTCTAGGTTCAAAGTATACATCAGGTATTGACACAGGTCTTCCTCTACTGATGGTGTCACTAGATTGTCTTCGTGTGTATCTCATGTAACCAACAGGTATCAATGCCAACCCTAGAATTACTATAATACATACCACTGCAATGGTTATAACTAATGATATTGATACATCGGTGCTGTTTTCCTTGTCTTGGGATCGTGTCTGTGTTGTATCTTGATTACTATTTTGATTCTTTGATTTTTCTTTATTTCCTATCATCGCACCATCGTCCTTTGTACCTTCTGTTTTAAACCCATTTGTATCTTTGTTTGATCCGCCTTTTCCATTTCCCTTGTTGGTATTAACGTTACTATCAAATGAGGTTTTTCTGATTATATTGATGTTTAATTTACTATAGCTACTTCCAACAGAATTATTTACTTCGCAGGTAACAATTGTATCATTTAAACTGAGTACTACATTTCTAATTCTCAGAATGAATTTATTTTCTAAGAAATACATCTTTTTGTTGATAGGTGGTTCAAAACTCCATTTAAAAATATTCTCTTGTGGATTTGCATCGCTATAACAAATAAAGATGGCTTCGTCGCCAAGAACAATATCACTTGTCTGTTTAATACGAACAACAGGAGGATATAAAACGTTGATAGGTCCAACAGAACAATTCCTTCTTATAGATGGGTTTGCTGATGTTGTTAATTCACATATAAATATAGCTCCGTTGTCGGATTTTTTTGCAATAACTGAATAAGACACTTTGTATGTATTTTTTGATATTTCTTCTTCCAATGGTGATACAATATTGATATCGTCACGCTTCCAAATTAAACTAGGCAGAGGATAGGTCTTTTCTGATGAACATACAACAACAATATTTTGGTTAAGTTTATAACTTGTTTTTATATTTGAGCATAATGGGTAATATTTCTCAGGAATTTCAAGTACTGTAAAGTTAGAAGCTTTACTCTTTGCCACTATGTCGCCAGAATCATCATAAACTGCGCATGCGTATATTCCTACATCTTGCCTCTGTATATTTTTAATTTGCAAATTGTAAGTGCTAAATACTGGATCAAAGTATATTGAATAACGATCTATTAAACTTGTATCAGTAATTAAATGATTTGTACTTATTTTCCGACCACTATGCAGCCATGAAACATATTCATCTTCACCAAGATTTGTCACCATACAATTAAAATACGTAAATTTTCCTTCGGCTCGGCTTTCATCCTCTGGCTGTTTTATAAATTCAGGAAATGAAAACGTGTTGTTGAGCAGTAACAATGCAATAAACCAAAACGTTGGATATAATATCATCTCAAAAACAGCTTTTCTTGTGTGTATTATCTTGATTCACAACGTATATTTTCCAACATGAATCCAAAACAATTTCATTGTGTTACGGTTTCTGTAGATTCAGTTTGATTGGTGTATTTAAACTATTATTCATATGTGCCATTTCAAATATTAAATTGTGTTACTGGTTTTAGAAAAATTGGAAAAATCATTACAAAGAAGATGGTGGGTACATTCTTTGTGAGTAGTAAACTTGTCGTAACTGTGGCATAACGTGTGTATTATATGTTACATCATATTCACATTCACCAGGAACTTGAACTCCTACTGTCCTCATCCATGGAACTGCTAAGCCTAACTGTGGTAGCATAGGATCTATGTGATCTCTAGGTTCAAAGTATACATCAGGTATTGACACAGGTCTTCCTCTACTGATAGTGTCGCTGGGTTGTCTACGTGTATATCTCATGTAACCAACAGGTAGCAATGCCAACCCTAGAATTACTATAATACATACAACTGCAATGGTTATAACTAATGATATTGATACATCGGTGCTGTTTTTCTTGTCTTGGGATCTTGTCTGTATTGTATTTTGATTACTATTTTGATTCTTTGATTTTTCTTTGTTTCCTATCGTCGCACCGTCGTCCTCTTTACCTTCTGTTTTAAACCCATTTGTATTTTTCTTTGATCCGCCTTTTCCATTTCCCTCGTTATCATTAACGCTACTATCAAATGAGGTTTTTCTTTTTATATTGATGTTTAATTTACTATAGCTCCTTCCAACAGAATTTTCTACTTCGCAGGTAACAATTGTATCATTTAAACTGATTACTACATTTGTAATTCTTAGAATGAATTCATTTTCTAAGAAATACATGTTTTTGTTGATAGGTGGGTCAAAACTCCATTTAAAAATATTCGCTTGTGGATTTGCATCGCTATAACAAATAAAGATGGCTTCGTCGCCAAGAACGATATCACTTGTCTGTTTTATACTAACAACAGGAGGATATAAAACGTTGATAGGTCCAACAGAACAATTCCTTCTTATAGATGGGTTTGCTGATGTTGTTAATTCACATATAAATATAGCTCTGTTGTCGGATTGTTTTGCAATAACTGAATAGGAAACTTTGTATATATCTCGTGATGTTTCCTCCTCCAATTGTGATACAATATTGATATCGTCTCGCTTCCAAATTAAACTAGGCAGAGGATAGGTTTTTTCTGATGAACATACAACAACAATGTTTTGGTTAAGTTTATAACTTGTTTTTATATTAGAGCATAATGGGTAATATTTCTCAGGAATTTCAAGTACTGTGAAATTAGAAGCTTTACTCTGTGCCACTATGTCGCCAGAATCATCATAAACTGCGCATGTGTATATTCCTACATCTCGCCTCTGTATATTCTGAATTCGCAAATTGTAAATACTAAACACGTCATTAAATTCTATTGAATATCGCTCAAATACACTTACATCAACAATTAAATCATTACTACTTATTTTACGACCATTTTGCATCCATGAAACATATTCACCATCACCAAGATTTTTCACCATACAATTAAAAAACGTAAGTTCTCCTTCGGCTCGGCTTTCATCCTCTGGCTGTTTTATAAATTCAGGAAACGAAAACGTTTTGTTGAGCAGTAACAATGCAATAAACAAAAATGTTGGATGTAATATCATCTCAAATACAGCTTTTCTTTTGTGTAATATCTTGATTCACAATGTATATTTTCCAGAATGAATCCGAAACAATTTCATTGTGTTACAGTTTCTGCAGATTTAGTATGATTGGTGTATTTAAACTATTATTCATATGTGCCATTTCAAATATTAAATTGTGTTACTGGTTTTAGAAAATTTAGAAAAATCATTATAGAGATGATGGTGGGTACATTCTTTGTGAGTAGTAAACTTGTCGTAACTGTGGCATAACTTGTGTATTATACGTTACATCATATTCACATTCACCAGGAACTTGAACTCCTACTGTCCTCATCCATGGAGCTGCTAAGCCTAACTGTGGTAGCATAGGATCTATGTGATCTCTAGGTTCAAAGTATACATCAGGTATTGACACAGGTCTTCCTCTATTGATGGTGTCACTAGGTTGTCTTCGTGTATATCTCATGTAACCAACAGGTATCAGTGCCAAACCTAGAATTACTATAATACATACCACTGCAATGGTTATAACTAATGATATTGATACATCGGTGCTGTTTTCCTTGTCTTGGGATCTTGTGTGTATTGTATCTTGATTACTATTTTGATTCTTTGATTTTTCTTTGTTTCCTATCGTCGCACCGTCGTCCTCTGTACCTTCTGTTTTAAACCCATTTGTATTTTTCTTTGATCCACCTTTTCCATTTCCCTCGTTTTCATTAACGCTACTATCAAATAAGGTTTTTCTTTTTATATTGATGTTTAATTTGCTATAGCTACTTCCAACAGAATTTTTTACTTCGCAGATAACAATTGTATCATTTAAACTGAGTACTACATTTCTAATTCTCAGAATGAATTCATTTTCTAAGAAATACATGTTTTTGTTGATAGGTGGGTCAAATCTCCATCTAAAAATATTCTCTTGTGGATTTGCATCGCTATAACAAATAAAGATGGCTTCGTCGCCAAGAACGATATCACTTGTCTGTTTAATACGAACAACAGGAGGATATAAAACGTTGATAGGTCCAACAGAACAATTCCTTCCTATAGATGGGTTTGCTGATGTTGTTAATTCACATATAAATATAGCTCTGTTGTCGGATTGTTTTGCAATAACTGAATAGGACACTTTGTATGTATCTCGTGATGATTCTTTCTCCAATGGTGATACAATATTGATATCGTCACGCTTCCAAATTAAACTAGGCAGAGGATAGGTCTTTTCTGATGAACATACAACAACAATTTTTTTGTTAAGTGTATAACTTGTTTTTATATTAGAGCATAATGGGTAAAATTTCTCAGGAATTTGAAGAACTGTAAAGTTAGAAGCTTTACTCTGTGCCACTATGTCGCCAGAATCATCATAAACTGCGCATGTGTATATTCCTACATCTTGCCTCTGTATATTCTTAATTCGCAAATTGTAAGTACTAAATACTGGATCAAAATCTACTGAATAACGATCAAATACCCTAGTATCAGTAATTATATCATTTCTACTTATTTTCCGACCACTATGCAGCCATGAAACATATTCACCTTCCCCAAGATTTGTCACCATACAAATAAAAAACGTAAATTTTCCTTCGGCTCGGCTTTCATCCTCTGGCTGTTTTATAAATTCAGGAAACGAAAACGTTTTGTTGAGCAGTAACAATGCAATAAACCAAAACGTTGGATATAATATCATCTCAAATACAGCTTTTCTCGTGTGTATTATCTTGATTCACAACGTATATTTTCCAAAATGAATCCAAAACAATTTCATTGTGTTACCGTTTCTGTAGATTTAGTTTGATTGGTGTATTTAAACTATTATTCATATGTGCCATTTCAAATATTAAATTGTGTTACTGGTTTTAGAAAATTGGAAAAATCATTACAAAGATGATGGCGGGTACATTCTTTGTGAGTAGTAAACCTGTCGTAACTGTGGCATAACTTGTGTATTATACGTTACATCATATTCACATTCACCAGGAACTTGAACTCCTACTGTCCTCATCCAAGGAGCTGCTAAGCCTAACTGTGGTAGCATAGGATCTATGTGATCTCTAGGTTCAAAGTATACATCAGGTATTGACACAGGTCTTCCTCTACTGATGGTGTCACTAGGTTGTCTTCGTGTATATCTCATGTAACCAACAGGTATCAATGCCAATCCTAGAATTACTATAATACATACAACTGCAATGGTTATAACTAATGATATTGATACATCGGTGCTGTTTTTCTTGTCTTGGGATCTTGTCTGTATTGTATTTTGATTACTATTTTGATTCTTTGATTTTTCTTTGTTTCCTATCGTCGCACCGTCGTCCTCTGTACCTTCTGTTTTAAACCCATTTGTATTTTTCTTTGATCCGCCTTTTCCATTTCCCTCGTTATCATTAACGCTACTATCAAATGAGGTTTTTCTTTTTATATTGATGTTTAATTTGCTATAGCTCCTTCCAACAGAATTTTCTACTTCGCAGGTAACAATTGTATCATTTAAACTGATTACTACATTTGTAATTCTTAGAATGAATTCATTTTCTAAGAAATACATGTTTTTGTTGATAGGTGGGTCAAAACTCCATTGAAAAATATTCTCTTGTGGATTTGCATCGCTATAACAAATAAAGATGGCTTCGTCGCCAAGAACGATATCACTTGTCTGTTTAATACTAACAACCGGAGGATATAAAACGTTGATAGGTCCAACAGAACAATTCCTTCTTATAGATGGGTTTGCTGATGTTGTTAATTCACATATAAATATAGCTCTGTTGTCGGATTGTTTTGCATTAACTGAATAGGAAACTTTGTATATATCTCGTGATGTTTTCTCCTCCAATTGTGATACAATATTGATACCGTCTCGCTTCCAAATTAAACTAGGCAGAGGATAGGTCTTTTCTGATGAACATACAACAACAATGTTTTGGTTAAGTTTATAACTTGTTTTTATATTAGAGCACAATGGGTAATATTTCTCAGGAATTTGAAGTACTGTGAAGTTAGAAGATTTAGTCTCTGCAACCACATTGTCAGAATCATCATAAACTGCGCATGCGTATATTCCTACATCTCGCCTCTGTATATTCTTAATTCGCAAATTATAAGTGCTAAATACGTCATCAAACTCTATTGAATAACGATCAAATATACTTGTATCAGAAATTATATCTTTTCTACTTATTTTCCGACCATTATGAAGCCATGAAACATATTCACCTTCATCAAGATTTTTCACCATACAATTAAAATACGTAAGTTCTCCTTCGGCTCGGCTTTCATCCTCTGGCTGTTTTATAAATTCAGGAAAGGAAAACGTTTTGTTGAGCAGTAAAAATGCAATAAACAAAAATGTTGGATGTAATATCATCTCAAATACAGCTTTTCTCTTGTGTAAAATCTTGATTCACAATAATATATATTTTCCAGAATGAATCCGAATCAAATTCATTATACTACATTTTCTGTAGATTTAGTATGATTGGTGTATTTAAAGTATTATTCGTATGTGCCATTTCAAATATTAAATTATGTTACTGGTTTAAAAAAAATGAAAAAAGCATTACAGAGAGGATGGTGGGTACACCCTTTGTGAGTAGTAAACCTGTCGTAACTGTGGCATAACTTGTGTATTATACGTTACATCATATTCACATTCACCAGGAACTTGAACTCCTACTGTCCTCATCCATGGAGCTGATAAGCCTAACTGTGGTAGCATAGGATCTATGTGATCTCTAGGTTCAAAGTATACATCAGGTATTGACACAGGTCTTCCTCTACCGATGGTGTCACTGGGTTGTCTTTGTGTATATCTCATGTAACCAACAGGTATCATAGCTAGGCCAATAATAACAAATATACATACAACAGCTATTACAACAATAAGTGATAGATCAAAACTATTTTCCATTTCTATCTCTTCAACATTCTGCGTCTTATGCATTTTTTCATTTTCTCCAACTTTATCATCGTTTTTATTATGAATGTCCTTGTTAATGTCACTTTCTAAATTACCAACCTTAGTTGATTGTTCATTTGAAAAGATGATATTGTAACTTTTACTTCCAATTCCTACTTCATTATTCACTTCACAAAATAACTGTGTACCATTAAGATCTACCGTTAACAATAAAATTCTAAATATTATGTCATTTTCTATTTCATATTGGTCTCTTCTTAATTGAGGTTCAGTTTTCCATATATATGTCACTTTATCAGGATTGGCTTCACTGTAGCAAATATATATTGCTTCGCGGCCAATTTTAAGAACACCTGTGTGCTCGATACGGACTTGAGGAACGTAGCGAATATTTAATGGCCCGATACTGCAGTTATTCCTAAAGGTAGGATCAATTGTGGAAGTAAGTTCACATGTAAACATTCCACGATTTGAAATTCGCTCAGCTTTGAACGAATAGGCTATTTTCATTATTTTTTGATCAAACACATTTTTGTACAGATTAGGTGATATTCTGATACCATTTTGGATCCAATTTAAAACAGATGGTGGTTGTGTTATTTCCGAAGAACAAGCTAGTGTTACCATGCCTCCTGGTACGTAGAATTGTTCTACAGGAGAGCAAATTGGATACAATTTTTGTGGAATTTGGTTAACAGTTAAATTAGCTGGTTGAGATTGCGCAACAACTTTTTTATTTTCCATATTGTAAATTGTGCAAGTATACTGGCCAGCATCTTCTCTTTGCACATCTGTTATTTTAAGGTTAAAACTGCCATAGTCTTTATCAACTTGTATAGAATATCTATTTTGAAGCTTACTTTCAACAATCCTATCTTGTTTACTGACTTCAATGTCACTGTGCATCCATGAGACGTAATCGTCTTGAGATAAATTATCAACTACGCAAACGAAGTAAGCTTTTCCGCCTTCCGTTACTGTATCATGATCCGGGTTCTTTGATATTGAACTTGCTGAAAGCGTCACATCTATGAACGTACAGATGCACACTAATGTACAAATATCGCAAAACATTATTTCACAATTATGGCATATACATCTGGCTGTTTGATTATTTTTCCTCTACTTATTAGCGTCGCACTCCGTCAGTTTCTTCGGCCTACAATACTAGAACACAACTCCATGGAGTTGCCTTTTTTTGCAACAAATGTATACGCAATTGTTACCTGATTAATATTAATGAGCGTATGCCATGAACATTTAAATTTTCGTTTCTGTTTTTCAAAATTTGATTAAATATGCGTTACAGTACTAATTTCCCGTAACATTCAGATACATTTAACTGCAAGAACAGACAAAGCGCATCACGTATCAGGTTCTTAACGTTACATTTGTTAGTATACAAGTCCAAAACTCTAGACATAACATAGGCCTACCAATAGCAAAAACAAACAAATTGATCCGATTATTGAGTATGCCACAAGAATGCATTTCGTACAGGTACAGAATATTATATTATTATCCTATCGATTATTAAGCAATAAACGACTGAAGCTAGATAAGATAAGGTGTGCTTAAATTGTGCAGCCGATTGTCCAAAATGCGATAAATACCAAGAATTATGTTTAAATAAAAGTTGTCATCCGATGAAGTTAAGAAATGAAAGAAATTACGTCGAAATAAAACGCTAAATCAATTGCAATAGTCCAGTTTATTACCTTTTTTTAAAAACGGCTTCTACTTCTAATTGGTCTATGTTCGTCAGTTCATTCTGTTCTATTCTATACAGATTTTTATATGGTGCCTTACAAAGAACAGAGCGCCTAACAATACTATTAATTAATTAAAAAGAAAAGGTTTAAGTTGTATAATAATAATATAGTACTCTGTACCTGTACGGAATGCATACTGGTGGCATACTCAATAATCGGATCAATTTGTTTGTTTTTTAACTTAATATGTAAAAATATTAAAAAAACAAACGTAAAAAAAACAACCTTTACAATGTTTATGATGGTTATTGTATCTATTCTAATTTCAACATTGTAATTATTATGCAGTATCTTGACTGTTTTACTATCAATTAAAGAGTTTAGTATACGACTTTTATTATAATTTTTAAAACGTGTTAACATTGTAAAAATGTGCCGAAAGTTTACTGCGAGTGTTATTTGAACAACGAATAATATGGCAATATACGGTTATACTTTCAATGTGTTATATATTTTTATACAGTACCGCGAAACCAAAAGTAATAGATTTACTACTGGTAGTACATAGGCATTAAATGCATTTTTTGGCTTTTTTGAGTGCAGATGTTAAATTTAATTTTGAGTTGGCCAGAGTGCGCCACCAATGAGAACACGTCATTCAATAATTGAATATTCATTACGCTGTGAATTGATTGGCATAGTTGACGTTAGGGTGTGTGATCATCGATTTCAATCCCATGATCCTCTAGCGACTGCTACGACTGTATCAGGAATTATTCAACGAAACGGAAATAACTGAACAAAAGACTATTTCGAGAAGAATATTGAGTCTGATTACAACAATAAACTGGCATGATTAGTAGAGAATTTTCATATTGTGCTCTCTGTAGCCTACACAATGTCGTTTAATCAATTCACAACCATATGTGGCTACTTTTCAATGCAGTAGCACGTACTTTTTAAATCTGTTACAACAATATCAACTATTTTTCGTTGTAAAATGAATAAAGATATAATGTAAACAAACAAAATAATAATGAGTTTAAATTTACAATTGTAAGAACTGACTGACTTATAGACCTAATAAGTTGTGTCATTTTTTACAATATTTTCTTGTGATGGTAGTGGTGATGGGTTACTATGAAAGATTTGGATTTTTTGTTATAGATTAGCTTTCGGATGGGTTACTAATAATAGTAATGTGTTACTATTAAAAGCATTACTGTATTTTAATTATTGCATAATTTATATTTTAAACATATTTTATTTTATAACAAGATGCGTTATAATTTCGGACAACTGTTAAAATAATAATATTAATATTTGTTTAATATATTATATAATAAAATAATTAGAAATATAATATTTTTAATTTTAATGTAAATGCACCTCTCACATGCATATAAATAATATGATGAAAATAAGCCTTTATTCGCGTGCATAAGGACAAACATAGGAAGACACAATTAAATAATAATAATAACGACATATGGAACAATAATTTTAGTAAAATAATAATATAAACAAACAATTAGCCAATGTTAATGTTAGGTAAAATGTTTTTTTTTTTAATATCAAGTTTATAATATGTATGCTATCTATCATATTTAGCGAGTCAAATGGCTGAGTGGTTAAGGCAGATACGCCGTTTATCGTACCTAATAAATAATAATGGGCATTGTCTTCTTGTCGGAGGCACGTTAAAGAAACCAGGTCATCATTCGGGACTCGTAGGGGTTTACCCCGGTGTACTGGGTTCGATAAAACATCCCCTGTTTCCTGGGGCTATATTTCTTTTCGTACATATGTTGAGGACCCCTCATGAAACGTTACAAAAAACATGAATATGAATTAGTCATATCTATAAGGTGTGACGTAAGAAATTGAGCTAACTACAATTCGCTAATGCAAACGCATTCTGTCAAGCCGTCCGTTAGTCGAGTGGATTAGACTATGTACTTTACATGTCAATAATAATATGGGGTTCGAATTTCAAGATCAACTTCTTTTTACTTTATAATGAGAGAGAGAGAGATTGTTTAGAGAGTTGTGTTTAGTTATATTTAGAAAGTAGTATCTTTCACAAAAGGGGTCCCCAGCTTATGCACGAACAAAAAGCTGAAACGTCGATCCCACGTTTATACTGACTGGTTAGTTTACATTTTGGTGGTATTTATGTGCTTAAAGGGGTTTGAACTACCAATATCATTTTATTGATGTTTTCAATGTTGATATAATGTAAATAATCAAAAAGTTATTTATTATACTAATAAAGGCTAATGAAAAAAGAAACCAAACAATTAAACAAATTTATTTTATATACCTATATGTTTATAACAAATAAATTGACCATGCCGAATAGTATCCGGGTCGAATTGTCCCGCTACCGTATGTGCATGGAATGATATACACAATATCATTTTTTGTTTGCTTTTAATATGTAAAATTTAAAGTTAAAATCTAAAAAATGCCTAGACTTTTTTGCTGTTTTTATGCTACAACGATTGTCTTAAACCGTGTTTGTCACGTTTCGAAAGCGTCAGCTTAAATACATATGCAGTGAGTACAGTATTCATATGTCCTTTTATTTCTTCAAGGAATTTTCAAACAATTTCAGTTTTTAGTCTCTACAGCTCACTATGTCGGTCGGTCGGTAAACACTAACTTGTATATGGCGTTGTCTTTTTTCACAGTATATTCCTTATGACCAGGAATCGATGTAGTTATATTTTCACGGTGCGCAATCAAAAATTACGCGGTCTACGCACGATTTAACAAAATCACGTTTGTAATCATATCTTCACAAGCATGAATCACAATTAAATAAAATTTGGTACTCATAGATTTCATGGCATAAATCATCATATGGCAAAACAATTACGTGCGTAGCACATGTAACGCATGCGTACGCGCGCTTAAAATTTTCCATTTTTTTTCGATGAAAAAAGACAACGTTTCAGGCAATTTTAAGTGTTTAAAAAATGGCCATGAGTGCGCAGATTTTTGCACGCGCACTGCGCGTTAAATGTTAATGTGCACTATTTTTGCCCGATTTCTGTTTTACAAACTTTCTTTAGTAATATCATCATATTTGATCCACTTTTCAACTCGAAATTACGTTATACGAGCACGTCAAAAGTGACAGCCTACGCACGTGTAAATTAAAAATGTTTTTTCAACATTTTCAACATTTTTAAACATGTTCAGCAATTTCGGTCGGTTGGTCGGTCAGTTAGTCGGTCGGTTGGTCGGCAAACACTAACTTGAGCACGCGACTGCAGCCATCTATGGCCTTGTTTTAAACATGGCTTATGACGTCGTTCATGATTTCTAAGCGAATTGAAACGTTTAGTATAGAAATGAAATCGCAGTTATCATCAAAAAGAAATCCCTAACAAACGTAATATTAAAACATCTACCGTAAATCTTATAATAGTAACCCACACTCTAATAGTAACCCCCCTTCTAATAGTAACCCCCCCCCCCCCCTTCTAATAGTAACCCCCCGTATAAGTCAATATATAATAATAACCCACTACTCTAATAGTAACCTCTCTTCTTATAGTAACCCACTCTAAAACACAATACAAAAATAATAACCCAGAGTTACAATTAGACGATTTATGGTATATATTATATATAATATTGAACATCTATTGAAACATTTTAAAATAAATAGCGCCACCGATATACCTAATAGATGACAGCTTGGTTATCTCTATGAGAATTAGTATTGTAAGGTATATTTGGTATAAATTGGACTGTATATAAACATGGAAAATGTAAGATTTTTTTTTTTAATATTCTTATTGACCAAATAAAACATCAAATAGTTGTAAAAAAAAACTATTAATCGGCGCTTTTTTTCTCTTCATTCATGCTGTAAAACTTCCAACTCCTGACAGTTTTAATTTTCTATTTAGATATTCTCAATCCAAATACGTTTGTACTTTGTTGTGCTTTTCATGATCTTATTATGTATGTATGACGGGCATTGTTAACACATTTTGAGATCCGACGTTCTCGGGCTACAGCCTGGCGTATGTTGTGTCTTCGACCCCGCTGTTCGGGATCAGAAATAATTGCTCCAATCTACTCCAAGCCAAGTCCGAATGCCACTGTATCGCATGCCTTATTGTAATTTAACAAACGTTTTATTCAGATATGTAACAATTATAAAAACACGTCTCAGGTCGGCTGTGATGAAGAAAAGCGCATCCTCTCTCACAGCCAAATTCGTATGGCGCCGCCTATTTGCTTATAATTTTTCTAAAAACAATAACATTCAAAATGTCACTTGATAACGAATATAAAATATACTGCAGTCACATATGGTGTAAATTAACAGTCAATACACAAAAAGCACTTTACTTACATGTAAATTGTTTTTATACTATTATTTTGATTTAGTAATGGAATCGTTGGTAGAATTAGCTCAGTTTCTATCGCAATCGATTGTTCTTATGGTTAACTGTCTCGCCTAGCTAATAGGGTCTATAAGCCCATGATATTCCACTGTTAACATAATTTTTTTTTGTAAATTATATTTTATATATATTGTGTTTTTCCGTACTTTTGTGTGTCTAGTAGTAGTACGTCAAAACACAAATTTCCAATTTTAATGTTTTATGATTATTAGACAATAAAAAAAATGTTTTGTTTTAATTTGAATTGAATTTGAAATGCTTTATAAAACAAATAATAAATCGTTTGTATTCGTTGAATATTTCTTGGATTTTTTAAATGTGACAGAATGTTATTGGATCATTATTAGATATTCATATTAGGCCTATAGAATAATGTTTTACTTTATATCAATGCATTTTGTAATATTTCGGGGTTAAATCTAAATAAAGGAAAATGTAAAGGAATCTGGATTGGATCAATTCAGAATAACCTAGACATCCCTCTTGGTATCATTTGGACGAAAGAGCCAGTGAAATTTCTCGGAATTTATGTTGGCTGTAACAAAGGTTTTTGTAAAAAAAACTGGGATGATAAAATTATGGATTTAAGGCTATGGGAAAAACGTCATCTTACCTTCTTTGGAAAAATGATCATAATTAAAAGTCTACAAATTTCAAAATTAATATACAATGCTAGTATTACCGATGTTCCAAAACATATATTTTTAATGGTTGAAAAGTTACTGTATAGATTCCTATGGGGAAATAAAAAAGAAAAGATTAAGAGGAAAACACTTATAAATAAAATAGAAGAGGGAGGTGTTAGTAATTTGATTGATGTTTACGTAGTTGTGAACTCGTAAAGCTAAACTGGGTTAAGAGATTACATAGCCCAGACCCATGTAAGTAGAAATGTATTCAAAATATTACATGTACCCTATAGAAAGTACATTAGAGATAAGTAAGCTTAATTTTGAAGAGCATAAACAATTACAAATTATGCCTGAATTTTATTTAAATATGATTAATGCAATTCCGCCAATTCCAGCAACAATTAGTGATCAAATGCGCTGTGGACTTAGATGTTAGTCTTTCCAACAACATTCTTCTCCCCTAAGGGTCACATCGTGTCATCGGCAGTCAATTTCATTTATGATTCTGGTTTAATGGCAAAATTGGTTGTTTTATGTTACTATTTATTCATCAGGCATCATATCTAAAATAAGGCCATTACATCATAAAATTAGACAAACAAACACTATACTAAAACCAAGATATGATAGAAATATATGTATTAGGGTAAAACATAGACTGAAACACACGGTCAAACATATAAGTAATCAAACAAATGAATAATGGCCAACACAGTAAGAACAGAATTTTAAGGTTTAGAAATAGTGGAATATCGAAACGTGGCAGGCTATAGGCGCTTGACCTTTGACAAGATCGCCTAAAATTTATAATTTAAAACTACGATACTTAGTATTGTATATTCAGGAATAGCCGCTCCATAGTCTTTTTGAAGTTATATCTTATTCTTATTAACTCAAAATTATTTTTACTAACAAACATTACTATTTATATGCCTAGTGTGTAAACATTATTTACATAATGTCAATAAACATCCACATACATTACAACTCTTCTTAACAAAATGTTTTCAATCTTCTATCAACTAAAAGTCGTAGTTAGTCATGTCTCGGATCACATCCTATGGTCACCATACAGATAGGCTACTACATCAGTACTTCTATGAATGGATGACTAGTTGGTGACAATAACGCTAGTTGGTCATACCCAGTACCGTTTTGATGTTACGATCATTCGGGAAACCACCTCACGACCAAAACATAAAATGTAGCATATAATAATATAGAAACTATGTAAACTGGTTGGTGAAGGTAAATAGGTTTATTAATGTGTGTATTGGTGTATATATTTGTAATGGATGTAATATAAGGTCAAACCAAAAAAAAAGAAACATAGAAATTGTGTGTACTGAATTAAAATTTAATAAAAGAAACAATTTGCTCAAAATGTAAATTGAATCAAACCAAAATGAATACATTTCTTAATATAGAGTAAATTTAAATGGTAAATAGTTGTACTTTCTAGTCTACTGCCCTCCTTTTTACGTCACACGAATACGGTACTGTACCAACAGTGTGCTGATAATGCAGAAATAAATAAAACACATGAAATATCCAAATATATGTCTTTCAAATCTCGTTTTCTTTTACACAGGCAAAGTTTATTATAGATATATATATAATATGTCATTTAATCATTATTTTTTATATTCATAATTCTCGTTTATCGCCCTCCCTTTTTACAGCTTACGAACTATGGTACCTTACACCAACAGTGATAATATTAAAGAACCACAGACAACAACAACAACAAAAAAACATATGAAATATCCAAACAGGCGTGTTTTAATTCTCGTTTTCTTCTACACAGAGGCTAATTTTTATCATACATGTTTTTTTTTTTCAAATTATAATATACAGAAGTGATAGCATGTTATTGGACCATTATTTGATATTCATATATTCTTGTCTACCGCCCTCCACTTTACGTCATATGAACTACCGTACTATTATTATACCAACAGTGCTAATAATACAGACAAAAAAAAACATATAACCGGTTTTTAGAAAAGCAGATGTATTACGAAGGTTTAATCTAACTACAAAGCATCAATTACTTCCAGATTGTGCGTGTATTGACCTTTATTTTAGGATTTACTTTTTAGGTTTGTTAATTTTACAATGGACAGTGTCACTGAATCTCTGTTCTAAACAAATATAAATGAATAAAGCAAAGGCCCATAGAAAACTTAAACTAGATAGATTGTCATTCTGTCTATTTAGAATATCTAGCCCAGTCTAATGGTTTTACTCTAAGGATTTCACGGTAAGAACATTATTTTAGATGTCTAAATTAATGCTATTAGATCATTATTTGATATTCATATATTCTTGTCTACTGCCCTCTCCATTTTTTTTTGTCATATAAACTACTGTACTAATAATATAGAGAACCACAAAACAAACCGTAGTATATATTCGAAATAGGCATGTTTTAATTAGGCCTATTGTTTTCCTCTAAACTGGCTAATTTTTATTATATATTTGTTTGAAAGTATATACGAACAATGTGTAGTTAGGTATCACATCTTTTGCATGTACTGTAAACCCAACCTGTGTGTGTGTTATTTTGTGGGGTATGCACAATTTTCGATGATGATCTGATGTTAGTGTTTTCAAAATGCTACAGGAGACATTTAATTCAAATTGAAGTATGAGCCAATACAGTTTATTATGTAAATGTTGAATGTTTACCTATATGGAAGATAGTTTTTTCTTTTTTCTAGCGCAGTTTTAATGTTTTTAGTCTACAGCTCACTATGTCGGTCGGTTGGTCGGTCGGTCGGTAAACACTAATTTAAGCAGGCGACTGCAGCCATGTATATGGCCTTACTGTGTCGCAAGGATTGTAGATTGCCCTAGAAATGGCGTATACAAATTAAAATAGTCTTAAGTAGTCAACCATTTAGATCAGTTAAGCTTTTGTGAGTTTCATTGATAGTAATGTGAAGGGTGAAAATATCATACAAAAATATTCATTTGGTATAAAGTAATACACAATCACATCTTGTTTTCTATAAAAGAAACATATTTCGGTTATTATTATTATTTCATCATCTTTGTAATTAAAGTTGTACTGTGTCTTTCCTTTGTGATCTGGTTTATGAACTAATTTGTCCCTGTTTCCTCTTTCAAAAATAGAATTGCTATAGAAAGTTTTCCCGTGGGTAGATGATTAGGTAGTTATCAGTTCTCTACAGTGCTGTGAAGAGGTATCTTAATTACGATGATTTCTCTCCATACATCACAGGTTTAGAAACTGGAATTACGATGTATCTTCTCACGAGAATACATGTGCGGGTTAGAACTTCTGGTATATATGCAATTGTACGTGGTAAATCATGATTTGCTTTCTTAACAATGGTAAGGTACAATTATACAACGTAGTTATGCATTTATGTTGATCTGTCCTCTGCATTGACCTCATGTTGGCATATATTAATCTGTTTCTCAATTACATATATTTGCATCATCATTCTGTATCATAATCATACGATACCGTAAGCATGTTTTAATACATGTATCTAATTTAGTATATTTACATTCAGTCAATATTCTACTAGTTAATAATTAAAGTAGGCCTAATACGTATTCCTTGCCTTTGTATTATCAACTCAATTATACATAAACCAATGTTTAATTATTAAAACAAAATAGATATAACAACTGTATTACGAATGGTTTATATTTGACAGAAATATGAATTATTTGAAAAACTAAATTGTAAAACTAAGCGGTGTAATGAGTAATTTATCTCACTGCAATGATCAATCCATTTTCTGGGTTATACAAACAAACCGGTTGTTTCTTTTACATAATCGTGACTGCAATAAATAAAGTATTATGAAGATTAGTGTAGGCCTTAATGTACGTGTATCAGTAATCTTGAGCTACAATCCACATCTTAAAGATTCTTTAGCAATAACAACCAAAATATGTCTTCTTTTCCGCTGGAGTATACGAACCAGAATAAACGAGTTCTGCATGCAATGTATGTAATAATCTGTTCGGTAGAGTAAGAAGAAAACATTAAAGGCTAGAGATTCGTGGTTTAACATTTTCTTTTTTTTTATAAATCATTGGAACAGCATCGATGATACTCTAGTTAGTCTTCTTTAGTTGTAAAAAAAGAACGATCGTTCGTGAAACAATATTTTTTAAGTGGTGCTATGACTTTCTTGCAATGTTATAAGATAGGAGATTCACAAAAAATGACTCCATAATACTTTATTTTTGTAAATTTAGAATATTTTCTGGGGGAAAAAGATACCCAGAGTAGGCATAATGGTTTAAGATGTATTGACCCCAACAAACATGAAAAATGAAGATTAATAATACAAAAATAATTAATATGTCATTTTGTAGTTAAAGTAATCACATAAGTAGAAAAACAATTAAAAGTTCCGAGATGTTTTTACTTATAATAAAATAACCCACCGAAAAGCCATTGAAATAATTATTTATCATTTTTTCAGGTAGACATTTTTTTAACCAAAGTGAATAACTATCATATGATATTAAAATGGCATATTTAACAAAAAATGTATTGTTTTATTGTTTTTTTTTTTCGGGGGAACCAAATATCTTTAAACATTTCTAAAACTTCGTTAACCAACTAGGCCTATAGGCCTACTGCTACACAAATGACGTCCTCTATCTTCTATAGGCCTACGATTAGAATAATTTCTGAATACCGTGTGTTTTCTTGTCAATCTGCCAAATGCACATGTCAACATCTGTTCTAACATGAATGGTCTGGACGAGACGAACTATCGAATTTTTTTTCTCGAATTTTCTGCTAAATTGTCCCATCGTACATATTTTGATTTATTTAAAGCTCGTAAGTAATAACACTGGCCTGGATGGGTGACGTAAAACATATTCGTCATTTACAAAGCAAATAGAGTCTGCAAGCAATAACATTGACCTGGATGAATGACGTATGCGTTGTAGTGATGGATTGCCTGGATACGCACTGCACTTAAGTGCTCTATGCTTAAAATGTTAATTACAGAGGGCGTGAAATTTCACAATTACTAACATTTACAATATCTACTCAATGCTCTTAAAACTTAATGTTTACCTCGATGTGTATTAGTTACCGCATAATATTTTTATCCGTACATCAATAATTATGCCTAAAAGTACAGATCCAGGCAGATTTACTGAGAATGTATTTTTCTAAAAATATACAAATCAATTTAACTTCGGTTACGATAAAATCAGACTAAGATTGCAAATGTCATAGTGCAAATTTTCTTTAAAACCATGGTGCTTCTTCAAATTATTTCATTTTATATCATGTAATTTTAATAAACAACAACAACAACCTTAAATTGTAGCAATAGTAAACAAATATGGCCCTTTTAATGATGGTTCATAAATACCAGCCCTAATACTAAATAACAATGTTTGTCATTGTGTTCTCTGTTCCTTTTGTTTAGCTCTGCTTTATTAGAAATCATTGTTTTTATGGTGTTAATTGTTAAGGGTCTTCAGCGGGTAAAAATTGGAATACACCGCCGCGATACCTGGAGCGATTGATATGACATTTACTTATCATGTAACACGCAATCGTCCAATCAAATAACAGGAATCTATTTAGGCGTTATATAAACCATTAAATTCAACATAATATCAGAATTATTAGCTTTGCATTATTTTTCCCGATTATGTTGGAAAAAACAATATTATTGGTTGATTTACCAGTACAAAGTGCAAGTAGCATCGTTCATTTGAAGCGCCATCGGCATTATGACAATTGTCTAACAAAAATCAAACCAGTCCTTGAACATTTTTACTAAAAAAATGTATAACATATTATCCTTAACAATAAAATATCTATATACATTATCCCACATTTCTTTATCATCTCAATGGAAGGTACTGAGATAATTATAAAACTGTACCGTAATCCGTAAAGTGATATATTGTTTTATATATTGTAATTCTTCGAATTATATGAAATATAACCTTCGAAATGTCAAAAAATAATAAAAACGATTGATCGTAATAAACATAATCTGTATTGCTATAATCTATAGCATATTAACCAGACTATAGTTCTAAACATGATTTATAGGATTGTAAAAGTGTGTACAGGTGAAAATTACCCGGAGTTTATAAGTCAAGTACCAAAGATGTATTATACTAATGAATAATGATCATACTTTGCCTAGAAGGAACAGTTTAAGAAATCCAACACCTGCTATATTTAACATTATGCTATACTACATTTTAGTAAATTATTTTCTAAATATTACGTATGTTGTTTCAATAGACAACTTTCATACACAGAATTTCTTCTGAAACAATTGCAGTGCCTTTTCACATTGTATTAATATTTTTCACAT
This sequence comes from Antedon mediterranea, assembly GCF_964355755.1. Taxonomy (NCBI): domain Eukaryota; kingdom Metazoa; phylum Echinodermata; class Crinoidea; order Comatulida; family Antedonidae; genus Antedon; species Antedon mediterranea. Next base: position 11,861,632 of record NC_092672.1, on the reverse strand, counting down.
ATTCCAGACTTACACGTGCCCCTCAATTGTAACAAATTGTTACATGAATCTCCCGTGTTATCTGCCTGCCATGGTATAAACGTCATGTAAAAACAAGTCAGTAGATACGCACGTACTTATGCGCCAATATTGCTATGTACAGGCCTCACCGAGATTACCACCGTATTGTTTCGAGATTCTATATTTCATACGTATTTACTATAGAAGTGTGTTACACCATTTTGTAAAATGTGTGTATGTTAGAATAGGGTATTAGTTGTGAAACTCATAGTATTAAAACATAACTTAAACTCTACACTATCAAACTAGTTCGACAAAACAAGTGTGATGTGCCCAAATATTGTAGTGGTATGACATCAATATGTCCATATATGGGGACATCACATTTTTTTTTCATTATACAGTTTGATAGTGTAGACAGAGCTTTATCGACACAATTGTGATCGATTCATGTTAGCAATGTGATGTTATATTTGTTCTATTTATTTGTTTACTGTTGTTTCATTGCAGGACCATATTGACAAACAGAAAGTTTGTGATCTTTTCGTTTCTGAATTATGTTATCCTGCCTCAATATGTTTTAATAAATAAATATATAAATAAACAAATGTGTGGCAATTACAGATATAACTTGTTTGGGTTTTTATTTTTATGTTTGTATTTAAACTTAATCCATTTAGTTCTTTTCCGAAAACGTGTTACGGTCCATGTCACAGTAGTTAGCTGGACTTCTAATCAAGCAGAACGAAATTAGATGAAAACACTGATAACATGAGGATTAATAAATACAAACACACTTGGGATAGTTAGGGTTAACGTTACATCCATTAACAACATTATCTACGGCAACAAATATAACTACGTTAATATCAAAAGCACTTTACCACTGATTGCGTAGTATTCTTTACAATTGCTGGATTTTCTACAAGCTTCCTTTAGAAAGAAGACATCAAACATGTGCTGAGATATAAAAACCATACCATTGTTTATGTAATATTAACTAAACTATTATTAAAAAGGGAAATGACGATTCCCACTAATGAATTAATATTATCAACAAAAATGCATAGGCCTATAAATCTTTCCATGTTTTAATGATACTTTCAATGTTTTTTATATTCATTATCCTTTTTTAAATTTCATAAAGCGTTCATGTTGTTTTAAATCAGTCAAAACGGTTTTGGTTATTGTATATATGCATAATTTAAAAAATGGATAGATACATTCCAATTAATACACACAAGCAAGACAATACACAGAACAAAACGGAAAACAATTCAATGTTTAGAACGCCCGCAATAAGAGTTTCAGATAATTATAACGGTCATAAGAAAATGATTAAAGCTATCATTATATTCAGCATACTGTTATTTAATATTATTTGCTATTTTTGCATTGCAGTCGAAAATACAATATACAAATGTTTTATAAAAACAAATAAAGCCGAGCATTCTTTATGACAATGAGTCATAAACACCGTATATTACCAATATCATTTATGAGCGCTATAGGATCTCGGACGTTCAATCCCATTATTTGAAAAAGCGCTCAAATTGTTTCTGTCGGCTAGCAGATTTTAGGAGGCTATCTCTAGAAGAAACAGAATAAATATTATTATTGTTATTGTTGCTATTCTTATTTTATTTGGAGAAAAATGAATATTTATTTATTTTATTTATTTATTCAATTTCCAGGTATACAGACAACAACATTAACAAACGAAGTGTGGATGGAGTACCCTGTGGATTGCCAACAGTGCAAGCACTATCAAAGTGGCTCTCCAATACTCCAAACTGCTGGAAAAAGGTTAAAGCATTCCCTCATTTTAATAATGCCTAGTTGATATTTTGTTAATTTGTATATTGTGTGTTTTATATTCCTATCTTGTGCGTTGCTGATGTATGTTTATTATTAATAGCCCTAAAAAACACGAACAATACAATTATCTAGACTAGCTTAATAAATGGAAACAATTTGACATTAATTTGATAACAGTATCTTAGCCACATTATCATTGCTGGAGATTGGCGTCATGAGCTTAAGTCTGCTTGAGAAACTAACTACTAGCCCAAATGTTAGTTGATTTGAATGACAACTATCTACAACACAAACTAGGTTATGTACTGCACTTACCTAACTCTAATGTTTTGTTCTCACTTTTCACAACGCAATGATGCACGCGCAACATAAGCGAGTTGACCAATCACAGGCGACTGTTCGGATGGTCCATCGCTTTTGATTGGTCTAATCAGGGAGTTAATAACAACTCCCTGGTCTAATTATCTAAATTGCGCTTACGTACGTCTCTGAGTTGAGTTTCTAGCGAAATAATAATAATAATAATAATAATAATAATAAGCTTTATTTAATCACGGATACTTAACTCAACTAAAAGTTGTTTTTCAGTAAGACCGTGCTCAAAGGAAAACACCAACAAAAATAAATGTAAAAAGCAAATATCAAAGCGAAAACCAATGATTAGGACCGTTATGTTTCACTATTTATGGCTAGGCCCTACACTATATATAATTATATCGTTTATAAGATTGCGTTGTATCAATCATGAGTTTATATGAGTTCAGTTTTGATTAATAAACATATCTTCATGAGTATGAACTTTGTATTGTAATAATTAACAACGTAAATTGGCGGCTTCCTGGTAAGCATATTTCAAATTCATGTTCTGTCCTATGTTATGAAATTATGGCATTTCTAATTGTCGGCATTGCTTGATTGCGTGCGACGAATTGAATTGTTCTGTTTCCATCTTTATAGTTAGTTATGATTGTTAACATTGATATTATGAATGTGATCATGTCTTACTTAAAATCATCAACATCTGTGATTTTATAACGTTAAGGTAACATACACTAATGGCGTTTCACAGCGAGATTGCTAACCGTACATTCGAATTTTTCCACACTGTAAAATCATTATTAAATATTTTGACAACAGCGATTTGGTATTTGATTGATGTCGTGCATGGTTTATTTCAAATTACGCATGGTATTGTTATTAATTTTTTTATCAATAATACAGATGCCGTAATTCCCGCCTGTGGGGATTATATTCAAAATGAAAGTGAGGTAATCAATCCGAGATTACAATCACTCGCCATATTATGTCATCTATAGAATACCAAAGGTAAATCTTTACATTTTCTACATCCGAACCCCTGATAAATCATCAAATTTGTTCATATGGAGTGACAGAATAACTGATCGATCATGATAAATCAGAAGATTTAAGGGTTATATTATAACATTTTTATATAGTATTCATATTAAAATAAATATAATGTAGGCCTATGTACAATTATTGATGAATGTTATTATAACTTTAACCACACTTCAAACAATTGCAATTTAAGGTGTGAAAGTGGTTAATAAAGGACATCTTTTACTTAGGAAATACTTTTGGGATTAAACCTGATAGGCCAACTATTGCATTATGAGATTTAGTGGGTATCAATACTAACATATACAGACAAGCCGACTTTTATCTTAATAAATCAATAGAGATAGATTATAATTGCAAACAGTTCTGTCATAACTTAATTTTCATTAATTAACGCTTACGCATCTGATGCTTTAATTCCAAAGCCATAAATATACTTAGCTACTGGTTGGAGGTACACACTTAATTGGTGACAATAGCTTAGGCTGCTTCTGTGCTTTCTCCTGGCAGCTAGTAGGCCTACTATAACTTTATATTTTCTTCTTGTGTCGTATTTGCTTAATTTGTAAAATGTATATTTTGCCTGAATATAGAATAATAATAATTTATCCGTGTTGTTAAATTTAGACTGAGGACAATACCCACCAGGACAATAACCACTAGGACAATACCCACCCATCATGGGCTGTGCTATTGTTATAGAGTTCGGTGGGTGTATGACAATGTCAGGTGTTGTCTTGTTTTTTTTTATATCAATCTTTACAATAGAATGGGATTACATTTTGTTACTTCATATTACACGCCTTTGATTTCTTTGGAAATTCAATTCAGTAGGGTGTTGGCAGTGAATCTCCACTGGCAGTAATAATTTAAATATCTTTTTTATTTTTATCATCCGTTCTGTTTTGATTAAATTAATTTAATATATAACTATGTGAACAAACAATTCTGAACATTCACTCATATATGACGAACCAAATTGATTGGGAGATATGAAACAATCTTAAATCATTTTCATGTAAAATAATCAAGAATTGGGTTGGGAACACAATTCTATTTTGAGAACGGAGAGGGTGGGTTTTCGACCTCTTTGATCAGATACCCTCTCTGTTAACACGATCACTTTAAGTTGAAGTAAATTTATACTTATAAGTTTTGATTACTATATTGAGATATCCTATTAATGTATGTACTTTTAATGTTTAATAAATTTGACTTTATAAAATATTACGATGTTACGTACAATGTTACTTTACGATGTTAAGGTAGATAATATATTAGTTTAATCCAAAATAAGAAAGATATACAAACATATACTGCAAAGACTCCTTTGCATTGTCACACAAACCTCCAACTATAGACCTATTATAGGTCAATGATATAATGCCCTGGTAGTTATTGTTTCGATGGTTATTGTCTGATTTGCTATTTGGCACATGCTCTTTTATACCATCGGTTTTGGTCAGTCGTCGCTCTCTTGCCAACGACCTCTCATTCTGTATGAAAACAATAAACATTGAATAAGACATTACATATAGAATATATAATATAAAAATTACTATTTGTAAAAAGAAGACATAGTGCCGTAATATAAATAAAGGTTTAACCTGTCTCAGACCAATTGTTGCAGGCCCTTAAAATATATGCCGCAAACAATTTGCGCAGTTATTGAAATTGCACGACACAATTAGAAATATACTGTGCTTCCTCCATGAAGAATTAAAAAACTTCACTCTTTCATAAGTTTATTTTTAGATTAGGCTGCAATGTAAGTCCAAATATAGGACCATAAAAGTTAAAGACTAATTCCAAACAAATTAAAAATAAAGATTTCGAAAAAAAGTGGGTCATTTTGAAGTATCTAGTTATTAACTTTCACCAAAAATTAGTCTAATAATGCAACGCGCTTGTTTGGCTACTCTGTATGCATAATCATAAAACTTGAGACGAGTTGTAATTAGCATCATGTAATGTAAACACATTAATTTACCTGTTAATTACGTAAACTTGTTGTTGGCTCGTTTTTTTTACCTAAAGTGAATAACTTTAATATTACTTTGATATGGCCAATTTAAATTTAGAATATTTTGACCTTCATTTTTTTGTGTTTCAAGAGACAATACATCTTTAAGCGTATACCTGTGTGTATATTACATTACACAACATAACATAAACATAAGCTGACTCGTTTCTATATGACTGACAGTTAGTGACAGCTACCGAATCCAAAAAGGTTACTTCATTGTTCCTTTTCCACGTCTTGTAACATTCAGGGACAGTTTTCTATATAGGCCTAAGGTATGTCTTTGCTGAATGCAATACCCATCGGGATCTGAAACTCAACATTATTTAATATTTTTCGACTAAAAAACTATCTCACCCCTAAATCTGTTATGGCTATATACACTAACCTTGAGGTTTCGAAATGTTCATATATTTACAGCATTTCATTTTATCAGTAATTTGCCTTTGAATTTATACATTTTATTAGTCTATTTTGTCCCCTTGTTTTGTTATTCTCTTTCTTGTGTTTCGTATTTGCATCGTTACTGTTTTTTAAGTGTTGAGGGCCTCATGCATGTCAGACTCGGCTGTTTTGAGTCACCCTCTTAAAAAAAGTTTAATAAACAAGGCCATACACATGGCTGCAGTCGCGTGCTCAACCGACCGACCATCCGATCAACCGATGGACATAGTGAGCTGTAGATTCGAGTTGCACGCCACTAAAAATGAAACAATCGGGTGCATAAACCATGGACCAACATATTATAGGTAAACAATCCCCAGCTTCTCCCTGTCCCACTCGCTTATCGTTAACTATGACGGAAAATTGTGTTCGGAATCTTCACACAGCTGCTTAAGCAATCAAGTTGGCAAAAAAAAAAAAACATAATTGCTGTATGGTGGATCGTAAAAATGTTATTGCCATTGTTCATGTTACAGGTTAAAGGGATATTTCATGTGTAGGCCTTAGTATCGGTTGTGTATTATAAATTTGTGTCTGAATTACATTATTTCGTGTTTCCCCTTGGATGAAATATTAAATGCAATGGACTGCACATCACTTTTTTTGTTTAATAAAACAAATATAAACAAATACACCGACAAATAAAAAAGTAGCTTAGATCGATAGATAAAAACATAATAAATTATACTATAAAGGACATTATTGTAATTTCACTAATTTAAATGAATGTAACACTAGGCCTATAAGTGTGTCGTATAACAATAAACAAATTATAAATCGATGATTAGAAAAAAACAGATTTCTTATTCTTAGCGTTAATAATCAACAGAGGCGATATGTACAGCAAGAAAAGATGACAATTCAAGTCGAGTCACTTATGACATATCTATTCATTTCGTATCAATGCTGTTTATACTGAAGACATTTCAATTGGTAAGTGATAATGTATTAATGGTAAAATACGCACATCTACCCTACTAAACAAAACAAAACACAAACAAATGATACACTACTATCATCAATCCAGAGTGTATCATCTATTTATAATTAAGCGTCACATTTTTTAGTTACTACTTGATGTTGATGCCTGGAACTTAATTAAAGTGTTTCCAATAAACACCAGTATTGAGATGACTGACCGAGTTTGATATTTCATTAAATTCTTTAGATAAACATGAGTTCGAAAGTGATTTCGAGCTACTAAATATAAACAAAAATGTGAATAGTAACACGCTAGGAAATTGAATTACAAGACTCATTTAAGATACAGTAACCATTCGAATTCGAATACCTTATTTTTAAATATGTTGCCTGGACCCCACATTTTAAAACTTAAGCTTCCAGTGGGGTACCCTTTTTCTCATTTATTATCTATTATTTCTAGAAAATGTAACTGTATTTTGTTTTTATTTGAGAAATAAATTTATTGATTGATTGATTGATTGAATTTGATATAATTAAATGGTGGATGTTACCGGCTGCACGAAAACCATGGTTATACCATGGAGTAAAGAATTATTCTTTACTCCATGGTTATACCTAGGCTTGGTAGGCCTATATGGCGAACGTTTAATTCTGTTATTCGTACATCACCAATATTCATTCATTTGTTTATTCCAAGGCCATATGTTGTATTGTCTTGAAATTACAACAAACTCAATAAAAAGTGTATTGTCCCCCTGAAAAATAAATTCTTAAAAATCTTGAGTTGAATAGTGTTGAATATGCTGTTATAATGTTACATAATAGTTATCGACTTTGAACAAAATTGGATTAAAAAAAAAATTACCTGAAAAGATATGTAATTTAATGCAAAACTCGTCAATTGGCTGACAGCCATTGGTTTTAGTTGAATTTAACCTTTATTTTGTCATTGTTTAAATGAAAACATTATTTGTTTTCGTGTTGTTTTTTTTTTCTGTCACAAATGATTAACTTTCATAAAACTGCAAAATAACCTATTCAAAGACTGACTTAATTAATTTTCATTTTTCATGTTTTTTAAAGGGACAATACATCTTCAATGGTTCTTCATTATAATATTCTAATATTCAACTATTATGCCTTTAAATTACATATTTGTAACTGAACAACGTCACTATAATGAAATCATAACCAAAGTCAGTTCTCTTGGCCTATTGTCCTTTTTTTTTGTGGTAAACAATTGATTGTTTCCAGGTCTTTTGTGTATTCCTTTGTTTTGATTTTTGTAAAGGTGGTTAGAATCCCTCAGGAAATGAACATGCATAATACACGGGCAAACTAGGACATCATGGATAGGAGTTTTCACTAGGCGTAAACATGGTGTCTGGTATTTGATACGCAAGTAAACGTGTTAAAAAACACACACTTAAATGTTTGAAATAACACCATGACCGTGCTGCCCTCAGCGGTCTAATTACCTAACTGTGTTGCTATGATTATGAAAGACAATTTCACACTTAATTAGTACGTATAGTTATTGAGGTTTACGCTTCAGAATAGATTGATCATGGCCAGGCACTGTTAATTGGTCCGTCAGCTAATGTCTTTGGAAGCCGGTAACAGCAAATTAAAAGGCAGTCTGTGTTTAGTCAATAATTTCTCATCATTGTCTTTGTTTCGCACGCAGCAGGGGAACCATTTACTTTTTTTTAAATCCGACGCGTTCACTCGCTTGCATTTTAAAATGTCGATATGATTTTTAAACAAGTTGTAGTGATTTTGAAACTGAACGATTTTAGACGACCCATTGTTATTCAAAATATTAAACGATAAGCTGGCTTGTTTTATTAGCTAACCATGCTATTGTGCTAAATCATTTCGAATGCAACGATTTCGTTCTAAAATAATATTACCATAGTATTTTCAATTCATATTCAAATATTTAAATGTACTCAGATACTCGCAATGGCATTTGATATCGTGTTTCAAATTAGCTTAAACAGATATTAATAGAGAACACGATTTAACGATGATTTTAAAATAGTAAATTTGACATTGTTTTCATAAGAAAAATATAATTATCATACATTTTAGATGATTGTTTGTTGAAGGTATATAACAGTGTACAGATTTTCCGTATTGAATTATTATTTAGTTAGACCTATATATTTAATCATCATGTTAGTGCAGCCTTTGATGGCCACAAGGAGATGAATAAAAATGTTGTCCTTTAAAACATATAGCGGTAATTTGGGATTTAATCGGCAATTATTAGTAAAACAAAATATATGGTTTCAAATACAAGCAAGGGAGTGTATTTATGTTCGTTTTAATTAATGTAATTAATACACATCAATATGTTAGTAATACAGTGATTAAAACGAACATAAATACACTCCCTTGCTTGTATTTGAAACCATATATTTTGTTTTACTAATAATTGCCGATTAAATCCCAAATTAGTGGGCAGAGGGGACGTGCTCTTCGACAAACTTGTTTTGGAGTAGTCAGATAAGTAACAAAACAGATAAAATAGAGATAACATAGTATACATTGAACAAACAACTAAAGCAGTAGATTCAAACTATGATTAATAGTTTCATAAAAAATAACTGAATAGTAGGTCCCAACCATGACATTTCCTCCATGAAGTAGACATACTCTGTGTAGATATTACTAGTGCCCTAAAGCACGAACATTGACCGTACAGGAGAAGAAACTCGTTATTAAAATTGCATAATATTATTGATTAATATCCACAACTAAAATAGTAGCATTAGTATTTTATTCATACTCGTTAAATAATTGGTTAGCTTAAAGTTCAAACTGTCACAATTAGTTTTAAACAATTATTATTGAAGGAGAGACTCTGAACTGGATCGAATGCATGTAAGCTTGTTGACGTTACGCTACGTGAGAAAATACTGTTCATCAATTCACATCCTCCTCGAAATCTTGGTTCCCACTTGGAAGCAACCTAACGATGTATAGGTGGTGTAAACGCGGGTTATTTGACTAATCAACCATCGACAGTTCGGATGTAGACCATTGTGTCGTGATTGGTCAGATTACTTGCGGTACGTTTACGCGTCCTTGCTTGACGTCTAATTGGGAACCAGGTTTTACGAGTTGCGACGTACACAAAGGAGAAACAGTTGCTGAAAAGCATCTACGACACCGTTCTTATTACGTCGTAGGTTTCCACTTGTGACACGCAAGGTTATGTTCATACGACACGGTTACGTCAAAGGCGTTGCATATAAGTCCTTGTGTTGCGTTCCAGTGTGAACCTAGCTTTAAGGTGAACGACATTGATAACATACACTCTGTAATGTTTTAAAAGCACTCCCTTAGTTCTAAAGATAATTGTTGTAATGTAATTTGGTCTTTGTTGAACCGAGAGTGTTATAATAACTAGGATACGACTAAAATATTAATAACTTAACTTGCTTTCACTACATCGCAACAAAATAAAAAAAAACGTGAATGTTTCAATCCCCGTTTTTGTATTAGTGTTTTTTTTTAAATGACATTAATCAACTACATTAAAACATTGTGTTCATAAATGCCGAACAACCTTGTTTTTTAATAATATTATATTTAAACAATGATCTAATATTGAATTAAAAATAACAGTATTATCAATAAATATATATTTCCAAGAGATGATTTTGATGAAAAAAATGTTCTTGGTTATAATCATATATTTAGAACTTTCTATAATTTGCAACAATAAGGAAACGAAAAAAGTAGATGCCAATATAATCGGATGGATATAATCTACCTCAGAATTAATGATCATTAGGATCAGTCTTATTCCAAATTATGCGTTTAAATTATGCAAAATCACCGGGGGTCGCACAAGAATAGAAATGATACCATTAGAGTAATAATTAATAGGTCTTCATCAGAAACCTGGGATTACAGTCGACACGTCTCATTGCTCGGGAATGCTTAATATTCAGCGTTAAGTTCCTCAGTCCTGAGATCTAACGCTGGTTTTCAGCTTGCCTGGATGCAGTTTAGCACGTACTTTCGGCTTTAGCTAATTTTGGTTTCGCATTGTTTAATAGAAAAGTAGTCATTTTATTATTATTAATAATAGCATTCTTGTAATGATGAGCATTATATTTTCCCAATGCACAATACTGAGTTATATTGGAAGGATTATCGTATATACGATAGTAAACATAGTCTGAACAATAATAAAAACAACAACACACGCTAATATTTAGTAATATAGACATAATCGTAATTTCCATGAATACAATAATAAAATAAGAACATACTTTTTTTCATAATGAATTCTTTACAAACAAAAAAAAACCAACAAAAAACAAGATATCGTACCGTGGCCGCATTGACCAATCACATCAGGGAAGAGTCTATGAATATTAATCATTTCACTTTACATTATTTCACTACTTCACATATAAGGGTTTAGATATGTATATTGGAAATAATATTAAACTGTTTGTTTGAATTATGTTATCTCTTGAATAATTCGCTGGTATATGCAGCGCAGTGCCATAACATAGAACGAACAGTAGGCACCTAACAGGTATAGTTGAAATAGAAACTACCAAAACACGTTGTGTTCTGGCCGGTTGAAGAACATGAAACGAAAGAACTATTCATGTACCCATTTATCGATCTACAATAATGTTAATTCTGTTTTATCTTCACGTAAAAGGTTTATATAAAGCTGCCTATAATATCACGTTGTCTGAACACATGACGCCGATGGACTCATATCGAAGTTCTAAAAGTGTGAAAATGTTGCGGATAAGAAGCGTAAATACACACTGTAAAGCATCTACTTAGTTGTTAATAGTATTTTACGTTTTGCATTAACGCTTTTTGGCGTAGTTATACAGGCTCAATATAAATCTGCTAGTTATTCCATTGTTTGTTTTGTTTATGCATTAGTCGCGTGCTACGAGTTCATTAGCAAAGGTTGTAGGAAAGTATATATATACAATGTAAACAATGTACAAATACAAATTGTATGAACGACGGTCTTATTGACATAAATCTAAACTGACTCACAAAAATCAATAATTGATTAATGACGATTGTAAAATTACTGTTCTAATCCTTCTTTACGATTACGTATATTTCAATGAACTTTCCAATATAATATCGCATACGTGATAGATGATTTTTTTCCGTTTGTTTTTTTTTTACGGATACGTGTTGGTTATTATCATCGAGTTATACAATATGTTATACCTCCATGGTTATTATGATGTCATTGATGTCTGACGACAAAGCATTACCGAGAATTTAAGCTCCCGGATGTATTAATTACATTATGTATGGTTGTGAGAAAAACAATGCTGAAAGAGACGAGTGGAAAATGAATTAATACAATAAACTTATTATTGACAAAATAAGGCCCGATTTCAATACTGTTGATTTTGTCTGTACCGATGCACCACTGCAATTAGTATGTCATGCAGATGTATGCATTAACGGTCGATAACAAACCCGGTTATTGACATGCATCTTGAAATTATTCCTGGACCTAGCATGTGTATGAACATCATTATATCATTTCCATAATCCGATAATGACGGCACAGATTAGTAAAGTTCAATGAATAAGTAGTCATTATATTGAGCATACATTTCTTGATAATAATAACCTACCTAATTATAGAGAGAATAGGGCCGTTACAACACATGATATAAGTTATTATCATCGTCACTATTTTATTATCATTCGTCATTATTATCATCGTCAAATAAGCTATAACATCATTAGTGCCATCATCATCGTCATTCATCATCATTCATAGCCTAAATATCCTCAGAATGTTTATGATTTTAGATGGTGATAGATGGAATTCTATTTCACGATATTTAACTTCTTAACGTACTATTGCACGCTACGTGACCCGTGAGTGTCCAATCAAATGAATTTACATCATCATGCACGAGCGTTATAAAAGCCATCAGTATTGTCATAATCAACATCTATTCTGATGAAGCAACCTGTGTTAGAAGTAGACCAGTACGGTACTGTAAACCTTTTTTTGGCCAGTGCTATTCAGACACAGGTAAATTAATATTAAAACAAAAATTGTGACGAGCGACGTCTAAATAATAAAGATCGACGTAATTCGGATAAATCGTCTAATAATTAATACGACCATGATTCCAATTAAAGATCTCTAGGCTATAATAATATTTTGCATATCTAAATAAAGCTCAATTTATTAAAACAGCAGTGATATTGTGTTTCTTAGATTCGCTTAAGGCATCGCATCACTTATTTGGCCGTTGATCAAAATGTTATTGTCAGTTAGTATTATGATCAGTGTTTTGCTTTGATTAAAGCAGATCATTAGCTATGATTTGAATATTCCGTTATATTAACATTATACAAAGTTCCCATGGTTTCATGAAAGATTTACTAAATAGTGACATTGCTGATGAATATTACGGTATTACAATGTATGTTTTAATCGTGTGGCATTCAGTGAAGACATTATAACCAAAAGGCCTACTTTCTGTAGATTTAATGTAGAAAAAAAAAACAATAATTTTTTTTTGCGTAACATTCTGAATTTTGAATATTCTAAATATGTATTGCTCTTTTATTTTAAATCTTTAAATGAATTATTCTCCAACGATTTGGCAAGGCAATCATTATACACTCAATAGTTAATTTTACGATAAACGAAATAATAATATTATTCCAAATCGAAAAGCACCATCTTTTTAATAATAAAACTTTATACAATACAAACAAAATTAATGTTATACTGAATTTTAATTTAACTATAATTACATTGGTTATAGAAAGAGAGTAGTAAAATACAGCATGCTCTCTAACATGAGTCTTAAAATGATGACTCGTCAATGGTCACGTCCCAGATTGTATTGATCGTATAGCGATCGAACTCGTAAGATGTTGTATGATTATCTAGCCAATACTTGGAGTTGATTACACATCCTGCACACGGAGTTAGAACTTGCTTGTAGGCAAAATGATTAAAATCAATTTGACAATTTTAATAGCAATGCAAATTCACCATCCTACAGGAATGCCAATATTTATAGAGGTAGGGCACTGTGCTATTTACAATTGCATTCGACAGAGTTTAAATGCCGTCCTCCTATCGCAATCATCATCTCGCATTGCTATCATCAATAATATAAATTTACTGTCATCATTCGCGAAAAAGCATCGTGAATGGTTAAACATTATAATTAACAGTAATCAACAACTAGTACGAACGAAATCTCATTTTAATAGATGCGAAATACGCATAACACATAACTCAACAGACGTGAATAGAAAGAATAATCATCACACTTAATGAAATACTGATTGTAGGTAGAGCAGCACATTTATAAATCTAGAGCAACTCAGCTTACATTATTGAGTACTAGATCGGATCTTACAGAAATATTCGTGGTTGACTACAGATGTTTAATAATTCTATAGTCATACAGAATGGCCTGATTCTATAAGTAGCCTGGATCTAGCTAGATTAAAATCTCATAAGTCATAAATGTTCATTAATTTGAGGTCAACTCATGTCCTCATAAAAGTATCTCCAAAATATTTAAATATAGTTTATCAACTTTGATTTAGATGGTCATTTGCGCGGCGTTAATAATTAATTATTTTCATAGAAATTACTATTTACATTTTAAAATGTTGCATACGAGTTACTCTCAATAAAATATATGCATTTAAATTATATTTAACATTTAACTTATGTTTAGTTATACTTTTAAATGTACGTTGATCGTCTACCATATGTTCCGTAACCAGTATATGATCCATAAGCTGAACATGCTGATTTTCTACTTCCAGAAATTTCTGCATAAAACGCAGATTCACTTTCGGCTTCTCCTGGTACTTGTACACCTACAGATCGAACCCACGTCATCCCATCGGGAAGGCCTGGTAACGGAGGCATTATTCTATCCCTAGGCTCAAAATATATATCTGGCTGAGCAATTATTCTACCATCTGGCGTCATTACACGTTTACGTCCAAACATATGTATATAACAAATTGGTATTAAAAGAAGAAATAGAAAAAGCACTGAGCACCCTCCAGCCAGAGCAAGGATAAGAGGAACTGTAAAAGCTAGGCCTTCCTCTCCATTTACCTGCTGATCTGCTGGGTCGTACACTCCCCCTGTTGTGTAAGTCTTTAGTTGAGGTGGGTTAATTATTAAAGTTACATAAGCAGACGAAGAACCAACCGTATTACTAGACGTACATATCACTTTGGATTCATTTAGATCTTTAGTTGCCGCAATTATTCTAAGAATCTTATTGTTATTCTCAAATTTTAGTCGGTTAGGATCAATGTCTGGTTCAAATTTCCAATCGTAACTTGTAGCATCAGGATTCGCGTCAGATTCACAAAATAGTACAGCTTCTTTTCCTTCATTAATATCTGTTCCATCTGGTATTGAAACTCTTGGTTTGTACAAAACATTTATTATTCCAGTAGTACAGTTTACCTGAAAACTATCGTCGATTTCAGTTTTAACCTGACAAGTGAATGTAGCCCGGTTATCGTTGAAATTAGGTTTAAAAGTGTAACTATAATATGTAAATTCATGTTCGTTATTGTTTTCTTGAAATGTTTGTAGTACCGTGTTGCCTCTCTTCCATGTAACAATAGCAGGAGGGTTAGTTTTCTCAACGCCACATATAATCTTTGCCGACAATCCCTCTGGGTATGTATCCTCTACGCTTAAACATATCGGTTTTTTGGGAATTTCATTAACTGTTAAATAAGCTGAATCTGCAAAGTTGGTGGTATCACCGTTTACCACTGCACATGCATAATCAGTTGCATCTGATCGTTTGAGTTTCTTTATAGTTAATCCATACCGACGAGTTGCTTCGTCAAAATCAAATATATATCGCAATGGGTCATCCACAGTTTCTCGAATAACCTGATTTAGATTAGATATTTTAACCCTTGACCGGAACCACGCCAATTCTTCTCCCTCGTTCAAGTCTTCTGGATAGAGGCAAAACATATAGGCACTTCCTCCTTCTTTGGCCTCCTGTTTTTCCGGGTTTGTTGAAAACGACCCGGAAACAACTACCAACGAAGATACCAGGTATACACCAATAAAAGAGAATAAGTCACAGTTCGATATGTAAAACATTGTGATGCTTATCTAAACTAAACTGAACATTTTATTACAAAATCACTATCAGTCTATGTCCATATTCAATCAAAGAACGAGAATAATAAGTACACAGACCAACTGTCATCAATGTGCCTACTAACTTGTGTAAACCAGTGAAAGAATAGTTAAGGCTGGTTGAATATATCTAGCACTATAAATGTCCTGAAAGTACCGCCACGGCCTTTGCTTCGTTCGGTGAACAAAATCTTCAGTCTACAAAATTTCAACAAAAAATATTTGTTTGTCTGCTCAATCAACTGTGGCAAAATAAATTCAACGCTGATTCATCAACTGTTCAATATTATGATAGCCATTGTAGTTGATGTATTCTGAAGCCACCTGCAACAAAAGTGTTTGTTTTTTTAGATTCACACCCTTACGTTTGCCGACACCGTGATGTATAATAATACCGAATTATATGAGCATAAATATTTAGACAAGTTATGCACAATGATGATTAGATCTAAATCCGTCACCGAACATACTTTAGTCAGAATTAAATCATTATTCACAGATATTTATATTCCACAACTTTCAAACGACAGTGACTTTTTACACTCTGCACGCTCTTACGCAGAAAACAACAATGTTAGATTACTTCTGTCGCTCACTGATTTTTGTTCTTAGTGAGAGAGCTCAGTATTAGGCCTATCGATGTCTGTTCGCTTCATTTCGCAGCTTACTTGCGAATGGCCAATCAAAATCGTTAATATGGATCTCAAACTCAGTGGACTAATTACAATACTTGTCGCGATGCGGAAAAAAACAACTTCGAGCTCATGTGGACTGTTTTTATAGCGGCACGCTGTTCATTGCACTGAATAGGAAATTAATCCAGTGATTATTTGGTTCTTACCAATTGTAATCCGACATGGTTTTCCGTATGATGCTGGATCTGTGTTGGCAAATTGGTTCAGACAGTCTGCATCTTTGAATAAAACATTGATTCAAAACAAAAGCTATAAAATATTTCTAACGCAATCTTCAAGATTGTGATATGAAACATCAGTCATTTACTTATTCATTGTGTTATTTTTTTTTTATAGTTCATTTTATTATTCAGATTTTCGATATAACGATTTCAGGTACTACACACAGATTTAAGTATTTTTTGCTTTAAATTACATTTTTTTAGGTAATTCATTTTGTTTTCAAAATATTATGTGACATTAAAATGACAAATAAAAAAAATGAAAAACAAAATATTATTTTTTTATATATATCTTTAATAGTAGTATTCTTGTGAAACCGTAACACTTTCTGTTTCGAGTGTTTTCATATTATGGCCTAAGAAGATTTGGATTGATTTGATTTTAATGACCAACACATTGTTAAATGGGCGAATAACAACAAATTAAAGTATTATGGCCGGCAACAGGTGATGTCAGGAAATAAATGTAAACTATAATCCAATGAAATCAATACACTGCACTTGATTACCCAATACAGAATTACATATTTGATTACGAAATCGTGTAAAGGCAGACGATAACAAAAGGCCATTTGTTGAAATCTCATGAACTATTGATAATATGACTTCAATAAAAAAGCTATACATTTTGTGTATGCTGTACTTCTCTAATATTAATAAGTGTTTATTGCTGATGTTTGTGTTTTATATGATAGTAAACACTCACATCATTGTCAATACTAATACAGGGATCATAAAAAAACAATATTATTCAGTTATTTAAAAATCTATATTGTTTACGTATGATTTAAGGTTTATTCAGTGTTTCGTTGAAAGTGTTAGTCAGTCACTGCAATAAACAGTGTGTTATGATCATGAACTTCCTCCATATTATTATAATTGTCCAACATAAAAGCCTACTAAATAAATACATTACAGTTACTTCAACAACAATGTAACAATAATTGTTTTAAAAAAAAGTCGTGATTGGTGACGGACAATGTAACAATTGTTACATTGTCCGTCACCAATCACGACTTTTTTTTATATACTCTAATATTGTTAGGCACAATTCCACCGATTACCTTTTTGAATAATCAATGTTGTATAACGTACAACAATTCATTGTGGTTGTACCGGTAGATGACAAAGACGGGCGCTTATGTAAATGTATTAATGTAATATTTGATAACTGATACCTAAATAGAAAAATAATAATTTAAGAACTATATTATATTAAATGCGATTTAAATAGCTGAGATAGATAAAATAAAATAAAAAAGAGTTATTTTAAACTTATTATAGTTAAATTTAATCTCTATTAAAGTTCATCAAAACGTTGTTCGCATTGTTAGGGAGAATCAATACACCCTTTGTTTACGACTTTCAAACTAACACAAAAATGATCTATTGTTAACTGCTGAATATAGTAAATATATTTACATTGTTCCTTTTTCAGTGCGAACTCTCGCCTTTGTATAGAGATACATTTAGTTAGATATGCTTTTTAGAGGATTTTACGATAATGTCATTGTCAATTCTGATGTCACAAATCATTTTAAAGCAAACAAGCTTATAAGTTTAAATGTCAAATGTAACATCACGTATTGAACATATGCATTAGTAAAACAAACGATGCAATTATGATGCTGTCATCGGAATTAGGTAACGAGTTAAATCACATCACAATCGATAGCATGACCCAATAAATATGATTTTGACACGAGTGTTAACAATTGAATATCACAAATTTGTATGCAATCGCTGACTATAAGGAAGAGTACGTACGATTATCTCACTTACGTAAAAATATACAATGTTGTTGAGAAATGCATTCTGTACTACTTTAAAAGCTCTGTCTACACTAACAGACAAGTTTGACAAAAATGTATGATGCGCCCAAAATAATACGGTAATGATGTGACCTCATCGTTACCGTATAATGCGCACATCACACTTCTCTTTGGTCACATAAAGTTTGATAGTGTAGACAGAGCTTAAAACGATGACCCTGTTATCATGCTCTCTACCTACTGGACATGATACTATCTATATATAAATGGTGGGTTGGCTGGCTTTTTTTCCTTTTTTTTTTAAATTATAAATTACATCCTGATTTTTTTAGACAATCATAAAAGACATTAACAGTAGGCAATATTTGTCAAGTCAGCATCATAACGAAAAGGATTATGAGTAATGTAAATATTAATTAGTTTAAATAAACTGTTGTTTGGTTCATCCATATTCATTACTTCTTCATCGTGATTTCCAATTAAAACGAATTTATACAATGAATCTATTGAAATGGTTGGCTTATAAAAGCAATGCTGTATTATAATACAGTACTGTATAATTTAAATCAAATTGGTATTTTTTAATCTAAAAATGTTAATATTTAAAAATATTACCATTTTTTGTTAATTCGACATTCTTTACAATATTGTTCGACAATGTAGACTGTTGAGTTTTAAAGATTTAAACAAAGTCAGCATGTAATTGGGTTTGAATGGTAATCAATAATTCGACTTCACGAAGCGTGTCAGTCAACTGTCGCGTTGTTTAAAGTTCTGTGATTAGCCAATCACGGACCGTTGAATTATTACAATATCGATCAAATGGTAATCAGAAACGCATTCATTTTTGTCTTTATTTCAACTTATTGAAACGTATGGATGGGAAACTAGCTTGTTGTTTTTCCTGGTGTCATTTCCCTTAATATGAAGTCACAACAATGAAACCATGGGAAATACAACCAGGATTATTTTCAGTTAGCATAGTACGTGATATTTAACTTGTGCACAGCGTTCAATAACACGTTGAAATGTTAAACAATAACAATATTACGGGTATAAATTTGTAATTCAATTTCAATATTAGCATTGAATTCCGTGTTAGTAACTGGCAGACGGAGCAGGTCACACGCATACTTTGATTTGTCGATCGTAAAACACGAAACAATGATTTTTAATGAGAAGTGGTTGACTTTAATTATTATTTTAGTAGCCGACCGTACATTACATCATTGTAACAAATGTTGTTTTTAATTTTTCCTTACATATTTTAAAAATGAAATGCTTTGTGTTATTTTGGGTTGTCATAATGGTAATGGTATAAATATATATATAGCCTATAGATAACTAATTTTCTATTTATACAATTTCAACTTTTTAGAATAATATAATAATATGATATTCATAACTGAGAATTTAAATAAACGTGAGATGAACTCACACAAGACAAAAAAAATATAGTTTCTTGTATACTTTGTGTTCCTAACATTATCACTGTATATACTTACTATAATAATGTATAGGCCTAGAGATATTTCCTGTTAATTTTAACTATACTTCGAGTATCTCCTTTTTTGTCTTGTGTGAGTCCATCTCACATTTATTTAAATTCTCAATTATGAATATATTGTATACATATAATTATGTACATTGTGACAATTAGTGTTTAAAGTAGTTAAAATAGAGGTATATTTACACAATAAAATACTTGAATTCAGTATTAACCATAGGCCTATTTGTTTTCATTTAAAATTTTAGATACGATGTTAATTAAAATGTAAAAATGAAAGATGGCGGTAAAATACGTGATTAAAATATTTCTTTATAAACTATCTTATTTGTGTTTCTATTTGTGTTACATTCCGAGTATCTCCTTGTACAACGCATGTGCTTCAAAGACAATCTAGTTGATTATTGCAATAGTTATTTAGTAAGTTAGAGAGGTGGTTTTAACTAATATTGATTTGATTTGTCGGCTACTCTCCATTTGATAGAAACTTTAAAATCGCACTAAATGAATTAAACAAGGCCATATACAAGGCTACAGTCGCGTATTTAATGTTAAAGTTAATGTTTACCGATCAACCGACCGACCGACCGATCAACCGACCGACATAGTGAGCCGAGGGCCGCGTTGCACGCTACTAAAACAAAAGTAAAAAGAGCAAGAGGAAAACCAAAATTTAAATGGATTTGAAATTTTAAATTATACAAACAGTAGAACCAAAACACTATGTCGCAAGATGAGTGACGTAACTTATTATTTTTATACAAATCAGTATACTATTGAAAACTAATAACGAACCTAGTCATACAATTGAAAAAACTAATTGTGCGGTGTACAGCGAACTGCCGCGCGGC
Organism: Antedon mediterranea; assembly: GCF_964355755.1. Classification (NCBI taxonomy): domain Eukaryota; kingdom Metazoa; phylum Echinodermata; class Crinoidea; order Comatulida; family Antedonidae; genus Antedon; species Antedon mediterranea. The sequence goes on along the minus strand of NC_092672.1, from coordinate 11,840,828 downwards.
ACGTATATATCTTATGATTATGATAACGATGATGTCTTCAAATAATTATAGTTTCGTGTTGCTTTGTGTTAATCTATTACCAATATAAGCAGCTTTAATTTTATACCATTTTAACTACAATGTCGAGTATCTCCTTGTAGAATTTATGTGCTTCGCAAACACTTTAAGTAGCATACACTCACAAACATTGCATTTTAATTGATCGTGTTCTCTTAATTCATTTGATATTCTATTTGAAGTGACACTGGAATGATAACACTCCATTGTAATAGCTTTGGTTTTCATGGCTCTTCTACTTCAAGCGATAGAGAACATCAAACAAGAATGTGGTATCGACGGCTGCTGATATAATACGTTTAGTGCAATGTTTATAACTAATAGACATAGTAACAAACACATTGAACAATGGTTGTACCTGGCAGTAGCTTGCATACTATCAACGAGGTCACGGTTCAAATCATGTGTTAAGTCATTGACTATTACGTCATTATTATTTCATCGATTGAATTGAATATTTTGAGTATTCAATACGGTAATAATAATGTGGAACAATGTGCATTAAAAATCAATAATAATACTACATTCGTGATTGTAGCCTAGTAGGCCTACTCTAGTATATAACTACAGTGGTCCCATGATCAATTTATTTACAATTACTATATCAATAACAAAGCAACGTAAGCCTAGGCCTAACAGACATACATGCATAAAGTATTTAGGCATACACGACTTTAAGTATTAAGGTTACTATCGTCATCAGCTCTTTAAAATGATCAGGCATATCGGATCATAACCAACCGCATCATATCATCCAACCGCCGTTAGTAATATGACGAAACTAAGTAGGCCTATACACGTTTAATGATATTAATGTGAATACATGTAATATAACAATACTCATACGTGCATCTGTTAAACAGGTTTCAATAAAAGCTTTTAAATAAAGCAGGTGTTATATTATTATATATTATAACTAAGACAAGTCGGAATGGTCATGTATTCAGCAGATTACCATGATGCTTCAACATTAACCTATGAATTATAAGAGAAAGTGGTGGATCATTATACCTTGATGTCTATTTTGTAGAAAATGGTCATGACAATATAATATATACTACAGTAGTTAAAGATAATGTCCATTTGTAGGCCTTACAGACACTTGAGTGTTCTGTCAAACAGCTTTAATTCAAAGTTACAGAAAATGAACATACTGATGAGTACAGTCAATGATAATGTTTATGACACTGACACTCTAATGTTTGGTCAAACAAGTTTTATTCAAAATGTTTACAGATAATGAACATACTGATGAGTACAGTCAACGATAATGTTTATGACACTGACACTTGAATGTTTGGTCAAACAAGTTTTATTCAAAATGTTTACAGATAATGAACATACTGATGAGTACAGTCAACGATAATGTTTATGACACTGACACTTGAATGTTCGGTCAAACAAGTTTAATTCAAAATGTTTACAGATAATGAACATGCTGATGAGTACAGTCAATGATAATGTTTATGACACTGACACTTGAATGTTCGGTCAAACAAGTTTAATTCAAAATGTTTACAGATAATGAACATACTGATGAGTACAGTCAATGATAATGTTTATGACACTGACACTTTAATGTTCGGTCAAACAAGTTTTATTCAAAATGTTTACAGATAATGAACATACTGATGAGTACAGTCAATGATAATGTTTATGACACTGACACTTTAATGTTCGGTCAAACAAGTTTTATTCAAAATGTTTACAGATAATGAACATACTGATGAGTACAGTCAATTATAATGTTTATGACACTGAAAGTTTAATGTTCGGTCAAACAAGTTTTATTCAATATGTTTACAGATAATGAACATACTGATGAGTACAGTCAATGATAATGTTTATGACACTGACACTTGAATGTTTGGTCAAACAAGTTTTATTCAAAATGTTTACAGATAATGAACATACTGATGAGTACAGTCAATGATAATGTTTATGACACTGACACTTTAATGTTTGGTCAAACAAGTTTTATTCAAAATGTTTACAGATAATGAACATACTGATGAGTACAGTCAATGATAATGTTTATGACACTGACACTTGAATGTTTGGTCAAACAAGTTTAATTCAAAATGTTTACAGATAATGAACATACTGATGAGTACAGTCAATGATAATATTTATGACACTGACACTTGAATGTTCGGTCAAACAAGTTTTATTCAAAATGTTTACAGATAATGAACATATTGATGAGTACAGTCAATGATAATGTTTATGACACTGACACTTTAATGTTCGGTCAAACAAGTTTTATTCAAAATGTTTACAGAAAATGAACATACTGATGAGTACAGTCAATGATAATGTTTATGACACTGACACTTTAATGTTCGGTCAAACAAGTTTTATTCAAAATGTTTACAGATAATGAACATACTGATGAGTACAGTCAATGATAATGTTTATGACACTGACACTTGAATGTTCGGTCAAACAAGTTTAATTCAAAGTTTTTACAGAAAATGAACATACTGATGAGTACAGTCAATGATAATGTTTATGACACTGATACTTGAATGTTCGGTCAAACAAGTTTAATTCAAAATGTTTACACATAATGAACATACTGACTATACATAGGGCCTACATTTAGTATTAATCATTTTAATTACACTGATACTTGGGTGTAATTCGGTCAAACATGTTTAATTCAAAGCATTTACAGAAAACTAACATATATTACAATTAGTTAATGGTATATATATTCATGACAATGACACTTGTGTGTTCTGTCAAAACTGGTTTAATTCAAAGTATTTACAAAAAAATTATCATAGGCCTACTGTACTAATATATTAGTTAATGATAATATGCTTTACGCTGACACCTTAAGGTTTAAGTGAAAGAATTTACAGAAAATGTGTCCATACTGTATTGTAAGTCAATTTATTATCGGACATTATGATATTAATGTTGAGAAGGAGAAATACAATTATAAGGAAAAATCGTATTCATATAAAGAAAAGTTCATTAAGAGTTGCGTAAGACAACCTTGCTGCAATAGTAGGCCCGTTTAATTTCAAGCATAATGTACATGGCCTCAATGGAGAAAGATGGGCAGATCACACACAAAATTGATAATTATTTGGGAAGATGTTGATAAGTAAAAACGTTTTATCTTTTTCCAATTATTAGCTTCTGACGCTCTCTGTAACTGGCCTGACCTTAACGCTAATCCTCGACGTCATTAACGGCTTAAAGAAATTACATATCTGGTGTTAATAAAAAAAATTCTTTGGGTCAGAAAACTGATTTTAACACAGTAAATATTTGTTGGTCGGGTGGTTTTTGTACACATCTGTTATACTAGATTACGTGAGTAGCCAATTCGTATAGCACAACAGTTTATGAAAAGAAACCTTAATCTGCATAAACAAACTATTTTTACTGTTAATTTCGCACAGATTAACTTATTATAATGTCAGCCGATATACATTAATAATAATTATTATGATACTTTAATCTATAATTGTACATTGTCATTTTTACGTACTGCCTATACGGAATGACTATTCTGGATATTAATCTTTGGCCTATGCCATATCAAAGCAGTGCATGCCAAAAAGGGGAACTAAAGGGATTTAATGTGGTTGCATTATGTATATCTTAGGTAATTTAAAAACACCGATGCCCTTTAAACCCTTATCATATGTACAGAGACCAAATGATTGGGATTTTGTTGGTAAAACGCAGGTGATGTACGTGACAATATGGACATTGACGTCGTGACTTGTATCTGCAGACGTATCTCTATTCACAATGGTGTTAAGAATCTGGAATATAACAGCTATGCCTATTACACACCATTTGTACTAATACAACAGTAGCTATGATACGAAGCAGAAACATAACAAGAATCAATAATCATACATACAAAAACACATGCATACTTAAAGGTAATTTATTGTCTTTGTTGTCTTATAGTCACGCAAAATAATTATTGTTATTTTATACTTAACTGCTCTTACGAAGGATTCGTTACGTGACGTCAGAAAAAATATTATCAAAGATGGCCGATGCTCGGCGACTAAGTTCGATTTTCTTTTGTTTGAAACATTGGCTGATTGACTAGAAGATAATTCCCTTGTAATTGATTGTCTCAAGGCGTACTTTTGAAAGAATTTTTACGATGGCTATAAATCGTTATGATGTATTATTCAAAATATTACGATGTTGACATACGATATTCTAAGACGCATGGACTTACTACTTACCTGATCAACAGCAATCACAAACACGCACTTATTAATGTATGGATTGATAAATTATGAATACACATACACATTATATAGACAGCACAAGAAATATACAGCGAGATAATGCATCAATCGTTTAACCATAGTGTATTCCCAATCTTACATGCCATTTATTATTTTAATCATCATTAAAAAGTGTAATTTCCAGTTTTGCCCAGTGAATCTGATATCATGGACCCTTTTTAATAAAATCATAAAATACATCATTATATAATACAAATATATAACAAACAATATAAAACAAAAATCCTAAATCAAAAATGGTAATAGCGATTTTGTTTCCGAATCTACCTTGGGTGTGACTGACTGCATTAAAAAAATGAGACATACAGTTATAGGTCTATGCTTAATTTTATCTTTAACACATCGGCATGGTGTATCATTGCCTCCACATCATGTAAGAATTATAACGATCGGAATTCGTCAGGAAACGAAGAAAGAATAAACATTCCAAAAATGTGTTTAATCTATGCTCTGATTTGACAATTTTATACGAATACTTTCATTTTAGGCTAGATAATTTACATAATTCTTTTAAATAAAGGTACAGAAAAACTTTTTTGACTCACCATTATGTAAAATAATATATATTAATAGCCCTTTTTATTGTTATTGTAAATACTTGATTTATTCTTCGCATCCAATGACAGGTTCAATACATCAAATCGATAAGTTGCGATTTTTTCCATATCAACTCTTAGTAATCAATAATGTAAATGTATTTAATAGCCTGACATCTGGTGTCATTAAACACATATTGAAATTAAGCAAAACACACACCCAACAGACACATGTGGTAATATTTTTATACACAACATAGGCCTACTGTAAACAAAAATCAAAACACTTTTAAAATAGTTAGTTATAAGCATCAACGATAACAATCCATACGTTTAAACTGCCATACTTTAAATAATAACATTCACGAGGTCTTTGTTGTTAAGACAGTTCTTTCTTTATTAGATCATATCGTATAATCCATGTTGAAGTTTATGATACTGTACAACATGTACTATTTGGCATAAAACGTTCAAAGCATTTATGTAACACGTTTGTTACACAATTTTATTTCAAAGTTGTTTTTTGTGTGTGTGAGTCTGTAGATTTGACCAATGAACTGGAATATTCAGATGAAATTAGAAATGTAGTTTCCCATTTAGCATGCATCGAGTTCGCTTACTAAATATATCCTCGTTCGTTCTCTTTAAAATAGGTCCTAACAAATTTACTTGAAAAATGAACACTAATTCACTTTACCATTGAAATTAAATTAGGCATATGCCTAAAAGATGAATTAATGACATATCACATTTAAATGAAAACTAATTCAAAGTGATGTCGGTTTATTTATGAAAAATACTGACGTACCTTGTTTCATTAACGACTAGTTGGAGAGAATGCATCGATGAATGTTTTGCAATACATGTTAAGGTAAATATTATAAATGTATAGACATTGATCAATTAGTATTGTCATTGTGTCAAGTGTATAAATGAATGGCAGTGCAATTCACAATTGTCACAAATGACTTACAAGTTTTTATTTTGTATACGATACATTATACATACGTTGTTGGTGTTCGTTCTACAGTGTGACGCGTGTAATTCACGCCACCACTAACAGCATTGGAACACCAAGCACTTAATAAATACATGATCATAACATTTTCAATTTGATTGGTTGGTTCGTATCACATGTCGATGTTATTATTTGTTAGCTATGTTGCCGAATGCTGTTTGTACGACGCGATAAACAACTAATGTGCGACTGAAACCCATACCGAAGAGTTTGCCCTTTAAAACTGCTGTGCTCCACAACCAAAATCCGATCCACCTTTTCGCCTAGTCCAGCCTTCGACTTATATCAAAGACGAAGCGTCACATTTATTAAAATAGGTTTTGAAATAATGACTATTTTGTATTCATTACATCATCATGTTAAAAAATTTTAAGCCTGAAAGTTCAATCCTTCACTCAAATATTGTCCGATTTAATTTGAAGTTTCATAGCTGGAAAACAGTACATATAAAAAGAATCATTAGTGTGCTAAAAAAAACGACACCATCTCAGAGAAAAACATTGAAGCTTAACTGTAGAGTGCGCCCTACACATTGATTCTTCTCAAAAACGTTGTTATTGAATGTATTGTCTGTGAAAAACTGCCGTACATCAAATTATATATAACTTAACACGGATTGTAATCTCAGTAACAGCAGTTCGGATGACTAGAAAGCTTGTTTCCACTAGAAATCCACCCACTCAAACCTTTACCTCCTGTATTAATGTGAAATGTCCTAGTAGAAAACGGCCTAGTGGGAAATGGGAAGGACTGTACGAGGAAAAACCACCCTAGAACCGTTGGGAGGTATATCGTATATATCTTAAGTATGTACGATTAGAATAAAGATGTAAACTTATTGTTCATAAAAATTATATCTTTAGTGAATATAAAAGTGGTGGTTAATGGGTATAAAAGAGGAAACAGCTTATGTATTGATTTATTTGCTTAAAGTATGCCAATCCATATAAATACTATATAATAGGTCTATAAAATAATGATGTCCCTAAATATTAAATGGTATAATAGCCTTGAGTTGGATAGCCGAGTGGTTAGGACACTTGACTGTCATACAGATAGACCCGGGTTCAATTCCCGACAACTCCCAGTCCACTCAGCTGTAAATGAGTACCTGGTTGAAAATACTAGGGAGAAAAAAGGCGGCGTGGAAAGGAACTGGCCACCCTACCACATAATTCCGAGGCTTAGTACAATGAGCTCCTAACAGCTCATTCCCCTACGTTCAGAGAACACGGGACTCACCTTTACCTTATAATAGCCTTGAGCCATGTCTGATTGGGTATACCAAACGTCCTTGTTTTTCTTTATTTTCACACAATTAAACACCATCTAATAATAATATTAAACATATTATGTTTGCCTAATTCGAATACCGTGAAATAATTATTTCTTACGTAATTTAATCGCTATAAAGGACATATATTATTTCATAATGTATTTGCATGATTATAATACTGCAAGGTGTAATTAAGCTTAATAGATAGGTATTAAATGCTTTTATTGAAAATTACATGGTCATTTTTTTTTTACGTTTTGTGTTATTATTATCTTTACCAATAATGGCTGAGTCATATAGTAAAAACTTCTTCCTTTTGATGGTATGTTTCAACAATAAAATCCATACCTAAAATAATAGAAAACATTTCACGGTGGTTATGGGCAAAAAAGCATCTGACTGCAGCACTAACATGATTGTACCAATACTTTATCATTAGACTATTGTTATTTTTTAACTGTTCATAACACACCTATCCTGTTGAAAGTACAACAACGTAATTTTTGCTAAACGCATAAAATAGGTCTTAGATCCAACTTACTACTTGCGTCATATAGGCTATATTACGCATGCATGAAAACTGAAAGTAAAAACAGCCGCTTTTCCACTAGTAATCTATCGTTGTCTTATGCACATACGTAATAGTTGCATATTCTTGTTTTAAACTGAAATGCGCAAACAATTAGAAATCAGGACTAATACAAATCTGGCTTTACGTCTTGATACTTGCGCGCCTATTCCTTATTTTCTTGCCATCCAGGGTATTGTGTCTTGTTTTTTTCTAATCTTTTCTAATATCAGTGTAACGCATTTATTAGCTCAAGAATATAGTTAGTTCAATATTACGTTTTTAATTACCTTCATAATAAAGCAGAATTATAGAGAACACCGCTTCAATAACTAAGATATCATAATTGGGCCTACGATCAATGATTACGAATAATTCATAGTAATAAATGCCATTTGTTCAGTTTGTAATTAATTTTTAACTCTCGTACAAAAAATCATAAAATACATCGTATAAATAATTAACATGTCAATAAAATGTAACTCGCTGTACGGTAACTCTCGAGAAAATGTTCTCGAGAAGCAGTGACAAGTGTAGAATACTTGCAAACTAAATCAAACGTTACCGGGTGTATGTAGAGGGGAGAAAGATGTTATAGCTTTGGTAATTACAATTGTCCTTTGACTCTAAAGACGCAATATCTACATTTATTTGTCGGTTTTTTAAATTTTTAAGGCCACGAACTGCATTTTTAATAAAAATCATATATGGGCATATGTTGCGATGTTTTCGTCTTTAAACGACTATCCAAATAATGTAAACACTATATAAAGACACACGATAAAAGAGTATTGAATTGAAGCATATATGTTTATATGATAAATATATATAACAAGGCCATATAGAGGGCTGCAGTCAAATAAATGTTGAACATTTTAAGCGCACGTACGCATGTGTTACATGCGCTACGCACGTAATTGTATTGCCATATGATGATTTATGCCCTGAAATTTATGAGTACCAAATTTTATTTAATTGTGATTCATGGTTGTGAAGATATGATTACAAACGTGATTTCATTAAATCGACAGACCGACAGACCGACCACCCGACATAGTGAACTATAGAGACTAAAAATAAACGGTATGCATCTCGTGCGGATTGATATTTTTAGTTTTTGTTCTGTGATGTAACATTCTTTTAAAGAAAATCTTCTTTCATTTCTCAGTAGATTTGAAAGCTTCATCATACTGCCCGTTAAAGCAATTACCAATACTATTCTATCGTTGCTTTTTATGAGAAAGAAAAGAAGTGAATTATGACATTAATTATGCAATATTGACCTTGCTATCAGTGCAGCTGCAAAACGAGTATTGGAAGATAGGTGGCGCTGGTTTATATTGTTATCCAGAGCCATAGTATAAAGAATTCGACATTGAATCATTGATGGATGGATTAGAAGCCGTTTTAAAACAAACTGCGCCGTCAACGTTTATCAAAATTCATAGACACATTCATGATTTTATTTATGATAATTTAAATTTATTTAATATTATTCATATTTATTTTAGTATATTAACAAATACATCAACATCAATAGTCAATAGTCAGGAAAGAATATTTATGAGTTTAAAAATAATATATAATTGTTATTAATAAGACGCAATTATGGAATGTTACGTTCTAAAATCAATCAATTGAACTTTATATTGTATTATAAACACCTAAATACATATATGTCACTTGATTGGACGATTGTGGGTCACATGGCGTGCAATAGTACGCACTATTAAAGATGTCGAAGTTTCATATTGGTATTGTTGCATTTCAGCCTAGCTAGTAGGTCTAGGCCTGTTAGTATTAGTCGTTTTAGCCTTGCTAGGCTTAAGGGTTGTTTGGTCGTTTCTTGACAAAATTAACACCACAGTAAAATGTAATAATAAATATAATATTCAATATATTATTAGAAACTAAAAATGTTACTGTTCTAATCAATGTGAATCAAATGTAGGGCTTTGGCTAGTCCTGACTTTTATTTGATTCAGGAGTGACAGGAATCTATTTAGATATTAATAAAAAACAAATAATGAATATTTAAGATTCGTGTAATGGAACAAATAATGGCATTTGGTGAAAGATGAAAGCTTATAATATCAACTCGGCTTTGCCTCGTTGAAATATAACCTTTCATCAATCATGTCACCATTACCATTACAAACTAAACATTCCTTAATTGTACTAGCGCACGCATTGTTCTTTGCTTCTGTAAGCGTTGCACATCGATCAATTTTTAATAGGCCTATTTATTACTATTGAAGACAATTTGTACTGAACGACTAATAGTGGGATGCATGCATTATAAAACTCCCTGAATCACTCTTTATAACTATGTTTGCTGTTTCCTCATATTATACTGTGACAACTTTAAAGTCACAACTGGTACAGCATTACCACGAATAAATTAATATTTACCCTTTGTATATTTTTAAATGTTATTGTTTGCTTTCATAATGTATTACTGAAAAGTTAAACATAAACACAAATGCTGCAGCACTCATCATTAATACTGATATTAGAATGTGATATAAGAGACGTACACGATTATATCAAATACCGTATGAATTTCATTTCATTATAAAAGTCTGTTATGGCGCGCCAAGCTGTCATTTATTCGGAAATAAAGATATCTTAGTTTAAAACTAAGACATCTTAGTTTAAAACTAAGATATCTCTATTAATAGAGATATCTCTATTTAAAACTAAAATATCTGTATTTAAAACTAAGATAGCGCGCCATAGTGTTTTTGTTTCAATGTTTTAGAATGAAGGTGGTCTGTAGATACTGTCCAAACGCGATTCTACAGCTCACTATGTCGATCGGTTGGTCGGTCGGTTGGTCGGTCGGTAAACATTAACTCAAATTTGAGCACACAACTGCAGCCATGTATATGGCTTTTCTTAATAGCACGAAATACTATTTATGCAGTCGTTGAATCTGGGAAGCATCCTGGTGTAACATTCTATTAACTTAGTATAGTATTAGTAAGAAAGTGTGTTGATCATGCAATAGAATAAAATCGTAAAATCGTTTTACTTGAGCTTGCGTTGGTTTATCGACACATCTTAAACATGAGTGAGTTCACGTAATCTGGCAACGTTTCCATGAAACCTCGTATTGGTATAGCGCCATCTGTACCAGAGCATCACGTTTCCAACTGAGATTGTCGAAGCGAACGGTAGGGGGAGTTAGCCTCTTCCTTAGTAGGCCTATGTTGTTATACAGTTTTGGTACTTCCAATCCACCATCGTCCTCGTTTATAGAACTACTGTGTTTTCTTATTTGTAATGAATTATTTAAGATTTCTGTCTTTCCGATACAATTCTCTGGCTCCTATGTCTGTGTTCCAATTTGGTAAATGATTGTACTGGCCATGTGGTCAGAAATGGCTGGATTGTGAACAAGTTTCTGGCTGAATGTGTTAGTACCTGTACAGTGTGATGTGACATCTGCTTTATGTTCTGTTATGCTTGTGGATAAGTATACCTTTTCACAGTTATTGCAATTTATTTATTATTTATTTATTTATTTATTTATTATTTATTTATTTATTTATTATTTATTTATTTATTTATTGCAATTTATTTGTATATTACTCCATATTTATCCTTAATCTTAATTTTGTCTTTTTTTTTTCTTAATTTGTTTTGTGCTTTTCAAATTAACTAGTATATATATTTTAACCGGATAAACATCATCTGATCCTTTCTGCTGATAGTCTGGGTTTGTGGTACTAAATGCAGCAACCGACTATGTCTTTAGCTTTACCAGCTTGGCCTAATGCAAAACTAAGCCTAGCTAGGCTAGGCACAAAGGCCATCAACGAGAGTACTACTACTTACGTAGGGCATTGTTGTTTTGTTTTTATTTTATAATTTACCATAAAACGTAACATTTTATTTGTATACATTATTTTAACAAAACGTCAACAACAAATTTAAAGGTCTTTAAGTAGGAATATTGATCTGTATGTGTGTCTTTTTTCTGTACACTGTGATCTTCCGTACCGTTAGTTCTCTTTTTTGTACATTTTATTTTTATTTTTTAATTGAAATTCTTATTACATTTAGAAGGCCATTACTGTTTATTTTAATTTTTTTTTCAATTTTGATTTATGATTTTTTTTTATTGTTAAATGTGACGGTGATGTCCAAGAAAGGTAATGTTATTTGACATTATGTTAAGTTGATGTTATGTTATCTGCTGTATCAATTGTGTTAAGGTGTAAATTTAGGTCTTCTACTGATCCCTCAGGATTGAGTGCTGTCATGTCATACCAATGTTTGCTTTTATTCCATCCTCTAAATCTTTAAGATACACATTTGAACCAATCAGGCTGATGGAACTGTCCATGGCAATACAATTTTGTATAATGTGACATATAGAAACATGTCTCTGCCGGCCTCTATATTTTTAGATCTGTTAAATTGAGGATAAATAACGATTGCAAGAAAACATTATGTCGCCCTCTCTAAACAGTGCGCATAATCATACGTGGTTGGCGGCAATACATTATTCATAATTTCAATCAATCAATCAAAGTAACATTTATTTCTCTTCTTGTCTTTTATAGAAAATAAAAATTAACAGTAAATATGATTAAAATAAGAGGGGCAACATTCCTAAAAGCGAAGCTTGTACCGTATAAGGCAGCCCATAGAAACTGACACAAAAACAGTACAACACGGGAACCGGAAACAGGACAAAAACTGTAATTAAGACCTAATGCTATGCCTGCTGGTTTTATCCATTACCTACAAAGAAAATACTGTAACGAATGTAATGTGACTCTGGTTGGTACCGAGTTTAAATTACATTTTTTTAATAGTAGTATAATTATTATAATATACACATAATAAATGTTTACGAATTAAATTCGTAATTTCCAATTAGTATAAATGATTAATAATGTTGCTTTTTATGTTCTGTCTTTAGGCACATGGGGCCAAAGATTACCAATAGTAAATTAATCACTAAGTGCTAAACTTCGTGATATGGTTATAATGCGTACACTGGACCTACGGTCCTTATTCGAGAAGACTTCTTCCACCACCAGAAGTAGGAGCGAGTTGGACCCATGCCGATACGTTTGTTCTTCAGGTACGGTAAACGGTGCATCTGCCTTGACCGCCATTTGATTTGCTGTCACATACAGAGGGCTATTCCTTTTAGGCCTATTAGTCGACATGGCACAACATCTCAAAATTGTTATTAAACACTTTCCGCTGGTTAGTGAGCCAGTGGGACAAAATAACAAATGTTACTTCATTGAAAATCTACCAATTATAATATAAGGATATTATAGGTGTGCGTCATAATTATATATACCATTTATTATATATGTCAATATAAAAAATATAAATACATTATAATGAAATGACGTGATTTATGGTGTGTGCTCTGTTGTATTTCGGTCTTTATTTCTAACAAAAAATACACCAAAGTGGAAGTTTTACATTGTCAGCTTGATAATTAAGTTTTCTTGTGTTGCCTGAAGCGAGTCTCTTCAAACCGTTTCAACGACAATGAATACGTACAGTTTGATGCTTGCTTCGATTAAGAACAATATAATACCAGGAACCAAACGTCAATTTTCATTAGGGAACAAATACTTCATGTTTATCTTATTATTGTAATAAATGAATCGATAACTTAGGAACAATGTTAGCTTTGAATAATATGGAAAATGATACTCACACAAAATACATTTTTAAAAAATGAATGACAATTTTATTAACGTTATTTCACAAATAAATCAATCACTTTTTTTTTTTTTTTTTGAATTATTAGTGTAATGTATGATAGGTTATGTGTTTGTACGGTATCTTAACAAATAGTTATAACCTATGTTGTTACAGATGAAAAAATGAAGAATAAATCAATGATATTATGCGATTTTGTCATTTTAATAATTTTTGCTTATGAACAAAAATAATGATTTTGCTTGTGAAAAATGTGTGTGTGTTTTTTTTGTTGTTGCTAAAACATGGTTTTATCAGATAGGCTTTGTTCGATCCAATGTCTATTCACAGTAAATAACTGCGACATTAACTGACCTAGTCAAAGCCCCTAAAAACTTATTATTTTATGGAGACATTTTAATACAAATTTGAAAGAGATTTTAAAGAGAAGATTTGATTAAAATTGTTGAAGAAAAAATCAATCACTGTTTTAATGTCTTATTAAGTGTTTCCGTAAGACATTATCTTATGCGTTGTATTATAACATCAAGTAATAACCAATACTTGTTATAATAGGTATTGATGTATATTTGATTCTGCATCGTATTCATAATATTGGTTTACACATTGGTTTACACATTATACCATAATGTTTTATTTACAGTATTCCGATTTTCTTCTCACAGCCACAGGATATTATAAACTGTAATTAATCCCATGAGGTATTTACTTAATCATTAAAATTCATAGTTATGACACGCTAGAAAGTAACAAAGCAATTTAAGGTCTAAACAAACCCAATAAAAAAAATGATGCATTAAAATCAGATACAAAAACTGTACAATTTTGTCACATCTATATTGTCACTTCCTAATGGCTGATGAAACAGCCTGCGATAAGCGATGGTCCAAGATAAAGTAAGATCAATCCGTGCCTTTGTTATTTATCTAATTTCCAAGTACAGAAATTAATTTAATTTAATGGTCATGCAGTTCGGCACAATAACAATGTAAATTAATGATTTTAGAAGCTGGACGTTCTCCTTGTACGTTTTCTGTCGATTACCATTATTTAAAATGCTTGACATTCGTAAAACTAAACATACTTTCTTTCACAGTCTCTTAGATAATTAATAACATTTTAAAGTATAGTGTTTATTGTTTGGTAGGACCCTTATAGAGCGGAGTTGGGGCAGACATCCCGGTCCTAACGGGACACAGATAGCCTACAGTTATTCCTGCCAGCTTACTCAATAAAACTCAGCTATACTATCGGGATTTCACTCAAAATGTCCTATCACCCTATGTAATTGTATTAAACTATTTGATCTTTATTAATTTGCAGTATAATTTTTATTTTAACTACTGTACCTTCACAAAGCGGCCCGTTCCTAAATTTAACAAAAACCTAAAATGGCTATAGCCACTATAACGGCCAACCTAGTTGAAACCAGGTTGTTGCAAGGTGAACTCATCGTGAACCCGGAAACTACTTTGATCACGTAGAATTGAAATTGAGTTGAAAATCTACCGTTGAAATCATACATTTTGTTAAAAAACTCTTTATAATATCTTCCTAAAGTAGAAATATGGAACAATATCATTATAGTGAAAACTAATGTTATCAAATTTACATGTCACGGTACATCTGAGATAGATCAAGTAGGTATTCTAGGCAGAGATTTTTACGGAAGTTTTCCATTGTGCTCGCCTATGTCAGAATTAACCATAATTTATATATAAATTACATAACATACCATATATAATTCCGTATATAATGTGATCCTAATTAATTAATGCAATGTATCAGTCATTAAAATAATATATCCTTCCCGAGTCTTGAATAATTAAACTAAATCTTTTTAAGTTTGTGATGTATACAATTATCTTAGTATTTTACGTCTACTTCAATCACTATGCTTGTCATGGTAATGATTCTCGATATTATTTTTGATGTAATTGATAATGATAATGTAGAAATTGATCAATTGATTGGACAAAAGAGGATGAATTGAATTGAATTGATAAATATAAATAACCGAAGAACTGAACTGGGAAAGAAAAACTAAAGGTAAATTCGTACCACAGAAAAAAAACTGTTATTATTTAGAAAGGAACGGTTAATTATTATTATCTTATTAATTTGGTTTCTGCAACCATGTAGATGGCCTTGTTTTTTCATCGGTTGTCATATCATCGTATAGTATAATCCTCTTTTTTTCTAAATTTAATTCAAGGTAATTCTTCTTACACCATGAATGAAATAATTAAATTCAACTAATTAAACAGAGAGGTATTAGTAGTTTCATCAGCAAATTTAATTTTAAAAGATTTACTTGGATCAATATTCATCATAATGTAAAAAAAATTGATGTAAAATATAACAAAAGAGGTCAAATCAAAGATATATTATTTATACACCATTCATTTTGTTATCTCAATAATTAAGTTTTTTTCGATCAAGTTTTTCTTTTTTTATATATATTTTAATTTTTAGAAAATATTTGTTTAAATCTGTGAAATGCATAAAATAAAAAAATAATTGTTTTACTATAATTATTTGGAATATAAAATACTGGAATATATCCTCAGACATTTTATCTAAAAAACAATAACAATTTGTAATTATGACAAACGAAACTAATTCTATATTCTCTAATATCATAATCAAAATAATAATACTTTCAACATATTATCTTGAAAGTGACAGAAATACCAGACTTTTTCCATGACCCAATTTGAAATATGCATTAACTTACTAAATCTTCTGGAATTTTGAAACACATTTTTCTAATCCATAATGCAAATTGAAATAGAATTGTTTGCCATATGTGGCCATCTATTACAAAATGCAAATTCCGTTTCTTTTTTTAAAATGTAATGATTCTATGATTGATGTCACAAGATATAATTCTACGTTAATCAAGAAAATTGAAAGTTTAATTGTCTTTCATATTATAGCATTTAGTTGTAGAGGGCGCTGTAGCTCATGTCATACCCACTTCTTTAAATAAACCAATGTTTTTCTGTTGACCGTTTTCTTGACTGTATTCAAAAACTTTAATTTCAATTGCTGTATCTTCTTTAAACTATAAGAAGGAAACACATTTACATATAAAGTTTAACAGTATTGTAAAGTAGTATATCATAATAAACAAGGCCAACAGCCATAAGTCGCGTGCTAAAACGCATAGTGATACCGGACCGACAGACAGACCGACAGACCGACAGACCGACCGACATAGTGAACTATAGAGTCGCGTCCACGCGACTAAAAACGTAATACAAAATAAACAGTAGCCTATTCCAAGAGGGAAATCATAGAAAGTGTAACCACCGGTGAATGACAAAAAACCTGAAAAACACGTGCAAAATAGTAATCAATAAATATTTCCTATCATGTGGCGCATAAAGATTTCACGTATTGAACTTCTTTATCACCAATAAACTTTTACTCTAAATTATCGGAACTATATCTACAGTTTGTACAGTAAGCTAGTTCTTCTCTACAATGTTTGACTTTTTGTAAACATATATATTCAATGCATAAATATATTACTTTATAAACATTAAACCAGGTCATTCTTTGTCTTAGATGTACGTTTCTATATATAAATTATGGTTTTTTCTGACATAGGCGAGCACAAAGGGATAAACTTCGGGACAAATCTCCGCCTTGGATACCTAGGTTATCTATCTCAAATGTACCGCGAAACGTAGATTTGATATCATTAGTTTCCACTATTACGATATTGTTCCATATTTCTATCTTCGGTAGATTTTCAAAACTGTGCGCGCTAGAAGTAATTTCCAGGTTCATGGGTTCACATTGCAACTTCCTGGTTTTAGCTAAGTCAGTCGGCCGTAGGTGGCGATAGCCAATTTAGTGTTTGGGTTATTTTCGGACCGCACGTGTGAAGCTGCAGTAGCAAAATAAAAATTATACTGCAAATTAATAAAGATCAAATTAAATATACGCCACAAGGCATCTGAGTATAATTGTGGGGAATAGTATATAGAATTACATTGGGAGAACTGATGATAAGACCTTTTGTTTGAAATCGAGTGAAACCACGATAGCCGAGTTATTGAGTAAGCTGGCAGGAATAACTGTGGCTTCTGCCCATGTTGTAAGCCGTATAAAACGTCTTCTTTATTAGGCCGAAATGGCCCACTCTGTCGCAGAAGTTAGTTTAAAAGATGTTTAAACTAAATAATGTATTAATTATACCAATTTATGGTATTTATTTGAATAAACGCCGAACACCTTCCCAATAAAACATCACTTTGAATAATAATCGCATTTTGTATTTATAACACAATTATACTATTTGTAGATGATTTCAAGGGCCCTACCAAACCATAAGCACTATACTTTAAATGTTATTAATCACCTAAGACACTGTGAAACAGAGTAGGTTTAGAGCTCACCCCCTCTAGTCTATACAAATTATGCTTAATTCTGAAATAGGTAGACACAATGTAAAACGCATGTCATTAACTCCATGTCGGTTACTCGCCCTAGCTGTTCTACAACATTTTAGCAGGCCTTTACAATATTGTTCAATAGTAATTCTGCCCTACTATCAAAGCTACTATCAAACAACACTTCTGACGTCATCAGTAGATTTGTAACCATCAGCGGTAAAGTTATTTCTGTGTTCACTTTACGAAATCCGGGTTGCAACTACAACGTGATCGTTAGTGGCGGTAGTCACAATATACAACCACCGTATAAAACATGTGCAGCTGTCCCATATTTGAACGAGACTGGTAGATTTCATAAAAAAACGTTTGCGGCAAGCTATTCAAAGTCATTCCATTTTCAGTGGCGGATCCATGATTTTAAAATGGGCCTAAAAATGGTGAAATGAAGGACTGATTTTAATTTGATGTCAAATCATTTGCATTCATATTTTGCAAACAGTTAGGAGAGGTGAAGGGGGGGTGGTGAGAGCGGGAGGCCTTTCATAGTCATTTAAATAGCCTGTTTTAAAAAATGTATATATTTAATTTTGTTCTATTTATGAGTTACCTCAATACTTTGCATTTTTTAAATTATGCCTATTTATTTTAGATTACAAAAGTATCACAATGTCTGTAGTTATTATAGTTTGTATGTATTTAAAAAAAAATATATATATATATTATATATATCCTTAGAAATACGATCACTCGCCAATTTTGCATTCCGTCACGCTAAAACACTTCCTATTCTCTACTTAAAGTATAGATTTATGGAACGCATTTCGTGTAAAAATATGAATAATGTTACCATCCATTCACAGCAATTCATACCTGGCTGTCTCCAGCTTCACACATACCACTCTGTAACGTAAATCAAATGTTTTATCATTATGACAATGTAGCCAAAGTTTCCTCATTTGTATCCTATATTTTTTCGTTTGAAATTTACTACTGCAGCCCGATAGTTTACGTATAAGTGTCTGCACAATCTCTGCGCATAAAAAAAAGCACATTAAACTTGCTGAAGCACAACAAATTTATGTTTCGTTAAGAAAGCAAGATTGGTTTTCACAACTATTTGCGAGAAATATCTCGTTTCGTTTTATTACGCTATTTTGATTGCCTTTAGTTCGTTACGTTTTTCTTTGATAATCCTGCCAGTAACACGTATCACGTTAGAAAATCATTTCTTTGAATAATCATAATCTATAGCTACACTTACGTTTTGTTTGAACGCAGATTACACACTTGCCTTAGTTTGCATAGAACACTTTGAATTTTTTTATAAACAATACAATAATATCCGCTTTCAACTAACAAACGTTAATTATAAATGCATTCAAAATAAATTATTCTCATGTGGGTTTACTGTATTAATGATATTCCTAATAATTATTGCCTAAATTATAAGGTATTCATCGGGAAATTATACTATTTCTTTATTAGCCTACTATTTATACATTTCATCAAAATCTACGGATGTCATCTTCCTGATGATGCATACAATGTCGAAATATTGAAATCCTGACAAGACATATTCCATTGGTTTTAGTATACATACTACTGGAAGTCGATGGTAAACCTAGGGGCATTGGTAAAATATACACAGAATAATAAATAGCGGAATTGATACAGTACTTTTATCTTCGATCGCTGTAGAACTATACCGCTTGCTTTCCTGCAGAAACTAATATTCATTCAGGCAAACGGGATGTTGTTGTAATCTGTTTGGGACTAGTTGTCTGTTTTAACGTTATTAGTTATTTCAGCACATTGCGATACATCAACAAAGCCATTATGGGGGATTTAGACTACCTACTTGTTTATGCCATAGAGTTGGTTATAACATGAACTAAAGAATATATTATTCTTTATTTATTCCATAGTTTAATGTGGAATTAACATACGAATTTGGTAAGTTTTAAATTGTGGTACTGTTACAAAGCTTTAAACAATTGAGTAAGCCAGTTTCCTGATGATAAAAGGAAATGATGATGATTTCCACTAATGAATAGGCCTATTCGTATCCTAACGCGAAGCCTACCGCTAATGTATGTTTATAAGTACCAGTTATTTAGTCCTATTTGTTATAGAGTACCCTTTGCTCATGTTTTATCCGCCTCATTGAATAGAATAGTCAATCTGTCAGCTTAATTTTGAGATTCAACGAAATCAACAAATATAATATTACCTTGTTTTTGTGTGTTTAACACAGAGATATGCCTACTGTTTTAAACTAAAGTATTAATTGTACAAATTGCACCCCCTTTCCATCTTTTATTGGATGAGAAATAAGATTAGGCTATGGCAAAAAGCTAAAAGTGGAACAACAATCTAAACATTAATTTTACAAGCTCTAATTAATCCGGATATACCTACTAACCACGAGACTATTTTTTTTCAATCATATAATACACTTGTATAGAAGATGTGCTCGCTTCAAATATACACTATGGTGAATATGGAGTAGCTACGTCATTTTAATTGCAAATCACTTCTGGGCACAATGGATTTCAGTTCATTCAATTGAATGTTTACCAGTGAATATCGAAATTACATTAACCTCATTCCACTAACTCGATTGGAGTCGTTATAAATTTGATATTAATTATATTAGACGTAGCGTAGGTAAGCATTAATGATATCAGTTTCACTGCTTTGATATAGTAGTCGCTTAATGGCTATTATTGAATTCAAAATCAGTTATTCATTCGCCTCACAATAGGAATTGTTCGACTTCGCATGAAGGTATCCAGAGAACGAAATTAATTTGAATTCACTTAAAAAAATGTTTATTATTTAAAACTGGTGAGATATAAAGGATAAAATCAGTACAACCAAGATATATGAATAATGCTGTTTTCTAAGGATACCAGAGGACAATGTGAAACCAATACAGATTAAGATTAGGTCTAATACCGTTACATTTTTTTTAATATCCATGTTTAATTGTTCTTATATAAAATGCCACAACTCCAGATTGTGACCTATTACAATAATAGTAATACAATTTATTTCAGTAAAATACGCAATTTATACAAAATATCGCAAAAAGAAGAAAACAAAACCATGTAATATCAAAAGAGCATCTAGGGGGATAAGATAAAAAAAAATCTAGGGGGTTAACTTTCAGTATAACCTTCATCACATCCATTTATTTGCGCTGCTCCACGTCAATTGTCACTCATTTTCACTACTGTCACTCATGTGCTATTAGTAATAATACAGTAATACAACTCCAAAGTCCATGTCACAGTAAATTCCACATTCACTGTAACTTCCACTCCAAAGTCACGTTCAATCCATTTAACGGTTACTCAAAATCTAAGGCTTTTCTTTACCATTACAAAACCACGTTTAATACAATTTATATTCATTGTCTAAACTGAAATTGTCATATCCATCCATACGACTGTCACTCCACATTCACCATCACTTTCTTGGATATTGCACTGTTACTCTATCTACATGTCACACACAGTAGTGGCTGTAAGCACGTGGAGACGGTGGAACATTGGATGCGGAGCTAAGATTCAAGGCCGAAGACAGCACGAATGACATAGGCGTAGTATACCTTGCAGTGGAGCTCATATCAGCCAATTTGTCAGGAGAAACGGCAAGTTGAGAAGAGAGATCGTAGAAGTGTTCGATTCTCCGGTTTTCAGACTTCCATCATGACATTAGGTAATAATGGTTTAGACATGGCTGTGTAGTGTGCGATGGTAATAAGAATATGTGGCTGTAAACTAGACACGTTAATATATTCATTTTATAAGTTGTATTGTTTTAAAGACGTGATCTAGCCAGTCAAGTATGCGATGTTTAGGAATCTATACATAAACTCTAAGCCATTATGATTACATTCAATTTAATTAGTTTCTGCAAGCTCTGTATTAAACTCGATCGAAAACATTGGTGTGACGATGAGCTGTTATACTCCAGCAAGTGTAGTGTATGAGCAGAACTGCATCAATCCCAACGTCTCTTCATATTCCAACCCATAAAGAGACACTGAAACTAGCTGTATGCTATTTTGAATTTACAGACACATCACAGTCGCTGACATTCACATTTTATATTTTGCCATTCTTAAACAAATAAATGAATATGTATACTCGTTAAACTATTAATCTCAACAATAAGTGAAACCAAATAATTAAATCGTGTGAATAAACAATCGATTTGTGAAAGTGAGTAAATACGAACCCGTTAACACTAGGGATTTTGCATTGGTGCTACTAACGTTTAGGCAATAATGAGACTCGACACCTATTATATGTATCACTCGTCACTCGGTATATGCCTATATATAGTGGACTTGACACTTTTTGAAAAATGATCGGTGTTGATTTGTTCATTTTGTATACCGGGAATAAATAGTATATGGACTGAATCTTAGATAGATAAATACAAATAACCAATATCATAGATACATCATTAAAAATCGTGATTTAATGCACGTGTAACAGCTTTGAAGGATATGTTATGCGAACGATGTACATCGCTTTCGTACATTATTTAAACATAACCTGACGAACCATAGCATGACAGACGCTAAATAAATGATACGTGAGTTTACTATTTCATATTTGTTAACTCTCTGCACATCATGTCCGGCTAAATTGACAAATTTACCACGACTCAGTCGGTCAAAGGTTCAGAAAAATTTAAAGCGAGTTTGTCATTTTTCTTTGTCAATCCCTGGTGAATTATACAGCTTATCGAACATTCTAACGTATCAACATTTCAGATGACATGACGCACGTAATCCCGGTGTTTTGTCAAATATAACCAACTTCAATTAATATCCCCGTCTGAATGATCTTTGATTTTATGTTGGATCATCTTCTGCTTGATATAATCCCTGCATGTTACACACATTCCTCATTTTCTATGCTATGGGTTTCATACTGTCCGTTGCAACCAACGTGTTTGATTACGTCTCGTACACAGACCTAGGCCAATGTTGCCTATCGCGATGTTTTGGGGTTTTATTGGTAATTATGAGTATTACGGATTATTCCCTTCAGTTAGGTCTAGTTGCAATATTGTCTTTGTTTGTGATGAAGATTTAAATAAAGGGTAACTGGTCATTACGTCAGGAAGTCATTTTGCTTAAAAGGGGACAACTACGTTTTATTATAATTATGCCTAATGCTGAGGGTAGGCGGAGAAAACGCAAAACTTTTGTGGAATTAACAGTCTCGGATATTTATCCTAGCTCTCGCAGATACTGGTTCTACTCGAAATGTAGGCCTATATGACAACTATTATAGTCAAACCCTACACTTTATTTCCATATGAGACAGGGCTTTCGATCAATCAATATTGTCTGACTATGGTCGTACACACCTGTATAAACTAAAATGGATTTGCCTCGTGCGATTACTTCCGGATCGAGTTTACTCTCTCTTGAGATTTGCGCCCTCTCGCGACAGCACCAGTAATAATTAAGTTACCATGGTGTTGTTTTGTTTGCTTCTCGTGGTGGTTGTTGCTACAGTACTATGTTTATGTTATAAATTACAATTGTCTCAGAGAATGCTTCAATTATATTATTTCAATTACTAACATTACATTTGTTCCTTCATACACTCACACTCGTTCCTTCATCACTTTTACGAGGTTTAAGTTTACGAGTAGGAGGCTTTTATTTCAATTTTTCTTCAGCTTATAAAGGAACTTATTGATAACTGGTAGGTGTCGTGATGGTCTTCAAATGCACCAGTCTGGATCATGAAGACGACACACGGTAATAAAAAGATCATGAGTTTTGTGCTAAATTATATAATATTCTTTAAATTCAAATTCTGCAACAAAGTAAACATTGTTGAATTTACAATATTAAAAAAGCAATTAATAAATAATTACTAAATACAAGTTCACATTGCAACATATACTTCCAGCCGGTCCTTGAGATAGAATCGCCTAAGGAACTCACTTGGTATATAAATGATATGTATACACATACTTAGACTGCTGGATGAATCACCAATTAACAAACAATGAATGGAACTAAAAATAATAAGTAAAAAGACCACCAGAAAGATAAACCAAATAAAAAAAAGATTTAAAATGAAAAATGTTTTGTGTTTTTTATATGCGATATTTTATGGGCAACTTCAATTTATTTATACAATGAACTCCGATAATAGAAGTTCAATTCAAATCAAGAGTGGTAGTTAATATTATTATGGTGGTTTGGCTACAAAATGTATTGTTTCACCAAAATGTGTCTAACAAATTATTTCAAAGAGATACTGCATTTTCACTAAGATCCTTAGCAATTCGGCATCGAAAGCATGATGACATGGTCTTAACTGATTCCAACTTGCATTAAATGTGCATCTCTCCTCATTGTTATTGTACCAGGTTCAGCTCCAATATAGTACGCTTTTGAATCAGTCAAAAGGGCGAGTAATAATGACGGATAAACATTTCACTCTCTAACTATATCAATAGTATTATAATTACCATAAACGCAAGCTAATATAGAACTTTCTTATAATCGGGGGATTAAAATAACGAATTGTAATTACTACAAATGCACGTATTTAATAATCGTTACAGTTTAGAAAAACAAGGCAGACATCATTGTACTATTTTTAATTACCAAAATGCTATGAAATCACGGAAAGCAGTATATAAATAGTCCAACAATAATTACTGTGTTCTATATATTAAACTCTGTTTAAAACGAAGGCGTTTACAAAATAATGTGATGTGCCCATATATGGACATGGTGTTGTCATATTTGGGTATATCACTATAACTACTACTACTACCTTTTTTGTCAAACTAGTTTGACAGGTTTCTGTAATTTTGCCACCGGCACTATCAAGAGAGTCTTCCACTGCGATATTTTTTATTTTTGACAATCCGCCAGGATAGTGTCCTGCGTTTTTCTATGCTGGTTTTTGTTTTATGTAATTTATGCTTTTTGTATTATTGTTTTTTTTTTTCCTGGAAAATAAATGAATATGAATATGAATATGTAGAACTTTACCTTTTTGAAAAAAGCAAATATTCTTATAAGAAACGAAATATATACTATACGTACACACAACGTATTATGAGCTCTATTTAATTGTCTGATCAGATGATCTTTAACCTAGCCACATTGAATTGTGTAGCCAGAATAAAAAAATATATCATTATATTCTTGACATATTATGTAAACACCTTATTTATGCTTATTTAATCATTGTTACAAAATTATTTTTCGGATGAGATGAGTTCGTTACCGAGCAATGATTATTTAAAAAAGATTAATTAAACCAATTCATTTAAATAAAGGTGTAATACAAATTTGTTTAATATCCTTTGTAGTAAATGTATATCAAATCTATGCCTAATTCTTATTGTAAATAAATGAATGTTCCGTAGGCCTATCGCTGCCCTGTACTGGATAAGCATCAACATTGTAAAATCATAGCTGTCATACATAGCTGTTGTTACTTAAATGTAAAGAAGCAACCATAGTAATATTATAAACGTAATATTTTATAAGATATTACGTGAAACTAATTTTGTTTGGAGCATACAATGTAGGAACGTGTACACCCCCTAAACTGTATTTACAGGACGCCATTAGACTGTATCAAATTGTTTTTAGTGGCGTACAACGTGACTCTACAGCTCACTATGTCGGTCGGTTGGTCAGTCGGTAAACACTAACTTGTATATGACCTTATCTTGATATCAGTCTAATCTAGCTAAGTCAATTTTTCACAGTATATTCCTTATGGCCAGGAATCGATGTGGTTATGTTTTCACGGTGCGCAATAAAAAAGTACGCGGTTTACGCACGATTTAACGAAATCACGTTTGTAATCATATCTTCACAACCATGAATCACAATTAAATAAAATTTGGTACTAATACATTTCAGGGCATAAATCATCATATGGCAATACAATTACGTGCGTAGCGCATGTAACGCATGCATATGCGCACTTACAATTTTCAAAATTTATTTTCGATGAAATAAGAGTACGTTTCAGGCAATTTTAAGCGTTTACAAAATTGCCATGAGTGCGCAGATTTGTGCGCACGCACTGCGCGTTAAATGTTATTACGTTCTCTTTTTCCCAATTACGTTATACGAGCACGTCAAAAGTGACAGGCTACGCTCGTGTAAATTTAAAAAATATAAATGTTTTTAAACATTTCAACATTTTTAAACATGTTCAGCAATTTCGGTCAGTTGGTAGGTTGGTCGGTCGGTCGGAAAACACTAATGAGCACGCGACTGCAGCCATCTATATGGCCTTGGTTTTTTTTACATTCAGCGCAAATATACTAAACAAAAAAAAAATAGCAATTTATAAGTAGAACATTTTAAATCCAATTCAACGTTGAAATCCAAAGATTTATAACTGAACAGAAACACTCTTAATATCATAAGATTTCACTTAGCGTTGGATTGCTTAAGTGATTGATCACGATTGGCATGTTCATTACATTCTTGACCTACCAGACTATAAATTGTCTTGGAAAGCTCTCGGATATATTTATAGCTATTACCAGAAAAGTATGAAGTTAATTACTGCACAACATTATAGGAACTTTTAATGTAGATTGTAACCATTTTGTATAAAACGTTTTGAGGAGTATGTTATTTAGTGGCTATACGAAATTGTAAATTTCGTAGCCTTATAATAGGTGACATTGTTGTAAGATATGTCTATATATATTTTATAGAATTATATATGTAATAATCCTTCTATATAATGTTTACTAAACATAAGTCTACAATGTAGAAGAAAAAAAAGTATAAACGTGTAAACATATTGTTAATATAATACTTTGTTTATGTAGGCCTCTGTTATTATTAAAAAGTAAACAACTATTCTTGTTATATTATTACATTACATGTATTAGTGTTTTAAAAGTTAAGTCATGTATAATTATAATATTATTTAAACAATCATTCAAAATGAATGTCATGTGTTTGACTCGCTAGGAAATTAAGTTTTATTATATTGATGTCTTGTCGTAGTTTGTTTATAAAAATGTATATAAAATGCCCATGAGACATTGCACATGGGGCGTGTTATTACGTTAAAACGTTCTTTCAATTATCTTTTCATTTCTGAAATTGTAGAGAGAGAAGATAATCAAAAAACACTGTGTTATGCGATACTGTCGATTTTATTTGGATGACAATGATAGATAGTTCATGCATGCATGTATATACAATTTCATCATTCAGTCTCCAATTACAAAACAAAGAACAAAAACTCAAATTAAGATACCATATTATATTGTTCATAAAGAATCCTATAACAACATAATATTGTATGTCAGGAATGGTATATCTTTATACATAAAATGCATACAACTTAATGTTTACCCTGTTACTACCTTGTTTCCATTTTGCTTAAACCGTAAAGTATGCATTCGAATCGAAAGACATAACTAACGGATTAACACACTTGATGAATACTCATTTTAGGACGGATATACCCTTTAAAATTGAAAGTTAGTTTCTATCTAATGAGGTGGATTCGAGTTAAATAAGACAGTCATGCTTTCTCCTATTCAATGAAAACATACACATCCAGTACAACAGTTACATGTTATCCAGTTAATCCAATGATTCCATCAAAACAACAACATGATATACATTCATGTTGTGTAACATTTGTTATAATTAAAACGTGTAAAAGCATTTATAATTCAGTCAAGCTTCTCCTACTCGATACATACAAAATATCTATTATTTATCTATAACAGTACTCATGTTTATATCTAAAAATCATAGTTTCAGGCATTGTAAGCCAAGCTGAACCCTTCTATTAATGTCATATGCAGCTATCATGCAGAATATACCAGAAAAAATGCTGTCATTTCATTTCTCACTTGTTTAAAAGTCGGTCACCTGAAATAGCAAATTGAAACATTCTTATCCTTTGCCCACCATGCAATTTGTTCAAAATACTTGTGAGTTGTTTTACACATCGTATTATTTTGCTACTGTTTAGTGAATTTTGTTTCTTTCAAAGTCGGTGGTAATTGTGATTTGACGGTTCAATAACATTACTATTTATTCATGGCGTATAGTAAAATGTCATAGTAGTTTATTTAACAACAAGAACAGATTGCCGATTATGTATGTTGAATACAATATTCTAAATGAATCATTACTGTGATTACATAGACGTTTTTATTAGCGCTTCCACACAACCAATTAAACTATTTGATTCATTTCATCATAACATTATATACAAACCTTACCGTACTTAGAGTGCGACGGCAAAAACGACGACAATGCTGGTATGCTGTTGTTTGTGTGTTTGTATTTAAATCTGACCTAAGTATAGATATAGACCTAATTTTGCTATGTAAATTAATTAAACAAAATTACATGGTACCATAGAAAAAATAATGTTTTTAATGACATTTAATTTTGAACATTTATTCGTTTTAAAATATTGTATTTGTTCTCTAAGGCGCCTTGAAGCAGGTCATTTCACAAAAGACGCCTCTGGTGTAAAATACTGAATACAAACAAAAATAGGTTAATTTTCTTGAATATTGCTATTTGGTTTGACAAAATATAAGCATGAATATTTTCCATATTTTAATTATTATATTTGGATTTTCGGATTTACCTTATTCTTACTTAGTGCTCTAACAAATGTCACGAAATTTCATCATTTACTTATAATGTATTCAACTTTAAAGGAAAAAATAAACTTATCAAGTGTAGTACATGAGTTATACTCGAATGGGTAACTTCTCTTTAATCTTAAGGTTCTATCTT
Organism: Antedon mediterranea; assembly: GCF_964355755.1. Lineage (NCBI taxonomy): Eukaryota > Metazoa > Echinodermata > Crinoidea > Comatulida > Antedonidae > Antedon > Antedon mediterranea. The sequence goes on along the minus strand of NC_092672.1, from coordinate 11,812,168 downwards.
TGTTCATGAAGTTTTTCAATTTAATTTAATTCAATTTTATTATCGACTGATGCCATCAAGTGAAAAAGCCGCATAAACAGACAATACTATGTATATTATAAAAAAATACAATTATTTACTATGAGTGTAATTTTAGCCTGGGAGTGCGAAATAGAGTTGTATTGACATTATACTGCTGTAATTGAGAGAGAGTGAATGGGGAAGGAAAAAGTGGAGAAATAGAGAGGTCTTAAGCTCTGTCTACACTATCAAATTTATGTGACAACAACAATGGACATGATGATGTCATGTCACTACGCTACCATATGTTGGCATATCACTGCCATATTTGGGGACATCATTATTTTTTGGCAAACTAGTTTGATAATGTGTGTAGACAGAACTTTAGCAGGGAATCGATTGGAGGAATGTCTTTTATTTCGAAGAGATAAAGAAAGTTCTAAGAAATTGATTCAAATGCTGATCCTTAGATTGAACAACTTTACAGAATTTAGGATGAACATGTTGTCTTTTCGCAAAGGAATATTGTTAAGATCATGAGTAGGTTGAGCAGGAGGAGGAGCAGTCATGCTAAATAATGGAAACGAATAGAAATTAAGAAGATTTGAAGGATGGCGTCTTCACAGCTTGAACATACTACCGGTGCGTATTATTTTCGGTATATTTACAGTATGAGTTTAAGGATGTCAACAAGTAATGGTGGAACATAATTTACAATAAGACATAACCCAATTTGAAAAACCAATGATCATGAAACATGAACGTGCATATACTGTGTTTCATATTTCAATGAAGACACATACGTTCATGGTAATGGTACCGGTATCTATATATAAACTCAGGAAGTATTGTGTAATGTTGATTGTACAGTTCACTCTGAAAATCAGGCCTAGATCTTTTATTATAGTTGAATACATAGGTTACTTTTACAAAATATTTACATGTTTAAATATCTATCTGAACATCTCTATGTTAGAAGTAGTATATTGATATTACCAACGCTGAAGAATATCATTGTAATCACCATTTCTTAGGATTAAGTAATTATTTTATACATACATATTTATATATTATGTATAAAATAATTACTGAATCCTAAGGCGATTACAATGATATTATACAGCGTTGATAACATCAATATACTGCAATTTCTAAGATAAAAATGTTCAGCATACAGGTAGTATGGTATAGGTCTATTATAATGTTAATTGGTTTCTAGCGAGTTAACCTGTGCTGGTTCGTCCTTCATTCGGTCAAATTTAATGTAATGAACAATTATTGAATAATGTCCCTAATGCTTTACTGAATTGCTTAATTCTTAAATGGAATGCATTAATCAATTAAGAGTTCCGAATGCCTTTATCAGTCGGTTATAGATCCAATCATAAGTCATTAATAAATTACCAGTAATGTCTAATGAACCATTGGCGATGATCATCGCTGGATACTCCGTTGATACGTGTATAAACTAACAGTGTTTGACTCTTATGCTTACTCAAATATAAACACAATCAGTAGATACGACCTAACGAGATCAATTTATTTATAACAATAATAATTACTATTAATCTGGATTTCTACAAATTTATATCCTATAACACTACTAAGGTATGATATATTAGCCTGTGTAACTTAGGTAACAGCACCAAACTAAACCAAATGTCTCCCCGTTTTCTTCTTCTATTAAAAATGTTTCCATACTTGTTACTCTTTCTGACTATGTTTCACGAGTGAAAATTGCACTTAACTAAGGTAGTAAAGGGCTGTTAAACGTAGTACAGATTCCCGACCGCATTTTATTTTCAATATTCATTCATTCATTCATTTGGTCAAAATATATCTAAGAATGTGTTTAGGGAGAAAAAGATTAAACTATCACCACATTAAACAAAATAACATTAGATTCAAGATTTGATCCTTGCAAATATACAGATATTGTAACCCACATCGCTGTTGGCTTTATATATTTATTAAATTGTAATAGTATAGAGTGTTGCGTGTTTGATCAAATTATATTGAATATTAAATTATTTTAGAGTTTTTTCATAATGATGTAGTAAACAGACAAATACAGAATTTAGAATTATGGTAATTACTTTAAGCATTTACACGCGCGCTATGTGTTTCTTCGATGCTGTAACTGGCAAAGTGTCGGTATGTTTATAGTTTAGCAATAATTTCATAGCCTAAACAGTTGTTACTTGTTTTCAGAAGTATGCGCATATAACCTCTCCAATTACACCCAATGGAACGTCAAATAAAACTAACCAGAAAAGCTCTTACAGAACAGACTATTTATTGACATTCAACTTCTTTTTCTTTCATATCATTCTAAAAATCGAGTCAATAACAATATTTACTACCCACAGAAGGCCTTCATGATGCTTACATTATTACGAGAATTTATACTTCTGAGATTTAAGAAACAAAGTACTAATATTGCGTTTTACATAATAATCTCTCCTGTAAATAAAACTGTGCGTCAAATAAAACATCAATATTTTCTATTGATAATAATATTTTTAATATTACGTATAATGTTTTTTATCCTCATGTGATCGTTCTTTTGTCTTAATTAAAAGTTCCAAATTGATTATTTGTGATATTGTATTCATTACTAGTAAACCTATAATTATGCTCATCATCAAAATGACTTATACAGTTAGGCCCTATACTTATTAGTTATACAGTAAGACGTAGCATAATTATATACATGGTCCGTATTCTTGAAAGCAGTGTTTTGAAATAATTTATTCCATTAGTGATAATGCTAAAAATTAAACTTAAACAATAAATACGACTGCTTAAATAATATTATGACAATATATTTTATACTCATTTGTTCCACTACACTGATGTCGCTCCAGTCGAATAATTTTTGGCAGAACAAGAACTTCCAGATTTCCGAGATTCAATTTCATGATAGACTGACTCAGACTCAATGTCACGTGGAACCTGTACTCCTATGGATCGCATACATGATCCATGTGGCATATGTAAAACTCTGTCCCGTGGCTCGAAGTAGACATCAGGTTGTGCTACAAGTGATGTGTTTCTAAAATCTCTGTTCGTGTGGTAATGTATACAACCTGCAAACATGATTAAAAGCACTAATAGAATTGTAGTACATCCACCAGCCACAGCCGTCACAAACGATAAGCTACGTGTTTTACTATTTTGATTGTAAACCGTTTCAGGTGCATGTGAAGGTCCAATTGGGGGTTTAATTGGAAATTCTAGAACATACAAAACCAACTTCTTACTACTTGATCCAACGTCGTTTGCTGCTATACATGTTATTTCGTTTCCATTGTCTTCCGGTCTTGGATCATGGTATCGAAGAATTTGATTATCTGCTTCTAATCTGACTCGACTAGTCGGCAAAGAATAATTCCATGAATATGTCGCACTACTAGTTTGCGCCTCGCAAATAAAAACAGTTTCTCGCCCAACTTCAACAGTTGGACTACCTGATATATTTACAATAGGCTTGTATCGAACGTGCATAACCCTTTTACATTCTCTACTCCATTCAAGGTTCGTTTCTGTAGTCAACTTACAAACATAAACATCTTTATTGTTCTCTGCTGTGGGAGTTAATGTTAATTCTAGTTTGATAATATCGTCTTCGTGTTTTTGTTCAAACGTATTTAATTCATATAAACTGCCATTAAACTTGTCTTTTTTATACCACTTCAATACAGGAGCTGGTTCAACCATTTCAGAATTACAACTTAACGTTATTGGCTGACCTTCTGTTGCTGTTGGAAGTTCTGCACATACAGGATATGTATCTCCCGGAATTTCCAATACTGTTAGTATTAGTGTTCTTTCCATATGCCTACCTTCCCTTGTTATTATCTGACACTTATATTCTCCTTTGTCTGTTCTATCTACAGATTTTATTGTTAAGGTAAAAGTATAGTCTATATCATCTCCATTTTCGTCTAAAGTATACCTATTCCCAGGCATATTTTCAATACCTTTCCAAGAAACAAGGTCGTCTGCATGTTTTTCTTTGAGTTTGCACTCCAGGTTCACCGCATCATGCTCAACAACAGTCAAACCTTCCGAAAATTGACTAAATCGCACAGCTTCACATTTCAACAGCAAATACAACAGCATATTTACAACCAAAAACATTGCAGTACAGTCTGATTTAAAATGCATTGAGCTCTTGAAAACCATTTTTATTATAATGTTTGAAAAGTTCTAGCAGATTTGTAGATGTTGCTATTTGAATGATTATACGTTCACATGCATTATATTAAACTGCAGCTTTCTAAAGGTTCTTCACACAAAAACATGAGATGATAAATTGGTCGTCTTAATGATTAATCGTGCAATCGGCAAAAGAAGAGTTAATGGTAAAGCTAGGATTACCTGTAGAGTGACAACAAGATCCGTCTCATTTTTACCTTTAATTAGAAAGTTGCTGGAGAAAGATAGATCTACATTTCATTGCGTCAAGCATTGTACACTGATGAAACATTACAGCATGTTGACTTAACACAACCAGTCCACAATCGTAATACGTAATGAATCGTATATAAAATGTTTAACAAAAATATTGACCAAATTATTAAAGTTCCTTTTTGTTGTAACAAAGTTATATACAATACTGAAAATTATACACGCCTATACCTTTTTTATAAAACACGGTGTTGTTAGAATAGTTTTAACGAGTGTTCAAAATATCGTTATTGATAGTTAATATAATCAATGCAAGAATTATGTTGAACCACATTATTTAAATCACGTTAACAATACTGCTCCTTTACCAAATACATCAACAAGGATAATATCCACAATTCAGCAGGTTATGAAAAGAAACAAAGCTTAAATCCTTATAAAATGCAAATAACAAGTGAACTATCTGTTAACGTGAAGATAATAACTGGGTGTAGGCCTACGCAATTCAAACTACATACGATAATAACATAAGCTTGTTCCACCGCTCTAAATAAAACCGTTCGGCGTTAACGAACGCTGTCACTCTAAAAATGCAGCGAGACCTGCCGCCTATCGTCTGTTAACGATGAAAATAAACAACCTAGGGTTTCAACGATCACACATAAGTAATCTAAAAGACGTCTAACGACAAAGTGTTGTGCAGCTGAAACGTGTCTTCTGATTCGTCAAACCGATAATTATTAGAAGCAAACAACCAATCAACGTATTGCATCACAAATAACTTTCTCAGTGTTAGTGGTTTTTTTCTTCCGAAAATTCGAATGATCATTAGGCATACCATTGCTCGGAATATTAAAGTATTAGAAATATTTAAAACTCATATTTGTTTAAATGTATTTACTTTTTGTTATATCCATTATCATTTTTATTTTATTTCATTCATTGACATTCTTCAATCATGGATAATGTAAACATCTTCTCTGTTACTACATAATGCGCGTATATATATATATACTGATGAAGGGCTAGTGTTGCCCGAAAGCTCTGCTAACTTTTCTGGCTGTTTACTTTATCGTTTTGATTTAGCTTTTCGCTTTTATTTTTGTATCTCCATTGAGATCCAGCCACTGATACCCACAGCATTTTTTTCAGTAATTTGCCTTTGGATTTATATATATACGCGCATATACGAGTGCGTATCAATTTGATCTCTGTTGCGCGTGCGTACAACTGAGGACTAGTGCTGTTCCGCCGTACCACGCCGAGAATGTTAAAGAGTCGCTATCCAATCGAGTTTGACCACTACCATGAAAGCCCGAGTGGTCTAATGGTTAGTGCAACTGCATATCAAGCAGACGATCCGAGTTCGAGTCTCGGTTGGGGCGACTTTTTCTCATTCTCACAGATTTCCTCATCTTTATCGTTTCAAATTAATTAATTAAATTTCAGTATATCACCGGACGGTTTAGAATTACTGTTCTTTGCCTGATTTGTTTATATATATATATATATATATATATATATATATATATATATATATATATATATTGTTTCAACTCAATATGTATATATCCAAAGGCAAACTACTGAAAAAAAATAATAACAATGTTATGGGTATCACTGACTGGATCTCAAGGGAGATACAAAAAAAGCGAAAAGCTAAATCAAAATGATAAACTAAAACAGTCAGAAAAGTTAGCAGAGCTTTCTGGCAACACTAACCTATCCTATTGCATAAGGAAAGTAATGATACGAACGCAGGCTTAAATAAACTTAAATACAAAAGTTCGACTGCATTCATTACACGAAAAAGAAAGGAAGAAAAACACCAAGTAGTAACAGACTCGTAATTTCCCTGCTGACATATGTCTCACTAATTATGCTTTTATATTACGTCTCGAAACTATCGTGAATCAAATTCTAAAATCTGATTATAAATCTGCAATATTGATTTCATTATTATAATGAATAATAGTAACGATGATTAAAAATATGGACTACTTATACTCCGACGAAGCTGTTAACCGATTAAGTTGAGCTTCTATAACATAATCTACTTATAAATAAGTATGGTCCACTGAACAATGTATTTATCTTTTTAAGCTTGTATCATTTCTGTCACTATGAACACAGCAAGTTAATGTTATTATGTAAATCCATTATTCCAAGATAAATCTCGTAAATTCATTTACGTAAACGTGTACGCCAATAACCGATATTACTATCCGAACTATTATTTCGGGTGCTACTATGAATGTTATAGCTTTGGATCCGATTGACTACCGGTAACTGATACAAAATCACATCGTTATTATGAATATGTGATATGCTGGACATATAGCCTACAGTCATTAACTTACCTTAGTATTCCGTTGGGTTTGTTTTCATTCATTCAATCTTTTTTTTTGGAATCTCTGGTCCATAGACAGTAAACTTACGTATAAATTAACAGTAAAAAATAAAAAAAAACGGATAAATAAATAATAATAATAATAAATAAACTGTACTAAAATAAAAGATCTCATCTCAGGATGGTATTCAACAGTTCTGCTATTGTTATGCAATTGCTGTTAAGCCTTGTCTACACTATCAAACTTTATGTGTCAAAAAAGTTTGATGTGCCTATATATGGTAGTGCTATGCTTAAATATGGTAGTGATATGACATCATCATGTCCATATATGGGCACATCACATTTTTTTGACACATAAAGTTTGATAGTGTAGACAAAGCTTTATACTTATGATTCTTGTACTGTTCTCATCTAGAGACATAGTATTACATTAATCACTAAAAACATTCCCAAAGAAATATTTAACTGCCGTACAGTTATACAACCTAATTGGTGTTGCTGGCAATTACGAATATTATATTATTTTAAAATCTAAGTTAATTAGATTAATTTTTGTTCAAAAATATTTAAAACTCAAATGTTTTTTAGACGATTAGGCCTACGCAAACTAGGAAAAACGAAGTATAGCTCCTTAAAAGAAATTCGATGTGCAGGCAATTATTCCATTAGCCTTCTTAGATATCAACAATGCAAGTCGGTTATCATAATTGCATGAAACAAGTGGCAATTACACTCAGCATTATAGATCTTTTGTTCATCACACAGAGCTCATTATTATTCATCACTATCTTCGTATAGACCGGTTTTAATATCATCGTTAAACGCCATAATTGTTAAACTCCGTGCTGTAACAGTGTTTTGCCATATTTCCCAGTCGTACAGAACGATCAGTATATCTGATAAATTGTAGTATCAATGCTTAATTAACTAAAGAAATTCCCAAGATAGATTGCATAAACAACCGAGCACATTATAGTATTTAAGCATTGATCAATCTATCTCGTTTTATAATTGGATTCGGGCTAGAACTGATATAATTTGACTTCTAGGATTTACATACCGTACCGTAATCATTTATCTTCTGTTAAGAGAAATATTCTCAACATGGTTTCTGTGTACACATATATTTTACCACAAAGCTTACTGATACTGCGTACATCTGGGATGAAAATAACATAATTCTTCGTCGAATCGATCTTCTCCAATCAAATAACATAATGACATTCGCGTGTTATGAATTGGCCTTTTGCCACCGATTGACATGAAACAGACCCGCAGTTGATTCTATCTAGACATCATACCGTACGGGTATCGTCAAGTCAGTTTTTACTGACAAATACACCTACCACTTAGTTTAGTTCATCCTCATATTTGAAACAACAAAATGGCAGCCATATTTAAAGCGTTTACCATGAACGACAAAAGATGAGATAGACCAGTACACTGTGTAATCATTTACTCTTCCGAAAGATTCACTGTGTTTGTTAGTGAGTCAAGGTGTGTAAACTGGAGATCCAGTATGAAGTCAAGATCCAATAATCTTAAACGTGTAGCGATATTATGGCTTGCATTGTATTTGGCACCCCGGACCCCAATCGGCCACTTCACTTGACTGATGATATCAGCATCTCGCATTAGTAGAGATGTCAGATATTGTTAAATTTCTTTTACAGTTCTTTCCTCATAAAAATAGTATGTATTAAATTTTGCTTTAAAAAAATATCACATTTTGACTTTTGATTTGACATGAGTACTGTGACCTAAAAGTGATATAACCACTGCGTCTATCCATCCAAGAGGCCGTGTGATGTTAATCTCCTGTAATGTATTCCATAATGAGTCGCTTTTTGTTAAGTAATAAAAATATTGGTATTTTCGCAATTTTGTTTCAATGCTAATTATAGTTTACAGAATCACTATTGAAATGGTAGTTGTCTTCTCGTGTCTTTGTTACATATATGATGCGGACGTATACATGTACCAGCGGTGCATGGATGGCAATTTTATCGTGTAAATGCATCATAATTCTATCATTGATATCAAAGTTGCCGATACATATAGATAGCATTGCACGAGAAAGTAAAAATAAATTGGCAAACTCGCACTGTGGATTGTCTCAATGGATTAATTCGATCAATATAATATTTTATCGCTCATGCCTTTTGAGATAATCGACCGACTTCCATCGTTTCTACAGTAAACCTATCTTTTATTAACGAATAATTCTGAGTTCGTCAGTATAAGTTTCGTGATTTATTCGTGTGACTTTTATTTCACATTACATCACCGTACAATTACTGTATATTCAACTTGTGTGAACAAACTAATTCTAGCCAACTTTTTACACAACACACTTTCCTTAAATATGCAACAAATTAAAAAGCCGATGAAATGTCAGCATAATATAGTTGTTTCGGTGTTTTTATAACTCGAATCAGTTCATTATTACCATAATGTTAAATGAGCCAATACCTAATGTTAGGCCTACTTTCAAATGTACAGATGGAAAAGTATGGGTCATGTCGGTTATAAAGCACAGTGAAGCTATAAGAAGTAAGCGTCCATCAATAGTGTATAGTAGTAATGTACATATTTGTAAAGAATTGTTTGTTATCACATACATATTAATCCACAATATTATCGAGTATTTTCTCCACTACACTTTAGGCCTACTCACAATGAGATATTCTCCAACCGAAACAATACGCTTTAAGTTCAAAATGATTGCTGTAAACCAACACAAAAGTGCATATTGGCCTACCTACCGTAAAATGGTGAATTCCATTATAAAAAATATTATAACCTACATAATCCAAAACACAATTCAGATTTTCAGGATTTATGAACGAATTGCTAAAATAATTTGTAGATTTTAATTACATTTGAAAATTAAACACCTATAAATGAACCAAGTCGTATGCTAAGCTGCGTTACCATGGCAGCTGAGAGTACTCGATCAACACCTTAAAATCACGTCAATTTGTTATTAACTTCCAATTGATAAAACATGCAAATACATACTTCTGACTATTACTTACTGTGATATCGCATCACGTATTTTACGAGTACTTATGGATTTAACCACTAATGGAAATCGTGAGATAAACCTTTAAAATTTCTGATCAAACCTTGTTTTATCTTACCTACATGCACCCAATAGGCATTATGCAGAGCTGGAACTTAAATTAATGCTTGAACGTTATATTAGTGATTACAATTATTAGTATAGTGGGATAGGTTTGTATCATTTCTTTTACTTATAATTATTAAATATCATTTAACTGAGTAAGAACATTTCATTCTATGTATTTTCAGTGTATTATACAAATATTGACTGTTGAATGGTAAGCATATTTCATAAGTTGAAAGAACGGCACGTGATACGTAGTAACCAATCAAATTATAAGAATACAATCAGGTGTGTAATTTAAAATATTCACTTTTAAAAAAATAGGCAAACAGACTGTGTATTACATTTTTTTTATCTTTTGTATGATTGCGTCACACATACCGTACATTCTTCCCATATACATAAACTAAAATAAGGTTAGTATGCCTGGGCCTACACAGTATCTCACACTACTAGTCTCTATAACTAATAGTCATGTTCATTATATTCACTGCCCATCATCATGTTATAATACTATAGTAGAATGGGAATAATTGGGAATGTGATTGACGTTTAGCAAACACTATAGGTAAAATTAAGAACTTAATTTTACAATTCTATAGGTCCAAATTCAATTCTTTTTCAATTTAAAGCAACATTTATTTACTCCTTTCGTATAGTGAGTGAGTGGCCGAGCGGTTAAGACAGTGGAACCGTAATCACGTAGCCATAACATCGGCAGGGGTTCGAGGCTCACTCGCTCCATGGTTCTGGTGGTAGAACGAGTCTTCTCGGATAAGGACTATAAACCAGTGTATAAATCCAGTGTACACATCTAGCTCGTGTGCACTTTAAAGAACCTAGTACATCTTTCGAGATGAGTAGGGGGTTACCCGGGTGTATTAGTACATCACAGCCACTGATCACCAACTGGGCCCTCTGGGAGATCAGTCTTTGACTGAAGAGGTCACCCAGTATAAAGATAAAACAAACAACAAAATCATACAATATATATAAACGATTTTAGAAAGAAGAGGGTACACGCCCATAAAGATGAAAAACACATCTTGTGGAGGGCGTTCTTATTACTTACACAGACAATTAAAAAATAATAATAAATAAATAAATAAACAATTGACCAAAGAATAGTTAATATTTGGAAATAAGGTGACTTTTTAAGTTTAGATAACAATGATTTACTGGAAACAGGGTTTAAGATAGGGAGTGGCAGATCGTTCCAAAAAGTGGGTCTGGAATACCTAATGTTGTGTTGAAAGTGGTTGGTTTTATGGGTTGGAATATGCAATTTTAAACTAATATGGGTATGATGATAACGAATTACAGAATTAGGATTGAACATGGAACAAAGATGTTTAGGAAGGTTAGAATTAATAGAAGAAAAGATGAAAGAACTTTGTTGGGTTAGATTGATATCAAGGACTTTGAGAAAATGAAGCTAAGAAAAAATATGAGATGAATGAGACAGGAGTAAGGCGCCAGATATAACCCTGATTGCCTTTTTTGAAGAGTTTGAAGTTTTTTAATATTGGAAGGATTGCACCAGACACTCTATTCTCTCCATCTTAAAAACTCAGAATTTTGAACTCACAAAAGAACACGACATAAAGGCCTGTCTAATTGGGTGGTAACGAATGACGACGAATGAATGTGTGTATTATAAGGTATTTAAGAGTCACTATCCAATCGACGTTGACGTTAGCGGTAGGTTGTCTGCATATCAATCAGAAGGTTTTGGATTCGAAGCTTGCCTGGGAGACTGTTTCTCATTATCACAGATTCCCTCGTGCCCACCAGTATATTACTATTACCATTATTACGTGAGCGTTTCCTGTTTGTGGCTGTAAATTATACCTTTATTTTGTTTTGACCCTGTTTAATGAGGGTAGTCAAGCATCATAACCACCAAGCCACATATCCATACACAGAAGGACTTGAACCCAGGACAATGAGGGTGATCCATCCAACATTAAAGACAAACATATACACAAGATGCTCTACATAAACAAAGTCTTATTACAAGTATTTGGGAGTGGAGTTGTAATGTTGGGCTTAGAAAAAATGTGACGGGACTTGAACCTTGGAGTTGTAGCCAAGCATCATATCCACCAAGCCACACTCCACTCATAGATCTATACACAGAGGAAAAGATGAATAAGAACATTTTATTCTTGGGCAATTCTGTCTCTGACGCTAACTTATAATCTACATCTGTAAGACAAATGGGAAACCTATTATATAAAAGTTTTTTTTTATAAAGAAATATATGTATATTATATAATTAATCTTCAGAATATCAAGCGGTGGCGGTTCAGAATTAATATCTGCTGCCTGTATATGCAAAAACAAAACAAGAACTGATTGATTACAAAAAAAATAATTCAAAATAAGCATGAAACAAAAATATGAAATTAAGGTGAGTGAATCTCACGAAAGCGAGAAAAAAAGATCAATAGCAAAATTTCGTTATATCCTATGAATTTTAATTGTTTTTTTCACGACGTCATTTGATTTGATTGTAAAATAGTATTTATATTTTATCTGAGAAAATTGTCTATGAACACTTTTTTTATTTTGGTTTTCTATACTATAAAAGTATTATTTAACTATTTATTATTACTAGGCCTAACTATAAACCAGCCTTAAATGACCAATTTGCACAGATGAGCGTAGCGGTAACGGCCGATCTGTGTAACGGTGAGCCGATAACCACGTAGCTTGTCCGACGTAGGATTTGTATCTATCCTGAGATGTGGGTTTTCGCTCAATCACTCGTCTGCTCCGCGTTTTGTGCAAATAGTAAGAAATAAATTTTTTTCAGCTTACAGCTTACCGCTCGCCTGTGTTAATTGGCCTTTAATGTATTATTTAACTATTTTGGGCTTTCGTCATAAACCAGCCCTAACGATCAATACCGTAGCCATAAAGACATCTCAAGTAAACTGTTATGGTTAAACGAGACATCTTTCTAAATTCCTTTAAATTAAATTATTATCATTCGCGTTGATTTGATTATTTTAATTAATTAACTTTCATGAGCGGGTAAACATCATCATTGTCCGTTTGATTGATCGGATTGTTTTGTATTGAAGTCCGATGCTATGTCTACCTATCTTGTCATCTGCCAAAAACCGATGACCCGATGCTATGTAAGCAGTACAAATGGTTGATATGGATACCAGACGTAATATCTGATTGTCGGGGATTTACTTTTATAAAGTGGTCACATTATAAGTGGCTGTATACGAATTATACGTTTAGAAATATTAAATTATTTTATTTATAACTGCATTGGCGGTCCCGGACACAATGGATGTAGATAATACGCGAGCGTTGTCGTACGCTTCTTTCATTAATCAGTCTGCTTGTAATAAGTTAAGGCTACTATGATATAAATAAAAGCGTGGAATTGAATAAAAACCATATCTGAAACATGGTAATGGAAAATCAATTCAATTCCATTATTAGTCGCGTGCAACGCGACTCTACAGCTCACTATGTCGGTCGGTTGGTTAATCGGTCGGTCGATCGGTTGGTCTGTTGGTCGGTTGGTCGATAAACACTAACTTGAGCACGCGACTGCAGCCATGTATATGGCCTTGTTTTTCTACAAGAGCAGTTTAAAATTAAATCTCGTCAAAAGCATACTAATAATGATAAACCATTCATAAAAATTAATCAAATTGAAGTAATATCTTATTTTAATAATGTATGGGAAGAAAGGGAAAAACTTGAAAACACTACTATATATCCCCACTATTACAAACCAGTGTAGTCTTCCTTAATAGTAAACATAGGAAAAATAAATTAGTCTGAAGTATTCAATTACTAATGTTCTTTTTTATGTAATCAAGGACTACATTTAAAATAAACATTATTACTTACTAGGTCTTGCAGTCTAAAACCATGAAAAACAATGAAATACACACAATATTGGGTTGTTTTAATAGAAAATATTATTATTTTTGATATATTTGAAAAAAAAGTCACAGTAAACAAGTTATTAATTATTAATAACGGTATTTAAATTTGAAATTAAAATAACATTTTCACATCGTATAAATTATTGTTATTGCACTAAATAAAGTTTGATTTATTAACAAAAGTATTGTTGGTCTTTGTATAGGCACATATAATGCCCATTGAAAATGAACCACTAAATATTATGCCTTTTTTGTTTCGATGTCATATGGAATCCAAGCCTTTAACCATATATGTAAAGAATCATACAAATAATTGAAATGATTTTAAATGTTTAAATACACATATACGTGTTTTTTCTAAATTGACATTAAATACTTGCAGCGGTTTACACATAATCAGCGTGTTTTAATATTTGTGACCGTTTGACCCGATATCCTATCCATGGTTTCATCGCAAATAAATTAAACATTTGGAATAACATTATTGTTTGTATTGTATAATAAATGACTTATTCTAGAATCACGCCATTAATTTATAAAATCACAATAAATACTTGAAACTAATCTGCTTAATTCGTACGTTGTTAAAGAAAGTTGATAATTTATAGGATATTGTTATTACACGGCTGCAATATTAAGCTCTTTGAAATATACGGGAGTCATAATGATTAATCGTGTCTTAACTAGAGGCGCAAAATAAATAGGATAATTCTCTATTAGCTTATAGAGATTTTTTGTAAAAATCGTGGCTAATTATCATATGATTTAGAAGGGAAGGCCTATGTACACAGCGTTATTACTTTGCGTCTGTCTGTATGTTTGGCGTTTTACATTCTCCAGTGTCGTAGAAGAGTGCTTTTCACATCGCTGCCTGGGATGGACCTTGTGCTAATATGAATGAGTTTTTCACTATGGACAAATGGATCATTGTCATTTTATTTATTAATAACAGAGTTGGCCGATTGTATGTTAAATAGTAAACATTATTTTTACAAAACAAGACTCTCGGAGATGATACTCTTAGAAACCATGTTACTAAAGTGTATCTTCTATCATAGTTTAACCTCCCGTAAGCGTGACTACTTTAGTTCGGGGAAAAATGTCCACCTTCGGCAAATAGAGAGTGGAATGCCCTCTATCGGGTATGGGTAGGGCATATACTTCATTAAAACAAAACAAATCACAACATTGTTGTTATATACTATAGTTTGAAATGCATTACTGTGCTTTAGTGTTTATCAGAGAGCTTAGCTGGTTTACTACAGTAAATACTAATGTTGAACAATATACCATTAATTTTTGGTGCAATAAGCGACTTCGATAACTCCAGAGGGCGCCATATTTAAAAGGTCGATCGGGACAAAAAAATTCTGTCTTGGAAAGAGGCATGCGCGACGCGCCAGCCTAGATGAACCTGTTTGTCCCGATTGACCTTTAAATATGGCGCCATCTGGAGTTATCGAAGTCGCTTATACAGTCGATCGTGAAAAAGTGCGAACAAACAAAAAAAAAACGTCAAATTCAGCGATAATAATATACCTGGTCGTCGTCGTTTTACTAACCGATCTAAAAGACAATTCGCGTAAGACACAAGGCAGTGATATGCATATCTATAGCTGATCTGAGGGTACAATATTTGGTTGAAATTCTACAGTTTACTGCTTCCCCTCCCCCAAGGGAAATAATGTCGGGTGCATTGTTTTTCTCCCCCTTCTCCCCTTCTCCCGGTCTCTCTCTTGCCCCCGTCCTTCCCCCTCCATCTCTCTCTCTCTCTCTCTTACCCCTAACCTTTCTCCATCTCCCGTGGCCCTCTCACTGCATCACCTCTTTTATCAAATTCGCATTAAAGACGTGAGACGAGTATGATTTAATGTTTTTAAAGCAATATTATTAAATTTATTTTGCAGTATTTGAATAAATGTTTAATGTATATGATATATAGTGTTTAATGTATTGGCAGTTGCTCATCTTACTTAAATATGTATTGTTGGTGTTATAGTTGTTACAAGGGTCGTTTTGCTGGAGTAGCTATGAATTATCCATGGGTAAAGACGACTTCTGTACTATGTAGTCAAACAGTCTCGTTCTATTTCCGCGTGATAGATAAAATTAAGTTTATGTTACTCTCGTGACCAGACAAGACACCAATTAAACACAGATAAGCCATCCTTGGATGAAAATGTCATTTATTATAATGATGAATATTTAAACATAATTTACAAAACATAGATTACTTTTTTTAACACAAATCTAAAATAAATAAAACAAAATATGTTAAATAATATATAAAATGACTTACTGCCTTAAATGTCATCTGAAATCATAAACAGGCATATATTATTTAGAAAGCATAATAGAGATACCTCTTAGCAATTAAGCATCAGATATTATACATCTTAAAGATATTCATCAAACATCCAAGAAATAGATAGATAGATAGATAGATAGATAGATAGATAGAAGATATATAGACGAATGTTAAAGGTAATCGCTTTCCCAATTGCGGACTACATATGTATGTCTCTTCATTGAATTGTTCATATAAAGAAGAATTTGATTAAGAAAACAGCTTTCGATGTCTGAGCAAGATTGTCTGCTCCTTGCTGTGGGTTTAGGGAATGAAGCAAAATATTGTTTAACGTTAGCCTACTTAGTTTTATTAAACAGGTTACTTTGGGTTTTTTCATTGTGTCAAATTACTTCATCAACCAGGCGTGATAAATACACGGCTAAGTAAGATTCCATCATTTCAGATATTACAAACCAGATGTGTGGTGTTTCATCCTGGGGTGAGAGAGATCGCACAACAGTGGTACCTGAATTCACCGTGATTGATTGTGCAAGTTTATCCTGTATGGAAGGCAAAGCAAAAACCGTCGGGAACCCTTCAAAATGGCTTATGCTTATTAGACACCTCCGCACGAGAACACCTGATGTGGTCATCATGGGCCGGTTAACATTACTGTAGTTGGTCGGAACTGTTAATCGTATGGCTTCACTCTTCTCTGGTTACGGCGGGCGCACTGATAGACAATTATACAAGTTGTTAGCGTATTTCAAAGTTTGAAACATTCTCTTCCTTTTGTTGGAATGTCTGCTACCATTATACTTTAGTATTTCGGATAAAGCAGCTCATCTTTTTCAAATTACCGATTGCCGAATATACATACGTATTCGTTAAATGAAAGAATTATAATGAGTTCATGACTTAATTTTAAAACGTATTACATATTAACATAATAATGACCATACAGGAAGTGAAGCATAAACCGGACAACCAACGTCAATTCTTTTGATATAATTCATTTGTTCATCATCAAAAAATAACAAAATATCATAATGATCACAGCATATTCGAATATATTTACGATCTGAAACCCTTAACATTGTCATTGTAAGTGTGAAAGACAGCGATGTTCATTAAAATAACTAGAAACAAGCTGTTCAAAATATTCAAACCAGAATGATTGATGGTTTCTATACGATAATAGTGTGTCTCGTCGACAGTATTATTAGCTTCTTATAAGCAAAATCTAAATAATAATAATAATAATAATAATAATAATATTAATAATAAATAAATAAATAAATAAAAAATCAACTGTATAACAATGTCCACAAGACCCCTCTAAAAACGAAATTTGTTCATATTGCACATACTCTACAATACTAAGAGCGTTAATAGATTAATTGTACCTAGTAGTAGGTATCGTGTGTCCTACTTTGAGACATTTATACAAAATCGATTATCAGAATGTTGGTATTGGGTATACCAATCAATGTGAAACATACATACCGTGCGTGACGTCATTCATTTTAACCACCAGCAAATACATACGTTATCAACATAATTACTATGTGGCAGATTCATCTGAAATCAGACATAAGTTGGACTTTTCAAAACCACGATTTTCACAGGTATCAACGCAAAAGTTGATAGAAAAAAGAAAAAATGCTTGTAAAGTTAAATAACAGGAAATGGTAAGTACAAAAAAACAGGGCTTTAGCAATTGTATTTCAATCAAACTTCGCACCTTCGTTCATAAACTATTGGTTGTATTTTATCATGCACACTTTTAATTAAAAACAACCCATTGGAACACTTTCAATTAAAGTATAAAACATAATAGCTTATATGAAAATGATACACAATTTTCACCATGTTTTAACCAAAAGACGACACAAAATTTTAAAATTCCTGCATTTAAATTGTCTGTAATTAGGAAAACCCAAAGATAATGTAAATAACGGTTTTAACTATCGTTTTCCGTTCATAAAAAATGGATTTTTTCAGAATTTTATTATAAAATATATAAAAAATATCTATACAAAAACAGTTGTTCAGCAGTGTTTTAAACAATCAACTTTCTAATCAATAGCGCCATCTATTGATACTTTCTTGAATACAGAGGGCTCACCTTATTTATTTCTTTCTAAAAATAAAGTAGTAAATGTTGGGGCTTGTTTATCAATTATGTAGCTGTTGACTTGTCACGGATGACAGATATTTGTCAGCAAAAGAACGAAGAAAGAAGTTCATTCTCCAGCATGCCTCTCTTACGAATTTGATGTAACAGTCTTTCCCTGGCTGTGCTTTTGGTATTAATAAATAGAGACATGTCTAACCGCTTTTTACCTAACGTTTAACTAAGGCTGTGTTTATACAACACCCTAAAATTAATTTGAACACATCTTTAATTTTTAGCGTGTTGCACGGGCCGAGGTAAACCCCACAAAAACCTTGCAGTTATACATTAAATCGTAATACCGTGTTATACCATAGTTCATAATCCTAAGTTGTATATATACTCGCATGCATTATGAATTAATTTAGTTTATTAAGGATTTTAATAAAACGGATGATTTCGTTTAAAATTGAGTTTATTCAGTTATTGATTTTTTAAATCTGCTTTCGAAAATAAAAAAAATAGAATTAGGATAAAACTATGCTACATTTTGGACAACATTTTCAAAGCACATACTTATATTTTGACTAGAGGTCAAAACAATGCACTGAGAACACTTCCAACACGCCAACAGCAACCGGGTATCCACACAATTTTAGGATTCAGCCAAGTAGCCTTTTTTTGCAATTAAAATCTCATTACACGGAATCTCTTCAATGTTATACAACAACTCACTTCTCGTAGCGCGTGTTGAATATGCGTGTAATAGCGTGTTGTACACGCACCATAATAATAGTATAGAATTTATTCGCGATTTTTTTTTCTCGAAACATGTTTACCGCCATCTATCTATAATTTTTTGATGACGTACAATCTGGAGAAAAAAAAATTAAAGTTTGTTGAATTGTTCAGTTGTTTGATAGCCTACTCCTGATTGAATCTGAATTCGGAAGGTTTTATTTTAACATACATTTTGAAATTAGGGTTTTAAATACATGTATATAATAATAATAATATAATAGAACAAATAAATATAAATAAGATATGAAGCGCTTAGTAGATATAATTTGTTAAGTTATTCTGAGCTTACAACAACAAAGGAAATATATCGGATTTTGTTCTTATAATTATTCCGATTTGAAGGGATTACTATAGTCTTGTATCATAACTTGTGTACTGGAGTCATAATTATTATTAGGTGAATCAACAGTGTTGAAGTTCTTTCTCAAGTGTGTTCATGGATTTGCTGACAACAAAAAATGACACTAGATTTTCCCCCAATATTAGTGTTTTGATTCTTTCACAAATAATTTGAATTAGAGATTAATAACATTTAAGTATAAGTATCAAAAACATTTCATTCAAGGACCACATAAAAGTTTATAATGTGTATTGTTGGCAAAAACTAGAGGGCGTGCTTTTCACACGAGCGGTTGTATACAGACACAAGACAGCCATGTAATTATTAAATATAATTATGACAGTATATTTATTATATAACATTTCATAGAAAATATTTAATAACGATACTTTGTACACTTACTTCTTGACTTAATCACCATATTACATTTAGTCACAAAGAAAGTCCTGCCTACCAGCACCAGTGGTCTACCAACAAGGTCTATTCTTCACTTCACTTTACTGCATAATAATCTACGCCCGAAACATCCAGTAGATTAATTCTAATTCTAAATAACTAGCTACATGATATCAACATGAACAAAATTAAATAAAAACGAACAATTAAATATCTAAGTAACATTAACATTATGTTAGCATGTATATGATTTCCGACATTGAAAGGATTAAAAGCCATTTTTGTGTCCAACTATTCCTATGTAGAGTATGGAGTTGAGTCCTTTGTTTTAAAATGTATAACGTTCAAAAGGCTTTAACTATCGAATTTAATATCAAAACAATTTGTTTATAGGTTTTTGTTAAAATAATAATACAATTATCAAGTTACTGCGAACATGACATATTTGGACACAAAAATGGCCGGTGTGCACCCCACGTGACTTTCTAAAATCCGTGAACGCAATGTCGTAACTATTTCAATATAGCTATGTGGGTAACTTTGGTGTTGCAACGAACACCACGGATTGATTGATCATTCTTCTGATTTAGCTTTGACTGAATCGGTTTGTTTGTTTATTAAGTGTAGGTTTCAATTGTTTGATCCAAAGCATATGCAGAATACATTTTTTACCAAAAAGAAACAATATAAAAACATGCCAATGCACATTGTCATGTTCTTTCAGCTAAACATCATAGTAATTGTCTATGCATGGATGACTTTTGCGATAATTATTATCAATAGATATTGAAGTTATAAACCGACATCATTAGACATCACAATTTTTATGAAATATGATAATCGCATCATGGGCACAGCCAGCGATGAAATCAAGAAGGGGTCAACCAATATGAGTATATTGCGAGCGAAGCAAGCAACAATGGGATTTGGGACATCCTGTCATTTTTATTACAGACCTTTTTATATTTCTGCCAAACATACAACCACATCTTATTTATTTTTTTTTTTTTGAGAGGGTTGTTGTAAACCCAAAATCAGTTTCCGGCCATAGACTTTGACCTGATTCATCGTGGTTTTCCCACTAGCGACACAACCTACGCAACGTAAACGTTACACAAAGACGTAAACGCAACCTTAAAGCGTGGTTCCCACTAGCGACGCAACACAAGGACATCACGCAACGCAAGTGAATTGAAAAATCACAAGCGATGGCTTATTCGCTTGTGATTGCTAACCGTCTATAACTTCGCTTGTCATTGGTTAAAACGCTTGCGTTGCGTTTACGTCCTTGCGTTACGTTCTAGTGGGAACCAAGCTTAATAACTTGACCATTCACAAGCGATTAATTATTCGAAGTGTGTTGACTCGCTTGTGGTGGGTCTCCTTGCGTTGCTTCCCCGGTGGAATCAAACCTGGTTTTATCGTCAACGTTTGTTTCTGTAGACTTTTACCAGGTTAACCCCCGCATACTTAACTTATTTGTTTTTCTCCGTTTTTGCGTTGATGTGTGAAATCAAACTGCCCGTAGCGATGTTTGCAGCACTGTTGCGTCGACTATTTCCCCTTGTGATTACACAATACGGCACTTTGCATCGATACGTTGTTTGTTTCTATTTGTTGATAAAAAGTTGACAAAATTGCAGTTTAACGATTCGTTGTGAAAGGGACGATGTGTTTTTTTCCCTAACAAGTAAGGATCAGACAGACGTTATATTCAACCAAACCAGATTTCTCATTAAAAACCATGTTGTTGTCAATTATGACATGCATCGTAGTGTATTAATTGCATGATATTCTATATTCTATTATATTACATTTACATATCACAGATCCTTCAGCTCACTATTCATTATTCGTTCATTTGAACTTCTCTTTACGGCCATATCACCAACATAGGATGATTTTCAATTATAAAGATGCTATGAATAACTAATTAGCGAAACATAAACCATGTCAAAGCTGACAACAACATCATTTCTAGTCAGTTTTACTAAAAATGTTCAATGAAAAATAATGTCATAATATTCTGCGATAAACAGGGTTTCATTGCCATGTGTTATAGTATTAATTACAAGGTGAATGTCATCAGTGCATCTTGTTGTTTAGAAAATAGGATTAGATAAGTTTAATTATTTCACTAATTGTTATCAAAATTATTTATAGGCCTATGTTGTATATTTGTTTTTTTAGAATATTAAAACAAAGTATTGCCAATTTTCTTTTTGTATTTTTATACATTTGTGGCTGATACATGTTCATTCTTTGTTTTGTCTTAAAGGTAGCTTTCAACACGAGGTGCATGTAAATTGCATTGTTAGCTCATTTAGTATGTACCTCTATATCCAAGGATCTCTCAATCACATTAGAATGTTCTTTCGACCGCTTTTTGTTTACAGTATACACCAGAATATCTAAAGATACCGCCCTCTTGGTTAAGAGTTTCTCTATTTAAATGCAAATACGATGATGGCGCCAACATCTCTTCATATAGACAGGTCCTCTTCAATTGTATTTATTTTAAAATGGGTTGATAATTTACCTTGTAAACAATCCTAACCAGTTATAATATTATTATTTCGAGATTAAGCTTAGAGACCATGCAGTAATCAAATTCTTTTTTTCGTAATTCAAATAACTGCTTTTAACCAGTCACTCGTGTTGGCAATAACACACAATACACAGTCGATATTTGTTTTATCACAATATCAATACTTTGTCTAACTTTTCTTTGTCTCTGTTTAAGTATGATTGTAAAATGTGTAAACTGATCGTAAATATTACCAGCCTTGGACACGAACGTAATTCTAGTTTTGGTCATGTTTAATTATGAATTAGCATTAGCGTTAGTTGCAAACGATAAAACTTTGCTCCAATTCCATATTGATTCAAACTTGAAATACAATTATATTCATATTTTATTACTTAGAAAGCATTGTTGCATATTAAAATCAACAAACTGTCCTTTATTACTGTTGTACTTTTATTATCATTGTATTTGTACAGAAGTATTCTTTAAACCATTTAAACAATTCTATAATTTGTATTGCATAATCCTTTTAAATTAATAACATTACTATAATTATGAAGATAATATTGAAGGTATTATTTCGATAGGTTATCTTACTTAAATTTCTGAATAATACAAAGATACACAAAAAGGTTTTAGGCATATCGCCATAAAATAATGCTAATAAAAAATATATATTTTTAATAAAAAAGTTTTTCCTATTTTGTAGCGTTTTATTTGTTTCTCTCTTTCGTGGGTGTAGCCCATTACTCCATTCCATAACAAATATAGCGGTATACAAGAATAATTTGTATTTATTTGTGTGTTTGTAACATGTCCTATAATTAGTTTAAAAAGATATTATATCTTTTTAAAACAAAACATAATTTGTTAAACCGCTGTTTGGTCATATAATTTAAAAATAATGTAGGCCAGGCTTGTTGATAATTCGATCTTTATTAACATCGTTGTATTCTATTGTATTACTGCCGAAAATAGACTTTTAAAAGCAGGTGCAAATCGGTATGCTTTTCCATTTGTTGTGTATTTATAAGATTATCTGGAAATTGTAGTCACCTGTTAGCATCTAAAAGTGTTCGATAATCAATACAGAATACATAGGATTGTTTTTATGAAACGTATTAATGAAAAAGCTTACACTTATTTTACCAAATGCAATATCAGGATACCTAAACAAATGTAAAATGAAATATACAAATTGCAGTCGTTCTGCTGTATATTTACCACTAAAACAATAAAACATTTAGATGTTTAAAAAAACATTTTGCAAGTGCTAATTAATATTCGGTCTATATTAAAGACAAATATAACTCTAAATGCTGTTGTGACGTAATTGATTTACTGTATAAACTTTCCAGAAAATCAATATAGGGTATATTGATATAGGCCTATATTTGCAAAACATTTTAGGGAATATATCGATTTTTATGTTTTTTGTTTTAAGTTTTTGAAAATAAAATATTGAATATATTGTTTATCAACTGCTATATTCCTCTATCACAGTTACATTTAAAAGTAAATCGGGGGATAACCCGCTACTTGCAGCCTACTGGTTGTGGACGACACACACCGCAACTTTCTACTCCCCGAAGGGTTTCTTCGTGTCGAGTGCTGCCACCAAATGGCGCCCGTTCGGCTATATCCACAACAAAGGGGCTGAATGGACCAGTACACCGGGGTACTATTCTGTAAGATGTAATAGGTTTTAAGTCATCCGAGAAGACTTGTTCTACGATCAGAATAATAGTTGAGGAGTGCCTTGAACCTTCGAATATTGTATAGCTATGGTTTGCGGCACCCTCGACTTGACAACAAAATGTACTGGTCCACAGTCAACACCTTTCATTCGGTGCAATCTATATTTAGACTCAACATCCATAAGAATCCATCAACACTATGATAGCTTACATTACCTATTTGCCCTGTCATTATTACTGTAATTCACTAATTTTCTTCTTTAACCCTCTTAGTACCAAATACCCGAGAGAGAGAGAGCCATTTCCCCTCAACCGTATTCTTTTCAGGGAGTTGACATTTTTCTTTCTTTTTGCTTTCTTTTTGTTGATCATTCTTTTTGAAATATAATCAATCTACTACACATATAATAATATTATATGGTATCAGTATGTCAGTATTTCAAAATAATACTACGCGTGGCAAGCAAGGATCGGTAAAATTAGAATGACAGGCATAATAATACATTTATAGATTTATTTGAGAGTTGTATGTAATACTAAATTAAAATAGAAAATATCTTAATGTTGTTTAAATACGCCTGTAGTGCCATGCATTTTTTCATCAACTGTAAATTAATGTTTAAAGATGTATTGTCCCCCTGAAAAATAATTCTTTAAACATTTTTTTTTGAATATTTCATTTTAATGTAACATTATAGATTTCCACTTTTACCAAAAATTGGAACGAAAAAAAAATGTAATTTAGACCAAAATAGGTCAAATTGGCTGCCAGCCAATGGATTTTTGGTTGAATTTAACCATTTATTTTGTCATTTTTCAATTGAAAACATTAATTTGTTTCGTTTTTTTTTTCTATGGAAGTGATTAACTTTATTAAAACTACAAAATAACATATTCAAAATCTGATTAAATTAATCTTCATTTTTCATGTTTTCGGGGGATAATACATCTTTAATTAAATCTAATCTATAGCACATTTGCTGTTCACGTTCAAGCACAGTTTTGTAGTAAAGCACGTACATTTACTACCACGTAATCAACAATTATAAGACAACAGACGACAAAAGCAAGACAGATTTCTGTTCCATGTCACGAAAGATCTTAAAGCGAGAAACAAGGAGTTCACACAAAGTCCGGTAATCGTCAACTTGATCAATGTAGACAAGTTTACATTTGACAGCGGATCTTTAGTATTAAAATATAATGCTATGTTCTTACACATAATCTACAGGGATGGTGAACAGATAAAACGTGTCTATCTTCATCAATACAATGAATATTATCAAAACATTGTCAGAATTATAATATTAATAACATTAAAACATTATCATTAATTCAATATTTTATATTGCCATTAAACATAATGCAAATCAATTCGTCAGGAAGTGTCATAACCCACCACTCAAGACAACTAAAACAAATAATTTAGCCAATATAAAAAGGCCTACTCCAATGCAAATTCCGAAAAATAATTTTATTTAAATAGCTTTATTGGTTGTCACGTTAACCTTTGACCCCGCTTTTTTCAAAATTGAACTACTTCTAGATGATAGATTACCGAGCATTGTGATCAAGTAGGTTAAATTCGAATAAAAATTGTGGCTTTTAAGCGTTAAATATAAAGAAATAGTTGTTTGTAGATTGTGACATTGAATTGACCTTTGACACCAACCTTTCAAAATTAAACCAAGCTGATAACAACAAACATACGGGGGCGAAAACATAGCATGTACACTATAATTAAGATAAGAAAATTAAAATGTTTGTTATGGAAATGTCAAATCAAACAATAACATCATTAGATTTGAAAAGATATCTCCATTATTTTATGGATAAGTAAATGACTTAATAATAAGTCTTTGTTTATGTAGAGCATCTTGTGTATATGTTTGTCTTATATGTTCTAGTGCAGTATATGGAGAGCCATCTCGATAGTGCTTTGCACTCATGGCAATCCTCAGGGTGCTGCACCGCTGTATTGTCATGTATTGTTGTACCTGAAAATTGAATAAAATAAAATAAAATAAATAAATAAATAAAATAAAAATAAAGATGTCATTCAGAAATTGTATAAGATAGTAAAGTCAATTGCATCAATATCTACTGATTTATCTGCCACATATAGAAAATATGAATTATAACATTTTACAATTATACCATACGGAATGCAATCATACTGTATTGTCTGATTCTTCGGAAGTAGGCCTTACACGTGATGAAGCAGAATAATGCACCGTACGTGCAAATATCATTTCATAATATAATTAATAATGGCGGGAAATGTAATAGTATTTTAAGAACAACAATGCAATTCAGTGATTATGAGGGCAGTATTTTCATGATTCGTCAAAATGTCATTTCCTTGTAACAAATAGCGTTTATACAGATGTGTATTTCAAGGTTTGTAATTGTAGAGAAATGTATTAAACTGTTAAACAAATATATAAAGATCTAGCTATTCTTAAAGACACTGGACCTGCAATTTTGGGCGTTTTGTCAAAATAATGCATACATATGTATTTTAAACCAGGTCATTTCTTGTCTTATGTGCGTTCTAAGGTTAAATATGATAAAAGAGAAAAACGATGTACTACCTAATAGCTCGCGTCGAAAGTTCTCTCGTAGACGTTTCTAGGCCTAGCTTAGTTAGGCTTAGTTTTGTAGGCTCAGCTGGTAAAGAGCGGTAACATACGAACATCGTGGGCTAGCTATGCCTAGCCTGACATTGTCTTGTTGCTGAATTATTGTCTTTCCTCTTTTGGAAGAATACATTAATACAAATTGGGGAAGCTTCTTTTCTTGGTTTACGAGATCGGCCAAAGTGGATGCATCACATCACAATATGAAAATATCAATCCGCGCGATTCATGTTTGTTAGGAATTACAGCGGGTCGCAAATATTATTGGAATGGACTTATTTTTCACAAATTTAACCGTTTAAAGACGGAAAAAATATTCACTTAAAATGTAGTATGTGACCTAAAATTAGAAAAAATGTATGTCTAGTGTCTTTAAATGTTATCCTTTTTTTATATGAAAGTTAACGTATCGGTCGGTCGTCTTCAGGTCTGGTAGAAGCATAACAGTCCATGATCTATCAGTATTTGGTATACATTAAAGTTGTCTATTCCTTGCTTTTCTTGTTTCCAGTAAAAATAAATGTTCCGTATCCTTTCGCTCTTAACAGTTCTTCATCATTCCGTGTATGTGTTGTGTATGACATCTGTAACATCGTTTATTGCATGTAGTTTTGTCATTTCAGGTTATATTTTATTAATCCTCCCTTTTAAGCAATATTGTAGTTCATGAATTCATTTTCGAAAAATCAAACTGAACTTGATAAATCAGCAGAATTATATTCTTTGGCTTTTGTGTCATCTTATGTAACCTCGCCTCCTCTTGTAATAAACACGAAGATTTTCGTTCATAATTTATTGAAATGAAAAGGGTCAAAGGGGCATTGGGTGATCTAATAATTAATATAATTGGATTGATCTTCATTATATTATTCTCACTGTGAATTATACTTTAATCTAAGCGTTTTAGAAACAGGTGCTGTCTATTGATGACTTACATTGTAGTGACTAACTCACCGGTAATTGTGCATCTTGTATAACAAATTAAAATAATCTACTTATAATCACATACAGTACTGTTAGGTCTACTATTTAATAGAATATTTATTTTTTTTGTCATTAAATGTGTTACGTATTAAATGTATACACGCTTGCGAGGGTGGTGTGTTGTTTCCAGTGTTATAGACACACGAAAATACATCGCATCGACAAGTTTATTAAAAATAATGTATGCCTATATAACCATATAACAGATCTGGAACACAACGATTAAAATGTATTGAATTAGATATAGTATCTATTTTAAACGGTCACCCTCGTTTGTGTACGTACCACTGGCTATTTCCATCAATATGTCCTATCACTGTTTCCATCCGATGTTCATAGTGACAGTATCTGCATGAGTTTCTTGTTTGAGGACTACAACATGTCTACACCTGCCTCCTAACAATAACATACATTGCCTGACTTTAAAACCATATGTCATCGCTATTTTTCAAGCAAGTTGTAGCTGTAGTTAGTGTATGTTCATATGGAAATATTGTTGATGTCCTGTGTTTCATAATATAGTATAAAGTATCATTTTAGAGATTTTAGGTTAGGTTTAGTTACCAATTAGATAATGGACTGGAAGCAGGCCACATGTGTGATATATATGTGTCTGTTACCATCGCTTGACATGAAACAGTCCCACTGTTTCGAGTTGTTTGACTACGATAATCGGCTCTCGTTTGTCTATTATGCATGTATTTCTATTGATTCAATGCTAGGCCTGCTACTGTATATTACTATATACTAAAAGAAATGTTTCTGTGTACTTTATTGTAATCAAGTGTTAGCCATATGAAACTGATGATTGGCCTATCGTAGGATTTAAAATAACTAAAATTACAGTTTGCTGTCCAATAAATTATTCTGTACCAGATTACTGAAAATACATTTAAGCGATGAATTTAATACATACACAATAGGCCTAATATTAAAACGTGTATGTTCATCCACAATTTACCGCAGCCAATAATAACCCACGTATGTACGGTAGTGTTTCATGACACCTGTGTTCTTTATATTTTGTTGAATACTACAATACATATCACGTATCGAGCATTATTTTAATCAGTCCATCCCATCCTGGTGAGTAATTGGTTCCTATTCCGCCAGCAATACACCTTAAGATGTTGTTCACCGCGATGCAAGTGACTACCGCGCGTTCGAAACTAATAATGATTGTTTTAGCATTTTTCGTGAAACTTTCATGAAATTAGATATGCACTGGAGATTCAACTCGACTTGGTTATTTAAAATGTCGTACAACGCACTATTCCAATCCCATAAAAAGGTGCTCACTCCATAAACATTCAAATCGTAGACCTATTTTGAATAGTCTTAATTATTTGATGCAATGATTCCAACTAATATACGTAAATTCCGACTTTTTGTCAAATTACATTTTAATAGATTTTATTAAATGAGAAAGTGGATAATATTTAAGAAGGACATCTGAGCTCAATTAGATAAGATGAAACGAAAGACAGACTTAAGTCATGTACTTGAACCTAAAAGTCGGTTTATTTCATATTTATTCATATTAATTGAAGATCATGCTATATTAAACCTCTTGAAGAGAATTATATTTCATAATTATGTTTTGATAGACCAGAGTGCTATTGAGACATTAAGTGTATCAGTGTAATCCGCGGATTAGATAGTGGTTTATATTAACATCATAATATGTTTTTAAATACATTTTTATTTAAACTTAAAGACCACTTTTAGAAATACTGAATGTGTATTACTGACGTGCACTTTTATTCGCATTTGAAAAAAAAAACATACGAACTGCCATCACTCTGAATATTTGGGCTTCTAGTCTAAAGATATGTTACGTCTAAAATGTTCCCAAAAAATAAAGTACTCGCAAAACATGTAAGTTGACCAATCACAGACAAAAGTTCTGTGGATATCTTTTGTGTTATTGGTCAAAATACTTACGTTGCTTAGCATCATTCTACAGCGTTGAAATCTGTTTCCAGCGAAATTATTTATTAATAATAATTTTACTGTTTACTCATAAAAATTAACGTTTTGTTTATTTCAAATTGTATCATATAGTTTTATTTTATATCATAATCATGATGGTTACAATGAATAAACTTTTTAACTTTTATATTCGTTTAAGAAATTGCATTTTAAAGTGTTAACATTTTTACTGACATGTTATAACTTTTTTTATATTGTTAAAAATTAAGGTTTTGGCTAAATCGTTTTCTTAGTTAGTCATCACAAGATCACAGTTTCATTGCTTCTGTGTTTTCTCTAAATGAAAATAAATAAAGGAATAACTTAGTAAGGCAAACTACGTGGATGTTTATTTAAATTATGACAATAATCAAGACAGCATGGTATTCTTTGAAGCGGTTCGAAGTTAGAAGTAAGCATATACCTTTTTATAAGATATTTAGCCGAGATCTTAAAATTGTACTTTAGATAATGTCCGTATTATACACTATTATCAGAAAACGGTTATTCGTATGGTTTGCTACTGTTTTGTGTTTTATATATGTTAATAACCTATTTCAAAGTCGGATTTATTTAATCTTCATTTTCATATATTTTGGAGTCAATACATCTTTAAAGAACAACAGTTACATTGTTTTTGCGGAAGTGGTGGAAGTCACAACATGTTTACGAGCAAACTCAGTAATGAATTAAACACAAGAAGAATAAAATGCCAAAGTTATTCCCTATCTTTAATAATAAATTACAATATCAATTTGTTCAAACTATATACAAATTATACACAGAACAGAATATTTATATCGACAATAGTTTTGCTGTTGATGCTGGAGACGTGTTTAGATAAGAAATTATAGTAAGTGTTAAAAACATTGACAAATTACATTAGCTAGGACTTCAGTAAATATATTAAATTAATGTCAAGCTATCAAACTACAAATCATATACCCAGTCTCGAGCAAAACATGGTTTTGAAAAATACGGGTTATAAACGACTTGAAATCAACGGCTTGAACATAATTTTCCCAGACGTGAGTCCACTTGGATCTGCCCGATGGGAATATAAACACTAATTGTTTGTTGATAGAAATCTGAGTTTTCTCTTTTTTTTAACTGCGCATACGTACATTCGTTTTTTTTTAGTTTTTCCGTAGAAATAAATAAAGTATAGTAAATGATGTGGATCCCTACTAACGCTGTGAGTAACAGGGTAGTAACATTGTTGAACTATATATGTATATAGGACATCTGCATATCAAGCAGGCGGTCCGAGTTCGAGTCTCGGTTGGGGCGACTTTTTCTCATTCTCACAGATTTCCTCATCTTTATCGTTTCAAATTAATTAATTACATTTCAGTATATCACCGGGCGGTTTAGAATTAATGTTCTGTGCCTGATTTGTTTATATATATATATATATATATATATATATATATATATATATATACAATATCAAGATCAACTGGTTTTTTTTTTCGTGCTAAATGCAATTATACAAATATATAATTGCAATTGACTGGTGTATATAATGAATCATCCTGTGTATCTATGACTTGTTCATAATTATATATATAATTATCCTCCTTCGTTATGTATGAATTATTCAACAAAAACAAAATCTGTATACTGGAATAGATACAATACACACATACATTACTCAGATAAAGTCATTCATTCAATAAACAAAATTAAATGAAAAAAGTATTAGAAAATTAGCTTGTAATCCGTTGTATAATTATGAGTTAACAATTGATATGATGCTTATTCTACAAAATATTATAATGAAATAACATCCTTATCGTTTTGATTTTGTTGTATAACATTGTTGTTTAGTTTATTACATTTATCAGTATACAGTTCTGTAAAATATTTTTAGATTTTCGTGCCAAGCGATATAGGCCAAAGCACATTATGAAGTGTTGTCAGTAGTTGCTCTTCTCCGGGACCAAATGTTGAGTTTCGTAAGTTTGTCATAGCCTAGCATTTACTATCCGATTCAATGAGAAAGCAGAAAGATTTGTGTTGATTAATTATATACAGATTCACTGCAGGACAATACGTGGTTATAACACCAATATTTTACATTCGTTGAATGGAAAACAGTATTATTGAAAGAAAAAACAGTAAATTTTTTTCAGGTATCGTTTGGCAACCCATACATTGTTTCTCCCAACCATGTTGAACTTTGAGCCAGTACTGTGAACATCTAATTTCTGCAAACATTACAATAATCTAATGTGTTATACGTGTGTCAAAACAACATTAATTAAGAGACTGCATATCACGTGATGACATAGCATAATTCGTAAACGTTGAATTCTTATAAATAATGTATGTTAATCTATTGGTTCTATGTTTGTTTTTTTTGCGTAACAGAATTGATGGATGCCTCCTATTACAGTAACACTTACTTACATTGATTTAAATCCCCATCTGTTAATTGTACAGTATAAGGAGTGATAAAAAAAGACACTAAACAAAACTACCCATCTTATGTAATTACACTAACTATAAGTGGACGTATTTTTTGCAAGTGTGTTGCGACTGCTTCGACATTTATCTGATATTTCTTGATAAACCATTTCGATATCTATTTCCAAATCATCTGGAACCTGCACGGCTAAAGATCTTTTCCACGTGTAGTTTTCCATATTTTCCGGTGGGGTCGGAAGCACACGGTCGTTAGCTTCAAAATATATTTGAGGCTGTGATATTTTTCTGCCCAAAGAGTCAATCGCATGACGGTTGATACACACGTGATGTAAACATAACGGTAACACTAACAATGTTATAACACTTATTGTGATTATTCCAGCAATTATAACAGTCTTTAACAAAATATCCATGCTTTTTTGTCCGTTTTGTTCGGCTGAACCAGCAATTGTTGACGGACGATCTGAACCAGACATACCTCCTTTTTCCACGTATAGTGTAACTTCTGTTATTGCAATTCCTATTGAGTTCCTTGCAGAACAAACTAAAACGGTACCATTTAAATACTGCGTGGGATTTTTAATGCGCATAATTTTCCCATTAGCGCTAAAATTATCAGTAAAAAGTTGGCCATCCTTGTGACTCCATTCATAATCCCTTGCTTCTGGATTTGACTCAGTTGTTTCACATATAAGGACCGCTATTTTTCCACTTTCAAGAACCTCCTCGTGTTTAATAGATAATACAGGCGCGAACTGAACATCTATCGTAACGTTATTACCGTATCGTACAAATGCAAGTCTTGGAATAGTTAGTTTACAACAGAATTTCGAATTATTGTCATCTATTGTTGGCGTGAATGAGTAAGTAATTTTTATTATATTAATTCCTTCATCTATGATAGTCATGGCAAGAAGCGGCTTGTTATTTCCAGAACGATAGAGCGCAAGTTCGGGTCTAGGATTAGTATATTCAGAAATACACGATATGACTGCCGAATCACCAGCTTTGTAAGGTTCCATTGTTTCAATCCTTGGATAACGCTCAGGTGGAATTTCGTGAATGGTCAGAACAGCTGGTTCAGATTCCACAGTTTCTTCAGTTTTTTCAACAAAAACAGCACAGTTATACTCACCCCGATCAGACCGCTCTATTCCTTTAATAAAAATACCAAAAATATTATTCGCATAATCCACATTGTATACATATTTTTGTGAATTTTCGATTCTTACTCCATCTTTCTCCCAAAATATGTCATCCATTTCGTTATAACCTTGTAAAATACAAAAAATGTAAGCTAATTCATTTCCTTCAATGTATTCAGCATCCTCCGGGCCTCTGACAATAGTAGTACATTCACTTTGAGAAACGCAATACGCGAATAGTAAAACAACAGTCATAAACACGGCCATGCCTGTAGTGCCTCTTCCTGAAGAAGAAAGAATGAAGAACACATGAATAAATATAGATCAAACATTTATGGAAACAATTCATTCGTAGAATAATGCTTGAATCTATTTGACAAATACCAAATATCGATTAACAAAATATCATAGCAATTAATTCACATGATGTAAAAAAATAAAACACCTGCATGTTAAACAAGTCACAATTGCAGCAAGAGATAGATTCGATCTTCGCCTTTGTATTTCATTTGAAGTATATGAATATTACCGGTATTACCGAAATGCCGTTATCAGTGTTATTTTGCTCACATTATCCTACAAAGCTGTATGACTAATTTCAAATTATACTTTTAGTTCTTCAATAATGGAACATAATTCCGCAAAACGTATTGGCCACCCGGCCACATTTTTCCTATTAGGTTAAGGCAGAAACTATAAACTGAATATTCATGATGCATGCCTGAGCTCATGACGTCATACCTGCAAAACACTGTCTGTGATGCAGTGCAGATAGTAGTTACAGTACTCTTTTTCTCTCGATGTTGTTTTTGACGTTTTGTAAAAATAATTCATATAACTTTAAAAACATTAAACCAGGTAATTTCTTGTCTTAAACGTGCGTTTTATTAAGGTAAATTATGATAAAAAGAGAAAAACAATGCACAGTATAGCTCGCGTCGAATGTTCTCTCGGAGACGTTTCTAAGCCTAGATTGGTTTGGCTTAGTTTTGTAGGCCTAGCTGGTAAAGAACATCGTACGCTACCTATAGGCCTATCCTGACGTTGTCGGGTTGCTAAATTAATTGTCTTTCCTTTTTTGGCAGAATCTAATATTAGTCTAAAATTAAACCTAATATAACATAATCAAAATTTATTCTAAGGTTATGTGTGAGTTAATTCATTAATTCATTTAATATGTACATTGTTAAATGTAAAAAAAAAAAAAGATTTTAGAAACATAAGCAAAATATATATTATAACGTTTTTATTTTATTTATTTTGTTTTTGCATTAGCAGTTCTTTTAAAAGATTGTCCTATGTGTACATATATAGGGAATAATTCATGTTAATGTTATATCTAAGGGTACAATGTTAGACTAACATGAAACATGTATGTCATTTTAGTGCCAAATTCTTAATCCATTTCATTTACACTCAATATTTTACGTACGTGCGACGTCTACCATGTTCGGTGAGTGTTTTTGCAGCAGCTACCCTAGCAGCGCGACGAGAGATCATTTTCGGTTACCGCGTTGAAAGTATTTTCAGTGTTTGCCGTCTCATCATGGATATTCATGTATGGATTCAGGCCCTCTATAGTTTCTGCCTTAACCTAACAGGAAAAGAAATAATTTCACCCGGCAAAGTGACTAGTTGGGAAATAAAAGAGAATCTTATCTGCTTGAATGTGACCAACACCAATGTGCGATTTATAGCGCTAAATACGCAGATGAAGTTCTACATAGTAAAGGAAATGACGACTATAAATGTTCCTTTGTAGATGATTAGTTTTCATGGCCTTATATTATCATGTAATTAAAATATTCGATTAATTGGAATATTTACATTTAGATACAACTTTATGTTCGTAGATATCAGTATTGCTACATTCTAAAAGTGCAGATACTGGCAAATGCCATCCACTATTTCAGCAGTTGAATTGAATAGTAATATAATGTTTTATAGTTGAAGTTGAATACAATTATACAAAGTTTAATCAATATTTTTTTATTTGAGTGATTTTGTTTTTACACCTTTTTAACTGAAATTTGAAATTTAGAAGAGCACTTTTAATCTTTTATGTAAAAATGCGCCCTTAGTTCAATTCTGCTCTTTTAGGGAGCTGCTATTGTTGCACTACTAGTAATTATCAAACGTCGTAAAAGCAGCGACAAAGTCTTGTAGTACCTGATAATTGTGCCGTCACACTCTCTATACTCAATACTTTTTTTGTACAGAGGCCTATATTTAAATTATTGCTAAATTGTTATTCAGCTCCACACTACCTTTGTCTCAATAACGTACATTTCCATACGTGACGTTTTCGCCAAATCGTGACCAGAGGCTTAATGGTAAACCTCTGTCGTCTGACCCATATAATGCATTAAAATGTACCGTAATGAAAGTGATATTTTGTATGAACGATGGACTGTTCTCTGACACAACAAATACCATGTACAATCAGTCATATAGTAATTATTTACTCTTTGTTAGCACTTATCAATCATAATAGAAAGTTGTTCTTGCATAGAATTAATAAGCAAGGCGTTTTATTTCAAAATCCACACATTGTGTTTTCTCCAAACTAATTTAAAGCTCTACGAAGTACACCTTAAGTAGTTAGTTCAATTAGCTAACCACTGCATTACCTATTAGGATAGCTTGATTCTAAACGCAGCATCGCATTGTAATGTTTTTTTAGCATAGTTTTGTGAGAATTCACCCCTTTTTATTTCTTTTTGTAGTGTTTTAAATGCGATCATTACCATCAAATTCTTTCCTGGTAAATAGAATATCTATAGACCTACGGTATAAGGTAAATCTTCTTTTAAGTCGGGGTCAGGAACTAAATAATTATTTTTAAGTAGACATCTAGTCTGCTTGGGAAGAATTCACTAAAATTCGTTGGCCAGTGATCCTTATTTCCCACTAGAACGCATTGCAAACAAAAAAGCGGCAGTTCGAATAACCCATTTCTAGTGATTGGTCAAATCACTTACATGTACGTTACATCGTACGTCCTTGCGTTGATTTGCATTCTAGTTGGAATCTTATATATTACTGTTCCTAGGCCTGCAGATTCTTTTTTGATGTTGATATTCACAAAGCAAGACTAAAAAATAGCTGCGTTTTCAGATTCAGGTAGATCTGTAATAGTCGCTTCTGTAGGCATATAATACTGCAGTAAAATAATAATGATTTCAACTTCAATACACTTTTTTAGGCAGCCTATTGCATGTATTAAATCCGTTGTGTATTACCTCTTCTTTTTTATACTATGAAATGGCGTTTAATTTTCTTTCATTTAGTCAACACTTCGAGTGTCCTACCTGTAATTTTTTCATGAATTTAGCATAGGGTATACCTTAATCAAATCAAATTTTTGTTTTATTTTTTAAACTATGAATTGGTGTTTGTTTTTTATCTTAAGAATTTAAGCTTAAAAAACCAATTTTCTCGTGAACAAGAATTGCTGTGATATTGGTCACTTTGACTTTGTATGCAGCACGCATTTATAATTCGCTTACAGAACCGAGTGGTAAATGTTTCGACTTCAACACATATACGTGTATAATATGCCTTCTTTAAAAGTTGACCTAATAATTTATTCATCCAATTCTTATTTTACGACTAGTCTTTTTGACTGCTCCACGAAACACATGCTATATAATTAGCCACGTTCTTATGTTGTTTTATTGGACTAACAAAGTTGCTTGCAGAATCCTAATGAATTGAATATTAATAAACCGTAAAATATGAAATTGTCTCGTAAACTTGTTGACGTCTTGTGTTATTATCGGTTCAACGCCATAACACTTGAGCGATCGTTTTTTATCACTAGTATTATCGTGGGGCTTTGTTTTGCAGTAGAGGAATAAACATTCGAAATAATAATAGAAGTATCATTTTTCCTTTGAATGTATGATACGATGTCTTGTGTTATTCGAAATGAATAAGAAGAAATTGTTTAATGAAAGAAAAATAAAATACAGTAGGATATACATTATGAAGCTATAACATAAATTACATTTTATTGTCAACACTAAATATTAATAGGTATTACGATGTGTAAGTACTGATTTATTCATCCAATTCTTATTTACGATTTGTCTTCTTGGTCACTCGACGAAACACGTGTTATATTATATTATCCATTTTGTTTTGTATGTTGTGTTACTCAATAATTATTACAATGTATGTAGTGCACTTTATTCGAATATTGAATGCATGATTAACAAATACACAATACAAAACAAATATATAAATATTGTATTCGTCTTTTCGCCATGTGTATGCATATTAACTTATACCAGGACAGATATGTTTACTATGAATCATAGAGCAATACTACCAGCTCTAGAAACTCTAATTATAACAATGTTGTTTGAATTATTTTGTTAAAAAAACCTCGAATAATAGTATAATGTATATGATTTGTTTAATAGGGCATATCTTGGCTTTAGTTGGTCCCATATCCAACCTTTAATTTTTATAACGCTCCCTGTCGAGTCAAACTGGTTATTCTGTGCACAATAAAAACATTTAAAAATAGCTTATGATACCTTTTAACACTATTTATAGTAATTAATTAAACTCGTACATGCATCAGTTCTGCATAGTCTAATTTCAAAAAATATGTTCTAGGCTACACATGTCCATTAGTGCATAGTAATATTTATATTTCTTTTCCGTATTAATTCATTGACTGGTGTTTACGGATATTAAAAAACATTTTCTTAACCTTGACAAAAATCAAGAAGATTAAAAATATTATATCCATTTCTCTAATAGTTCTCGACAGTTAAAATGAAAGAAATACCGTACAATGTACATCAATAGCCTTCGTCAGAAGATTTATCATCTAAAATAATGTATGTTGATTATATTATTAATACAGCATATTTTTCTTTATTTAGCGGTTTAGCATGTTCTTATCGCAAATGGCTAAATTTTAGATGAACAATATGCAATTGATCAATTATAATTGTGACATACGACACATCTTACATCTACAGTATGCAAATCACCAAAACGATGGCCATAATTTGTGGAGCGCTCAATTGTATATGTAATTCATGTCATTAATATACGATTACAATAATTTATCTTAACTATATCATTATTCATGAATTAAAACTCATGAGGATGGTTTGCCATTATATAAAGTAATAAAGGAAAGAGAGTTCAGTACAAAACATTGGCAGCAAAGCGCCTTTAATGTAGAATTCTATATTAGATTATTATACCCGATGTACTGTATTTAAATGTCTCCATCATAAGAATAGTAGTCGGCAATACAGTATCACTTGTGTTCTATATGTACCTAAACTGACTTGATACAGGCCCCACATGTGATACACACGATGCTATAACCGGATAGTCTTATGGTACTGGTAACATTGTATTTAAATATCAGACATTTTTTTTTTGAAATTTTCTTTTGATTGTTAATAAAGATATTTGTACTAGTGTGTTTTCCGTTCATGGTAATAATGACTTACATCGAACCCTTGAATCATGTGCGTATAGACAATTTAGGCCTAAACTTTTCTTTTTATCTCACTCGTTCAAAAATAAAAATAATTAAAAGTAATATTCTTACCAGAAGCAAAACTATCTTTCACATCAACATGTTGACACAGGCTTCCGTTGATTAATTTCGTTGAGATAATGTGATGTCTAAGAGCCAGAGGGCGTTCTTTAGATTGACGCATTATTTGTTTTATTTTAAAGATATATTGTCCCTTTGACTAATTCCGAAAAAATTAAAAATAAAAGATTTCGAAAAAAGGTGGCTCATTTTGAAGTATCATAATAATTATTAACTATCACCAAAAATGTTTCGAAAAAAAAAAATAATTTAACTGAAATACAGACTTTTTTTTGTTAAAAAAATAACTCATAATGAAACGCGCTTGTTTGGCTACTCTGTATGCAAAATCATAAAACTTCCTTATGATCTGTGTGAAAATACCTTCTCAACCATGACGAGTTGTAAACAATCCTAATTAGCATATGCATAATGCGTACTTATGGTTTGAAATCTGTGTTTACTTTCGCTCGCGACGATTTTTCAGATGAAATGTATTCAAACTAATTTACCTGTTAATTACGTAAACTTGTTGTTTTTAGCTCGAATTTTCAACTTAAAGTGAATAACTTTAATATTACTTTGATATGGCCACTTCTACTTAGAATATGTTTACCTTCATTTTTGTGTGTTTAAGGGACAATACATCGGTAATGCAAACTAATTCCTTCCCGCCAAAAAAAAATTATTGTTACATAAAAAAATAAGCTATAATCATAACAGACGCATAATTAAGAAAATGAATAATATAAAATAAAATCAGTTAATGTTATTCTCTTAATAAATTGAAATTAATGTCTTCTTCCTGTGTATAATATATACATTGTATAACAAGTGTACATTTGGGAGATTTTACTTCACGTAGGCCTACTAAAGAAAAGGAATAGTTTATTCCCGTTGTATTGGGAATATTCCCAAGCTATAAAAGGCTTACGAAAATGATTCATATTTTCTAGTGCAGCTATTGACATTTTTGAGAAATGATATTCATAAGTATACTTCTTTCTAAAGATTATGTTTTAATGCAGAAGTAGTTTTTAGTGTGAATAGAAATTCATTACACATAAAATATTAAGAGCTAAGACACCTGGAGCGTTTCAGGATTTTGTTTCTTTCCCTCGAGGTATTAATTACTGATTAGCAATGAAAAGAGATGAAATGGCATTAATTGAATCTATGTAGAACTGATCATCAATGTCAATGATTAGCTGCAATGCGCAGCGTCACTAGATTGTCCTTCCATTAGCAAAACTCTTCAAGCAATTCTTTCTTTACTTCCAACAACTTTATGATTATGGTTATTCAAATATTGAGAATTGTGCAAAATCGATAATTGATTCTCAGGATATTATTATTAGAGCAGTGCAGTAATCGTAGAAGACAAGTGTAATGCGATACATTAAGTTTCCATTTAAAAGAGAACATGGTAAACACACTCATTGCTTGTCAATAAGTAATAGTTTATTCAGGAACGTTAAAATTAAAATGTATTCATCGATATCTTAGCATAAGTTGATTTAGAAGTACATTATAAGAAAGTCTATTTGTTAGGTTCATTAAAATTAATTACCGTACTATTTTACAGTATTATTATTATTATTTTTTTTTATTGTTCTACATAAATTAAATAAAAGATCAAGAAAAAAAATGAAAAAAAATGGATAAGTCTTAGTTTATGTGTGGAATCTCAAATAAGCCAAAAAAAGGCTTTAAGGATGATATACCAAAAGACATTACATTGTGCATGGTAACGTAAAACTGCTTTCTAAAAAAAAACAAACAAAAAAGGCCAAACAGATTTTAGTTGAATATCAATAGAAAGAACAAGTAAGATAAATTCCATAGGAGCAAAGTTATTAGCTATCTAATGAATATTGATTGATTAAGTATTTTTTGTATTTTTTTAAAAGAAAGTAAGGTAAGTGATAATTTAATGTTTAAAGTTAATAATGTGTCCTTTATATCATTATTTGTAGACCATAACTGTTATATCAGAGTTCAATAATATTTTACTCACAATCTAGTACTTATAATAA
Source organism: Antedon mediterranea (assembly GCF_964355755.1). NCBI lineage: Eukaryota > Metazoa > Echinodermata > Crinoidea > Comatulida > Antedonidae > Antedon > Antedon mediterranea. Next base: position 11,771,408 of record NC_092672.1, on the reverse strand, counting down.
CAATCTTCTAGTTGTCACTTCTCTATTAAATTGCTATACTACCGTATTTTTCTATATTACTGTCTTTTACTATGTTTTACCATCAGTCACTATTCACTAGCTCTGGTGGCAGTTTCTAATCAGTATTATTCACCTGCTTTCTATGGTACCAGTTTCTAATCAGCAGTCACCTGCTGTATATGGTGTCAGTTTCTAATCAGTAGTCACATACCTTTTTTTGTTATTCAGTATATTACACACAGGCGCCTTACAAGATGGAACCACCTTAGCTTCAAAGCGCCTCAGATTAACAAATACAATATTTTAAAACAAAAAACTAACAGAAACATCAATCAAATTTTCAAGAATAAACAAGTAATTGTTGTACATAATAAAACAATAAAGCATTTTCACAATTCGCCTACTTTTTATGGTGCCAGTTTCTAATCAGTAGTCACCTAAGTTATATGGTGCACGTTGGTGCCAGTTTATAATCAGTATTAGTCACCTGCTTTATATGGTGCCAGTTTCTAATAAATAGTCACCTGTTTTCTATGGTACCAGTCTCTAATCAGTAGTAACCTGATTTATATGGTACCATTTCTAATCAGTAGTCACCTGATTTATATGGTGCCAGTTCTTATCAGTAGTCACCTGATTTATATGGTGCCAGTTCTTATCAGTAGTCACCTGATTTATATGGTGCCAGTTCTAATCAGCAGTCACCTGCTTTCTATGGTTTCAGTTTCTAATCAGTAGTCACCTGCTTTCTATGGTGTTAGTTTCTAATCAATAGTAACCTGATTTATATGGTACCAGTCTATATTCAGTAACCTGATTTATATGGTGTCATTTCTAATCAGTAGTTACCTGATTTATATAGTGCCATTTCTAATCAGTAGTCACCTGATTTATATGTTGCCAGTTCTATTCATTAGTCACCTAATTACTTTGGTAACAGCCTCTAATCAGTAGTCACCTTATTTCTTTGGTGCCAGTTTATAATCAGTAGTCACCTGCTTGCTATGGTGTCAGTCTCTAATAAGTATTCACCTGATTTATATGGTGCCAGTCTCTAATCAGTAGTTAATACCTGTTTTCTAAGGTGCCAGTTTCTACTCAGTGGTCACCTGATTTCTATGGTGCCAATTCTCAAATCAATAGTCATCTGATTTCTATGGATCCTGTTTCTAATCACTTACTCGCCTGATTTATATGGTACCAGTTTCTTATTAGTTACTTGTCACCTACGAATTATATAATATATTATTACTCAATTAAATTTTAAGTATCGTGGTTACCTACTTTTCATGGTAGGCTTCTGCGCTGACCGGACATTATTGACGTTGCCAAACGGATCTTGATACATGATTTTTTACACGTGATTCCACAAACACAACATTTAAAATAATATCAGTAGCAATTACAATATCCAAAATCTGGTTTACTCACTAGAAATAATGATAATGGTTTTAAGTACCTTTTTGAAGTGGAAGTATCATTGCATGTCATATTAACGCACTTCTCTATAATTATTAGTTTTGCTATGGTCTATCACCAGCCCGATACCATCACTACTTTTACATTATTAGTTCCTAGCACTTAATCTTACAAACGAAGAATTCTCAAATACCTTTATCCGTATTTACATTAAACTTAAAGGAGATGATACGTATGACATTATTGTTTCCTATCAGATAAACGTAGTTTCAGACGGAAATAATTTGAGTCACAATATAACTATGAGGTGACATTTTATGATCAAGTATCAATAATTAAATGACAATAACTCTACAACAGAACATCGTTAGCAAGTGACAAGACAAGGAAAAACACTCACAAGCATACAGCATGAATAACGCTAACGTACAAAATACACAACCCATTCCGTTATAATTTTCAAAGGAAACATGCCATAATTGGGCAGAGAAAAATTCAATTTCAATTTCACTCACCCCTGTTGTGGCGTAGTGCTACCCAATGGCATATTTATATTAATATTAATGTGCAAACAAACGATTTTACCCATCATTTCATTTTCATTTATCTTTTTATTTCGGAATATCATGGTGACATAATATTATATCCATAGCAAAAGAGAGAAAAAAAAAATCTTAATCTAACAGCTCATAGAACAAAAACAAAGATATGTAAAATATCAGACCATCAGTCACTACTGTTTATCACCAGCTAATATTACTGCTAGTTTAAAAAAAAACATATTGTAAAACAAAATAAAAGGAAATTAATAATGTGATGATTGGTAAACACTTGTTATAGTAGTGTTTAGAGGGGTTTCAACATACAAAACATCTAGATTTCGCATCCGCATAATTATGTGCACCATGTCTATCATCGTATGATACCTTTCAAGTTTCAGTAATATAATAGCGATAGTGATATTAATTGCAAGGACGATTTCAAATGGCCCTGATTGATTTTTTTTTATAAATTATTTACACCAGTCTCAACAATAGTATTTTAAACAATTTATGTTTTTAGTAATATAAACACTGTAGGCCTATTGACGTTAATCATAAATTCATTCGGCCGGTCAAATTGACACAAACTAATTAACATCGTTAAAATTGATAAAAGCAGTATTTGTAATCGTTAAATATACACATAAAGGATCGTAAGGAAATTTCTATTTTTTTTTATCACTTATTCAACTAATTATCTTTTTTAGAGTCAAATATAGATAATATTTACTGATTACAGCGAATATAAGGTAAAGAAAGATAGTTTACTGTCTGTGTGTACAAAATCTATGAATTTAAGTGTTGATTATTTTTTTTGCGCATTTAATCGTTGTGCTTTGTTTTAGTTGATTTGTGTATCTCTCTGCCCCCATGAAAATATAAAGTAAATCATATAAAATAGAACCATCCTTAGCACTTCTGTAGACATTTCACACACTCTGGAACACCCACACCACAGTCGCCACCCCCCCCCCTCTCCCCATACACACACATAGTTACATTATTATGGCACATGAGTTGAAATTTAACATTTGATTCAGAACAGAATGCTATTCAAACAGTACACAAATATTAATAATATTCTGTGTAAATTTCTAACTGTATTTATTATACATCAGATAGATGAGTATGTATTATAATTTTTCTGACATGTTTTTATCAGCTGCCATAAACATTGAAGATATTAATAAATCCTATAATTCAGTGTATCTACATTAGTATATAAATTTGTAAATGGTAAAGTGTTTTAATAAATTAATAATGTCATTATATTTTAGATTAACGATTCATCATTCATTTCAATATAAACTATCAACAGGATGTACAAGTGATTCGTGAAAATCAATAGGTAATGTTTTTGTATATTCATTTCGCAATTATTTAAATACGGTAAAACATTATGGCGTTACGACTTTACGATCAACGTGTTTTGTTAATTAATACATGGTTATAAATTATTTAATTAAGTGATTATAATTAAATTACCAATATTACACGTTCGAGGCTTAAAAGGAGATCTGTACTGACCTAACGTAAATCCCGACGTTGTAGCCTTCAATGAACTTGTTCTTCAAACTGTAATAATATATTAATATATTAATATCTCTATGGTATAACTGAAATAACAAAGCAAACATTGCAAATGATAAGTTTAGAATACAGGTCGCTGGACACGGCTTACAGGGTGATATATTCATACAAAATTAGTTAATGTTGTTTTAATGCCCGTTAGATCTGTATTAATGGCTCTCCAGCGCAATTGTTACAGCACAAATGAGAAATAAACTATACGACGGAGCGTCATATTTAACACGTGTTAGTGTCAGGTAAGTTTGCAAAAGAAAGAGCACAACATTCACTAATGTATCGTTATCTCATAAAAATCGTATTATTTGACAATTTGCAGCAAAAGCGTGTCTTCTTAAACACTGTTTTAATACACGAAGTTCACAAGGAGAACAATGAATTTATAATTTTGGACGAAATGCTGGAGTAAATATTCAACAACTGTGATAGTTCTATTTTACCGTCATAATACATTTGCAACATCAATTCATTTTGAATAAACGTAACGATTGATTGACAATTACAAAATATATATTTTTCAACATAATGATAAGGAAGTAAAAGATGCCTTATGGGTTCGAGACTTACTTGCTCCATGATTCCAGTGGTAGAACGAGTCTTCTCTGATAAGAACTATAAATCAAGTGCAGTGTACACTAAATGATCGTGCAAAAGAAGCAGGTCTTTTACATAGACCTTATACGCATAAATGAATGAATGGATGGATGGACGGGGATCAAATGGATGAATGGATGGATGGGTGAATGGATTGGTGGACGAACGGACTGATAGATAGACGGACAGGTGGACGGACGGATGGACTGATGAATCGATAGGTGGACGGATGGATGGATCTATACAATCAATCTTTCTTGTGTGATAGTGTGTAGTTGAGGCCTAAACATATTATATTAATGTGCTTATCATTATCCGTGTGTTGATTTCACACATTCTTTTTTTAATACGTATTTACACTTCTGTATAATATGCAGTTTACTAAGAAGAAACTTAATATATTACGGCTTGATTGTTAAATAAACATAATTTCGCTTTCATATGTAAACATTAATTAAAATTCAAGATAAGAACATATACAAAGCAAGCCTGTGTAGATACTTATGTTACACTTTTAATTTCATGTCAACTTTGTGTATGTTGCACCTTTATTCATGACCGCCTTTGTTGTGGTGTAATTAAAAATAATTAATGTTTTACATTATTTCATGACAATGTATATACAGTATAATGAATATAAACTATGATTACTTAATGCAGGAGAAAAAAAAACTTAAATCAACCTATAACACCAATGATTCTGCTGTTCACTTGATCCTTGGTAATGTGTTTTTTTATATAGTTTTAAAATATTTATATATTTTATTGTATCAATATAATAATGTCAAGGACGAATTTTGTCGCTGTTGGATTAGACTGTATTTTTAAATAAAATGTTGTAGACGATGCATGATATAGGGATGAAGCTATTACCAGGAATTTTTTTTTTAATTCGTTAACTTTGCTTTCTTTTTCATTTTTAAAATATTATAAAGACATTACAATGTTAATACGCGTTATTTAGATTCATTATTTATATTAATTTCATTTCTGATCTTTTAATATTACGATGTTTGTTTTTAATATACAGTAGGCCTACATATAGGACTAATATTATATGTTTACAATATTTAACAGATTTAAAACAAAAACAGATCCTTGCGTCATTCGATTTTATTTTCCATCAAAAATAGGTTAATTTCGAAACAGGTGTATTCGTAAAGGATTAAATTTACAAAAGATGGAAGTATTAATCCATAAAGATATCATATTTACGTTACACTGATCTTTATGTTGTATTGATATAGTTATCCTACGCCCCAAGGGAAAAGATAATTCCTGTAACGTTTAATTCCCAGCCTGAAGACTGCTGATTTTAGCAAGACAACTTAGCCACTGGGGACGCGTTATAGATTGTGGAGTAGTCAGTCAACTTGCGCTACAACACAGCAAATGACGCGTATGTACTGTAGTAAGAAAGTTAATTAATTAATAATACATAATTAATGATGCCATAATTACTATTTTTAATTAAAATATGCATATTTATGATAGCAATTCGCTCTGACATTATTGTTTGTTGCTTTCTTCGCGCAATAAGCAACCACAAACGACACGACATAAAACACTCACCAAACAGTCATAAATTTCAACTTTTACTACGGTAATTTAAAATTAATTACAAAAAAATCAACAATTTACAGATATTGCACACTTGTAAGACACCAATTAAACTGGAGAAAGAAAATCTTCGTTAGTATCACCGCTTAACAATGTTTATAGTTTTCAGCAATGTAACATTTTACTGTTATTATTAGAAGTATACTGTTACAATATTTTGTACTCTACAATTTTTTTTTATAATTTCAGTTTTCCGTAATTGTGTTGTGTAATTGCTCTCGAAAGTATTCTAGACTATAAGTAATTACTGAAACATTCTAATCTTAGAAGAAGAATCATAAAGATAGTGTCAATAATGGACAATGTTTACTCTTCTTTGGTGACTACAACATACAGTACAACACATAATTTACAATATTATAATATTAAGAATGTATTTACCATCTATTTTCGTAATTTGTACCATTATACAAACCAAATGAACATTAACAATCATATTATAGTATGTGTTAAAACGAGACATAATCGACTGCCTGTAAATAACCTGTTTGTGTATAATATGTAACCCTTTTCCACTAATACCATTATATTTTTATTTCTATAGCACTTTTACAGAGATCAAAGCGATTTACAAGAACCGATTATCTAATACATATTATTTTTGGACAAAATGTGTGTTTTAAGACTAAATCGTCAATAATGGTGAATTGCGTATTTTTTTAATTAATATTGTCGGACCAAGCTCTAAAAATAAATATTTACAAGATGATCAGTTAACACGTGGAAGTTGGTAACATATATGTTCTTCCAAACCACGCTCTCGCATCTCAGAACTAATTTTATCCTCTTACTCTCTTCTTGTTTACTTCCGCCAAGGAGGTGTATTCATGGACCTGTATAATGTAATCGATCGCGTGTAGGCCTATCTGTCTGTTTATTTGTTAGCAGGATTACTCAAAAAGTTATTGCTTATAGAGCTTTACCAAAATGAAAATACAGATAGATATGTGGTCAAGGACTACTCAATTAAATGTTGGAGTCAATTAGGACCACGGTCCCAATTCTGGACCACTTTTTAGTATTTTTTACAGACCTGCTAGTGTTAAAATATGGGACAGAATTTTACACTTAAGAGCAGTCTTAATGTAACAAGTAAACTGAAATTTCTGAAATTACTTGTGCAAAAGATTTCATTTTTGTAAAAGAGGCAAGAGCTATAATTTGTGAATTGTAATTTTACATAATTTGATTTATTGTACGAGTAGTTTTAAAAAACTTAATTCTTTTTCAAATTCACCCGTTTGTTTTTTGCGTTCCTGTTTTAGGCCTATTGTTAGTCAACTGAAACTAATGTTAGTTGAAAGGTTACATAACCTTTACACCAAACTCGCAAACTCGCATACGCATTGAGATAGTGTATAGTAATTATTCTTGTGTTCATAAAATAAAAACAAACACGATCGACATATCCTGAAAGTCCCTGATGCGATAATGAAAACGCATGTTTTTTTACTCACTCAATGTACTATCTTTCGGAACCGCACTTGGTATAATATACAGAGGCCTAGTGAAAGACGTCACGTATAATTACATCTGTATAACTTAAACGAACAGTCAACCTGAAATAGTTTCAGACTATAACGAAACAGAACTTATATAGTTGACGACATAGTATTATCCTGGGTAATACCTGTATAAATGTGTTGCATTTAGGCTAGGACTTAAACCTAATAGATTTGCTATTAAGTTTGCCTTAAAATAATAATTAAATATGCTCAAAGTTTATATTACTATTATAGAAAAAAAGTTATAACTATATGTTAACTTACCTTACGTTTATTTTTTTTTTCCAGTATTATTATTATTTTACAGGCTTCTTACGAACCGATAACAAGCTCACATTGAGCGCTAGACGTGGTTGTCAATAATGAACGTATCCATGATACAAAACGTGCAATTGAATTGAGAACACTCTAATGTCGCCTGGCGCTAACAGACTATTGTCAACAAATTAATAGCTTTACAAATATAATAATTCGATTTTCTTCTTTCCTTGAATTTGTGTACAGTGAACAGCGACTTGAGTGGAGCTTGTCAGTCAAGCAGTACTTTAATGCGTCATGTAAAATCGAATATTGTATCTGTACGTTTTAATGAGTTCTTAGCCAATCGCTGCCCAATGCAGTGTTTTACTTTTACTTCAGAAAAGTGGCAGATGTTACAAAAAAAATTTCTATTGAAGCGCGTACTACTGGATGTTGATTTAAGTAACAGTCGATTTTCAGCAAAACCGATGATATTTGTTCTTTGAATGAATTATAAAGTCGTCGTTTCCATGGCCACTGAAGAAAAAGACTGTGTTACATCTCATTCAGGATAATTATATGAATTATATTATCAAATTATTGAATGACCATTAGTCCATTTATTGCGCATTGTCTCTTGAAAATGGTTCTGAAATTACTCTGAACGTCTAATTTGATTATAACTAATAGTGTATTCATTATGATGCGAATAGATACGAGGCTTAGTTTGCGGGTAAGCCTACCCACTATCTGTTTCTTTACGACATAAAGCACTCTCCTGTGGGAGTATAAAATGGCCCATTCTAAAATAACAGCAGACAACCGCATAATACTTGCTGAACTAGCGAGTATATAATTGGCCATCGTATAAATGATGGTAGAAGTTTACGTCATTGTTCGTTTTTCTTGACACTAAAATAACCACATAATTTCTCAATGTTGTTGAAATACGGGTTGTTTTTAGTCGCGTGCAATGAGACTCTACAGCTCACTATGTCGGTCGGTTGGTCGGTTGGTCGGTAAACATTAACTTGTTTGTTTACACCGAGGCCTAAACAGCGGCTCAGTTGAATATGCGTTGCTGGTTTGAAGTAGGACGCCTCCTTCGGAACACCACGGGGATACTTCCCGTAAAAACAAACAAGAGAAAGGATACCTCATGACAAACAGGGGAACTCTTTCTAAGTGGAAGTTTTGTTGCGTTACATACCTGCATGCTTTTATTTTCTGACCTTTTCTTTCTTTTTTTTACTGATATTTATAATCAAACTGAAACATATTAAGTATTCAGTGTATTTCATTTTTTTTTTGTAATTAATGTTTATAAATGATTTATTTCCTCTCATTTAATGCGTATGTTTATGTTTTTGTATTCAACCGTATTTATAAAAGGTGACCCTAAACAGATGCTGACAATCCCCTTTTCGTACTAGGTTTTTTTAAAAGTGCACATGAGCTAGATTATGTGTGTACACTGGACCTACGGTTTATTCTCCTTATCCGAGAAGACTCGTTCTACCACCAGAACCATGAAGCGAGTGAGGCTCGAACCCTTACAGATGTAAGGATGGCTAAGTATTACGTTTCCACACTTAACCGCTTGGCCACTCTCTCAAATGCGCATTAACCGTTTAAATGGACATGACAGGACTACCGACAATGTAAATAATATTTATTATTACAAAACAACTTGAACCTCTGAATCATAATCTTTTCAAAAACCATTTAATGCTATAACAACATTGTTCCTGTACGCTTGCGACAATCGAAAGTTACGATATTAAGCCTAATGGATTTGTTAGATAGTTGTTTTGGCATTTTTTTTAAAATATAACAAAAATTATAAAACAGAGGTGGCTTGAAAAGCAAAGAAGGGAGGTGATGCTTAACAAGTATTTACCTAATGTGTAGTTTTGAATGTAGAGTGACCTTTATTTAAGGTCAAACACATACATTAGCCAAGTGCTCTCATTTTAAATTGTTTTATTTGTCTTGAAAACGCTGACATTAATAGTCTATAACTGGTCTGGCCAATGAAACAGAGTATAGTGTATCGTTGAACTGTCAGCCGATTCTAGTACGGTAAAATAACCAGCCGATTCTCGGTACTGTATATATTTCCGAAGAATATTTGGTAATGCAACATCACACGCGTTTCACATTTAGTAAAAACCTTACATGATACAGGTACCACTTGTATTATTAATGAGATGCCTTTTCCATTACTTGTTCCGATCGATATTAAGTATTGTGCCATTATGTCACACAGTAATCAATAAAATATTAATTCAAGAACGGAATATACATTAATTGTTTACTATTTCTACTTTTAAGAGTGAACACTGCCTGACCCAGGTCAAAGGAATTGCACAACATAGAACAATAATAGGTTAATTATGTAGAAAGTAAATATTGTTTGATCGATAAATATGGAAATTGTAGAAGCAGGATCTTGTTGTTGAGCGAGACAAAATCCCAGGCCGACTGTAAATGGTTATAAAAAACCTAATAATGTATAGTAACTGTAAAAATATTCTGAACAAAGGTCTACGGGGTGTGTGTGTGGATCAGTCTGATGATATATTAAAACGGTTTAATAATAATTAATAATAACGTTAAAATCGTTTTTGTTAATAATAGAAACATTCAAGAAATACATTTTAAGACATACAATATGCCGTAATAAATACTTAAAAAAGTTAAACAAGTATTCTAGCGTTAATAACAATTTGTGGAAATAGTTTGGCCACTGAGCAGGTGTATATATATGCAATACTACAACAATATTAAATTGCATGGCGCGCTTCACTGAGCTCACGGCTATCATGCGAATAGCTTATGGTGTTTTAGTTTTCTTGAACTGAATTCTCCACGGCGCAATAACCTCATAACGTTATCCTCGACTGTCCCGTTCAGCGTTATTAAGAACGTGCAGAACAATGAAAAATACCGTTTGCATGTCAAACGACACACATTTATGGCGATTAGAAATACTGATAAGGTGATACATTGCATGTACAAAACACGCTAACAGAATTGTTACAAATGTAAAATGTAATACCTTGAATCTTTAACGATTATTATAATCCATTCATAGAGATTTGTCTGCCTATCCATGTGGACATTACCTTTGGTAAACGTGAGAAGTCGCTACATGTACTCAGTTTGCTTCTCTAATTTTGTTCTACTATATTATTTCATTTATAGCAAATTACAATTGTTTTTCAAAAAACAGATTGATAATCAATGGTGATGATAACGAGTATCTCATAAATCTGATAAAGAGTATCTCATAAATCTATTTGTTTACTATTAATATTAATATTTGCTAAACATATAAACAACGATATGGTTAGAGTTAATTGCATTTTAGTTCGCTTTTATAATAGATATACGTCGATTATTACTAATAGAATTTTATAATGAATTAAAACAACGTCAGAGGACTGTGTTATAACTTGTTATTGTTATTAGGCGTGCGGCTTACCGTGAAGTAACCTATTCTGGAGAGCTAGTACACCATATGTATATATACACATGCCTAGATAATGTGCAAAATAAAGAAATCGACAATCAATTTAAAAATAATTTATTTTTCTATTTATGAAAAAAACAATTGTAATGTTAAAGCAACAACAACCCTTTTTACCGTTCGATTTGTCAACTGAGCAGTAAGTGTGTTTTTTGATTCTAAACGCACTATTTGAACTCCTTGTATGCTATTCGTAATTACTTCTATAGCGTCAGACAATGGTGTTTGGCGGTAATAGAGGCACCGACCATTGATTGATTAGTGTATAAAAGGCAATATTTAAGTGCAACATTTTACGCAAAATGCATAGCAGTAACCAATTTCGGTTCGCACATTAAATTTCAATTTAACAGCTTGATCCAATTATGTTCACCTAAGATCATCGAATAGACTGTAGAAGTGTACGTTTATGTATGAATGAGTAAAATAATAATAAAATATACATATATTTTGTTTTTGTGATCTAATTAAAGATTATAAACTGTATGTAACAATAAACACAACTTCGGCATATTGCGCTAATTGTCATCTGTAAGCGATTACATTTTAGCGACAATTCCAGAAACAGCTCAAATTTGAGTTAGTGTTTACCAATCGACCATCCGACCAACCGACCAACATAGTGAGCTGTAGAGTCGCGTTGCACGCGACTAAACTCTGCCCAAAAAAGAGAGATACTTAAATGAGCAACGATAAAACGCTGAAGGCAGATGTCTGTACATTACAGCTTTTAGCTAGTAGTCAAGGAGTAAGGCCTACAAAGCTAAGCGAACTACAACTTTTAAGTTGCAGTTCGCGTCAAATGTTTTTTTGAGCTTAAAAGCTCTGACTACATTATCAAACTTTATGTGATAAAAAATGTGATCTGATGTGTCCCATAATAGTGTAGACAGAGCTTTAGATCTGCATCTACGCATGTACATTGCTTTTCTCTTATTACCATTACTAACCATAGAACGTACACTAGACAAGGAATGACCAGTTTAAATGATTTTTAAAGTAATATAATAATATACATATAAGACACTAAAAACTGTGCAACTGCGACACAATAATTGTTCTTATATAGGAGGCCTACATGCTAGGTACACTAATTGGATTTACACAGACAATACTGTGTTTAATGTATAGATTAATTCTATGTAAATTGTATTATTATTTTGCAATGCCTTCAGGATCTGGTTTTGTTATTGAACGTTGTTAATTTACAATTGTTCTTCGAAAGCAAATTAAATTATAATGGCAAATGGCGAACATACGTCTACGATTGTATTGAGTTAGACCACCGTTGTAGACGATAATGCTCTTACGTTTATACACGGGGTCTTCTCAATGTTTACATTGTAAAGTGAATAATTCCTAATAGTTTTAAAGACAGCATTATCAATACACTAATGCGTTAACCTATGTCCTTATTCAAAGACCGGAATCCTATATATGAATGCAATGGGACATTTATCATTTAAAAAACGTTATTTTAAATATTTATGAATTAACTATAATAAAAATAAACTTACTGTATATTTAGAGATGGAAAGAAAACACAGGAAGTCATGGTTCTGAGCTAGGCCCAGTGTGTGGGGGATACAGTATACCATCGTTTGGCCAGGTACGACAACATTATTTAGGCCTGCTCTTCCTTGGTTTGGCTTTGTGACCAGGGTTGACTCCACTCTGGTAGGTAAAAAATAAGCTTAAAGTCCCATTCCCCACCATTTTTAATAAAAATTAATTTATTGTAAAAATAAATACTATATGGTCCTATTAAGATAACTATTTTCATAAATCGATTCTAATGATTTAAGCGGCCCGCTATAAATATCAACATGCATTGCACGCGAATGGATATTTTCGTTTTTCCGCTTTTAGATCGATCTTGAGGCCAAATTAAAGACTCCTAACTTTTCAGCGTTTGGTTTGATGTTTTTAAAGTAATGTATATGAATTATTTTTACAAAACGTCACAAATTGTATGGAATGGGTCTTTAAGTTAACACTAATGCACATAAATTGTTTACAGATATACATAAGGATTTTACTGAGGTGGTTTATAAATGTTTGTACTATAGTGCTATATTTGTATGGTTTAAATTAAGTGTTTAAAATGGAACCCAATGCTAAAAATAAATGTCTACATTCTTGTTAAAAGTACAACGAAGACCGACCAATGACTAATTTTTGTAAACTTATTAACATTTGAACAAAATAGACCTTACTGAAGTTTTTTAAGTTTTAAATAAATTTGAAGTTGTAAAACAGTATCTGTTTTTTTACAAAATTGAATTTTATCAGAACTAGAAGACATGCACTTAGATTGTTTAAAAAGCAAATACTTTAATCCCTCAGAAGATTAACACACTTTTTCTCTCAAAGAATCAATAATTTATTTAATTCTCTCCCTGAATATGTGGTGGTAATCGCCCTCTCTTTATCTTCATCGCTACGAGCTTCCACAATCTTCATCATGTTGTTTATGACGAAACTATAATCATTGTGGTTAAAATCTTCAAAGCTGGCTTTGGGGTTTAGTTTTGATGGTTTTAATGTATTTATTTCTATTATGTTTATTTTTGTCATGTTATTATTTTTTATTTTTTATTAATTCTAATTGTATTAAGTATTCGTTTTCACATTTCGAGTTAGTCGAGTTGGCGGGTTTATCTTGCCCGAATTTAGATGTACTATCTAAAGCTCTGCCTAGGAAATGGATCATCTATTTTGTTGTGATGGTTTTCATATTCCTAATTCCACTCTCTCACAGCTCGAGGAAAGAAAGACCAGAACAGGCAGTCAGTTCTGTAGGCCTTGTATGAGAACTGTTTGAGATGCGAAACCCTTATTATTTTTAGATTCGGGTTTTTTGTGAAGGCGAAACAAAGTTAATAATGCTGTATAATTATTTATATACACACATCAGGCAAAAAACATTAATTCTAAACTGCCCTAACCGAGACTCGAACTCGGACCGTCTGCTTGATATGCAGTTGTCCTAACCATTAGACCACTGGAGCTTTCATGGTATTGTTCAAACTCGATTGGTACGGCGGAACAGCACTAGTCCTCAATTGTACGCACGCGCACCACAGATCAAATTGATACGCCCTCATCTATTCAGTATTTTTATTCACGAAGCGGTATCTTCAAAGAGATACTTATATATATATAAACACATCAGGCAAAGAACATTAATTCTGAACCCGCCCGGTGATATACTGAAATTTAATTAATTAATTTGAAACGATAAAGATGAGGAAATCTGTGAGAATGAGAAAAAGTCGCCCAACCGAGACTCGAACTCGGACCGTCTGCTTGATATGCAGTTGTCCTAACCATTTTGCATTGCTTACTACAATGAACAGTTGTGTCGATAAAACGGAGACATTGGAATTAACAACAGACGTAAGAGGGCGATCAGTTTATTTAAAAACTCGTTCTTACTATCCTACTTTATTTGAAGTTTTGTCATATAAATTGAAAAAAAAACAAAACTATATATATACATACTTGTCACACCACATTAAATTTTAATGCCATTGTATTCAAATTGTTTGTCTTATAAAAAAAAGTAAATAAAGGGTAATAATAAATCATATCGATGTAATATCGTTGTCATAAAAAGTATCTGAATAATAAAGCCGTACATGTGGTTTTATTGGACTGACTCTTTCTGGATAGATATAATGGTGACATCGTTAATATTACATTTATTGAGGTAGACTGCATCATTTTATATAACGTAGAAGAAAGGAACAAACTTATTTAAGATAATGTTGTTACAAATGATAGAGAAATATTTTAATTTTAACAAAACACACGCTCTTTAATACAGAAAATAAACTGCATAGCATTTTTTTAATGAATCACCTGCTAAGTTTTATGTATAGAGAACTTCAATGTATTACTTATTTTTATTCCTTTTTTATCTTTTTCACCACCACATTTGTTACTTCAATGTTTCATGAATAATAATGATTACATTATTTCTAAACATTTTCTACCTTTTTTTCATTATCTTTTGTTTTTTTCTCTCTATAATTGTAACCTATTTATCATACCATTACTGGACATTATTTTAGTTAAATCCCAATCATTTATATTTCATTTAGCATTTTTGTTTAAACATTAGTTCGCATGCTTTTCTATATGTTACTAAATATCAATACAAGGTATTTTTTAAAGTACTTCTTAACATTTTTTTTTTTGGCGAAATCATCTATTTACAAAACCAATGTATATTGTTTACTCATTAACTGTGCTTTTATACTTAATGACCTGCATTAAATGCATTATAAGACGTACACTGATAGTCTCAAGTATTCGTATTATACCTACAACACCCACGCACACATATATTTTGTATTCAAAATTCTGGTGATTCAGTCCAAATGTTATATAACATTTGTTTGTTTTTTTTTATTTTACAAAATTTAAAAAAATGAATATATTTTAAAATAAAGAATACTATCGCATTGGAGTCGAGTAATACTGCACATGGCTAATATTAAGGTTATGCGTCAGTAATTTTATAAAGATATCATGTAGACCTATAAACTAAATGTACACGAATTGTAATAACATGTGTTCAATTATTTCATGTACTTTCATTGCTGATCATAAAACTAAAACAATACATTTTTAGCGAAAGCAATAACATTTCTAGAACGTAATGGAAGTTTGATGTGGGCTATCGTAAAACTATGTTTGCCTTTTACAGATAAAAGCCATTTGCATAACATTGTGCTTACAATAAAGTATATGTCCCACTGAAACTATAATTTTTGTTAAATATATATCATTGAATAAAATAATATTGAACTGGAAAACAATTATTTCAACGTGAAAATTCTGTAATTCAGAGAAAAATAGTCAAATTGGTCGCCAGCAGATGGGTTTTATTTGGTTGAATTTACCAGTTTTTGTTGTCTTTTCTTTAATTTTTTTATTTTTTTTCTACCCAAATAATTGTGGAGGTGTGTGCTTTTTTAACCCCAAAAAACACAAATTCAACCGGAAGAAGTCTCGTGTGCCTTAACTCGTTGTTGTCAGTTATTCAAAAATCTGTTATCCATGATAACAACTGTCCTTTTATGCCGTAGCTTTCCAGTTTCATAAGTAGTCTTCTATGTGGAACGCTGTCAAAAGCTTTATTACAATCCAAAAATATGACGTCACATAACCATTTTTTTCTTCAAATTCCATAAATCAGATGATAGGTCTAGGTTGTGCCCACAGATGGTTCTCGAATATAGTCATTATAGCGTAAAAAAATACTGGTGATTTCAATTATATATATTATATTGTTTGTATACAATCTATACAAACGTTGAAAAGCAACTGTCAGTACTAACGTATATTTCTATATGTGTTTATATATCTAACAGTACCCACACTCAAAGTATGAAATTTGCACTTCAAATGGCGATTAAAAATGGTTAATGTATATTTACAGTATCTATCTATATATAAAGTATGGTTAATTCTAACATAGACGAGCACAATGGAAACACGTTGGGAAAAACATTCGCCTTTGATACCTACCTCATCAGATCGCGAAACGTAGATTTGATAACATTAGTTTTTTCAGTACTAGACTACGCTATTGTTCCATTTTTGTCTTTTACAACGACAAATTTTAGCGTTTCCTATCGAAATGGGTGGATATCACAGGGTTATTTTCACACTCTCGCGCTGATCAACTGGCTTCCGGGTGACTTCTCGCAAAACAGGCCATTGGTGGCGACATTCAAAATGTGTATTCGTCGAAAAGTCCAAAATAAAAATACGGATACACGTAATAGTCCAGTCAAAAATCACCCTCACCATGGTATAAAAACGTACCCTAATAAAATTTCATTCGTAGGTTCTATGTATATAGGTAATAACATTTCTTGATGTTGCGTCTTGCAAAACTTGGGATTTTACGAGAAAATTTGACTTTTATACCCAATTTATAACCGCCTCATGTCGTATCATTGTGTACAGCGAATGCTACGAAGCGTGACTGAAATTACGAGACGCTGTTAGCGCCCGTTGAAAAATGCATTAACAAAGCTAAAAACCTACAAAATTAATAGTTTATACAATAATTTAAATATAGTTTACAATAAATTGTATAATAAAATACATAACTTATAAAGAAAACCCAAGTATAAACTAAAATATTTACAAATATGTGTTTAAAAATGTACAAATCAAAATGGCCTTCCATAAAATAAAGTGCGCCCTCATGCGTCATACTTTTATCGGACTTGTATGGATGGTTAAACAGTACACGCAAAGAATATATATATTCTTTGGTACACGGCATTAATATACGAAACCCGATGCGGTTTGTTAGTTATTGCCTTTTTTACGCAAGAGGAAGAATATTTTATTTCACAAATTTATTTATGTTTTTTATCATGGAAAAACGGATTGTATATAATTAAACACATTACAACCTCCAGTATACCATCATGATGGATTAAGTGTATATTTGTATATCTGCTGAAGCGTAATGATCTACGTAGTTCTGCTGGTTTTATTTTGGACATTTTTTTTTTTTCACAGCATTAGGCCTACTTGCGTGGATATCACAATGCATTGCATATTTTGAACTATCATTTGCGATTATAATCTTAATTAGAGTAAGAACCAATTATTTTAAAAGGATAACCCATTTCGCGTAGGCCTATAGGAAAGATAGATACTACCTCAAGTAGACCTACTTTCACTTTCTAACAATTATTAAGAGCGTATCAAAGGGACTGGTTGGCATTCGTCTGAATCAACATTTTTCATTTTCCCCTTTCACCCATCGCCACCCACCGCTGCCCCACTACCAATGGGGAAGAGGAGCCGGTTTGATCTCTGAATCCGTCTGGCCTTCACATCGTACCGATGTGTGAAGATTGAGCCAATAAACGTCATTCATAACGATTCTTTAAGTTCGAAGTCGTTTTCCAGAATTCAAAGCATTCTAAAGTTAGTGTTTTTCCAATAAATAAAAGAGAGTGAGAATGTTGGAGTGTGATGTAAGATTCACGAGAAACTACATACTGTATTACCCATTTATCCTTTTTTTTAAGACGTGACGTATTAAATACTTTCTAATATAAAGTTTTTTGGTTGAGAGTGGTCCTACAATGATAATTATTATTGGACATTTTATACAAAAAAGCATTTCATAAACAATCAGTTCACCTCCACGGCCTGAAAGTTCTCACTTGGGACAAAAAAGTAAAGTCCAGAACAAAGTTTTATATGCATTTTTATTTCAAATATTGTTATCCGCCGAGTTCGACGCATTTTAATGCATTTAAATAATATTTAAAAAGCTTGGGAGAAAACAGTAGTTTAATTTGTTGGCTTATTCAAATGCTTTAAATGACGTTTTAAACCTAAAAGATGTAGGCTATTTTCCTCAAAAGTGAAGATGAAGATTAATTAATTAATTAATTAAATGTAAAAGAATAAAACAGTTATCCGTCAGACGTCTTAAGAATAAAGAATCGTCGGTGGCAGGATTACATTTTCTAAAACACGAAATTGTCGCACACATCATACGATATGGATGCCAATAAACAATTCAAAGAAACTTAAACAAAACTAACAATCACAAGGATTAACTTTGTTGCGGATAACCGGGCAATGAGAAAATATTTCAGACGACTTTATTTAAATCCTTATTATATTGTATACGCGAAATGGACTATCATTTAAAAATGATTCTTACTCAAGTTAACATTGACTATAATCGCGAATAAACAATGCATTGTGATATCCGCGCAAGTAATGCTGTGAAAAAAAGAATGTCCAGAATATAGGCTAACCAGATAACTAAGGAGATCATTACGCTTAAGCAGATACAATACGGCGCTTCACTTAATCCATCATGATGGTAGACTGGAGGTTGTAATGTGTTTAAATACAATCCTTTTTTTCCATGATAAAAACTAGAAATATATTTGTGAAAATATAATATTCTGCCTCTTGCAGAGGCAATAACTAACAAACCGCATCGGGTTTCGTATATTAATGCCCTGTATAACCATCCATACAAGTCCGATAAAAGTATAACGCGTGAGGGCGCACTTTATTTTATGAAAGGCCATTTTGATTTGTACATATTTAAACACATATCTGTAAATAGTTTAGTTTATACTTGGATTTTCTTTATATGTTATGTATTTTATTATACAATTTATTGTAAACTATATTTAAATTATTGTATAAACTATTAATTTTGTAGGTTTTTAGCTTTGTTAATGCATTTTTCAACGGGCGCTAACGGCGTCTCGTAATTTCAGTCACGCTTCGTCGCATTCGCTGTACACAATAATACGACATGAGGCGGTTATAATGAATAACTCGTTGAAATTAATTCTATATGAAATAGGGAGTGACAGGACACATGCGGATCTGATTACTAATCTAATTACAATTTTATTTTAGTAACTCATTATTTATTTAATTATTGAAGGCCTTTACTTTTACCTGAACTACAATGTGATTTCAGTGACTCAACTGAATCGTGAACTACAATTTAATGAAATATTCCCTATAGTCTATTCTGGTAAAAATGAGGGCGCTGTGCAAGTATGTTTATTTATGTGTTGTGGTCACGGAAGGATTGCTCTGTTTGAGACACGATCCTTCTCTTTCTTATAGTCACTTTCTCACCCATTTCTAGTATAAAGTAGTCTTAACTGGGATCTTAGTTTGTTGCTTCTCTTTGGAATGGTGTAAATTCTGGTATGAGAAATAGCATTTGTCTGTCGCTTGCTTCAGACCCTTAGCTTTTTTTAGAATGTCTCTCTTAACTTCAACTCCATCTACTGTTGTTCCAAGTTCAATGGCCTTCTCTCTATCTTGTTTCTTCCTCAAATCAACATTACCACTTTCCATCTACAGCACACTTTGTAGAATATTATTTTCTTTTCTTTGTCTGTCACATCTCTCCTCTATAGACTTTCATTTTTTCTTGAATCCACTATCTTTTCAATATTCTCATCTACAATTTTCTAAATTGTTAAAGTGATATGGTCTAAGCGTTCTGTTTTTTTATTATCTTTCGTGGTTAACACCACCTTTATTCATTCATTTTTTTCAATTCAATTTGTTATACATCTTCAATCTTTTTTTCTTCGTTATATATAATTTAATAATTTTCTGTTTTTGTATCCTCTTTAATATTATTTTAACACATATTTCATACTAATAATACTATCAACATTAATGAACATTATTATTCTGTTAGTTTAACAAAAACCTTCATTACAATGAATTTAAACATTGTCACTGGCTTTATTTAATGTATGATTTAGCGTTCTACGGCAAGTAGTTTGTTTGTATATTTAACTAAAAATTAATGAAAATCAGTACTTTATAAGTTATTATGACTTATGGTAGGTTTATGACAAAAGTTACAAATGAATATAAACATTATCATCGGCTTTCATTTAATGTATGATTTAGCATTCTACGGCAAGTAGTTCAAGAGATAGCATTTTTTGCGATTTTAACCAAAAATGAATGAAAATCAGTATTTTCTCAATTTATGATGACTTGTGATAGGTTTATGACAAAAACTTCCATTTCAATAAAAACAAAAAAATAGCATTGACTTTCATTTAAAGGTGTATTGTCCCTTGAAACACAAAAAAATGAAGGTCAAAATATTCTAAATTTAAATTGGCCATATCAAAGTAATATTAAAGTTATTCACCTTAAGTCGAAAATTCGAGCCAAAAACAACAATTTTACGTAATTAACAGCCCAGCTCATCTGGATATTAATCGTCCGGAGCGAAAGTAAACAAAGATGTCAAACCATGAGTATACATTATGCATGATGCTAATTAGGATTGTTTACAACTCGTCACGGATGAGAATGTGTTTTCACACAGATCGCGAGAAAGTTATATGAGTATACATACAGAGTAGCCAAATAAGCGCGTTGCATTATGAGATATGTTTTGATAGAAAACTTTGACTGGAAGTTATTGTTTTAACCAAAAAACGTCTGTATTTCAGTTAAATGATTTTTTTTTCAACTCATTTTTGGTGAAAATTAATAACTATTATGATACTTCAAAATGACCCACTTTTTTTCGAAATCTTTTATTTTTTTTAATTTGACAAAAGGACAATACATCCTTATTGTAGGTCTATGATTTAGCATTCTACTACAAGTAGTTTACGAGATAGCATTTTTTTGCGATTTTTCCCAAAAATGTGTAAAATCAGTATTTTACATATACAAGCTCTAATTATAACGCAAATTTAAACTTTTTTTGATATCCACCCCACTTTTATGAAGAACAGATTTTTTATTTTTATTAATGTTACTTCAAATTATACAACTGTCAAACAATTATATTCCACTTTTACCGATGTAGCATATAAAGCGTGCATACCAAAAGCACAAGATAAATGGGAAAACCAACTTCAAAATTGTTTTATTGACTGGAATCTATGTTGGAAAAACGACGTTAAGAGTATGTTGCACATACAAAGAGTGGCTTTCTTTAATTTTAAGTTGCTACATAAAGTGTTACCAACTAAGTGTAAGCTAAAATTATGGAATTTGTCAAACAGTAATTATTGTGAATATTGTAATAAGGAGGTTGAAATTGAAAAGCATATGTTATTTACATGCAAAGAAGTAAAACATTGCTGGGTAAATTGTTTCACTATGCTGAAAACATGTTTTGCATTTACTCAGGAAGTTACATGAGAGAAAATTGTACTTGGAAAATATGATGTCAAAATTAATGAAATATTTTCCATTTTAACTTTCTGTGTTTATAAAAGTAAAGTCAAACATAGACTAGGACTTGTTAAAAAATGTCCATGGTTAATGTTCACTGCTGAGAAGGTATAATCAATTGTGAATTTTTAATAAATAAAGAAAAGGCAAAAAAAATGTGGTCAGATAATATGGACCTTAACAATTTAGCAAGGTATAAAATTAACGTTTATAAAATTGATATTTAGGTAAAGTAAAATATAACTTTTTTTGATTGCCATAAAGAGACAAAAAGAGTTATAAAATAAAGAATTCTGTGGTAAGTTATACGTACATTGTTTAAGGATTGAAAAACGAGTGTTTAACATAGAGGAAAGTATTTTTCTTTTCCTTACTATTATATATAAAATGCAATGGTAGGAGTAAGATATCAGATGTACTAAAAGTTATTTAATGTCAGTTATATTGTATTGTATCATTACATTACTCATGTGCAATGCATTGTAAACGAACATTTTATTGATGAAGAAATAAAGTGGGTCGATCCTACATAAG
The DNA here is from genome assembly GCF_964355755.1 of Antedon mediterranea. NCBI lineage: Eukaryota > Metazoa > Echinodermata > Crinoidea > Comatulida > Antedonidae > Antedon > Antedon mediterranea. The sequence goes on along the minus strand of NC_092672.1, from coordinate 11,749,086 downwards.
ACAAAAAAAGAACAGATTTTTTAATCTTGATTCAAATAAAACAGGAGAATCCAAAACATAAATGTATTGGTCTTAATGCGTGATTGAGACCGTCCATAGAAAACATTTCGCTCTAAACAGGTACCACTGCAGAATATGTAGTTGAAGTATTAACTAATAACTTGTATTTTTCCTTCGCCAATTTCTTATAGAGGGCAGGATGTTGATGTACTGTATTTTCAACGTTTGTGAATGCTGTGACAGACCGTTTGAATAAACCTGCTGCCCTCTATAATAAATTAATGAATACAATTTATAGTTACTATAGATGTAGTGTAATGCTATTTTTTGACATCCTGCCCTCTATAAGAAATTGGCGAAGGAAAAATACAAGTTACTAGTTATACATACTCCCACTACATATTCTGCAGTGGTCGCTTTCGGACACCGACCTCTCGCACCAACTGGTACCTTCTCTCCTTCCTTCCACAAGTCATTCAACTTTTTAATAAAAATGTAAACGTAACTGATGATTTGCAATAGGTTTATTGTTAATTTTGTATGGCATTCTCTTCCTGTTTTGTGATTTTTTACCTTTTGTATTGTTTTATATATTTTTATATATTTGTAAAACGAGCAATGAATATCCGAAAGGATTAATAAAAGATAATTTGATTTGAATTTGAGTTATACTAGCTGGTACCTGTATAGAGAGAGTGTTAGCGACGTGTCTACATGGACGGCATACATGGACACACATTAAGACCAACACGTTTTCGGCCTCTTCTGATTAAAATATTTGCATTATATTTTTCAAAACAAACTGACTCGTTGTATAATATCTCCATTTTCTTCTCCGTGTAAGCTGCAAAATATCTATATGATTCCCGTCATATATCGATACTAATGCATGTAGAATAGGCATTCATAACTACACTTGCTCTACTGTATGATAGGCTCAGTTACACAATTCATGTATTTATCCCCAAATAATGTATGCATTTTAATTGCAACACACTTTTTAAATTTGTTTATAAGCATTTTTAGTCAAGTGCAAACGCGACTCTACAGCTCACTATGTCGGTCGGTCGGTTAGTCAGCCGGTCGGTCGGTCAGTCAGTCGGTTGGTTGGTCGGTCGGTCAGTCAGTCGGTCGGTTGGTCGGTCGGTTGGTAAACACTAACTCAAATTTGCGCACGCGACTGCAGCCATGTATATGGCCTTGTTGAACAAGATTCTTCTTTTCTTATTAATTAATCAATATTCTCACTCTTTCCTGATATAACTGTTATGAATATATATAGCTATTTTATATAGCATTCATTTCTTTAAAGCAGTTAATAGCCGACATGCCGCAATCTTGATTAAACCCCAATGACGATGGAAGAAAAAATTGCTACTTTGTTTTTTTTTGTGTGTTTTTGCTGTAATAATAGTATACATATACTTTCTCAAAAACGTACAGAATGCCGAACAAAGGTGAGATGCGCGCGATGTCTAACGACAACTAACGTTTACGAAGAAGAATAATATTCGTCAGTTCGCTCTTCCCTACAGGTATTCATTATGTAATATTCTTTGACATGACTGTTTACACACACACATCTTGAATACTAGAGTTTCATAGATGGTCTAACTTGGCTTCAAATGCAGTATAACCAAGGAATATGTCACAGTTGACAATTCTGAATGTAAGTTCAGTCTCTTACCTGTTTCATAGCTAAATCTTCTGGATCAACTATATTGACAATGAGTCACTGCTTCATTGATGATGCAAATCTACTTTTTTCTGTTTTAAGATTTCTAAGACTTTGCCGCTTCGTTATTGTATCTTATTATTCATTTTCAACTATTGTTAAACAACGATTTTTTTTAACCCGTCAATGAACTACTGGATAGAAAATCAAATAGTATTGGAATAAATAAGGCAGTTTATAAACCTATATACTGTTATTTCGCGTCCCTGGATGTCTCCTCAATGACAATAAGATAGACTCGACGTCTTCTAAATAATTTAGTTAATTAGTAAGTTACATCTATAACGTAGACAAGACAAATTATACATAAATATCGAAGAATTACGTTCGTAGAAAGAATTATGAAAATACTATTATCTCGAAAGTTCCTATGGGAGTTGTCATTAAACACAGCTTGTCAACTTCTGTGTGGAAAATTTGAATAATGTCCGTTAAATTGAAGCACATTCATGAATTATGAATGAGGTGTTAATGAAAGTTATTATTCTGAAATAAAGAAAACAAAATTAATGATTTCTACTTGACTTGCTATTATAGCCTGTCTCAATATTGTTAATGCGTCACTTTAATTTGAAAATAGCAGTGATGTACTTAAGAAAAACAATGGTGATTGAACTTTAAGCAGAATAAAGACAAAATTTAATGAAAATATAACAATGAATAATAAAGAACAAGATCCTAATTTTCTTATTTTTCTGAGGTATAACAAAATTATTTTTTTAAATTTTGTATATTCCATTTATGACGCCAGATAAAGGCATGCCTACCCGGTTCCGTCATTAATATTGCGGTTAAATAATGTAGGCCTAGTTGTTATGTTACTATCAGGAACGGTAAACATGTGGGAGAAAATTACAGTCAGATAATTTACTACGGGTACTGTATAGGCGTGACCTGGGAGAATGTGGTAATTTTACTTGGAGGAAGTAGGCCTAAAGTACAATGTAAAACATTGGCCTACGATGAGCTAGGCCAATTTACAGCTTTTGCTCTCCGCTGGTGAAATAATGTATTGCAGGCGATAATTGTACACTGCGTGGTCCATTGGGAGGTCTAGTTTTGTTAACCAATGAGAAGCTTTCGAAATAATATACACGTTCGGTTTGGAATCTTCAGAGGGCCATGTGTCATCTTAGCTATCATCTGCCCCAGACACACTTGCACGCTGCAATGCCTACTGTAGACCTTAAATAAATATTTTATTTGTACTGTAGCCAATCAATTAACACACTACGAAATAACTGTTCGGATTACCCTAAATGTTAACTAAAATTAAAGACACACAACCCGAAACATAAAGTGATTTTTTGTTAAAAGAATTACACGATGTACTGTCCCTTACAGTATATTATGTGTATTTGTATCACCTAATAATAACGAACATATTGATTAACTATGCTTTACTCGTTATCGAAATTATATTATAATTGTGAAATGTGCATTGTCTCTTTCTTCTCTATATATTATTTACAGGCCTTTTTAAATCAATTTAAATATTAAAGAAGCATTGTTGCTTCGCTCATAAAATACACACGTTTTGTCAATTAGACCTAACATATCGTTTATGTCGTGATCAAATAATATATTGTATCATATTGCTTTTTCAACAGAAAAAAATAAATATTGCTTACACTACAAAATTATTTTTTAATGGAAAGTTATAATAATAGTGTTAATTTGCTTCAGTTGAGTATCATTTAACATGAACAGCATGCTGTTTGGAATGGGATATACAGGTTAATTTAAGTTTCAATTATTATCCTAATATCGATTTTCGCATCAGCTCAATGGACGGCTTTATAGTAATCGGTGTTGAACATTTTGTTTGGTAATCAATATTACCTCAGTAAATTTATAGAAATGTTATTATCATTATTACATACTCTAATATTCATAATACAAAGCAGTTTTTGTATTAAGTTTGGGAATATCTAAACTGTGGGATTGTACATATTATTGAGGATTAAAGCTCTGTCTACACTATCAAACTTTATGTGACAAAAATAATGTGATGTACCCATAATTATATGAACATGTGTCACATCACTACCATATTTGGGCATATCACTACCATATTTGGGCACCTCACATTTTTTGTCAACTAGTTTGATAGTGTAGACAGAGCTTTACAGTTGACGGTCAATAGACGAAATTGTTAAGCTACAATAGGCCTAAATAAATAATAATAAACGATTTAGAGTTGTCTTTTCTTCACTTTAAAGTAATCAGATAGTAGGCCTATATGCTACCCTTATCCCAGTCACGTGTAACGAGGCAGTCCACATTGTTGAAGTTAAAGATTCCTTTTGCGAGAAAAGAATGTTTCTCCACAAGTTTTAGTGTTGTTGGTGCAACCCTGTGGAATAGCGTCGAAGAGGAGTTAAGAACCATCACATCCATAGGGTTATTTAAATCAGAACTTCATATATCAAATATATTCAGCAAAATGCTATTATGTAAATGGTTTTTAAGTCAATGCAGGGCCCCAATGGAAATCAGTTTTTAACTGTTTGGGCTTACCCTGGGTAAACAAAGTAATAATAATAATAATAAAATAGAGAATGAATATCTCAATGCATGAGTTTTATAGAGGTCATCAGTTACTTTTTCACATACATTTTCTTTCCAGCTATTCTTCAAGTATACACACATATTATTTGGGTTAGATACATTTGACATTAACATTGACTCAGCATAAATATGTCTGAATAACCGAATTGTAGACTGGATTCAGGCCTAGTTATACCGATATTGCTACCTTGCTATACCACACTCATAAATTACTGAAAAGATCAGTAGGCTAACTATTATTTTAGGAGAGTTACAAAGCGTAACAGACACTCGTGTTAACAAATATTATATAACAACTAAATAAATGTATTCCTGTCATTTGATTGGACGATTGTTTATCACATAGCGTGCATTAGTACGTACTAGCAAACGATCGTGTAATAGTCTTTTTTTTTCTTGTACGAAAAAAAAAAATCTTCTCGCGCACGAACAAAAAATCTGCGTGAGATCCAATAGTAGCACCGTCTGTTCGGTGAGCGAAAGCAGCGAAACACACGAGACGCGATTTCTCCTTCACAGCAACAATTGGCGATGACTAGAATCTACGTTATACAAAACAATTGTTTTATATATACTGTATATATATTCGTGCGATTGTACAAACAATTTCATTCGGTGATTTATGAAATTCTATTTACACTCGGGCTTCGCCTCGTGGAAATAGAATTTCATCTGTCACCTCATAAAACTATTTGTACCATCGCACTCATAAGCATTCAGTATTGTATAATACAGGTTAACAGTTGATTGTTTAGGATATTATTAGGCCTAAAGTTTTTGCGAGCATTATTTTTCTACTAATGAAATATGGTCTGAATTTTAATTGAAACTTGTGTATCAAGTTTTAATCAATATATTACAGGATTAAAAAGATGTTGTGTATCACATGAAGAAGTTAATAACATTAAAGACAATTATTTATGTCGCTGCTGAATAAGCAATAGGCCTGAATGTAATGCTTTAAGCTTGGTTCCCACTAGAACATAACGCAAGGACGTAAACGCAACGCAAGCGTTTTAACCAATGACAAGCGAAGTTATAGACAGCAATCACAAGCGAATAAGCCATCGCTTGTGATTGGTCAATTCATTTGCGTTGCGTCCTTGCGTTGCGTCGCTAGTGGGAACCACGCTTTAATCCGAAGTATACCGCAATAATTCAAGAATAAATAACAATGTTAATTGTTGAAAGAAAATATGATGTTCCATTTTTATATATAACATTATAATTTGGGCATTACGCATAAGTAGTTTTTACAGTTGTTTTTAAGAAAGCAACTTAAAATAGTTCTCAATTATTATTTTTCTTTATATTAATATGTGTTTAGCTTAGCGCGTTTGACTTAGGGCCTATATAAACATGAAATTTATGCCGCGTTGTGAACTTTATGAAGGAAAAAATCACATAATTATGTTAATTACGGTGATGCCATCAATGCATTCCAAGGCACTTGTATCGTTGTTAAATCTACCTATCATGCAAATATGTGTGATATTTCCATTTCTTAATTCAATATCGGTGTCATAGTCATATATTGTAAATTTTTCAATAATTATGGTAATACAAACTAAAATCTAGGTTAACTTGTTACAAGTATTCTGCATGAAATGTGACGTATTACTTTCTGAAATCCAATTTAACTTAACTAATACATGAGCTATCATTTCTCATAATTCACTGGATAGTCGCGTTAATGGAACGCTTGGCCTAGCATGATGGTACATGCATCGGATTAGTGTGTGTAAATTTCTCTTGGGAAAACAGGGTAAATAGATAATGTGGACTCCAAGTTTACACGTCTCTCAGCTTAATACTATGTGGTAATCAATCAATGTAAAATGCTTTGTATTGAATCACTTAAAGGTGCAATGTTTTCGATGTTTAACAAGTTTTATATTATAAAATTCGATGATTGATTACCGAATCAATAACGCCTATATAACGACTCGCTGTATTTCTTTTTGGCAAATTTTCAAAACAAAACAAAATGAAATTTAATCAAATGTCTAGTACTTGTACCAAGTTAAATTACTTTCTACACATTTGATTAAAATAAATGTGGTAATAAAAATTATGCAAACATTAATTTTCTGCTGTGTGTTTGTAATTTCCACGAAATTGGAACTACTACTTCTAATGATGCTAATGTCAAGTGTATTAAACTAATTGAATCTCGAAAAGTAAATATAATAAAATCTGAGATAACAGTTCTAATCTGTCTCTATGTCATTAATGGAACACACGTAATTCTGTTTATCATTCACGATAATTCCAACTGAGAACAATTTCGATGACCCATGAAACAAATGACAGTGTATAGATAGTATAGTAGTATAGTATAACTGCGTCGAAAAAACTATGGTGCCTCGATTCTCACCAATGTTGGGACCGGTTGCGTGGTTCTGGAGTGCAGCTGTATAACTGAGAGTGATGGTGTAATGATTAATGTTCGACTAGCATGTGATTCGAGACTATCTGTAGGCCTACATACCATCCTTATGCAAGATGCTTTACTCTCATTGCCTCAAACTTTGAATGAGACGTGTAGGAGGCCTGCGTAAGTGCTTGACACACTATCGAAAATAGTAGGGGATCGTCTCCTGGTGTGCCTTGATATGCGCTGTACTTCTGAAAAGCGTGGGTCCGTAGAGTGAGTGAGTGGCCGAGCGGTTAAGACAGTGGAACCGTAATTACGTAGCCATACCATCGGCAGGGGTTCGAGGCTCACTCACTCCATGGTTCTGGTGGTAGAACAAATCTTCTCGGATAAGGACTATAAGGTCCAGTGTACACATCTAGCTCGTGTGCACTTTAAAGAACCTAGTACATCTTTCGAGAAGAGTAGGGGTTACCCCGGTGTATTAGTACATCACAGCCACTGATCACCAACTGGGCCCTCTGGGAGACCAGTCTTTGACTGAAGAGGTTACCCAGTATAAATATATATTTCAATCAATCAATAGAGGGTCTAATCCAGATAAGCTCGATGACGATAATAAATACCTTTCTGTTATACCGGTAATAATTAAGACAATAAATAAGACAACACAGTTTAATTATGTGATGCATTACGTCACATTATTATATATTGTTATTTGTGTTCATTATTATACAATTACTTCACAAGTACTCATGATTCAATGTTTGGTCAGCGAAACACGAAGACACATACACACACAAACACTGTTAAGAAAACATAATGAAAAGTGATTTATGACTCACTGCGAAATTATTTTAAGGAAATTGTAGGCATTTTGAATAAAACTATGAAATTGCAAAAAGCAAAAATTAAATGCATGTAATATATCAAATTTATGAAATGATATTCACAACCATGTATATAGTTATGCAAACTGGTTAAATCATGTTATCTTGTTTGAAATCCACATGTTTATATTATTTATTATGCGCGATTTTGGAAATTCTTATTTGTATATATCCAATGTTTGTTTGACCATTTATTAAAAGTCCTTACTTTAATTAAATCCAATTAAATATACAAGCAGATTCTATCGGTGCTTCAATCACTTATGCTGAAAGCTCTAATGGATTGAATCAAACTTGAACAGAAGATAACTAAACGAATAGGTCTACTTCGTTCGATACAAATTACCTTTAAAGCTAAGAAACGTTTCGCCGTAATAAATATTCGCAAACACGTATCAACTTATAATCTGTCTAATGAAATTGTTATAGAGAAAGTTAATTAATGGCACGTTTTACAGCCATTTACTTTCTGAACAAAGAAGAATAGATGTAAAAGTAATAACAAAATAATAGATCTTATTTGAGTTGTTATGAATTCTTAACCAGTCTTAACTTTACTTGTGTAGTGTCGCAGCAAATGAATTATAATACAGAATTGCATTGTATTATAACTAGATGTAGAGACAGTTGATTCATAATGACAGCAAGTAGATCTATACACTACAATGCTGTGTAAATATTATGAATAATGTTATGTTATTGCGTCTCCGTGTTAGAGTGTGAGGGTGTTCCGGATCGCAGTATGTCGCCTGTTCCCTTAAAGCTCAGGTACAGGAATGAATTTTAAATATAATATTTGGTTAATTGTACATCAATAAAAGAAAACATGAATTTCCCTTAAAATGGTAAAATACAACATGTAGAATATTATTCTGCTATAAAAACCACATTTTTTTTCAGTGGTTTAACCTAATGACCTCCAGGAAGTAAAAATGTATTATTATTATTATATTATCATTTGAATGTATGATAAACAGACATTTTTGGCCCGCACCTAGCCTTTAATCCTTAGTTGGTTTTTAAAGGACTTAATTAAAATAATAACAATAATAATAATAATTTGATATGTCGTAATTCTAACGAAATAGTATCCTATAGATTGTTCTGAATGAATCATTTCATTGGCGTGAATGAAAGCGAATTAAAAGTCCTCAATATACAGTCAAATATGTACCTTATCTCTATAGTAGACTTGTAATAGTCTGTTACACTCTTCATATTTTGTTTAAAACAGTAACCGCAACGATCGATCGCAAAGTGCCGTAATACAAATATAATCGGTCACGTGGCGTCTCAGTGGATACATTTTTTTTTTTTGAATGCTTAAAAAAAAGTGTTATTGTGTTATAGTTATAGTGTTCGGACAAATTATACTGTCATTTAATTTAAAACATATACCCCCCTGGTCTACCTCATAACTTCAGTTACTATGATACTGTGTATGTTACTCCAAATACGGTACCAAACTCTCTCAACTGACGAATGCATTTTAATATAACAGATTACTAAGACGCCGCTTCAATGATGATGTCTTTTGATATGGAGCAGCGCTGTAACCGGTCGATGACATCGAGGAAAGACGATATAACAACGTGCTTTAATTATAGTTCTATATTATCTCTACGCATCATAATTTCGACAGTCCTAACATTTCATAATTATCTGTGAACCATTTTTTAGAAAATATTAAAGTTTAAACGTGTCTATTTATTGTGCGGCACTAACTAGCCTGTCAACGGGGTAAGAGCCAACAGACACTAGTTATTTGGCATGATTGGTCAGCCGATTCTCATACGGTTTCATGTCTAAAAACAAGCAATTGTGGGACTGTTTCATCTCAAGTGACGGCTGCAACAGGCCTAGAACGATTTTGGAAATGAGAATGTCAGAATGCAGAACCATTCTGTAGTCAGCAGACAAAGAAATAGCAGTCCCCGGTGCTGTTTATTGTCGCTACACATGGTGCCGCGCGCACGATAATCTGGCACATTCCATTGATCATCAACTAACGTGTGTTCACAATTACAATATATTTAATAATATAGGGCCTACCAATAGAAGCAGCAGATGCTTGTCAGTTTGGTAACCATTTAAACGTACTGTACATTATGTACAAAAATCAACATGGGTCGCGCACGACTGGTCAGCACCTCCGGGTTTTTCCCTCTACTTTATAGTGACGCACACCAATCGATTATTAGCAGTATGATGTTTTTCCTACGTTTACCAAACATCCATAAATATGAGTATAATACGGTACCATAGTATTTGCTATTCCTACAAATAAAAAGACGAAAAAGTCTTTGAGTCAGATGTTTTTCACACGATAGTTGATGCGTTATTTGCGTTAGCTAATAGGCCTACTCTATTTAATAGCGCAACATCAATGTGCGACACATGAGTGACAAGTATAATGATAATATGGATAGGATACTATAAAAGAAACATATATCTAATAGTACACTGCACTTTGGCTATGAGCCACTGATAATAATATAGTATACGATTCAACATCATCTGATATAACCAATTTTGAAAGTATAGTCTTATTTGATTGAAAATGTTCATCTGGTTTGTAGGTATAAGTATATTGAAAATATTCTTTTTTCCAAACCAATAATTAATTCGTTGTTTTGGCACAAGGTTAAAGGAACATAGAAAAGAATCAGAAAAGATAACCCAACAGAGAAAGAACTTCACTCGTCAATCACATAGAGAATCAAAAAATGAACTGAGCAAATCAACTATAGCAGATCATGCCGTCAAGTTAAATCATATAATAGACTGGACACAACCTAAAATCATCGACAGGGAACCAGATACAAACAACCGACGCATCAGTGAAGCCATCTGGGTCCGCAGACGAGGAAACCAAATCATCAACAGAGACGAGGGCACCCACCAACTCAGTCACGTGTATGACCCTGTCATTAAACAGAAACTGTCAAGGTTAGTTTTTACTAATTATTGGTTTGGAAAAAAGAATATTTTCAATATATAGTCTTATTTATTAATTTTTTGATTATCTTTCTACATATCAAAAAACATATAAATAAAACAGGAGAGTAGCGGAAAAGTAAACGTAATAAAACATCTTGTGATGTGCTTGTTCATTATAACAACAAAAAAAACATAGAAAAATATGCAATAATAATATATTAATAAAAGTGTTACAATTGCTATCTGAACATTTTGATTGTATAAAAGTTAACAAGTTAACAATTTTGATTGTCTCAAAATTAAAAAGTTAAAAATTCAGAGTAGGTACAATCTAGGAATAGGAGTAACTAAACTCTTAGTTTATAAAATATGAAAAGTTAGACTGAGTTTAAACTTAAAAAACGACTCTCCAATGAGATTGTTTCTGATTCTGTTCTGAAAACATTTTAGAAAACTGTACTATATCTGAGTATTTGAAAGCATCAATACGGGCTCTACAATGATGAAAGTAAGTATATCTAGGTGTCGGTTATTAACTAAAAAATAATCAACACAATCACTAATAAAATCAGTTCTTGTGTATTGTTTTATAAAATACAAAATAGACGCAACCTGCGCAGTTTATGTTATTAGCTATTACCGTACTGTATTTAGAATACTGTGTCGAGGTATGCACGTGTACCAATTGTGCGCATACTCGTGTATAGACTTTTAATTAGCATCTTGCCGTAGTTTATATTTTCGTTATTAATCGCTTGGGAGGTATTAAACAGTTCGTTGGAGTACTTCCAAAGTAAGAGATACTAAGCACATAAGAACTGGTCCAGTTTTATTGATCTCAGAGCCATGATTAAAAGTAACTTAATAGTATGGAATCGTAAAATGGTATTTCTGATGATGCACTCATTGTCTATTGTTGACAAAATAAAAACCTTTATATGAATATCAATAATAATATACTCTTTGTTTACCTATTTTCAGCAGCACACATCTAACAATACGTACATGAAAGCCTATAGATCTAAAAATAGTGGTATTGGTTATGAATTGACATCATAGAATTATGATTTAAACCTTTTCGTCAATCAACAGAATGCCATAAAATCCTATCTATATCACCCATCGTCAGAAATAGATTACGTCATCTTCATCATAATGATGCACTCGTACTGGTCTATTGATTGGTTATGTTGCGTCGGAATATCTGCATACAAGTAATTGGCCAATACTTTTGTTTGGGAGATTATCCAGATGATCGTTGTTACGTACGTTACAACATTTACTGATGTTGATACAGATTAGTTCTAAAATATAAACATAGCAGGATGATTTCTGATGAACGTTTTAATGTTAAATCAGATTTGGAGGAGGATGACGACATTGGAAAACAGAATGTATTCATATGTCGTTTTAATTTTTAAGATTCATTTAATCTTACATCGGTGGGAATCGGCGTGTGGTCTTGTAAAACAAAATAGAAAATGTGAACTTACATAATAAACAAAACATAATTGAGCGCTCAGAAATTAAGTGAAATAATTATGGAGCGACAGAGGGCGTGTTACTTTGATATATCAGTCATATTGAATACACAGTAACTCGAGATTTTTATAAGCAATTCTTAGCTAAAAGTTCAGGGCGATCAATTGAACATTGAGACCATTATCCTGCATAAAGTAAAGGTAGCACAGAATGTTTAAAATAAAGCAAGGAAAAACTCACGACATTTTAAATAAAATAGCGATACTGAAATATATGTAAATACAAATAATCTTTATGGAGTAGTGCATTAGATTCTTGATATGGTAGGCCCTACAATGTTTTATTATAAATGCGGTGATTATTACCAGTACAGTCATTACGACCTGGGATTCTATGAAATCTCATATTATGACCTGTAATTCATTATTATAACGGCAATGTTAAAAAATGAAGGTTATCAATACAAATGACAAGCACAGTGACTCTCATTATCTTCTTTAGCACTCTTAATTATACATTTATGGCTGCATGCTAGAATATTGTTAATAATAACAAACTTGCAATTACTATTTCAGAAGAAAAATAGTGGTTTTGAATAAAGCAATCTATATGTCTATTTAACCTACTACTGTAGCCGCTGAGTGTGTGACTGTGTGGGCCATATCAACTCTGTCGGGAAACTAAACAGCTATCTATGATTGCCTTAAAGAAGACTTATATTATTGAGCATTGGTAATTTAATAAACATTAACACTTTGTGTAGAAAAACTAAGCTTGTGCTTGTTTATCTGAACAGTGAAACGGATTATATGCTTAAATTAGCAAAATAAGCTACAGATATAGCTATATTCTGCTTGTTGTCTGCTTTTTGGTGCTAGACCAATTATAGTACGCCTTGGTGCAATCACCATCTTGGTACTGTATTCGTGGGAGTATGTCTATAAAAATCAAAGAAACTTAACTTGAGGCCGCTACGTTTTTTTTTACTTAGATGGATGGCGATATGACTTATACATATAGAAAAAATCACAACTTTTCCAATTACAACCAATTTTAAATCTGACTGTTGTCGACTTTTTGCAGCCAACATGGTACAAGTAGACACTACTAGAATTGGCGTTATTTGGTTCTTCCTTATTAGGTTGCCATGACGCCATGTATAGTTAAAACTGACTATACTGAATAAGATTAACTAGTTTTGAATGTTGCTCACAGCAATTTTCGACAAAGTGTTTTTGTTTTAACCATTAACACAAAAAATACAAGAAGAAAAGAACTTGGTTGCCACTCTTGCCTATTGGCACTACAATCTATTCAATATCTACATCAATTATGCTTCAAGCTGATGCAATTATGCATTTTCCTAATTGACTTAAAGCAACATTGTCATAAGTAGATATGTCGCCTTTAATGTAAACGTATGGAATTATATAGACGCATAGTAGTAGACGAAAATAATTCGAAAGCCTAAAGTAAGATTGGTATTTCTAACTGAAATAAAAACGTACATTCGATACACGATTCTATTGATTGGATTTTGTTTTTCTTTTCGGTTCGAAAACAACATCACATCAACGCAACCGAGTAAGCTAATGTTAATACTTTTATTTGACTTTTCACTCCATAAATAAACATATAAAAAAATAAGAAATTATAATAAATTAAATAAATACTGTAGTTTACATTGATATACTAGCACACGATCGTTTAATAGTACCATATATTGAACGGCTTGTGACCCACAATCGTCCAATCAAATGATAAGAATATATTCAGGTGTGTTATAATAGTAAATAATATCAAAATAAGAATATTAATATTATCGACCATCTAATAATTCTTTTCCGTCATTTCTTTGGAGGTGGAACAAGAAAATGTTTTTCTTCATGTTGGCCTACTAACCATCTAATATTTTAAAATAGTTATAAATAGATATAATAATATTCAAATGTTGATGCATATATAATATGCTGGTTTGGACGCCTAATAAAAGTTGATAGTTTATAGTTTATTACTGTTGATGCTCTAAAAAAATAAAATTGCTGGCAATTCTTTTTTTATTAAAAAAAACACAAAATAGAATACCATACGGTACCATATCATTCTCCTACAATTGAAATAATACTTATGACAACAGAAAACTAAATTTGTTGAAAAGTGAATTTGTTAGCCAATCTGATGTAAACAATATTGGCATTTAATAATCATAAACAAAAATAATGATTATATAATATAAAATTGTATATTAATAACTTATTTTTCAGAGCATTGATACCGTAGATTGATTAGAAGTCACTATCCAATGGAGTTTTAACTATACCATGAAATCCCCAGTGGTCTAATGGTTAGGACACCTGCATATCAAGCGGAAGGTTCCGGGTTCGAATCTCGGTCTTATTCTCAAATAGTCCAAAACGTTTCTCTCTTTCGTCCGACGTTTTTCGCAATAATGTGGGATTAAAAATATTTTTTTAAAAACGAAGTTATGTGTAATTGTAATTTCAGTAATGATAATAATACACAATACATTTTTAAGTATCTGCTTACGTTTTTACATACTTAGTTATATTCTTTCCTCCATACATGAAGATAATAATATTCTGATGTGAGCATTGACACCATCATTCAATTCCCTCTGTACAGTACGTATAGCTTTTTGTCGTATTTCCTTCATGTTTCTGAGTTTTAGGTAATTCAAGAAATTGTAAATAGGCCTGTCATAACCGACATTTGAGCGGTGGTGCTATACATCAGTGATTCTTTCATTCCACTATCACTTTTCATCCGTTATTTTGTCATGTGCAGTGTTACTTTTATCATTCCGGTTGATGCAACATCGTTCTTGCGTAAATCGTAACATTTATTATTATTAAAGAAATTATTAGAATGTGTACTGGTGGTATAGCCTGAATCATTTACTTAAACGATGTATTATAACTGTTTTTTCCTTTACTCACAATTTTTGTGACTTTTACTTGACCATTTACAATTGTGACTTAAGTTAAACGACATAAGTGGACTAGAGGCCTGACTATTCCTGATTAAAATTTATAACATACGTGGGTAAGTTAATTTTCATCTGACAATTTACGAGCCAGTTTTCCACGTTTTAGAAAATAGGATGATTTTGCAACGAACACTATTACAAGAATCGTATGCTTTTTAATATCTTCACATCAGCTCATCAGTCGATGAGGCAACAGGAATTAATTCCCCGCCAAAAATTATCGTCTGGTTTGGAATTCATTCACATTAGATTGTTTATCTTCATCACAGATTGACATTTTAATTAGAAACTCTCACTATAAATGTAGAATGCTGGTCGGAAAGTGGTTCCCATCTGTTATATTTAATTGGAAAATTGAATATGCGCGTTTAAACCCACGTGATTGACGGTCGATGAATATACAGATGATTAAACAAGATACTATAACCAACATTATGTTTTAGTTTATTTCCGAAATTGGCTACGGTGATGGCAGATGTAAACATGGAGTAAAGAATATGATGTAAACAATGTTTCATTAGGCCAAGTTATTAAAACACATTGTAATCCGTCTCCTCCTTCCCATTTGAACTCCTGCTATAGAAAAACACCTTGTTTGCGTATGGATGGTTACATATTTTCAAACTATTATAAATATTTATTATATTGCGGTTCACGTTTTATTTTTTTTAAGTAAGACTAACAACAATCTATTAATTAAGTAATATTAATTAGTATTCGTAGTTATAATAGATACGAAGGTTAATAATTCGAAATAGTGTTAATAATAGTATCTTGTATAAACGTTTTAGGCCTCTAAGTTGCATCAGCATAAAGGAGCTATACACTGACGATGATGTGCCGTTAACATTTTGCGCTAACTAATGTTATTATAATGATGGTAGTGTTGTCATCAAGATACCAACAATTGAAAGTGGTTCTATCAACCATAGACGGATTTTGGGGATCGAATTTTGTGAGGTCAGACCTCATTTCTCCCTATCACCACCCGCCCCTAATCCATCCTGAATCTGTCTGTTTCACGTGCGTAAAACATGTGTAAGTATCAATCAACTATGAATTAAAGTTAATTTTAAACTGGATGGAAGATTATTGAAAAGTTGCCATTTTCAGGTCGATAACACTTTTACGACAAGTTTCGAACACCCCGTGTGTTTCAGTGCGGAAAGTATTAATAATTCGCCATGGTTGCTATAAGTCCGGATTTAAGAAATGTTTAGAGATTACCGAAATGATTTTTAATACATTTAACATTTATACAATTGTATTCACTTACGATAATGGAATTTCGCAATTTACCCCTTTAAATAGGTACAATTTCAATTGAAACGATATTTTGTTTCACACTACTTATAACAAGCAATTTCTTTATCGGCTCATTTCTACCTCTCATATCTTTTAGCCAAGTCAACAACTTATCAATATTTGAATTTTATGAGTGATAACTCTTTGTCGGACATTAATAACATTTAATCCATCAATAATACTAATTAAACGAAGCAGATGACATCGGTAGATGAGAAAGTTGGTCGCGACTATGATCTCTGCGATACAAGCCAATATTAAATCCACTGACATATACAAGTTATTGATGATTTATCAGTTTAATTTGATGCATAGATTTTGTTATCCATTACCTCTCCCATGAGAAAAACTACACAGTAAAGGTAGAGTGTGATGCTATTTGAATTTAGTTAGATTCAATATGTTACTCATAACTTTATAACAATACTGCGTAGGCTGTTAGTTGAAAATAGTAGTACGTTGGGAATGCTTGTCATTTATAACAAACAGATTTAGCGCTAGAAATGCCATTATATCATATTTAAGAGCATTAAAATCGAAGTTCTTTGAATAACTCATGCATAGACAAAGAGATGTTTGTTGTTCAGCTAAATTGCCATGAGCAATTTTTTTAAAGAATGCTTTGTTATTTTACAATAAAAACAAATGTTATAAAATTAAGTTTAAATAAAATTAGATTATAATTAAATCTGAAGAAACAACAGTACTTAAAATGTGCACATTTACTTAAAATAATAATGAATCTGTAATTTAATTACTGTAATTTATTTTTGAAAAATATATTCATTAATTTCAACCTTACAGTATTATAGTTTTTTTTTAATTGCATTGTAATATGCATAAAAAGAATATGAATATACCTTGTCCACCTCCCTCAAATCACTCACAGTATATGTTGATAAGAAGAATCATAACGTCGATTATAATATATTCCATGTATAGTAAAGTATCTTTGTTGTTTAAATACTAATGACTTGATTATAAAAATTACAATTATCAGAGTGAAACCAATATGGCAGGTCATAATGCATATGGTTTTAGTGGGTAAGTGTGCTGAAGGTACTGCGAGTATAAATACATTTCTACCTGTTTTGTGATCATGTTGCGGCTAAATGGAAACTGATTACATTCGTAACAAAAACTCACATTAAACAGCCAAAATTATGACGTCACGTGCTAATGGAGGCTGGAAAAGGTATCATCACCTAAAAAGCAATTCATTCACTTTTCTTTACAGTCCCACGCCGCCACCACCACTTCTATCAAAAATAAAACAATCTGAATATTTCCCATTAACTTGTTATCTGTCTGAACACAGCTACCATAAATTCACACCGTCTATATATCCCTCTCTTCCTGCAAAACTTAATAATGACAAAATATTAATTTGTTATCCAACCGGTTTTAATACAGAATTGCTTAGAGGCGAGCATCTGCTGATCCGCTAAGCTACCTACCTAGATATATACTCTATGTTATGGTTCTACCCTCAGTAAGAAAACAGACGTTATGGATTTACCCACACATAAACGTTTTTACTTGCCTTTAATTGCTTTTCAACAAACATATTTATCTGGTTTTTTTTGGTATACATATTCAATTTGTCCATGAAATGTTCTTTATTGTTAGAAATATTGCTTTTAGTTCTTTTTCATACATTAATATTATAGATAAACTTCTAAGCACCATGGTTTTTTTTTTTCAAATTAGACAATAGTGTGTATATCTATATAATTGATTTTGTTATGCTTGTCATTGTGAGAAAGAAAATATGGCCATCATTAAACAACTCAAAATAGATAATAAACATTTATTGGTGACAACTTCATCATAAATTTAAAGAAATAGCAATAATAATAGGGTATATTTTTCTTTTAAAATTCCGTCGTTAAAATATGGAAAATAAGAATTGTGTTCGATTTTTACCGTATTGTATCAAAAAAATCAATCATTGTATCAGACGTTTTATAGAACAATGTAAGCAATTCAATTGTGAAACAATGTATTGGGTTTTTCCAAATGACAAAATAATTATAGGGCCTACACTGAGAAAACTATAGCAATTTATATGAAAGTATGTGCTTTCATGGGAACATCTTCGAGTTGTACAATGATTAGTTGATAATAAACTTTATAGTTGATATTTGTGCAAACAGAGGTGAGGCCTATGTAAAAATTAAAATAAAATAAAAAGCATACTGCCATTATCTTCTTCCTTCTATCTGTTACCGTATGATATTAACATTATAGAATTGTAACTTTGTGATTCATATATAAAATCCATTTTATAAGTGGGTTTTTTTTTGTGGGGGGGGGGGGGTGTTCATCGTCATGACAAAACAAAATGTTTGAAAAAAACAAAAAATTGTATATAATATATATTTAAGGGTGAAAGTTTAATCCTCCTAAAACAAATAGACAAGATTTTGAAGGATATTGGATCCTCCACTGCACAGACTTATCACACTGTACGTAAAGTAAACAAGATTGATCTAATCATTTAATATTTGTAATCAATATCAATTTCAAGTTTAAATTCTCTGAAAACATGTCAATTCTCATAGATTTCTCGTCGTTATAGGTAGGGAGCCAATATCAGAGGGAAATAAGATTCATTTTTAATTTAATTTTAGGATGTAATCAAGGAGTTCCAATGTCTATATTAATTTTGAATGTATTACTTTTTAATGTGAATAAACCTAGTCGAAACTGCATGTTGTCCTTATCCTTCACTGTAAATGTCTTCTACATAATATATTTTTATTCATAAACAAATTGCTATATCAGTACAATCTGTGATGAGTGAATTATTTTCATAGAATAAGAAGTGACAAAAATCCAACACACCCTACAGCATGTATTACCCATGTTTATAACAGATAGGTTCAAGGTAGATCAGTCTGTAAGAACATGTTAAAAAGTATAGGCAAAAACATAAAGGATAGACATTAAATATTCAGCATTGTTTTTAAACTGGTGATTTATTTGCCTGAAGAAATTATTACACAATAAAACATAAAAAAGGGTAGGAATAAAACTGATAGATTTAAAGGACATCAATAAATAGTTATTATATGTTAGCCTTCGAGTGATAATATAAATGACGTATGTCGCTTAAGACCGGAGGTATTTTCTTTTATGAATACAAAAAACAGAGATAGGAACTCGTCCCTGATGAGAGATATTTACTAGCTATGAGCCTATTTCAATACTAAATATATTTATAAATATGTTTATATATCCAATGTATTATACTAATCCATCTCGTGGGGTGTCATGTCAACAACAAGCGTACGCTATTAAGCACTTACTAGTGGGGCCCTAGAGCTTACGGGGCCTCAGAATAAGAGAAGCCTCAATGCAACTACCCAGCGTTGGAGGACCCTCTAGGAGCGCAACACCATGCAGAGACCGTTTCACTCTGTGTTACACCACCAAACAACACCATTAACCCGTTATACTATTCATGTAATGTCATCCATATTACACATGTGTAAATTGCAACACACCTAAAACACGTAATAATATTTCTCGTTTTTTTATGAAGATTAAAAAACACATCGTCAGGTTCGAATACTTCACTGATTATGAAGCTAAAACAATAACCATTCAGCAAAACATCTTCCTTCCAGAACAGTTTTGAGGAAAAGGTAATGGAATACTTTATGTAAATGTATGTAAACAGTGGACCATGTGTGATGGAAAGGTTGTAGTCAGCAAACAAGAAACTGACACACCGTGTATCTAGACATGATACCATAGGGGATAGGGGTAAAAGGTGACTACTATGTGAAGAGACATTTCTGCTTGATAATAATACAATGCTCATGTAATAAATTAATGAATAATACTTTGGTTTATGATAAAATCACCGAAGGGTTTGAATGTCAAGTAGTTTAGTAACTTTAAAAACATTGATATAATAATATTATCAAACGTAAATATGAAATGCGTCAATGCATATAAACGCTTGAAACTCATTTAACATAAAAATCTTTATTTGGTACTCTTTACAAAATGCTTTTTTAATTCAAAATGACACCTTAAAAAATAAATAAATAAGTAAAGCAAATAATTACTTTATCAATATATATGTGGACGATCTAAATCAATTGAAAATATTGTAAATTTACATATCTAAATGATGAATATATTGATATTCATACCCATGTTAATTATTAAATTGCTATTCCTAGTAACAACAAGTGATGTTGCAGTGTGAAAGTGATTTAAATGTTATATAACAAGAAATGTTTAAGCACATTTCCACTGATAACACATCAGAATTGCCACAGTGCTTAGAGTATTTACTATACGTAATTGTTCAATAAAAAATTGTTGATTTCTGTCTATTCTGAACAATTATTAATAATGTTATACACCTACTGTTCTTAATTAGAATATTTGAGTAATTGATAGAGCTGCGCAGATCTTTTATAAAATTACTGTATCCAATCACAACATAAAAACACTACTATACGTTGAATGTTGAAGTACGACGCTTGGGATTCGGCGGCTGTGAGTATAACCGTTATAGACGACACACGGGACATTTCTACAACAACCTACAATGTGCAATGTACCACATACCATGAGGATGGATCGGAATAACGCATAAAACGTGGTTGTTGAACAGTTTTATTTTACTTAAATTAAAAATTAAATATTTTTATTAAAATTGCGTCTACTTTAGGAAACCCAAAAAAAACCTCTGCGTCATCCTTGACAAGGGAACGAATATTTCGTTACAATGTAACTATTTATTATCTTTATAACACACCTGAGTAGACTCGTGTCGTTTGATTGCAGGATTGTCGGTCACATGATATCAATAACTAATCCATTGAACTCTTACGTCATCAAGAGTGCAATTTCGTTATATGCGAGTTCAATATCATTATATGCCTGTTAAATGTCGTTATGTGCGTTCATTCTTGTTACAAAATGTGTCCGTTTGGTAATCAACATGCCGTCTATAATTGTTCTACTCTACGCCGCATCTAAAGAAGTGCTGACTCTTTGAATATTTTAGTGTGTTATACAAACAATGATGAATGTTTAATATTTGTACAATGATACAAATGATTTCATTCGGCAAAATATGATCACTTTACAGTATCATTTACACCGTTGCACTCAAGAAATCACGATTTGAACACTAAGATCCACTTAAGGCGCCAGATATAAAACGTACTTACTTTACTCATGCGTTGTTTTGTTTTTTGTTCTATTGACCAAATTGGCTGTCAAACGTTTTTGTTTCCTTATTTTCTGTACTGTTTGTTAGTTTATATTAATATTTCGCTCTATATGTTTGGTTAGTACAGAAAGGAGGAACAAAAAAAAACATAAAAGGAATGTCATCAAATACGCGTTCTGTAAGTTCACTATTTTCGTTATGCTTAAACACATAGCACATCATGTTTCATAATAATAATTCAGCACCAGTATGAATTACACGATGCTTTCTATACATCATGTTATTGGTCAATGGTTGTACACATGCAATTCATACACAAGGTTTACAATTGCACGATCTTGATGGAATATGTGTCGATATTAATTGCATTTGGTCACCTTCCTGATGACATTGTTTATTATCAAAACGAGCTATATTATTTTTGTTCAGATTTGTGATTAAAATAGTCGATTATCATAACCCGGTAGTATAAATTTAATAATTTGCTGTATTAAACTCTAGTTCCCATAAATACCTGATTACACTTTTTTATCCTTTTAAAACAACAACGGTTTAAAGTCTTGTGCATGATGAATTACTACTTCCAGATCTTTGGTTTTCCCTAATCTCGTGGTAGATATACGCAAGTTCAGCATCTTGCGGTACCTGTACACCGATAGATCGCATCCAGCGAACGTTCTCATCGCCTTCTGGCAGCTGTGGTAGAATACGATCCTTTGGCTCAAAGTAAACGTCAGGTTGAACAATCTCTCGTCCAAGGAAATCCCACGAGTTTTTACAACACTGAATATAAAAAATTGGTATTAACATAATTATCAGCAAACATAATACGACTCCGATTGATATGAATACAATGTAAGATAGACTTTTTTCTGTACCACTTTGCCTATTGCCGTTTGGATCTGTCTGAGTACCTGTAGTTGGTAGAATTGGTTGTATGGATCTCTCTTTGACATTAATTATCGTTGAATTAAACGTCTTTCCGACGCTATTAGTTGCAGAGCAGGAAATTCGTGTACCATTGTCAGAAAGTTCCGGTTTAAATAATCTAAATGTGTGATCGCCTGCTTGGTAACGATACGACGGTATAAACGGGTGTGTTGTCCATTTATATGTATCTACCGGTGGGTTTGAAGCTGTTATATGACATATAAATACAGATTCTTTACCAACAAAACTTGTTTCACCCATAACAGTAACTTTCGGCTTGAATCGTACTCTTATGTGATGCAAAGTGCAATTCCGTTGTAAAGATACATCAGCTTCAGTCTTTAGGCTGCAATGAAAGCTCGCCTCGTCATCGCTCGACGTTGGCGTAAAAGTATATGTCTGAACTTGCTCATCATTGTTTGTGCCCTCATTTATGTTAGATGTTAACTCCTCTCCATTCTTACTCCACGTAAGTTTGGCTTTTGGGTCTGTTTTTTCAGACAAACAAGTTATTTCCACTGGTACACCTTCTTCGAATATCGAACTCTTATCACATATCGGGTAACGCTCATTAGGAATTTCGAGAACATAAAGTTGTATAGGTTTAGAAACACTAACTTCTTCATTGTTTATTACATCATAAACCTGACATGTATAGCTTCTTGCATCTGTCCGGCGAACATCCGATATTGTGAATGTAGATCTAAAGTCACCACCATCATTAACAACGGCACCGTCTATGTCAAAACGATCAGCTTTTGACAGTATTTGAAGATTGTCATCCAACCATCTTACTACATGACGATTGGAATCAAAATGTTCAACCGTACAAGAGAAAAATGTTTGTTTTCCTTCTCTTATTGTAACATCATCTCGGACGTCATAAATATTAGTTTTTGCACCGCACTCTGAATATCGAATTAACAAGACATTAAACGCAAACAAGGCGACATACAGATCCATTTGTTTTAATTTGTATTTCCAGCTGCTAAAACATTTATTCTGTTTCATGAAATAAAATATCAAAGCTGAAAAACCGGACAATCATATGGTTGACAAAATTAACAATTCATTATATTCCATACATCAAACAACTTTATATAGAAACTTACTGTCTTACATTATAATAACCACTATTGCGTACCGCACTCTCTTTATACGATCACTTGTAACTAAATGTATAACGTTGTCATCAGTAACCAAAGTACGTGTGTTTTTAGGTGGCCACGCTCGTATGAAATTGAGTTTCTTTTCTTTGAGAATAATAATACTCCGTGCCAAGTCACGTGTGTGTATGCGGGTACTCAACCAAAACGACAGTTGAAGACGAATCACTCTGAAACAACTGGCATTTATGTTTAGTATCAAAGAACAAATGATATTATGTTTTATCGATAACTATATTTTGCATTTAATTAATAATGTTGTATTGCATTTATAATTTAGATCAAGCCGATGCGAACTACACATAAACACAAATTAATATTATAGTGGGTATGTATATTCGATACACGTTTACTTTGTCTGGCTCGGAGCTTTCAATGGAGACCGTTTAATTGGACTTGAAGTGGCAATTATGGGATTTAATATTCCTCTACTCTTATAAAAACAAATCCTATTGACTTCAACCGTTGTTTTCACGTGTCATTAATTGACTTTTAAAGCTTTTGAAACATTGTTACGTTTGTATGAATACAGTTCGTGGTACTAGCTTGTGCTAATATGTTTATTGTATATTGTTAATAAAGAAAAGATTTTTATGTATTTACGATAATGTTTAGTGTTCTAAAGGTATTTATCGAAACGTTTTTATATTGCAGCTACAATTGTAATTCAGAATTTGTATATGAATTATTTTAATGTCTTTGAATAGTGAGTAACCGCATACAAACAATTAAAAGTATAAATGTATAATTATGCCAAACTCTATAATAACAATATTATTATTAAGATTTAATGGACATTAAGAAAAAAATAGGCCTACGTTAAGGAAATACATATTATTTTAAGGTTTCATAAATTATCTATTTTTTAATATTAACTCATTATTCAATTTAATATAACTCACAAACTATATTTACACGCAAAATCGTGAGGCGTTGAATCGTGACAGTATACATATTCCGTAATGACAACATGATTGTACAATCATACCATAAATCTAACAAAAACCATTACCATAATTAATAATCCATAAAATATTCACTACGAGAGAGCTATTATTTATGAATTGCAAGCCATCAGATATTATTATAAATATAAACCAATTACATAATTTTTAGATAGAAAAGTTGTTGATATTTAGTTATTTGTTTCAGTGTCACTTTGTTTCACTTAATGCAGTACAGCTGACTTGAAAAAGCCCTCTTAAAATCAATACAAAATTATACAAAATGTTATATATTTTTTAGTAAACTCTTATGTTTAATAAGAGTTACTCAAAACAGCCGAGGCTGACATGATGAACACCTAACAACAAGAAAGAAACAAATTTACGAGGAAAATATTAAAAAAAAAGTAAAACAAATGTAAGTAAACATTAAAAGTAGATTCATTTATTTTATTATTTATTTTCTATCATAAAAATAGATATAACATATATAAAACATAGATTAAATATTTAAAAAAGATACATACTATAGTACACAGAATAAATTATACATATTTCATTTCATAACTTGAAAATATCAATTTATCAAAATAATACATCATAATTACTTACTAATGTAATAGCTTATTAAATTTGACATTTTCAAAATGCCCTAAAAGTGTGTGAGTTTCTTTTTTCTTTTTGTTTGGTTAAGCTATCTATTAGCTCAATGAATACCATTTTTTAATTATTCAAACATAGAGTTATTTTTTTTTTTCAGAATCAATATGTTGACTTCAGCTGCATGCAAGCAATATACATACGCTTTATTAACTAGATTCATCACACTGGTTTTTTTTTCGAATCAATATGTATATTTCAGCTGCATGCAAGCAATGTTATAATATACGCTGTATTAACTAGATTCGTCACACTGTTCTGTATTTTCAACCACGGTGAAATGAAGTTTAAATACTACAGTACTTGTGAAACTAGTTCGTATACATTCTGAAACAACAATTGAGGGACTAGTGCTATTCCACCGTACCACGCCGAGAATGTTGAAGAGTCGCCATCTAATCTGGTTCGAACAATACCATGAAAGCCCCAGTGGTCAAATGGTTAGGACATCTGCAGAAGGTTCCGGGTTCGAATCTCGGTTGGGCGACTTTTTCTCACTCTCACATATTTTATTTTATAATATAAATAATAATATTTTTACATTGCATTTTGCAATTTTATGTATTTTGCCTTGTTGATTTATTGTTTTAATTATGCCAAGCAAAATTAATTTCTATTTTAAATTGGACTGGTAAAATATATTGAATCTTGAATAACATTTACCCTCTTTATATAATTATTACTAAATTTCCGTTCAAAAAAGCGTGTAAGCCTACATTCAATCTAATATAGAATTATTTAAATTTCTTGAATTGGTGTTTATTTCTACAAAAAGATGAGCAATGAACAAATGATTAACATGGCATCATAACAATAAAAATATTAAACGTGCTGCATCGTAGGTTTATAGAAAAACGAAGTTGCTCGAAATAGAGATATCAGAATTTATTATCAGGAATTATTTATATCCATTCGTTCTACTAAATAAATCTTTAGCTTAGTCTAATGAAATCATTAATAGACTGATAATTGGAGGTGAACCATATCAACAAATCCAAGCAATATATCATCTTTAAAATAAAAGCCGAGTAAAAAAAAGCAACTGATGCAGACCAATAAACACGTTACACGCATTTTACTTCGGTTATGTATATTTTGTTTGATGATCCGGAGACAAATTGGAAAGAATATTGCTTCAGAGAGTAATTACATAGGCAATCAAAGACTACAATTATTTTAAAGATTGCTCTACTTTTACTTAAATTAACAATTAAGTTGTTAGATTTATTATAGCTCGGCAAATAAACTGATGTGTACCGTATACGATAGAGCTCGTGTTGACCCCTGGATTCTTATGATTATTAGACCCTTGGATTCTTAGGATTATTTCTAATTCAAAATTCCAGTGAATTAATTAAATCAGTTTTAGTGGTTTTTGTTCTTTTCTAGATGATATAGTCGGTTAGAATCTATCTAGCGACAGCGGCAGAATCGGATTTTTCTTCGACGTGCAATATTTATTTAATGATACTAATTGTTCCACCGTTTGCAGACATTATTATTTTGATAACATTATTAAGTTGAGGATCGAACTACTTTTGTTTCGGATTTAAAAGGAAATATTGTTGTTTTGCACAAATTCACGAACTTAATTGAATTGCGAGTTATTTCATTTATTATTCTTTGAATAACGTATTCTCAAATTATAGAAATACTTGTATCATTAATATATATAGTACATGGATTTGTGAAACTTTAAACTATTCTAATACCAGATGTGAGCAACTTCTTTTATTAATTTCATTAGGTTATATCAGTTGGCTTTGATTAGTGTTCAAATCCTATTATACAAAAAGTGACTGTTTTGCCGCAGGTATGAATTCCATGGGATCAGTTTATATGTTCATAAACTATTTAATATTCAACACGAGTCTTAAACCTATTACAATATTTTGGTTATAATTGCTACTGATGTTCTTACACTTTTTCGTTGTAGTTTTTCTTTTCTGAAACAAAGCTTTACAATCTACAATGCTTAATGATGTACTCATTAGATCATGTAGTTGATGCTCCCACATATACAAATTGTGAAACGCGTTCATGTTATCAGTGAACTTGAAAACACATGTCGAGATAAACTTCTTCTTCGATTTGCACAACTCTGTAAAATAAATGGCGGATGGAACGAGTCGATGTATAATTACAATTGATTTAGACTCGAGTGTTGTATATTATAATTTCAGACAAAAATGTATTTCTTCATGTTTTATTCACAACCACGATTTGTACTATAACAACATTTGTACACGATGGGCCTAATAACAGATCTGTTTGGAAACACTATTAGCAATATATTTTTGTAATAAATGAATATATTTAATGTCACCTTTCTATAGACCTAGACTTCTATAATATTCATGAAACAATGTTTTGAAAAGTTATAAATATGAAATATGCAATATTCTTAGTACAGTATTACAAAATAGTGTACGGTATACTGTTTGAACTGTTTAATATTCTGTGCCTCTTGGAATAAAATACCCAGCCCACTAACTATCGTATTCTGTTGTCAATTGATTTATAGTAAAGTAGTGGCATAAATGCAAAAGGATTATGCAAAAAATCTATCTCGAAGCATCGAAAGAGAAAATTCGCATTTGACGAAAGATAAGATCTGAATGGATTAATGTACAGTCACGTGTTTTTATGCATGGTGCATTAGCGAACATTGCCTCGGTTGTAGATTTGTCTCAAAGCATTAGTGATTATCATTATTTGATGTCATGATCATTGACATATTATTGTTTATACATTACATTTGGCATTACCAACAGTAATAATAATAATTTATTTTTTAATTTAAAAAATTAAAATTACAGTATTCATGCAATGGCTTGCTATGCAAAAAAAAAATAGATGACACGAATATGACCAATACGGTTTGTTCATATGTTTTCCAAAAATATTGTTTTTATTGTATCAATTCAATTCAATTCAATATGGTGGGTAAACACAGAAAAGACATTTTCTTTTCCTTTATAGATATATTTGTTGTTTTCATATAACAGCGATCCATATCACCCATACGAAAATTATACAATAAAATAAAATAAAAATAGTAATTGTTCACAATAACAATAAAGACCTAAACATATCAATCGGAGGATTACATCAATTTATAAATAAGTTAGCACTATTAAAATATATTTGTACATTCCAATGATTTTTTTAAATAATTTTAAATCATTCTGATATTGGTTGGATCTGATATAAATTTTATATAAAATTTACAAACTAAAAACCGTGCTACAATGTATGTTGAAACGTTGGCAGAGTTTACACCCAGGGGATACGGTGGCTTTGGCAGGTGCAGAGCATCATACGTTCAATTGTGCCTGCATCCATGATCCATTCATGACGACACGTTTATTTTACCAATTAGGAGGAATATAGTTAATTACACGAATCATTACTGAACTATAAAACAATGAAGCTTAGCATAAACACGTCTAATGAACGATTATGGTTTCATAAAAGTGTGCGGTATAACATTTTATGATTACTAATGTTCTATGAAATAAACTTCTATTCAATTAATCCTTTGGTTCAATCTTTAGACTACTCATTATCGAAGCCGAGGTCAATAGTCATTGAAATGCCAAACCTTGATTTTGGCTAGCACACGCTAGGTTGGTTTTCGCATCGCTAAGTTAAGGCTCTAGACGGCATTTAGATTTGGAATGATGGTAACAGATAAAACATGGTTCATACAAAGCTGAAATACCTAAAATAATATACTAGTTGACAGACAAAAATTGAAACGCCGATTGGTTATTGACAACATAAAAAAGACAAACTAAACTTGTTTTAAATTAGAGTGCAATTGAATCATTAAAAATAGGAAAAAGTATATCGAACTCATGGTTCAATTGATCTAAGTAGATACTAAGAAAATGTGATACCAATCATGACTACTATAAATAATTATTTGAATGTTGCAAACAGTATTGAATGGAAATTTAATAGCAATTATTGTTGTAGGCTATAATACTTTTCAGATAAAAAATAGCAATGATTTTATACAATATGGCTAATACTACTAAATAATCGTCTTTAATTAAAGCATAAATCAATATAGAGATGCAAACGTATTTTATTAATATTATCGTTCTGTAATAGCAAATAAGTTATAATTCAAACTTTAATAGAAGCAGCCATGCGTTAAGTTTTGAAACAAACGAAGCTTGACATTAAACTAAATATGATCAATACGGATTATTGTCAAACGGTAATCTCGCCAATTCAAGTGTACCGTTGGGACTTTCACAAAATGGAATTTAACAGAGAAAGAGATTTACATATTAGGCACCATTATCATTCTAACCAATCAACATATATATATATATATATATATATATATATATATATATATATATATATATATATATATATATATATATATATATATATATATATATATATATATTCAGGTTGAGATTTTCAGACCGTTTGGATAGAGTGCTCAATACCAAGGTAGAGCATAAATAAATAAAATAACAGCAGAAAACTTGGTTACTTCATTGTTTTAATCACTACAAATTTGTTTCGTACGACCAGCATGTAGCTGGCCGCACTCTGTGTATATATATATATATATATATATATATATATATATATATATATATATATATATATATATATATATATATATATACATTGCCTGGTTTTTTTTTAAACCCCTCATTGCTTTATATCACTTGCAAATAATTTATCATGGTTTCAATGCTACGCCTAACATCAAAGACTCCTCACAATGTCTGACCGATCACGAGCGGTTAGCCGCTCTCGAGTCGATCGAAGACTAAGATTGATGCAACCAGAAGTCAGTTTAATTTAATAGTAGCCATCGGCATGACGTTAGTCGGTGGTTTCTCTCTTTCTATATCTGTTAGTTAGAAAGATTACTCAAAAAGGTATTGCCAGATCATTTCCAAATTAAGACCAGAAATAGATATATGGTCACGGACAACACTATTACTTTTTGGAGGCAATCCGGACCAGGATCCCAATTCTGGGCCACTTTTTATTATTTTACTTCGGCCGTACGTTAAAACTACAAGACGGATCTTTACCACATTTAAACCACTATATATATGTGGTCACGGAAGACTTCATTCAATCCCAATCCCAATTCGGGACCACTCTTTTTTATTATTTTTACTAATTACGTACGTACGTGAAAACTACAAGACGATTCTTGGTTCTTTTTCTCTTTTTACTCCTGGCTGAGATTGCAACTCTTTTATGATTGCTTTCTTGTTGACTATTTGAACAAATAGAAAAAAAAAACATAAACAATAATTATGCATACTCAAGTAATTCGGAAGAAATGTGGGAATTGATATAGTACTTAAGGTTGTAGATAAAATAGGGTGGAGGCGTGATTGATTGATTGATTGATAAGGAGGGTTTTCTGTTTTTGTTTGTTTTTTTTTTCTCGAATTATTGATGTGAAATATGTTGATGACAACTTAACAACATACCTATAATTAACAAGATGATAATGGAATCTTATTTTTATTTAATTTCATTTTGTTTTACAATTATATTCACAGTCATCAATAATCTTTACTATAACTATTAGAGATTTTACAATTAATCTGTGTTCGTGTTATTATAAATTAGTATTATTATAACAAAACAATAATCGAATATTAAAATAGCAATATTAATTTAACAGTGGCAATATATAGTGTCATGAAACAAAGTCCTTGCAATATCTGTATGCAAGACATCAAGTACATTTAGTGATGAATCGTGCGCCGTTTACCGAAAGTCATTTACCGAACATCGGAACGCAATACTCTCTGACAAGCGTAATACCCTTAAAAGTATCCTTATTTATATTGCCATAAAATATAACCCTTGCACGGAAAAAATGAAATAATTTATTTGCCAGCGTACATTGTCGTATTATAAATTCAAAAGGGATTAATCAAATATAGTGAATGGATTTTAAATACATAAAATAAAACGAAAGCTCTACAATAACAGAAACTGCATACTGAATATATAATATTGAACGTCCGTGGAGACTGTTTAAATTTAAACATGAAATGCATAGAATAATGTAGGCAACGAGTTTAATAGAACAATGTAAATGGAGATAATCAAAACACATTTACACGAATCGCAATAACATTTATCGTAAGGTGGAATCCAATTCTCTATAATTGCTTGAAAATTCATAATCTATCAATTGTATTTTGAAACCATTACATACAAGAATTTAATACATTTAGTTAAATTGCTTTCTAGCATTTAATGTATAATTTATCATAATATTGATCACACTAATAGCAGCAATCTATTTTTTGCGTTATGCGCGATAGAAAGTAATACATATTATTACAAAGGAGTTTCATTATTATTCCAAAAGCCATGATGATATTTAGACTCATTACTACAGCCTAATGAAATAACTTAAGCATAATATGTCCGTGTTTGATTGCTATTGTAATACGATATATCTATCACCATCACAATCTGCAAAACTAATTAATCTACCCATTAGTCCTTTGTTAGATTGAAGAAATTATTATTTATAACATAAAATTAATATAAATTTAGATATAACAACAATACTAACAAGATATTATAACTATATTAATGATATTAATACTGCATAGTAATAATAATATGAATAACTGGACATTTTCGTTAGGAATTTTGCGACCAATATCCGAGTCACCATATTTGCAGTTTTTCCAGTAGGCCCGCATAATCTATCAACCCCACCTATCTCCTGGTTTATAAACACATACCGTTTGGTATAATTCAGTACAATGGGTTGTGTGAAAATCTCACTCCATAAGGTTGTGTGCAAAACTGTATTACTGTATTTTGATACTGTATTTCATTACAAAAACGTTATATCTATATACGTTTACTGGAATAACGTTTTAATGAGAAAACGAATATTGCAACGAATTGTAAATATTCAAACAAATGAAAATATTTAATTTTAAGTGGTCTTGTTTTCTATTGTATACCATTTGAAAGAATTTGATATTGATTGATATTGATATTGATATTGATTGATTGATAACAACTAGAGCTATTAGTGGGGTTCCTTTATGGGTTCCTTTTTTAATAATATTATTATTTAAGAAAATTCCTTTTTAGACATTATAAATTAAAGATTAATAGGCCTAATACAGTAACACCACAATAAATAAATTGAATTGATATTGTTTGTTCGGTGGATAGCATGACACACTGGGTTTAATTGTAGATTATTTTGATCACAATGGAAATGTTTTAACGATTAAAGTGATTGTATTTTCTTCTTCATCTTCTCCTTCTCCATCATGATTTAGCAATCCACTGCAGGGCATTCCCTCATCAAAAGCTCACTATTTACTCTTCTCTTTAGCTAATGCTCATATGTCTTAATGTTATTAAAGGTTATCTCTCCATCTCTTTTTAAGTTTGCATCTTTTTCTCGAGGTCTTGCTAGTTCATCTGGAGTTGCAACATGGTGTACCCATCTTCTCTTATCTTTAGCAATTGCTGTATAAATCTCTCTGTAAGGTGAGTTTTATTACAGAATAATTAGGGGATATATTAAAATAGCAAATCTACTTAAAGATGTATTGTCCCTTGAAACACAAAAAATGAAAAAAAAAATTATTCTAAATTTAAATTGGCCATATCAAAGTAATATTAAAGTTACTCACTTTAGGTCTAAAATTCGAGGCAAAAACAACAAGTTTACGTAATTAACAGGTAAATTAATTTGATTACATTCCGTCTGGTAAATCGTCATGAGCGAAAATAAACAAAGATTTCAAACCATGAGTATGCATTATGCATGATGCTAATTAGGATTGTTTACAACTCGTCGTGGTTGAGAAGGTGTTTTCACACAGATCGCAAGGAAGTTTTATGATTATGCATAAAATAACATTAATTATTATTATTCATAAGTGTAGCCAAATAAGCGTGTTGCATTATGATATATGTTTTGATCGAAAACTTTGACTGGAAGTCAAAGTTATTTTTTGAACAAAAAAACGTCTGTATTTTGGTTAAATTTTTTTTTTTTCAACTAATTTTTGGTGAAAGTTATTAACTATTATGATACTTCAAAATGACACACATTTTTTTCGAAATATTAAAAAAAATTTTTTTTTTTAATTAGTCCTAGGGACAATACATCTTTAATTAAAAATTATTCTTATTTAGCATCACATTAATTTATGTTCTACGGCAATAACAATACCCACATGCTTATGTGAGTTCAGCAATGTGCAAACTAGTAAGCAGATGTAAAGGGCAAAACTCTCTATACGACTCTTTCCAATTTGAAACTATGTCACATTCATCACAAAAACATAAATTAAACATCTGTCTGTAAACATTATCTTACAATGATAATAATATAATCGGCTACAATAATTTGATGTGCGAAGTAGGCCTACTATTTATTTGAAACATTAGTATGGTAATAAAGATCACAACATGGGCTTAGCATCGATTTCATTATTAACAGTAAATAACATAATTCTCGTGTGATGTTAAAGAGATCAATAAAACATATTAAATGGATAAAGATGTAAGACAAGATATGTAGGCCCACATACATAGTAGGCAGTTATCGCAGTATGTATAGATATTTATGCTTTTTATTATGACGACGCATTTCATACATCTTCCTTCTTACTATAGGCCAAAGTTATTTCTGTCACTGTTATTTATTTGAGTTGCTACTCATTTTTAAAACGATGCCATGCTGTAAAATATAAACATAAACAAACTAAACAAAGAGTAATATGTTTTTTTAACAATACAGAAGGCCTATAAGTAACTTTTCTGAAGCTGTCGGTACATGAGTGTCAACTGACCATCGCAAGTCAACTCGAAAGGAGTATTGCTGTTTCTAAATACTGTTATACTTTTATTTAATTCACGATACTTTTGAAGTATTGTATGTATTTACAGACAAGGTAATTAAAAAAAATATATGGTACATGCAATGTTAAAATTATTTATTTACAAAGATTTTTTGAAAACACAAGAGAGAACAAATTAATGTTTTTTCGACACAAAAGGTTGCTTTTTTAGGTTGATTCAAGAGCCAAACATTTTGCAAAGCAAACCGGAGTGAATAATCTTGCTAATTAGACCCGTGGGCTTATAATCTTTCTAATTAGACTTGTGAGCCTCAATTTAATTATATTCGTGGGCCTTAGAACCTTGATAATCAGACGTGTGGGCCTAGAAACTAGCTTATTAGACTAGTGGGCTTGAAACTTGCTACATAATCCTAAAGCTAAATGGTTTTAAGAATCATTCAGGTACTGAAATATATATAGAATTTCGGAATAATTGCTTGCATGATGATTACACTCAAGTTATCACATGTTCTACTTAATGAAATCACAATTACCTTGTGTTGATTTTTGCAATTGTAAAATGTGGTTTAGATTAATAAATCTAAATATTATAACGCCACTGGGAAGTTATATTATAGGACAATCTATTCGACCAGGCCAAGATCATAGAAGAAAACTCCCACCCCTTCTCGAATGACTCCTAACCTCCACCCCTTTTCGAACCCTCCTTATAAGTTTTAAATTTAAGATTTATATAGAATTTGATGGCATTAAGTACTTAAATATTTTTGTTTAAGGTTAATTGTTCATGTTTGATATCTATAAACGTCGGCTATGAGGCAGAACTTGAAATTGCCTATTCACAGCATGGATTATATTTTTTCGCCTTACTTTTTGTTACAAAATTGTCTATAAAATTGCGTAGGTGACTTTAAATTTGGATTATTTTGTAAAGAATTTGTTTTCTTTACCCGATATTGTGAAAAAAATAAAAGAAAATATCTTATCTGCCTTCAATCTGTCTAAAGTCAAGGAAATAGTTCAAATTATATGAATATACTCGGTGAAGCAGAAATAAAATAAATCAAATCCACCATCCACATAAAAAAGTCAATGACAATAAATACAATTCTCTAAGGACGTGTTGGTAAAGGTTAAAAACATAATCTATCTAACGTAAGTATATATTTCATATATAAAATTGTACGTTTGTTTAGAATATTTAAACAATAATGTTCTGTTGATTCCATATCTAATATAGTATTCATAAACTCATCACATGTTTAACTAACTTGGAAACGTATTAAATAAATTATTACGGGTTTTTAAAATGTCAATTAATGAAGATTCCGGCCCGTTGCCAACTAGACTTTTTGCCACACAGTCTACAGCCACCCAGCATTTCGCCACCAGGACCTTTGCCACTTGGCCTTTTTTCAACCGGTCTTTTGACACATTAGGTTTTTTGCCACCAAGCCTGTTACCGACCGGCCTCAGTTGCCATACGGCCAGTTACCCTTCAGGCCCTTGTCACACACCCAGCCTGATTCCACGCAGCCTTTTACCGACCGACCTCAGTCGCCATCGGCCAGTTGCCCTTCAGACCCGTGCCACACACCCGGCCTGATGCCGCCCAGCCTCTTACTGACCGCCTCAGTTGCCATACGGCCAGTTGCCATTTAGGTCTTTGCCACCCACCGGGCCTGATGCTACCCAGTATGATTGTTGCTGCCCGGCCTAATGCCCTTTGCCCTTTATGAATAATAATATGAATTTGTAATGCGCAAATTCCAGCAGAAGTGATCAAAGCCCTTGCCACCTACCGGCCTGTTGCCATCCGGCATGTTCTGATCTAATTTTATCAGTCATCAATCAAAATACAGATAAAAGACATCGTTCAAAATACAAGCAAGATTGGTGTGTGTATAAAGGTATAGTATCATACCGTTTAATTTAAATGGCCTAATATAATTGCGGTAGGGAGAAACTAGTTTCTAGCTCTAGTTTTCCATCTTAAATTCACTAAACGCCCTGAATTATTGATTGATTGATTGAATGTATTTGATGCTCAACATTAAAATAACAAACAGGCAAAAGACAAAATAACGAGCATCAGGAACACCCATTAGGCAGGAAAAACCAGCCCATTTCCAATGGGGTCCAAATTGCACATAACAAACAAGAGAAAATACAACATTTATAAAAAATATATATATATATATATACATTAAAATTAAAGCCCAGTAAAACAGAAAAATTAAAAGAGAAAGCAAACAAGTAATGAGTAAGATTGCACATTATCAAGACCATTATATAGTTATCAAAATTATTATAAATATTAAATATTGCGTTCAAAATGTTTTTTAATATGTGATTTGAAAGTAGTTATGTTGGAAATTAATTTTAAGTTTGTTTGGAGAGCGTTCCAGTCTTTGATAGCAGAGAAGAAAAAAGTAGAATGAGACTGTTTATTTCCTTTAAGTAGAGGTAAAACCAGATTAACATGACGTTGGCGTGTGTTATGTGTGTGGATTGTGGATGTCCGTGAGAAATGTTCAGATAGATATGGAGCTGCATTGTTATTGACAATTTTATGAACATTATACAAAGCCTGAGAAATTTTACTCTCCGAAACCGTAAATAAAACGCACAAATTTGTTCTGAGTTGTCTGTATTTTTTGCTTCAAAACTTTGTCAATACCTTCATACCAAGTCGAAGCACAATAATCAAACAAGCATTGAATTAAGGCAGAGCATAACAGTTTTTTCGTATTTTTGTCCAAGCAACTAGCCTGACGATATAAATACCTTAATCTACTATTCGCCCTTTTTATTACACTTTTGGCGATGGTGTTACAAGAGGCAGAACTATCAAGTTCTATACCTAAATATTTTACTGATTTTGAACCCGTTAAAGTAAGGCCATGAGAAATAATATTGAAAGATCGTAAACGTTGAAGCCTTTTTTGGATACAAAAGATGATAGATTCAGTTTTACTGATATTGATAGATAGTTTGTTATCGACAAGCCATACTCTACATAAGTTTATCAGCGACAACAGTCGGATCTTTGTGCCAAAAAACAATTGCACTGTCATCAGCATATACCAGCAATTTGCATTCAGGGTCGATACTTAAAACCATATCGTTTATGAAACATAAAAAGGCAAAGGACCCAATATGCTACCCTGTGGAACTCCACATGAAATATCCATGGGAACGGATAAGGAGTCTTCGATTTTAACAATTTGGCTTCTGTTTGACAAATATGAACGAAACCAATCTAATGAGGTGATGCCCATTAACAAAAGCTTTTCACACAATATATCATGATCGACAGTGTCGAATGCCTTACATAAATCTATAGGCCTAAGTCCCATACCAGTATGTGTACCTTCGGAGTTATTTAATTTAATTGTGTCTAATAGATTAATTAAAGTACTTTCGGTAGAATGAAATTGCCGAAAACCTGACTGATATTGATAAATAAGATCATTTTCCACAAGGTACTGTTCTAACTGAACATGAAACGACTTTTCGAGAATTCTTAAGACGCTGATGGGTCTATAGTTTTCTGGATTTTTACGACATTTTTTTTTATACAGTGGGATGACTTTAGCTATTTTAAAATCACTCGGAACAACTCCTGTATTAATTGACAAATTGATAAAATACGTTAAAGGGGAAGCCAGTACACCGGCGCCATCTTTAAGGAATTTAGCTGGTAGCCCATCGAGACCTGTACTTTTCGTAGGGTCAAGACTTTTAAGTTGTTTAAGAATGAATTCTTCTGACACAGGTTTAAGGCTAAAAAGAGTTGTAAATTTTGAAGAATAAAAGTCTTTTACAATTTTGGAACCATAGTTAAACATGTTACTCATGAGTGGAAGTTTATCAACAAGATATCTTGCTACATTGGTAAAATGATTATTAAAATGTGTAGCAACCGCTTGTGGATTGTGAATTTTTGATTCGTTTATTTCCAAAACAACTTTAGCTTGTTCTAAACAAGGTAATGGTGTAGCCGACACAATTACTTTTAATTTCTTACTCACTGTTAACTCTATATTCAGCGTTCTTATTATCTTTAGTTCCTATTATTATGTAAGCTGTCTTACATATTTTCTCTACTCTCGTGATGTTTTGTTTATCAAGGCTGTAAAACCAGGCTAATTGCACAAAATGTTTGCAATCAGTTTAAACAATTTAATTGTTTAAACTGATACAGTTACATATCTCTTAAAATAAATCCCCCGTTACAATCTCAACCTTAGCATTCATAATCGTCAGTTCACTGTGTTTTTTAGCACGTTTCCTATAATCAATAATAATCTGTTTTGTTTGCTTGATATTTAACTTTTAAGTAGTTATGAGTATATACACTAAAATGATAACCGATTTACATTTTCAAAAGTATAACGGAGTAGAATTATGTTTTGAAAGCCCAACAAGATAGGAGGTTATAGCATCCGCGTATTTTACAGTAAAACACTTTGTTTTGGGCATCTATATTATAACAGTTAAAATCATTAGTATAAAAAGAAACAAATTGGTTAAAAGGACCTTGTGCGCTCCGGTATTATAAGTACGGAATTCAGAT
Organism: Antedon mediterranea; assembly: GCF_964355755.1. NCBI lineage: Eukaryota > Metazoa > Echinodermata > Crinoidea > Comatulida > Antedonidae > Antedon > Antedon mediterranea. The sequence continues at coordinate 11,710,442 of NC_092672.1, read as the reverse complement.
TTACACTCGTTAAAACAGTTCTCTATCCTATAAAAAGTTAGTGATCCATAAAATGATTGACTGGTTTACACCTAAAATATTCATTTTCTTCAGTACTAAAAGCGGATGAAAAATCTAGAAATAAAACTCTAGCATAAGTATTAGCACAATCAAGATAAACAGCAAGTTATGTATTAATGTAGTAAAGGCATCATCTATACCCCTATGTGAACGATATGCAAATTGATAATAATCTAATTTATGTTGCCATTATTAATTCGCTTTGTTTGTTTATACAAGAAGTCACAAAAAATACATCCAGCCTAACCCCCAACCCCCTCCCGAACCCCCGATTTTGTGAAATTTAGTTTATCTAAAGTCGGGAAACGTGCGGCATTTTTACCCCATTTGGCCGCTAACTCGGATCCAAGATGGCGGATAATATTCAAATGTAGTTTGAAACAAGTTTTTTTATATTTTGATACCCTATAGCTGCATGCAGTAACAAACATTTGTATAACGAACAAACAAACGTACAAACTCTCTTACTTATATCTCTAACATAGATTACTAATTTTGTTTAAATTACCAAAAGTATTGCAGCTATTCGTTGTAGATCTTATAATTTACATCATCGTTCTTTTTTTTTTAATCCCAGCTGGAAGAAATGAATTTGTTGACGCCGAAAAAAGCCTCAACCTATACCACTTCTTGTTGCAGTCTCCTTGTATTTAATTCCTAAATTATTGATCAACATGCTTTCCCCATAATATTGTTGTCATTTCAAGTTTTAAACTTTTGTTCTTTAATCTGAAGTGGCTCCTTATCTCTGTTTCTATCCGCATTTCTTTGGTTATGGCTACATTTAATTACCATCACAATATTCACATTTTTAGAGGAAGCCGTTTCTATTTCTGCTACAACTACGATTAGTTCTCTTTGACCTTCCTTCGCAAGTTTCTTGTTTGGTATGTATACTACCAATAACATAACATGTGAAAATTCCCTCAGTATTGTAGTACACACAAGTACCATTATTTCGACATTAGGCGAGCACCTGTTTTTTTAGATGCACATTGTTGGGGTGACAATACCTTTCACTTTATAATATAATGCAATAACTCTGCCTCCTCCATTTTGTAGATTCCACATTTAATCTGCATTTAATTCATCCATTTTATTTATAATTTAACGTGCGTTTCCTGTAAGTTAATGATTGTAGGCAAGTATGGCCTACATTTCCTAACATGAACCCGTTTACTGATTTCACTGGCCATACCTCTTTTTAATTCCAACCGTAGAGAACACTTATATTCTTATTCAGATGAGTGCCGGTAGTCAGTTGAGATCTACCTAGAGACAGAATTAGAAAATAATCTCATTGATAGAATAAGGTGCACATTGTCAAAATAGACCATTTTGATACTTTTTCAGAATTTTGTAAAACGATGGCATGCCTACTTCTTTTTGTAATGTGCCTTGAAACGTTACGCATAGGATTCGTTGTCGGTAAGTCTTTAAAAACAGTAATTGTCAACCGATTCTGTAGCTGTATCACGTATTATAAGTACACAATACCGTGCACTGGATTTGTATCTAGATTACTTCATAAGTCAGTTAAGATCTGATACTTCTACAGAATCGGGTGCAATATGTTTTCTGAGCGTAGTAATAGTGGTATTTGCTCTCTCGGTGCGAGAGAGAAGTGGGGAATACGATTACTACTATTATTTTAATACAGCCTCGTCACAGAGAGCTCAATGTACTTTTACGCCATGGTGGGCTGCCCTGGAGATAAGAAATATATTGCAAATATATATCACGTAGTTAAATCACTGATGTTATTACATTAACATTTTTAACCTTAAATTATGTACTTTAATCCAAATAATTAATTGATATTCCATGAAAAAACTTCTGCTGATTTTCATGCTAACACAACGAGGGTAAAAAATAAGTTGTAGGCCTACTTGGTTAAGTTGGGTTTGTTCTACAGTAATTTGACTAGCTTTGACACCAAACAAGGCCAACAGCCATAAGTCGCGTGCTAAAACGCATAGTGATACCGGACCGACAGACAGACCGACAGACCGACAGACCGACAGACCGACATAGTGAACTATAGAGTTCGCATGCTAAAACGCATAGTGATACCGGACCGACAGACAGACCGACAGACCGACAGACCGACAGACCGACCGACCGACATAGTGAGCTATAGAGTCGCGTTCACGCGACTAAAAAGTGTAGATATAGAAAACATGGAAGTGATATGACGAGTCCATATATGGCCATATTACAATTGTTTGTCCCATTATGTTTGATCAACTATATCTTGTACAGACGCACTGCTGTTTGATCATCATGTTTGTCTTCTTGTTATCGGTCTTGATTCCAACACGTACCCCTTTCTAATCTGGTAATTAAAAGAGAAATGAAAAGATACAAAAAAAACGTGTAAAATGTGTAAGCAGAAAATTTCTAAGGATAATTTCATTTTATTTCACAAAATACTTTATAATGATTTAAGAAACAAACTTTGTTTACATGTTTATCATATTAACAAGCTATGTTTAGTAGAAACACACACTTTGATCATTAGAAACATACGTCTACTCTGCTTCTTAAAAAAGGAATAATTATCTTAGGTTAATCTATGATATTTATTAGACTAGATCCATAGTTACGTTCTTAGATACTCTTACATTACTGCTTTACTAGTCATAACTTTTAATTTATCTTTGTTTTTATTACTCCCATTTTTTCATAAAAGTAATCGGTTGTTTTTAGGAAACTAAAAGAGGAAAGAAGAGAAAGAAAATACCTCCATACATTTTCAGAAAGACTCAATATTTTGAATGTCATATGTTTTTTTTTTTGTTTTTTTTCCGACTTTGAAAGTAATTACTTATTATTTAACATGTTGTTTCATAATAATATTGTTATTTTACAGGTGATATTATGTTTGTAACTGACCAAAGTGGGGGAATTTTCTCTTCAAACATTACAAACACACCCTTACAATTTACGGAAGCATTGCCGTCGACAGCTCAACTGACCACACCCGTGGCTCTTGATTATAATCCGAACACCTTAATGTTATATTGGTCTGACACATCCCTATCTTCCATTGAATGGTATTCATTTGCCACTAACCAACAGGGACGATTTGTTTCTTTTGAAGCTGGACGTAAGAACACATTTATTGATTCTGTCTATTTTCACTTTTATATCAATTAAGGCCTAGGCCTATTGTGTATTTGGAAGCAATGTTTTAAGATGGACATTTAAACATGGAGTTAATATTTTATAACTCTATGATTTAAAGAGGAATATTTTTTGTTTTATACTGTAGGAAAAACACACCGATTTTAGAAAAGAGTGCAATCATTAATTATTGTTTTGTCTCTGAGGTGTTAGAAAAAGGTGAATAATAACAAAGAGATTAATCATACGTTTGGTTTTCCTGTGTCATAACCTACGCTGTCAATACAACAGTTCAGGTTTAACTTTTTATTATTTTTTTTATTAAGATGTGAATGGTTTAGTCATTGATAAAATTGGAAATAAACTTTATTGGACAAGTCTTCAGGAAGTTCGAATCGAAGTAATAAATCTGGATGGAACAAATAGAACGATTCTCTTTGATACATCATTAGACAAACCAAGTGGGATTGAGATAGATACTACAAACGGGTATGTTAGTATTATGTCAGTCAATACTCTTCTCTGGGGACAAGTGGGCCTACAAAACATATAACAAATATATCAGCAAAATTCGTACTTTATTAACACATTCACATTTTCGCCCCTATACATTACGTCATTCGTATAAAAATTTGTTTTATATAACTAGACTATAAGTAGATTATTTTCATAGTCATTGCTATGATCTTGTTTTTGTGAAGGAGAGATCGTGTGCGTCTTGCTTCTATTCGTAGAACGTGACAGTGCTGTTATTGGATTTCATGCACATTTTTTTTTGGGGGGGGGGGGTGTCTAGAAAACTCAGATCTAGAAAACTCAGATATCAAGATCTGAGTTTTCTAGTTCCATTCTTCAACTACAAAACTCAAATCAATCAAATCAAATCAAATGGATTGTTCAATTATTAATCAGAGGGTGGGTTATTTGAAATAATACAGTATTATAGGTTTTCTTACTAATATTATAACTTGTAGTTTAGCGGCATACGACTTAAATTATAAAAAAAAAAGATTTTTTGGTCGTCTGTTGACATATTACCACTAAAATTTGTTTATAAAGTCCAAATAAGTATAATATTTGCTATATTATAAACCATATATTTACAACAAAAGTTACTGTTTCAATGTAACTCAAATGTAGACATGCCTTCCTTTTATTCAATCTGATTCAAATTACAGGAATCTATTTAGATGTTATATAAAACAAATAATTAATGTTTTATATTTGTGTAATGGTACAAATAATTGCATGAGGTGAATGATGAATATAACCTTTCCTCATTCACCGAATTATTATGTGTACCGTTACACTCATTATTATACTATTGCATGTCATGTAACCGTCCAATCCAATGTCAATAACTTATCTTATTGTTATAAAATATTTAATCATGCATAACATATTGTAACTAGCGCCATCAATTAGCTAGCTATAAAATATACATTTTCCACTAACTTTATATTATAGAAAACTCTTCAACTTCACCTTCCTGAAATATTGTATATCATCTTTTAGTAATGTTATCACTGACAGAAAATGTTAACTGTTTACTGTAGAGTATTGTAAATTCTCTTTTCACATTAAAAAAAAGGAACAGAACAAAACTGTTATTTACTGCCTATAAATAGTATTTGTAAACGATTGGTCAATTATTCTTCATTTAAGATACCTGTACTGGACAGATTGGGGTACAGATATGATAGAGCGCGCGCAGTTAGATGACTTAAGTACCAGAACCGCAATAGTGACGACGGGACTTCAATCTCCAACTGGACTTGCTTTATCAGTATCCGATTCCGGTAAAAACTATATATTACTAGTTATTTATATGTTTATATTATGCTTACATTGTAATTAATCTAATAAACAGGCTACCGCCATTTATTAAAGACGTGGAGTGGAAATAAGTTTCTTTCTATGAAAACGGCCTTCATTTTTTCCATATTCATTTTAGAATATAATAGTCTCAAAATCAGTGATGAATAAAACACGCACTATGAAAAATAAAGGTCTATGAACTATGTACAATAAAATAGGTCTGCATTAATTATGGTTGATGAATATGACAGGATGGAGTATATCCGTACAAATCCTCTTTCACCAGCCCAGAGAGATGATTCGAAACATTCGCTCTTTAGTAGAATATAATATTGTAGATTATATTATTATTAATATTATTGAAGAATGTTATTATTATTGTTTTAATCCTAAAGGTGGAAAGATGTATTGGTGTGATGGAGGAACTGATTTAATCGAGGCAGCTAACCTTGACGGAACCAACAGAACAACGCTTGTTACCGTGATAAGAACACACCCTTTTAATATTAAAATTTATGGGAACTATCTCTACTGGACAGATTGGGCAGATGCTAAGATATATTGGTACGAAAGAATGACTGGAACACTATCATCTGGTGTGGACAATCAATTTGGTCAACCAGGAGCCTTATATATAGGCCCATTTACAGGTATTTCTTTTCTGTACGGTATTACATTATTCAACGATCTTAGATATTGTCAAAAAACATTATTGTATTACTATTAGTTCAGTACTTAAAAAGTCATTCTTCATCCGTCAAACTAAAAATGATTTAAGGTATTTTCCTTTTACGGAGCCACGTTGACCGAGTGAGTTTGCTAATTAATAGCCAACATCAAATTTTTATCTTGGCCTTCCGTTCCCTTTTGAATGATGATTCTTATAGAGAGCATTCGAGTTGCGAAGACCGACTACGACATGTTAAAGCTCTTTCTAAACTAACTTTATGTGACAAGAAAATGTGATGTGCCCAATGGACATGATGATGTCATATTATCACTACCATATTTGGGCATATATCACTACCAATTGGGCACATCACACATTTTTGTCAAATTAGTTTGATAGTGTAGACAGAACTTCTGTTCTTTGTGCGCATTGGGTGATGAGAGAGAGAGAAAGTCTTCTCGGATAAGGACTCTAAACGAGGTCCAGTGTGCACAGTTATAATAGACTAGTCCAGAGAGTCATATTTCCACTTTAATAAGATGCTGTAGGCATTTCGTGTTAAAAGCGAAAAAACATGTGTTTTATGTAATTTTGGGGTGCTGAATTCAAATCTGCTGTTTACCCGGCTCAATTTTTAGATCTTCACCCTTAAAATGTTAAAAAATAAAATTGCCGCCATTTCAGACTTATTTTGGCTTAAAAGTCAATAAGGCAACTTGACCAGATGGGATTTCAAACAGAATTTTAAAAGTGTGCAATATCCAACTATGTCCAATTTTTATTTATATTTTTGATATTATTTTTAGAAATGGTACTGTTCCACGGATATGGAAAACTTCTATTATAAATCCATTGCCTAAAGTTAATAAACCTAGTGTACCAAAATTTTTTAGACCAATTGCAATTACTTCAAATATAATGAAATGCTTAGAAAGGTTGATTGTATCTATAGACTTAAGGAAAATATTGGTAATGCAGATAAGAATCAATTTGCATACAAGAAAAATAAAGGGGTTGACGATGCTGTTAATTCTTATCTCCATGATACATATCATCACCTTGATTCAAAAAGAAATTATGTACGGTCTATATTTTTCGATTTCTCCAGTGCTTTTAATACTATTTTACAACACGTTTTAATTGATAGATTATTAAGTTTTAATGTCTCACCTCAGCTCACCAAAGTTATATATAGTTTTTTGATTAATAGACCGCAGATTGTTAAGTGCAATGGTATCCTATCCAACAAAGAATCCATCAGTGTTGGAGCTCCTTAAGGATGTGTTATTTCCCCAATTTTGTTTTCTCTTTATTCAAGTAGTTTTAATATTTTAAGTAAAGATTGCAATATTGTAAAATACGCTGACGATACTGTAATTAGTGGTTTTCATTGCGATAGTAAGCATAATGTAAATGAATTTGTTAATGAAGTTGGAAGATTTGTTAATTGGTGTGAGGATATGAACTTAATACTTTTAAGTATTAAGTATTAATATTAAAATATTACTAAAACCAAAGAGATGATAATAGATTTTCGTAAAACCGCAGTTGAACATAATGTAATAACTATTAAAGAAACCGAGGTTGAAAGAGTAACCCAATACAAATACGTAGGTACTATAATTGACAACAAATTAAAATGGGAGTCAAACTCTCTCATGATTTCCAAGAAGGCATCTCAAAGGCTTTACTTTCTCAGAAAACTCAAGCAAATTAGAGTTGATAACACTATTTTAATTCTATTTTATCAAAGTATTATTCAAAGTATTTTATCTTTTAGCATTGGATGTTTTTATGGTAACTATACTGATAATGATAAGAACAAGGCCAACAGCCATTAAGTCGCGTGCTACAATGCATAGTGATACCGGACCGACAGACAGACCGACAGACCAACAGACAGACCGACAGACAGACAGACAGACCGACCGACCGACATAGTGAACTATACTGACCGAAATTACTGAACATGTTTAAAAATGTTGAAATGTTTAAAAACATTTATATTTTTTTAATTTACACGTGCGTAGCCTGTCACTTTTGACGTGCTCGTATAACGTAATTTCGAGTTGAAAAGTAAGTCAAGAAAACAGAAATCGGGCAAAGAGAGTGTGCAATAACATTTAACGCGCAGTGCGCGCGCAAAAATATGCGCACTCATGGCAATTTTGTAAACGCTTAAAATTGCCTGAAATGTACTCTTATTTCATCGAAAATAAATTTTGAAAATTCTAAGCGTGCGTATGCATGCGTTACATGCGCTACGCACGTAATTGTATTGCCATATGATGATTTATGCCCTGAAATTTATGAGTACCAAATTTTATTTAATTGTGATCCATGGTTGTGAAGATATGATTACAAACGTGATTTCGTTAAATCGTGCGTAGACCGCGTAATTTTTTATTGCGCACCGTGAAAATATAACCACATTGATTCCTGGCCATAAGGAATATACTGTAAAAAATTGACCTAGCTAGATTAAACTGATATCAAGATAAGGTCAGAAAGCGATAAAACGCATAGTGATACCGGACCGACAGACAGACCGACAGACAGACCGACAGACAGACAGACCGACCAACCGACCGACATAGTGAACTATAGAGTCGCTTCCACGCGACTAAAAATATTGAGAGACCACGTAAAATTGCACAACGTATTATTAAAGCTGATCTAACGCCTTTTATCTATGAAAAGAGTATTTTTTTTAAAGTAAACAATATTATGAAAGACCCCACTCATCCGTTACATTACTGTTATAACTTAAATAGATCAGGTATTAGAGCAAATCTTTGTAGAACTAGAAAATCCTTCGTTGTAAATAGCATTCATATTTTTAGTCGCGTGGACGCGACTCTATAGTTCACTATGTCGGTCTGTCGGTCTGTCGGTCTGTCGGTCCGGTATCACTATGCGTTTTATCGCTTTCTGACCTTATCTTGATATCAGTTTAATCTAGCTAAGTCAATTTTTTTTATGGCCAGGAATCGATGTGGTTATGTTTTCACGGTTTGCAATAAAAAATTACGCGGTCTACGCACGATTTAACGAAATCACGTTTGTAATCATATCTTCACAACCATGAATTACAATTAAATAAAATTTGGTACTCATAAATTTCAGGGCATAAATTATCATATGGCAATACAATTACGTGCGTAGCGCATGTAACGCATGCGTACGCGCGCTTAAAATTTTCAATTTTTTTTTTCTCGATGAAGTAAGAGTACGTTTCAGGCAATTTTAAGCGTTTACAAAATTGCCATGAGTGCGCAGATTTTTGCGCGCGAACTGTGCGTTAAATGTTGTTGCGCACTCTTTCTGCCCGATTTCTGTTTTCTTGACTTTACTTTTCAACTCAAAATTACGTTATACGAGCACATCAAAAGTGACCGGCTACGCACGTGTAGGCTAAATTAAAAAAATATAAATGTTTTTAAACATTTCAACATTTTTAAATGTTCCGTAATTTCGGTCAGTTGGTAGGTTGGTCGGTCGGTCGGTAAACACTAATGAGCACGCGACTGCAGCCATCTATATGGCCTGGTTAATTCTAATGTAAGACGATAATGCGATTTTTAAATAGTTTTACAGTTTTTACAGTTTTTTTATTTTTAACTTTTTATCTTGTATTTTAATCTGTTATAATTCTGCACGTTTTAAATTGTTGCAACATTATTTATGTTTGTTTTTTATTGTTGTTTCAATCTACCAAGCAAAGTGAATTTCCATTTTTATGGACACATAAAATTTCTTGAATCTTGAATCTTATAACTTGACTTTTAAGTAACGTAGCAAGTTAAAAAATGGTGTCTATACCCATGTTTGTGATACTGAGGATTCCAAATATATTGTTATTAAAGTTGTAAATATTTTATTTCATCCGCCATGTTGAAATCCAAGATGGCCGCCATTTTAAACGTATTTTGGCTTATAACTTGACTTTTAAGTGACATAGCAAGTTAAAAATGGTTTCTATACCTATGTTTGTGATACTGAAGATTCCAAATATATTGTTATTAAAGTTGCAAATATTATATTTCAGCCGCCATGTTGAAATCTAAGATGGCCGCCATTTTAAACGTATTTTGGCTTATAACTTGACTTTTAAGTATAGGTTAAAAATAATGTCTATACCTATGTTTGTGAGACTAAGGATTCCAAATATATTGTTATTAAAGACAGCCACCATGTTGAAATCCAAGATGGCGCCTATTTTAAACACACACACATTATATATATATAGATGAAGGGCTAGTGTTGCATGAAAGCTCTGCTAACTTTTCTGATTGTTTTACTTTATCGTTTTGATTTAGCTGTTCGCTTTTTTTTTTGTATCTCCATTGAGATCCAGCCACTGATACCCACAGCATTGTCATTTTTTTCAGTAATTTGCCTTTGGATTTACATATAAACATATATAAACATCACAGACACAGAATAAATTCTAGTCTGCCCGATGATATAATGAAATTTAATTAATTAGAAACAATAAAAATGACGAAACCTGTGAATGAGAAAATCCCTAACCGAGATTCGAACCCGGAACCTTCTGCTTGATAAGCACATGTTCTAACCATTAGACCACTGAGGGTTTCATTGTATTGTTCTAATTCAATTGGATAGACTACTATCGGCGGGGTATGGCTGAATGTATATGTACATAGATGTGCCTATTGTATACTGGTTGCTATATCTATATATTACTGCTACTAAATTTATTGCGTAATTTTACGTATCTCCTTCGAAACCGCTGAATGGTACGTGCTCACATTTGGCATAAAAGACAGACATTATTTACAATGTTAAAAAGGAGTTAAAATACAATTGTAAAATAAAACTGGATTCAAGCAAAATGGTTAAAATAGTAAGGATTTACCTTGCGAATATAAATGTGATTTGAAATAAATAATAATTTAAGGATTCTTTAATTTCTTGCGGTAGATCGTTCCATTAGCACCAGCGAATTTGAGCTCATTATTTTTACATTTTTGTTTTAGGCGGAACCAAGTGTTTCAGATTGCCTAGTTTAATAACCATGATATAGCATAATTTCTTCTTATAGAACTTGATAGATCCATGATTATGTCATCACCACGTGTTGTTTTATAATTATTATTTTATTTTTATTTTTTTTTAATTTATGTATTTTCATTTGATTCTGCATGCTATAGTTACCCCAAACTGGGATACCATAGTCCATATTGTGGTTAGATATAATGTTATCATTATATTTTTATTTAAATTATAAGAAAGCTTTATAGTAAATTTAATTTGGCACTAACAGTTTTTGTTACAGTTGTAATATGGTGCTTCCAAGATAGCTTATCATCAATTTCGAGTCCTAGGTACTTAGCATTACATCACGTACGGTATATTTTAAGTGATTTTCTTATAATGTCATCTTATTGCATTATAATAGTAAAAACAGCCTAATTTACCATTATGAATTTCTTTATTACAGCTGATAATCAAGATGATTGCGATGCTAAATGCTTTAATGGTGGTACCTGTGTTTTTACTACAGATGATATAAGCGTCTGTGAATGCCCCTATGGGTACATGGACCAAACCTGTTCCACAGGTACGGTAATTAAAAGAAACTCTTTATATTTAGCATGCAACCGTTCTGTTATATTAATGTATATTCAATACCCTACTCAATTGAACCTGGTTATTGCACCTATCGATATCGTTCATGGATCAATACAAAACGATAGGCACTATGCACAATATGCACGAGGTATTTATTTAACATTCTACTACACTTTCAAAAAACCACTTGTTACGACAAAATTGTTTTAATTATAATTACACCTTTTTCCAGTGAAGTATTTTCCAACTATTTAAAGTAATTTTCATCTCATTATGTTTTTTGTTTTTTTTTTTTTTCAGTTGTTGGATATTGCCCTTGTGCCTTGCCATAACTCGTTCAGCATTTTTCACATACCATACCATAACGTTTGTGTTATCATTAGTAGACTAGACATAGTATTATGTTTAAATAAAAAAGTTTAAAAAATGTTAATTTTAAATTGTATCAGTTTAGTATAGTGAAATATATATTTATACTGGGTAACCGCTTCAGTCAAAGACTGGTCTCCCAGAGGGCCCAGTTGGTGATCAGTGGCTGTGATGTACTAATACACCGGGGTAACCCCCTACTCGTCTCGAAAGATGTACTAGGTTCTTTAAAGTGCACACGAGCTAGATGTGTACACTGAACCTACGGTTTATAGTCCTTATCCGAGAAGACTCATTCTACCACCAGAATCATGGAGTGAGTGAGCCTCGAACCCCTGCCGATGTTATGACTACGTAATTACGGTTCCACGCTCGGCCACTCACTCTAGTTTCTCGATTATCACACGTATTTCAAATTCTGTATAAATACCACATTTACACCACTAATAGACAGGACGGCAGGTTTTGTTTGAACAATACTAATTTACTTCAGCAGGCAGTGAGACATTCCCCCACCCTCTCAACAAATGCTATCGTTCATATATTCTATATTTACCCTCATTGTTTTATTAGAGTTATTGTACTGTACTAGATATGTCCTTTCATTACAGTTACGTGGATCTCCAATACCAGAGAGGTGTCGCAACGCTACGAATACGATAACGAAAACGGATACGTCACGCACATGTATTTGTTTTCGTAAGCCTGCAAAAATCGAGGGCGCCGTCGATCGAAAATGTGACTGCGGTAAATTTAAACGAAGCGCAGCAGGTACGTGTTGCTTGGCTGTCTAGGCCTGGCGTAGGCCTAACATCAAAGCGAATGAGCACTTTAAAAACTGCTATATATCAAAATTGACCTGTTATTTTAGTAAATATCTTGTCTGGTGCTTGGCCGCGTGGAGCGTCGTAAAAACGAAACATTGGTGTTCGATTCGCCGGACCGGAACCGTGCCGGAACAGGTGTGAAAGGCCCTTAAGGATACAAGCAAAGCGTGAGAGTGTTGGCTTCGAATCTACAGTTACCACCAACGTCCAACACACCGTATCACGATGAACGTACATATAAATGCTACATGAAGCATGTTGCTAAACACAATGTACTCTAGTAGGAATACCATTTATTATATTCAATAGTACTGAGACATTTAAAAGGATAACATAATAAAGTGAACAGCGGCTCAAAAAAATCAAAATGTAAAGTGGCATTAATACGCCACAGGTTTATACTCTGCGGCAATGAATCCTTGGCGGGAATACTTCAAAGAGCCGACAATTAAATAACTTAGGCCATAGATGGACAGATTTAACTCGTAGCTCATTCTAACCATTATGTATTCCTATTTTACCGAGCAAACGGCATGCGTTTTGTAAATTGATTGTCTCATTACTCTCTAAAGAAAACAAGCTAAACACAATAATTGTGGCAGGCCGGGTTGTTGTATTTATACGACTCGTTAAACGTCTGCTGATTATTATATCGATCTATTTTTTAGGTAGACCTAATTGTGAGAACCGATTCATATATTGTGTTCACTCTAAAGCCTCCTCGGACGACAAGGCCTAGCAAACAAATTCACATAATTCAATTGGTACGGTCGCCGGTCTAACAGTTAGAATCGTGTTAACATTATGCCCGTAAGATTACATAAATACATTAATCATGAAATAAATTTATTGGGATCCATAATAAAGTGTGAGTGTTATATGTTATTTGTGTTGATCCAATAGGAGAACATCACACAATTTAATTATTATAATACATTTTCCTGTATTTAGCCTATTGTGGATTTGACAATAAAATGTTGCCTTTATAAGCTTACTGGCATTCGAAAACGATTCATGTTATTGTCATTTTATTACTTGTCGAATGCCTGCTTAATTGCCGTTAAAGAAGAACATTATGTATTCCGTCTTACCCTGCAGTATTTACTGATCATCGTTAGGCTAAAAATGATTTCCTCTTTAAAACAGTAATTGATATTACACTCTTCCCTGGTAAACCTTGTATATTCTGTCTGTTGAAAACCATGAACAGTCGAGGAATATGAGGACACGATTTTGAGTTTGTATTTACGCCTTGTTATTATTAATAATGAAATAGCTATAGTAATAATTGTAATCATATTATAATATTGTAAAATATAGTTACATAGCGGAGCTCTTCTCTATAAAATCTTGAACCGAGATACATTTTGTTTGCCGATGTTATTCATAAAACTATTAGAAAATTATAAATCGATAAGCTATTTCAAGTAGATATAGTAATACATTGTGAGTTTATATATTTAGCAACTGTCATACAATACACTGTTTACGTCGAGCAAATGGATGGATAATCTACGTTACATATCATACATAAACAAAACTGATATCGTTTTCATGATCTAAAGTCAGCATTTGACACGACGCTGAGCTCCTAACGATCCTAAATAATAAACATTTAAGCGTGGTTCCCACTAGAACGTAACGCAACGCAAAATTTCACATTCAACAAAAATATTTAGGTTATTTTTGTTTGCATGTTTCTTGGTTCATTCCTATTATTCTCCCTAATTTCAGTCCCTACACGTTATTTCTTCTACCATCATCCTGTAAAAACGATTTTTCGAACTTCTCTGACATCATGTATCTCCACTCTCTCACCTGGTCAGTATATTGAGTTCATCTATTAAAAGTATGCTTTTACCGAATGTCTAAAAATTTTGATTGCGTTTGTTTAGAAGTTTCAGAATTGCGAACTTCCCAATCAACCCAGAAAACCAGTTTAGTTCAACGCTCTGATCTTTAAAAAATCGCACTATAATAAATGTCAAATTATTATCATAATTCGTTTGACTTTAAACCTGGTAAATCTATCCACTTTAAATGAAACCTTTTCTCAGCTTTATACTTTTTTAATCGCATGTAAACACGTTTCTACAGCTCACTATGTCGGTCGGTCGGTCGGTCGGCAAACACTAACTCAAATTTGAACACTTGACTGCAGCAATGTATATGGCCCTGTTTTCATTGTTCTTTGAAACTTCTTTGTTTCGCTTTAATGTTATATCGTAGTCTATACATTCCGTTTTTCATACAATTCCGAGCCTGCGGCATAAAGTATCAGCCCAGAGAATTACATAACAGTTTACTATTTCAGAAAATGAGATAATGTTGCTAATCTTCATGCGTGAAGCTAATGTGTTGTAATTGGGTAAATATCACTTAGCCTAAGTAATGCTTAATAAAGCATAATTCAAATAAACCTAAAAGCTCTATTTGTTTGGTAATAATCGACATCATCAACAACGTAAATTCCTTGCTTAATCCATATTTTTGCTGATGGTTTTAAATTAAGTTTTTGGCCCCTTGAGAAAATAAAACGATGAGCATAATTGACGCACTTATCCATTTATGCTTAAAATAAGCTTAACAATAGAACCAATAACGTTAATAGGAGTTTTGTAAATTAGTTAAAATAGCACTATACGCGTGAATCGTTGATATTCGTCATGACGAGGACACATTGTATGCAGCATAATGATTATCTGATGTTTAAGCGCAGTCTATATACTTGTCTCAGCTACATTCACACTTGTATGTTCCGTTTTTGAGCGCAGTCTTCCGTTTATTAAAGTTTGGTTCCAACTAGCGACAACGTAACGCAACCTACGCAACGTAAGAAAATGCCCTTCCAATAATTCCCCCACCTGCGTGAAATCAAACCTGTGATTTTTTCAGGACTGTTGCGACGTCGGTTCCCCACTTGTTGCGTTGCGTCGAATCAGTGTGTGAAGATTAACGTCACCCGTCGTTTTAAAATGTAGCGTAGGACACACTCTAATCTTGTATATATTTGCTTAACAATTATTTATAGGCCTAATATTGTTATTGTTCTTAATTTTTGTAACACAACTTTTCTTCCTTTTTGCATTTTTAGTTAAATCTTTAGTCAGATCATCTCTTTCAAGAAGCTTGCCATCGTTTAAAAAATAGCTTCCTAAAATTATCATGTTTCCATTCTTTCCATTTCTTTCCATTCTTATCTGAGAAATACACACTACAGAAGCAATGATGAAAGAATACACACATATATTCAATTTAAAATCTTTTCACTATCGCATTTAAAAACAAAAATAAGAAACTAATAAGAACGTATGTTCATGCAATATCCCATTTATCTTCCAATTCCAATGTCATAAAATTCAGTCACAAAGTCGATCCAGATCAGAACGATCAGAAGATTGCGATTTCTAAATTGTCTCTAAATATTTTAAGTACACATTTAAATTGCATTTGTCGATGTATTGTACATTTTTATTATCTTTAATCCTCCTGGAATAGTTCCGTGAAATGAACCTGCGGATCCAATTTCAATCAACCATTATACATTTTATTACATTTAAAAAGAAATCATTTGAGAAAAAACAATATTCATGATATCGTATGTATTGAATAATAAAATAGCCATAATAAATTGCATTTAGCTAGTATTTAGCTGTGGGGAAATATCCACCGCACTAAATAATCATTGGTGGCGGTATTCAATTCTCTTCTTTTAGTCAGTAGTTATTTCGTATTCGAGGCTTTTGTTGTCTGAAATACGATATATATGCCAAAATAATTTTTTTCTTTTTACTAATATTAAGTAAAAACTCCGTCTGGAACCCAGACTATATGGGTTAGTTTAATGTATAGTACACATTAGTACACATACTAAATGTTTATGAGTACAATGGTAGGCCTACGGTAAATAATGTGAGGGGAAAGATAAAGATTGCCATCTTCATCCATTGCATCACCATTACACTCATAAACATTCTTTATTTCGTATAATAATGAATACACATTCTTTAAATTTAACATTAAAGGTACTACGAATGATAATTAATATCATCAGAATGTTTTTACCATCTCACATATCTGTTGTCACATCGTACAAGTGATCCCTGTCACATTGTGAAAGTGATATCTTTAGTGAATTTTCTTTAATGTGTGTTTATTGTGCTTTACTTTTTTTTTATTTTTAGGTAAATTATTTTGTTTATTTTGGCAACAATATGGCCGCGCCTATACAATTACATCTATCCCGAAATCTCCGTGTTTCTTGTGTGTGTTTTTTTTTTTTGCATACACTCAATCAAATTAAATTGCATTTATCATGATTGATAAACAAGGCTGCGGAACTTTTAGAAAATGCGCGTAGTCACCGCGGAGTAGTCGACAGGAAGCCCCGTCTAGAGAGGATGAATAATGCTTATATAATTTTAATAGACATAACAAGTTACAAGCTCTCAATTTTCGTGTGTGTTTGTTTATTTTGACCACTAAAGATAAAATCTGTAGTGCAGGTAGGCCAAATTGCCTGTATGTACAGTAAGATGAACAGAATTCATCCATGTCTGTACGTAGGTCTACACAAGGTATGGTATCCGGTCCACGCATGTACAGAAACAGAATTCGTATGATTATGATTAATGATGTCCAATAAATATATCATACCAGGGAAGAGTTAAATTACTCTTCCCTGATCATACTATTACATAGCCTATGTAAATACGTGAACGTGATTCGTTAGAACTGCATCACGTGACTACCTCTGCTCTGCGAGGATCGTAAATCGTGTATATCCTCGAGTACGATGATATTGACTGAGTAATTTTCGCGTAATTATCGTGTCCCTGTCTCATTAAACATATAAAATCCAGCAAATTATCGAGTATGATGATATTGACTGAGTCATTTTCGCGTAATTATCGTGTCCTTGTCTCATTAAACATATAAAATCCAGCAAATTCTCGAGTACGATGATATTGACTGTGTAATTTTCGTGTGGCAACACTCGCGTTTGGCGATTAAGAAACAAAACTCGCGATGATTTGTCACACCATCACAAGACAACGTTTCATCCGTTGCGCCACGCAACTTGCTTGAAGAAACACGTCCGATGCATTTATTTAGTCTAGGCAAAAAATGTGAAAAAAATGAGTTAGGGGAGTGGAAAGTTAGAGGCTGTCAACATAGCCAGATATCCTAATTAAACCCTTCTGATCACTCTAAATATATTTTATATAAAATATGCATAAAATCAGATCTAAATAAGGTAATACACAATATTGATGTCTAAACACATGTACTTCAGACACGGAATCCATTAGTAGACCCTGTTGAAACTTCACTTTTCTTCCCTTTATAATGAAATGGAGGCCATTTTTCAAAATGGCGACAATTTTAAATAAAATGTACTTAAAATCTGATCTAAATAAGGTAGGCCTAGATACACAATCTTGGATTCAAAATGTCGACCTATTTATATAAAATTTGCTTAAAATCTAAATATGGTAGATTCACGTTCTTGGTGTCCAAATAGAAATCCATTAGATTTATAATAAATATGATTAGATTAAAAGATAATTGTATTTATTTAATGGCTGCCTAATTTTTCTAAAAATTGCTTAAAGGTGTAACTAATTAGGCTAGATAAATGATCTTTGTGTCTAAACTCGTGTTTTTTTTTTTCAGGCAAGGAATCCATTAAATCTATAATAAATAAATTTAAATAGTTTGATTAATTAATTTTTAAAGTTAAATGCAGAGTATAGCTAACATTTTTCAAAATGGTTACCTAATTTATCTGTTTATGAAATCGAAAATCTGGAATTTGTTTTACAAATTGTTAAAGGTTTAGTTTGTATAGAGCCATGACTAGGATTTTAAAGCATCAGCTTTTGTTGAATTCATTTGTATGTAACATCACAGATGTTTCATCTTGACTGTAGGCCCTCCTATTACATAAACTAATATTATTTACCTCCGCTAAGGAGATATATGTAGTCTATCGCGTACCCAAATTATAAACCCCAGCAGGATTTGAACTATGTCAAGCTAATATCTAAAGCAAAAAAATGTATCATTCAACATGCCCCTATCAGTGGATATATTTTGCCAAGTAGCCTACTTCACTCATTTCATTTGTTTGTTTGTTTGTATGTTTGTTAGCAGGATTACTCAAAAAGTTATTGCAAGATCTTTACCAAAATTAGGGTTAAATAGATATGTGGTCAAGTTCCACTCCATTACATTTTGGAGGCAATCCGGTCCGGACCATGGTCCCAATTTTGGACCACTTTTTAGTATTATTTTCAGACCTGCTAGTGTCAAAAGATAGGAGAGGATTTTCAAAAGCCGGCGAGCAGTCTTAAAGTAAAGTAAACTGAAACTGCATTTTCTCGGAGAACTACTTGTCCAAAAAACTGATTTAGATCTGATTTTATGCACATTTTATATAAAATTAGCGGCCATTTTGAAAAATGGCCGCTATTTCAAGTGTCAACAAGGCCTAATGGATTCCGTGTGTGAAGTACATTGTGTTTAGACACCAAGATTGTGTATCTACCTTAATATTTAGATCTTATTTTATGTACATTTTAAATAAAAATGGCGGCCAATTTTAAAAAGTGATCAGAAGGGTTTAATTAGGATATCTGGCTATGTTGACAGCCTCTAACATTCCACTCCCCCTAACATCTTTTCAGATGTTTGTCCTAGACTAATTGGGCAATGGCATTCCCCGCGAAAAACCTTAAGAAATGATTTTTTTAAAGTTTCAGACGCTGACGGCGCGCAATACTATACTTTACAGAGCCATTCTTTGACACAAAAATGGCTTCTAATCTTCAATGTCGTAACTCTTTAATATGGCTCTGTACTATAAGTGTGGTGGCGCCCTCCCGAACTGAATTTTATGCAGCTGCTTGTTTTTGCACGTGCTCGCTGAACTGAATCGCTGCTGAAATATTGAATGTATGGCGCGAGAGAGAGAGTTTTGACGTGTGTACAAAAACAACGTAGGCCTACGTCGAGCGATTCAAAATGTCAACAACATTGTTCTTGTATGCATATGAATTGCAAAGAGTAGGATCAGAATCAACTTGTCCAAATGTCAAAGATGTTTTTAGGTAGGCGGCCTGATATGAAAATCACAGCACGTGCCTAGGCTAGGCCTACTAGTAGGCGGTCTAGGCCTAACTAGCCTACTCTACGGTTAGCCTAGTAGTACTAGTAGTAGGAAGCCCATCAACCATATATTATAATGCTCGATTTGAATGATCAAATAGCCTAGCCTAGCTAGGCCTATACTAATGCCTATCTAGGCCCAAGGCTAATAGCTATACTAACTAGAAAGCCACTCTGAGAGGAGTGCATACCTCCGCCTACTTTAAAATTCTCCTACAATAACATAAGATTCCTCCGGTAAAAAAAATATAAATAGGGTCCTCTAGCCTAGGGATATTTGTGTGTGTCTTGATGCTGTTTTTTGTGATTTTTAGGCTAATTTCACTACAAGTACAAGCATGTGTATGCGAGTTTGGTGTAAATGGTTTATGTAACAAGCCTTTCAATTATTAACAATATCAATAGCTTCACAGTTGACTAACAATAGAACAGCAACGCGAAAGTCAAACGAGTGAATTTGAAAAGAAATAGGTTTTTTAAACTACTCGCATCAACAAACGTGCACATAAATCAAATTATGTTTTTAAATTACAAATCACAAATTATAACTCCTGCCTCTTGTACAAAAATGAAGTTTTTTGGAAGTAGTTTTCGAGAAAATGCAATTTCAGTTTATAGTTATTCATTTTAATCAAACAATTATTTACCTAAAAATGTAATTTAAAGCAAAAAATACTTCTGTCGGACAATGGTTTTTGGGTTATAATTAAACGTTTCTTTTCTCTTTTTATACGTGAATAAATATTATTTTTTTGTTACAGAAGTGAATAACTTTTGTATTTGAAGTAAAATACAACAATTTATACTTTGATATGTCATTTGTCAAAAACGTCAGCCTCTAGACGTATAACTGCTGCTTGCTTATAGCTTCTGAAGGAATAGTCCTCATGTATGTAGCTGGCTAAAGCAGCAGCGTGAAAAACATGACGCAAGAAGAAAATACTGTATGAAATCATAGTCACTGGCTCAGAGTCAGAGAGCTGCATGGAAAGCACAAAAGCATGTGAGCTTTTGCATTGTATTGGGATGATTGATTGAAATTAAAGATATGCTAATATTAGTTACATTTCCCTGCATTAATTTTTGTCATCGAAGATGTGTATCCCGCATTGAAACTTCACAAGATACTTTTAGTTCATTCTTTTGAACCTTGCTAATTAAGACCCTGCTTGGCTATAATGTGGAAACTTCTCAAACAGTACACACCCACTAAGTTCATGTGATCTGCAAACTATGTCTAGGAGGAAGATGACCATCATTGCTTCTGTCTCGAATAACTGTCACCCTCTGTCAATAATGCTATTCCATCACCAATGAAAAATAACCAGGAGCAAGAATATACTGCAATCACTCCATACAATACAGTATAGTTAATTATTACTGTTCACTTTTTAGATGCGATGCTATTCCTATTTTAATGTGGATACAGTATGACTGAGGGTCAGTCACAGTGCATATTGGCTGCAATGGAATTGCCCAACTGGCGGACAAAATTACTGATTGACCTACCTGTAGATCGATTCCGAAGATTTATGGCCTACAGTAACCCTATAGTAGTAGTCCTATTTCGAAGTAATGAATCTATATATAAATTTACGTAAGGGCAAAATTCGGTAAATCGCGCTTTACTTCTAGAATTTTTACTCGATGGTATATACATTTGGTTCGTACTTTCGGTACTGATTTTAACCACCTGGTGTAACCCTGTTTACTAATTAAATTAAGTTAGATAATTAGTTATTGACGATTAAAACAAATTTAGGTTCAACGATTTGCCCCAAATAGGGGTGTTTAACGATCGTGGTATACACTGTCTAATGAATGTCCATCTTGAAAAATACCCGCATACAATAATACGAGGATGATTCGCATTTTCCTATCTCCTCCTACGATAATTGTTTTTAATAGCTGAAAACGGGTTGAACAGCTCGAGTACAGTATCATAATGTTGAAGACAGGCCGATTTTCTTAAAAAAATACTATTTTGATAGATTTAATATACGTTTATGCAAATGTTTGATTTGAAATGAATGGAACATTCCAATCTCTGTTCCACAACAAGTGTCTATTCCCTCAGGCGTCGTAAAGGCAAGTACTGTATACTCATAACAGAAATTCGATCCATTTTTTTTTCAATCTGTGCTGCAGAGGTTGGATATAGATTTTTTTTAACGGATAATTGCCGTATATTATGTACAAATCTTTATTATTGCAGTTAAACCACCCTCGTGACATCATCACCCTTCCCTCACTGGCATGAGTAGCGTTGTAAAGCCAGTAGAGGATAGGCCTACGGTGCACATGCCCTAAACGCATGGTGGGTAGGGTTAGTATTAGGAACCAACTTAAGTATGAATTGGCTCTAAGAAACAATTGAAAACCATTAGGCCTACTAATTAAGTTGAGTTAGATAATTTAATATTTATTGACGATTAAATCGAATTTATGATTTGCCACGAATAGGGGTGGTTTTCACAAATTGTTTTACATTATATAAACATATTATACACGTCGTAGTGATGTATCGTTATCATGTACTGTACTATTTCAATCGACTAGGACGGTGATAGTTTCAACAAAGTATTACATTGCAATGTTTTACACTGTGTTTAGTGGTATATTATTTGTAAAACATGAAAAAAATTAATATTTCGTTACTAATACTACATGTATAAAGAATATATTTAAAAATTGTTCCTCTTTGCACCCATCCTCTTTCCCATCCCTCAACCCTAATGTTACATACAAAACACAAATTAAGTTTGTTTAAATTTGACTTAAACAATTGGTCTCATTTTGTGACAAGTTTCTCTTTCGGAAGTAATTCCCAGGGTGCTAATTTTAGTTCAGTACATAAATCACAGTGTCTATTTATTCGTTCCCGTAAACGACATGTATATATTGTCTTGTGGTACGTACATTTGAAATCGCCAGTTTTTTAACGCTGAAATTATTATGTATTCGAGAACCATCTGTGGGCACGACCTAGATGGTACGCGAGCGTACCATCTAGTAATAATAATAATAAAATATAATTGATTTTATTGTATTTTAGGCTGCATAAACACAAAACTGTATTTGGACGAAATTCTGAGAAGGTTGATTTCTATTTAAATTCTGGGGTTTATAAGCAACTTATATCCCGTCAGCATGCTGAATTACTCATTTACCAAGACGATGACTGCCAACCTGTGTTTGTACTTTGTGACAAAAGTGTGAATGGAACCTATGTTAATGATGTGAAGGTAAGTAGTCGTCAGTGCTGTGTATTAAGAAGTTCTTATGATCTATAAGTAATAAAGAGTAGAGTTTTTTGTATAATATACAGTACAAAATCATGCTAACTGCACACATCCATACACATCATCCATGGGGTATTGTACTCCGGATGGATCTTGAATACATCCAATATGGCAGCCAATATACATAAACATAGGCTCCATTAAATTTTTGACCTGATCACATTTTACTTCTGGCAGAGGTCACAAATCTCTCTGTTTTCTCATTTTACTTCATAGGTTTCTAAAATGGTGCGTGTTAAAGAATTGGACACAATCACATTTGGACATGTGCAAGGTGTTTCCATTAAGGCAGGAATTTTTGCTAAACAAGATAAATCTGAGTTTCGTTTTAGGGTACGCACCAACATTGTCCTATTTACTAAACTAATTACTATATAAATTAATGGGTTTGTGTTACATACAGGTATCTACAGTAACACCTGTTATTATCTTTTTAAAGCATTAAAATCTGGAACAAAACTTCGATTTTGACAAATCATGAAGACTTTTTAAAAATTAAATATTTACTCAATAATCACTAATATTTATATTTTTTACATAAACTGTATATTAAATAATTATGCTTTATAATTTTATTTCTTTTTCAGCTGGAAAAAGTGTTAGTCACTAGTAGTGAAAGTCCTTTACAAATTGTAGAATTACCAACATTTTCAACATCACCACTTTACTTTAATGGAGCTAAAACATCTGTTAACAGAGCAAAAACCTGTGAAGTAATGACAAGTTCACAATACTTACAACACACATTAATGTCTAAGACTGACGAAAGGAAAGAGAGGAGACGAGAGGAAAGTAATGAAGAAAACTCTAAGAAAACAATTTCAAACAATAAAACATCAGCACTCTTAAGACTTTTTAAAGAAATACCTTCACCACATGTATGCAAATTAGATGTAGATAATTTTAATAACAGGAATAGTAAAAATCAAATGCATGGTACAGCCTCTCAACTTGTTGACAATGAGGTATTAGAAGTTGCGTCCACTGCCATCCAAAGAGCTATTATTGTAATGGATTCTGATGATAGTGAATCATTCTCAATTGATGTTGGTGATTACTGCCACCTGATGGATAACAAAGCAGGCAAACATAATGTATCTGGTGTGGAGGATGAGAGTAAAGAAACAGCTGATGTCACCATTAAATATCCAATACAAAACACATCTCTGAACATATTTGAATTCAATGAGGAAAATTCACAAGGTAAGTTTAAAACAATAGTAGGTCGATTGAATAAAATAAGTTTTTAAAACTATTTTTGAAAACTTTTGGATTACATTTTAATTTTATGAGAAATTTATTACAATTACATTTTGAGAGTAAGAAAAAGAGGCCCAAGACCATGAAGATTAAAACACAGGATCTTACACTATGTAGAAATCCTATTAGACTGCTGTTTTTATGATTTGTTAAAATCTAATTGGATATTGGCTTTTTAACACCATCTACAAGGTACAGTGGAACTGCACTATTTCTCAATGTTATGCACACGCAACAGAGATCAAATGGATATTCCACCAACTTGAGACTTGTATTGATTGATTGGTGGATCTCTAAAGAGAGGTACTTTTGATTGACAATGACAGGCAGCAGAGAAACCCCAAACTGCCCAGTATACACATTAAATTTAATTTTCTTTTTAGCTGTAAAGACATTGGGAAAGCAAACACACAGACTTGAATCATTAAGATCTTTGGAAAACTTGAATGGAAACACAACCAAAACTCATCCACTGCAGAAAATGCCACCAGTCCTAAACGAAGCAAACAGACGAAAATCAAATGCATCGACAAAAAATCAACACTCTGCGTCGAAGAAGACAAGATCTGGTGAGTACTAAGTTTAACCTTCTGTAGGCCAACACCTACTGGTACTTTTATCAATAATACTGCAGGAAACCCACTGTCACCTGATGGACGTGCAGCTCCCTAATAGCCTGGGTGCAGTACAAATTTTGCGGGAAAAAAGTATAGGAAAAATTTTTTTTTTTTTTTCTAATAGAGTATACCATATAGAATGTCAGAAAAAAATCCCCATCCCAGTGTCTTGGGGAAAATTGTTTATGGCACTTTTAAATGTTGCTCTATATAACACACTCAAATGCCTATTAATACACACAAATACCTATATATAGGGGATAGGGAAAATCAATTAGTGGTTTTTGTTACTTGCAGTTGTGTTTTAATGAGGTAAAGGTAAAGGTATTCATATTTGTCCTCAAGCTTAACTGGAAACTGAGGAAATTCGGATTAGCCCCTCCACGGACCCACGGCAGCCAGCAGTGCAGCGCCTACCAGATCAGCACACCGGGAGACGATCCCCTACTCTTTTCGAATAGTGTACCAAGTTCTTTAACGTGCACTGTTAAGTACACGCAACACACAAGTAGACGGTCTCCCATCCAGAACGCAACCAGGCCCAACGTTGCTTAACTTCGGTGATCTGACGAGAACCGGTGTTTCAACGCAGTATGGCCGTATATAGGGGATAGGGAAAACCAATTCACGTTTTTTTTAACTTGGAGTTGTGTTATGATGATTAAAATTAGCTGAGGCTTACTTTAATAACTACTTCTCATAGTAGTTGATAAATCGAGTCGATAACAATTACATCATCATGCCAGAATCCAATATGGCATCCAATTTGGTGGGAAAAATAGGGGATTGCTAAACCCCCGCAAACCCCTGCAAACCTCCAAAAAAACATAGCAAACCCCACCGAACCAACACAAAAGTGATTGAATCATGTAGTATACAACCCACTGGGTGTATCCATGTAAAAATAAAATTTCTACTGTTAAATACTTATTTTTGGGGTAAAACATCATTTTTTGGTAAAAAATGATTTATAATTTTTTACCAAAAAATGATGTTTTATCCCCAAAATAAGTAGTTAAAGGGGGATGCTGGGTTTAAAATTGCTTTTAAATATCGTTTATTATTAAATAAAAAATATTATAACAATATAGACATATCAGAATGAAGAAGTAATAACGAGCAATTAAAAAAAATAAATTTCATATACATTTTAGGGTAAATTCATGGAAAGTCTGTTTTTCAGCAGCTTAGGGAAGCTCATTAATATTCATGAGATATTCACAAAATCACGTCATCAGTGGATTCCAAAATCGCGACGTCATGTACGTTGTGTTTGTCAACTAATTTACATCTCTCTTCTCCCCTATCAAACAACGACCACCCGTGAAAAGACATTTGTTGTAGATTTTCTAAGCTAGGCCTATAAGTGTAGCATACAGTAGCAGCATATATTTATTTGACATTTAATGAAATACAAAATTTAGTACAGATTACTGAGTCATAAATTATATACTATTTTTATACCTCGAATAGTACAGATCGTATTATGGGCTTCACGTACTAGGCTAGGCCTAGCCTAAATCAATTTTTTTTAATGGGTGAGAGCCATTCTGATGAGATTACATGCCACGATGGGGCCCATCATGGGCCTAGCTAGCCTACTACTAAACGATTGGCCCATAAATAACAAAACTCAGTGGATTCCAAACAATCTAAACCTAAAACATTCTACAAAATCGGCTGTAAATATTGAGGCAAAACAAGGTCCGATCGCCGTCCGCAAGTATGGTGTCCCGATCGTCTAAGTAGGCCTAATAAAATAGGCCTAGTTTACTCTCCAAAAAAGCGGATACTGCATCAAGCAATTAGACCAGGTAGTAGGAAGGAGACCTAGCCGATCCGGCCCAGTTAGAAATTGAGCTAGCTAGTGTAGTAGACCCTATGCGAATTGATACTACCAGGCCTTTTACTATATAGGCTACACTTGTTAAAATTAGCAATACTTATGTTTACAAATATTCCAACTCTCTCATTCGAGCTATATTATCTATACCATTCCGGTAGGTCGAGTCGACCTTCAATCAAATACTGTACATCGTCAAAGAATATATATCACAAGAATGAGTATTCCGCGATTTTTGCATGAGAAATTTGTAACAGAAAGCTCCAGTGAGTGATGCCCGCCCTCATAAGGGCGGATGTATACATACTAAATAGAACTTGATTTAATAGATATTATACATGTCACATTAAATAGAATTATGATAATAGTTTTTGCAATTGTAAACTATTTTATAATACATATTTATTAACAAACTAGTGTACATTCACTTTTACAGACAATTATTTACTAATATGCTAAGTTAGTTCACAAAAAAGGCCTAACACAGCAACACCAAAAATCAACGAATCGTTACTCAGCACGGCCTATTCTTTATCATTGCCGTGTACTACTCTACGCCCGGTAAATTAAGTATTGTTTTTATGATATAAATTAGTATAAAATACATGTTATTAATAGGACAAAATGTTAAATGTCATTAACATTTATTTGTTTTACCAGAAACAAGTTAAATATAGGAATATTATTAAACTGTCCTTCGTGAAAACGCGTAAACACCAATACGCCCGGTCACGCTATCGTAGCGCCCGGTTGATAAAGCAAACTGTTTATACGGCAGTTTTTACTAAATAAATTGCATAAAACGAACAATCAAATATCCAAATAGTATTTGACATGATGTTGGCATGTAGTTGATAACATTTTTTATCATGAAAATACTACCGGTGGTCTAGCCTTTGATTATTGAAACCGTCACAAAAAGTTGTATACATCCCAGATACATACGCCTTAGCTGCACTTGTAATCTGGCCTCATTTCACAGCCTTCGTTCTGCTTCACTGGGCGCTTATATAAATTGAAACTTTTAGTTTTACTGTTCAAGAGACTAACAAATATATTTTAAATTTTTTACTATTCATTTTAAACCCGGAACCCCCCTTTAACAGTAGAAATTTAATATTTTTTTTACATGGACATACCCAGTGGGTCGTACACTCCATGATTCAATCACTTTTATGTTGGTTCGGTGGGGTTTGTTATGTTTTATTGAAGGTTTGCAGGGGTTTAGCAATACCCTGTTTTTCCCGCCAAATTGTACGCCATATCTTATCGACTTTATTCATCAACTACTATGAGAAGTAGTTATTAAAGTAAGCCTCTACTAATTTTAATCATTAAAACACAACTGCAAGTAACAAAAACCGCTAATTGATTTTCCCTATCCCCTATATGTATTTGTGTGTGTTAATAGGAATTTGTGTGTGTTATATAGGCCAAATTTTAAAAGTGCCATAAAAAAATTTCCCGAAGACCCTGGGATGGGGATTTTTTTTCTGACATTCTATATGGTATACTCTATCAGAAAAACAAAAAAAATGTTCCTATACTTTTTTCCCGCAAATGTGTATATTTATTATTAATTGTTCTGCACCCAGGCTATAAATAAAGTGGCTGTGTGTCACACTGCCAGTGGCTGTGTGTGTACTGTAAACCAGGATAAACCCCCAAAGATTTACTATGTTCTTTAAAGAGTCAGATGTGAACACTGGACCTACTGTTTATAGTCCTTATCAGAGAATACTTGTTATACAACCAGAACCATGGCGCCAGTGAGGCTCAAACTTTTATGGCATGTATTTATACGGTTACGGTTCGGTCTGAACTGCTTGGCCACTCATTCTCATTCGCTTATTGTTAAACTTTATAGTTCAGTTTTGTCCACTTAACATAGGCCTACAAATTTTTTGAAACCTTGAAAAAATTGTGAGTGAGTGAGTGGCCGAGCGGTTAAGACAGTGGAACCGTAATTATGTAGCCATAACATCGGCAGGGGTTCGAGGCTCACTCAATCCATGGTTCTGGTGGTAGAACGAGTCTTCTCGGATAAGGACTATAAACCGTAGGTCCAGTGTACACAACTTGCTCGTGTGCACTTTAAAGAACCTAGTACATCTTTCGAGACGAGTAGGGGGTTACCCCGGTGTTTTAGTACATCACAGCCACTGATCACCAACTGGGCCCTCTGGGAGATCAGTCTCTGACTGAAGAGGTCACCCAGTATAAAGATAAAACAAACAAACAAAGTTACCACCTTAATTGGGCTTTTTGAGTTTAATAATACTTAATTGGCCCTGCACTTTCAGTGGCGCACTTTTGAAGATGTGTCCAAAGAAAGAAAACCAAAAAGAGAAAAATACAACAATGAGAAGACATTCCTATTAAGAAAACAAAAGGGACTGTAAATAAAGTAGATGATAATTCGACCGGGATGGTTGTTTTTGCTTAAACATTAAATTTACAACCAGAAATTAAAGCTAGATATCAAATTGTGTCAGATCCAAAACGAAGATACTATAGATTACTACTACTACTTATTATACACCACCAGTAATTTTATAAAAAAAAGATATTTGTTTCATTGTAAATGATTATACTATATGTTACATAAATCGAAGTGAATAATTATCAAATACTGAAATATTTTTCTTCCAACTATTTAGGTACGTATCGTAACTACTCTTCCAAATCCAAATCAGAGGTATTTGTGCCTGAGAAATGTGCAAGTATTGATTGTTGTATACCTGTGGACAACACAATTTCATGGGTAAGATAATAAAGAGTGTGGGGAGAGAGACAACGCTGTCCAATTTCAGGCTAATTAGAAGTTGTTTATTGTTTCCCAATTTTATCTTTATCATTATGAGTTCCTACAATCATGCTGATTTATATCACGGAACTAGTCGGTGTGGTGACAGCTGGTTTTGGGTTTAGTTTTGATTTTTTTTGGGGTTTAGTTTTTTTACTCATGTTTTTTTAAGTCACATCTTTTGACAGCATGAGTCTCTCCTCCTGTCAACCAATAAACTAAATTCAATTTCTTTCAGTTTTATGATCCTCTTACATGTGTATTTCACATGATTTACATTGACTCTCAAAGGACGGGAGTTATGTTATGCTTCACCCCATTTGTTCAAATAATTGTATTTGCCCTAGACCCAAGATGCACCTTTGTTTCCGGTTTAAGTCGTCACACTGGCTTACTAGAAGTTAGAACCACATCAGCCTCTATCTAGTTGACTTCTAGATCAACCACCATTACGACAACACAGTTCTTTGTGGGATTCGTCAACACTATTTTTGTTCATTCTAATTGTTACTACTCATAAAATATTTTAATATGCACTAGATATTTTGTTGCTTTGTAAAATAGTAACGTTCTATCCGAGTGTCATATAGCATTTAAAGTCATCTGTATATGTGTCACAGTTCATTGTATGAAGTAAAGTTTCATTTTGTCTCATACAGCAAGTTCTATGACATTTTTGCTGGTACAATTTTTAGTTGTGTTGCTTTTGAAAATGTGAACCCAAAAGTCAAAAGTTGGTATATGACATCTAGATTGCTTTTTGGAAAATTTTGTGATAGCGCAATAATTTATTTCTTTTGTAAGAAGTAAAGTAATCTCCACTGTGTTTCATGTGATCAGCTGCGTAAATCTTTTTCTTATATCGCGTGCCATAATAAAGAGTGCTGATACCCCATCATGAATAATAATTGATTGAAAACGTTAACTACTGTACACTATATACTCAATAAAGGTTAAAGTTCTCAAGTACATATAATTTTAGTTGTAAGCGTTTTGTTCATTTTTATAAAGGCAAATGCTAGTGCAAGAAAATCAAATCAACCCACAGCAGCTCTTTGCACTTTATGAAAGGTGTGTGTATAAAATAATATTGTTTTTAACAATAGCTTTTGCACTTTTTTCACCAATATTTATTTAATTAGCAAATAATAATAATTATATTCAATAAACATATACACATGGTAGAAATACATATAATTTTAGTGGTAAGTATTTTGTTCATAATTGATTGGTAAATTTGTATGTAGCCAATTTATTTAACCTATAACTCTTTGCACTTTATGAAAAGAGTTGTGTGTATAAAATAATATTTCTTTTAAAACGATAGCTTTTGCACTGTTTTCCGAGTTCATTTATTTAGTTAGCAAATAATAATTATATTTGTCAATAAATGTATACATTTGTACAAATTATAGTATGGTAAGGGTTTGTTCATAATTGAATAGCAAATTTTTATGTAAGCCAACCTAATCAACCTACAGCTTTTGGCACTTTATGAAAGGAGGGAAGTGTGTGTATAAAATTATATTGGTTTTAAAACAATAGTTTTTGCACTGTTTGTACCAATTTATTTATCTTGCTCAGCCAATAAATAATAGTAAAATGTTTGTGCTGGTTTACAGCAAGAAAAACATTTAGTTTTACCCTGTAACTTGCCTGTATTTTGGGTAGTGTTTGCCTGTGTTCATATCATAATCAGTGGATTAAAAAATTCTAGTCTATAAAATTCTCTGTCTATACTATGAAACTTTGTGACAAAAAAAAGTGTTATGTGTCCATATATGGACATGATGATGGCATATCACTACCATATTTGTGCATATTACTGCCATATTTGAGTACATCACAAATTGTTAGTGCCAAACTAAGCTTAAGTACAAATATTCACCTTTAGTGTGCTACTTTAGTGCTAATTAGGTGTTAATTCCAGCTCTATGACATAGAAATGACAATCACATACGTACATATTAAATCCACTCCATTGGGTAAAAAACTGGTAATACATACTTTGTTTGCGTATAGCGTCATGTAATTAGTTTTGTGAACAGGCTTGTGACACCTTTGAGAAGGATAGTAATTCATTATTGAGAATTCAATTCATAATACAGTAGTAGTATAATAACATTAATAATTTTATGCCTTTAGGTCCAATGTGATGATTGTGACGACTGGTATCATGTGACTTGTATGGACTGTGATTATAAGGTTGTTAGAGAACCAACAGCCTTTTTTCACTGTGGCTGTACATAACAAATATGGAGTTTAAGGTTGACAGAGAACCAACGGCCTTCTTTCACTGTGGCTGTACATAAACATATGGAGTTCAAGGTTGACAGGGAACCAACATCTTCTTTCACTGTGGCTGTACATAAAAACTATTGAGTGAAAGGTTTCAGAGAAATTGCAATAGCTTCCTAATTGTTTTATCTCATTTTAATCAGGATAATTGATTATTAATTTTAATATTTTTATATTAATCACTGTGTTTACAATAAAACCTTTTAAAAAGAAGCCCATCTAAAAAATAAGCCCTTCCTGTGGTTTGCAAAAAGTAATCTCAAAAAGATGGCCATCTCGAAATCAAGTCCAAGATTGTATGGGCCTCTTTTTCAAGATAGGCTGTATTTGAATGTCAAAGAAATAGAAATATTGTATGACTGTTGTCTCAACAATCAAACTCTATAATTAATTGATTATATCCTGTAAGCCTTTCTTCTTTTTTGCTTCCTTGGCAAATATTTAAATTTGGCAGGGAAATATGTAAAACAATCATATTATTTTAGAGTGTTACCAAATTTACAGCATTCAGTTGGAAAAGAAAAGAAGTAAAAAGGGCTATTTACAGTATGGCCATTATTCCTTTGTAGAAAAGTGTGTCATCTAAATAGGAGTGTCCCAAATTTTATTATAAATTGGAAATATGTGTTTTTAATTATTTGTAAATATTTACTGAATCAGAATAAACCAAACAAATATTTGTTTAAAGTAGTAAAAAACATTTATCAATCTCATCATCAATTATATACAACTTTAATTATGTATTATCAAATGTACAGTAGTTTCTGTAAGTTATAACCAAAGAACTTTTAACGCAAGAATCTCCTGTTCGTCCGAAGCGCGTAACAATTTCGAAAGGCATTGTGGGATAGAATAGAGCTATGGGTGGCGCCATTGTGAGCCATGGAGTAGGGCGCCCGCATCAAATTAGAAAGTCAAAATCATAGAGGAGATCTGCTAATGCTCTAGGGGGATAGAGTAATTGACTGAGGAGTAGGGCGCCCGCATCAAATTAGAAAGTCAAAATCATAGAGGGGATCTGCTAATACTCAAGGGGGTAGAGTAATTGACTTCCTAGTTTGGAGGGGGCGCTGCTTCATGCTGTGAAATGGCGTCGCCCAGTTTGACCTTTTAACCCTGTACTTCCGATACTGTGTTTTGAATGCAAATTGAAGAACAGGAGATTCTTGTGTTATAAGTTCTTTGGTTATAACCTTCTAGTTTGCACTTGAAATTGTAAATTTTCAAATTTTAATTGCATTACATTACTCTCTTTTTTTAAAGAACTTTCGGATCTTATAATAAAAAAAATATATACAAATAAATAAACATTCAATAAAATGACAATGACAACTTCTTTTATAGTAAATAAAGTAGATAAATAAACGAAAAAATTAACATTTATAATTACGAAATAGATTTAAACAACAAATAACTAACCAATCATTTTATTTAATTAAAAAATGAAATTTCATGCAAGGCAGTAAAAACACAGTATCCAATTAAAGGATTTTTAGAGTTTCTAACCCTGCTTTAATACTTGTAACATTTTAATTATTATATTTTAAAATGTTAAGTAATTCATATTTATGAATGAATTTGTAACATTTTCATACGATTTAACCATGGATAACTTGTGTTTAGTTGGTGCTCTTTTAGAATACATGTGTAACATTTGTGCTACTAACTATTTGTTATATATTTTAAAATAAATTCCACAAATGTGGTTGAAAAGGTTTATTTTAATTATTTATTTGAGTCGTTTCACCCTTTAAACATGTATGAACAACATGAAACAGATCATCGACAATCATGTTTATTTGTTTGTATTTCTGAAGAATGTATCATTACCTTGAAGCTTTGAGACGAAAATGAGCAATTCGCACATACAATTTTTCTAAATCTTTGTTATCTCCTTTTGTATTACGTATTCATGTGTGTTCACTCATATTATTTGAAGAAATGTAAACCTTTAAATATTACATATTTCAAATTAATTCGTTACCTTTACCTATTATATTTATTTTTCGTGGCATATTCAGACATTTTCTATATTCATTGTTGGAAATCAATCGGCCAAACAAACCACTTCCATATCTACATGTATTTCCACAAATTCATACAAGCATAATACAATTGGTGAAAGTGTATTCTTTCTTTCCTCCTTTGCATGGATAAAAACTCATAAAGAGTTTATAATTCTTCCAAATTTTCTTCGTAGGCCTATATGCTGCTACACATTATTGTAGGACGGTAACGATCGACGATAACAAAAAAAGTATTGCATTTAGCATCCATAAAACAAGAAATTAGAAAATGTTCATTCTAGAACTATGGTAACCATTTATTCTGTCTTGTATTTATGTAAGAAAGATTCATTTTTATCTACTTATCGTCGATATGTATCGTCCTATAATAAATGGGCCTTATTCCTACATTCAGGAGATCATATTCACGCTATTCATCATCAGAAGTTCAGGAAAATGTCAGTCGAACGATAAAATAAAGTACGGTAGGCCTAACTCGTCAATAAGTATGTGGTCTTCATAAGGATGATGGGGATCTAAAGTATCGAACAGAAAGGAAAACATTTTCCTTTTTATTTCGACAAAATAGGATATAGGCCTACTGTACATTAGGATGTCTGTTATTAGATATTTTGAAGCACATGTAGGTTTAATCAATTAGGATCTTGCTGATTTGGGCGAATTTAGTTTCCAATTTTGGCAAGCTGTTTTACAAAGTTTGCTCTTTGTTGGGCAGTTGGTGGTCAACTTCAAAACTGTTGACAACTCTGTAGAAGTCATGTTGTGTGTGTACCTTCTTGCTATTACAGTAGTTTGATGAGGTTTGTGAACTCGAATAACATACTTGTGTATCCTCCGGATAGATAACTATCATAGTTTATAAATTAATCACAAACTTTCCTAATTATGGCAAACCTAGAATTTGCGAACACAATTTTGGTAATATAAAGTTTGTAAAGTATAACTAGGCTTTTGAAGGAAGACATTTTGATCCGTATATGATATCTAAGCATGTGTGTATTTCATACTGCATCATAAAAGGGACAATATTTCAAACTCAGACAGCAATTTTGTTTTGAAAGTGTGATTCTGAATAAACTGTGGCCTTCTCTACTATCATGCTTCCAGAATTATAATTACTTGGCCTTGTTTCACAACTTTCTTAAGATGTACCCGAAACCAATATAATTTAATTACTTTGTAAACTTATTAAAAGCAAACTCTTCCCTGGTATCATAAATTCTTATTATCGTAAAGTTCAAATCTAAATGTAACTTTAGACGTCTATGTAGATTTTGACATGACGAATTACATAATAAAATTCATAATTAGATAAATTACATAAGCCTACTGTACTTGTAAGCTATGTTGCCTCTCTTATTTATATAGGACAAATTAAAGGATACAAATTAATTGTATTAATTATAACATCTACATTAATACTGTGTCATCTCGTTTTGGTGAACAACAAAAAACTAAATAAAAAAATGCTGTATTCCGAGTCTTAAATTATTAGCAGTTTTAAATCGAATTTTCTAACACATTGCCTCATAACATAAAATCGCTTCCGCAACAATGTAAAAAAAACATCCTCTGTAAAATTATTGCATTAAATAAATATTGCCATATTACAGTACTTTGCATTAGGAACTTAACTATCATCCAAGGAGCCTTTTTTGTATTACATGCTATAACATTAGCAATTAATGTATCCGTGTTTAATGATGACCCTACACTTTTTTAAAAACAATTTACCTCGATAGACCTATCAATAATAAAATAAATAATAAATAATTATTTCATCAAAGAAAAACACTGTCGTAATAGTATTAATATTGAACATTATGGCTAACATAAGTGGTAACGGTGGTAAATGTATAGAATCTACATCTACTACGGTACACAAAACGCGGAGCGGCGGACGGGAGGTTTCCGCTCACGATAGATACATTATTAATTCTATTTGCTACGCGGTTTTTCGCTTACCGTCATCGCTCGTCTGTAAATTGGCCTTTAATTAGAGTAATTGAAAATTATTTAGCGAGAAAGTTTCCTAATTGAAGTAAAATGTTTATTAAATTGATGTGCTGTTTCAATCAAAATGCTGTTATCTGTTATATAAGTTGTGAATAGTTCTGTAGTCCTACCCTACCTTATAATTTTTGTGAATTTCGTCTTAAGTCTCTATTTAAGTTTATTGATCTTTTGATATAATATAATATATAATAATTATTATATATGTGTTTTTCTAGTAGTACATAGTTTCTATCTTGCGTTCATTTTATATTCAAGACTTGTTATGCATTCGGGGTTAATTTCAGTTCATTAATGGAATTGTTTCATATTTAAGTTCATATAATGATCTTAACTTCATTAGCTTTGGATGTAGGGGCCTACATTTATTTTTTGAGATTTAAATAATTAATACAACATTGTAGCTAGTTTAAAGGCTAATCACACCAGCAGTCTATATACACTATATGAAGCCCAGAATTATATTGAAGACAAATTGTACCAGCCTGTAGCATAGAAAACAATGCAACATTTTATAGATGTCTGTGTCCTTTCTTTATTGGATTGTTAATGTTATTTTCACTAGGCCCACATGTCAACTTCATGAAGCCTATTGATACAATTTATTGTAGGCCATATAAATAAATGAAAGTTTAGAATGTTTGAATGTTATGTTACGGTACCACCCGATTCGATTCAGCAGCTGTCATCATATAATATCTAACTGACTATCGACAGTCAGTTAGACATAAACTCTAGCTGAGTTGTATGATAATTGTATTTAATGCTTATTTTTGTGCATGACGGCAGTCAGTAAAGCTATGAGTACACTATCAAACTAATTTGACAAAAACAGTGTGATATACCCAAATATGACAGCGACATTCCCAAATATGGTAGTGATATGACACCATCATGTCTATATATGGGCACATCACATTTGTTTGTCAATTTTGTTTGATAGTGTAGACAGAGTTTTAGATTATCTGATGACAGAATCGGGCGCTATACATACTACATATTTCATTAGAGAACCAAAACTGTAAAAATAAAAATATGTGTTGCTACAGAGACTCATGGTTGATATGGTAAAGAATATAATGGCTTATATTTGTTATCCATGTGTCGGTTTTATCGAGATATCCTTTGAGTTTGTCACAGTCAACAGTGACGGATATTTAAAGTTAAACGCAAAGGGTAATTTGCATAGAACTAGTCAGGTGTATTACCGTATAAAAGAATTGCGGAGGAATGTAGTAATTACACCTCACATCAACCTTGTAGAGAAGGGAGGTGTCGCACCTCAGCAATAATACAGATTGACCATTGTAAGTAAGATACTCATTTATTGTAAGATTATATACTTGTAATAACGATGATGTATAGGTTACAATGTAATTCTGTGCTAACGTAGATAACTGTAACAATTAAACGTTAACGTTTGTTTGTAGTGCTGCCCGTTGGGCTGAAGTTGGTACCAATACGTAACTGTCCGACCACCATTTGTAGTAAACCGTAAACCAAGCCGAGTATACACATGATTGTTTATGTATGATTGGAATGTAATTGGTAGTGAACAAGTCCACGAAGAAGTGACCGGCGGACAAAGAAATAAAGACATTCAGTTGATAATATTATATATCTGTATATATACTTTTAATTGCGTTCTTCAGTAGCCATATAGTTAACTTCAATCGGGGCGTGACAGAGTTAGAAATTACTTTCAAAATGTCAAATTATTTTGTTATTTATAGAGTAACTTCATGCAAAATACAACTGGCATGCATTTTTTGTTCTCGGATGTAATTATGCCAAATGTAGGTCGAAAATGAGTTCATCGGAAATACATGGAGTGTGTTAATTGTTTCTTTGTTTTGTTGATGATTTGTTAGGTCTATGGCATGTTCATGATTTACTTTATGTTTAATCAAGTTATAATACACTTTTCTTGTATAAGATCATATATATTCCGATTTTATTAAACTTTTTATATAATTATGTTTTTGAGATCATATTAATTTATTTGAATAAATTAAAAATCATTTTTTGATGTTAGGTCCTATATGTTTATATTTTGAAGCGATTATGGTTTTGGTTACCAAGGAAGAGTGAGATTAATCTGCCCTGAGTTTCGTTAAAGTTATACTAATTATTTCTAAAAATGTTCCAATATTCATTATGCATACGGTAATACATGGTGGTGTAAGCATGTCATAATGTATAAATATGTTTCACACCCTTACAATCCAGGGGCGTCGCTAAACCACCTGAAAATCCTATGTTTTTATATCTATTTTTAGCATACGTAATTTCCAGTATCCATATTATGAAATAAATGTAGGCCTAGTACGATACAATATGATGTGTACTGCATTCACATTTTTTTTAATCGGAGAACGTTCAGAATGATGTGTCATCATAATCTGTATTATTACATAATTTTGTGCTGGTTGGAATCTTATTGAAAAAGATGATTAGTGTTATATCTATTTTCACGTGTAATAGTCTCCGTGCGCAGTGGCGTATTAATTTTTTTTAATAAGGGGAAGGCAAGTGGTGTGCGCCTACATTATTGTAAAATGAAGTGTTAAACCTAACTTATATTATATTAGGCTTACATTTTGTGTTTTAAATAAAGGTGTACCTTATCTATATACGGAGACGTAGCATGACGGCCCTGACCCAGTGGTGGCGCCAGCGGGGGGCTGTGGGGGCTCTAGTCCCCCCTCGTCGGGGAGCCTAGCCCTAGCCCCCTGGCCCCCAGCCTAGTGATGCTCGCTTCGCTCGCATAGCCCCCTCGTCGGGGAATGTAGCCCCCGCGTCGGGAAGATCCTGGCGCCACCACTGCCCTGACCTAATCATTGATATTAGAGTGTGGGGAGAAAGAAGACCTTGCTAAACTCAACTGCGCTCGGCCATTCATATAAAGTCACTGAAGCATGTTACTGAAGCATGTTATCGGTAACGGAATAATAATACAATTCTTCCATAATAATCCTGATCCTGATAATCCTAGGCCTAATTTCTTTCAACAAGTTTATGATTTTTTTTTTGCTTAGCCATGATCATCTGGATTAAATTATAATTGCAGTATAATCTGTATTTTAAGAGACGATAGATAATCAATATTGAGCTTTCAACAAATTGATAAAGCTTGGTTCCCCCAAGAACGCAACGCAAAGACGTAGCACATGACCCAACGCGTTGACCAATTACATGCACCATTTCAAATAATCCAGCACTTATGATTGGTCAAATGACTTGTGTTGGCTTACGTTCTCATGTGCTTCACACTTTAATACTGTATCATGGTATTATTAAGGTTGAATAATGGAATGTGTCTTTGACTCTATTCGGTAAATTGTATATGCACAATGGCCTACACAGGAAGATTTCTAAAACTTTGGGACGCAGTTTTTTGAGGTTTTTTTTCTTGTAATAAACAAAAATAGGGTTATCATCGTCGATGGAAAGAGAAAAACTATAATCCACTCTGATGCAACTGTGTGCTGACTAATACCGTATTATATCTTATAGTGCGAGGTTGACAACGCGGTACATTTGAAACTCATGCCATTTTATTTTGTAAAAGTGAATTTCAACATTGTACAGTTATAGAGATGAGACATTCATAAACTGTATTCAACACAGCAGGTCGTCAATATGAATTGTGTAAATAAATAAAACCCACCATAAAAGAAGAAAATGATTTGTTGCTGGTCTGTCTAAACACGAATCAGAATAATACAAGGAAGAAATAAGGAGTCGCTTGACATTATATCAACAACACACATTGAAGCAGTATAAGAATCTAACTTAATTCTTTGTGACTAATTAGGGACGTGTGTGAGCATCCACTTTGATAGCTTAAACAAACGATTAAGGATAGCCTAATTTGAGACAACAATTTCAACGATAGGTAGGCCTAATACTGTGCTTTAGGCCGAACTAGAAATATCTGAATTAAAATAACGTGTTGTGGACTCATTTCAGCCGCTATCCCTTTATTAAAATACCGAATACTGATAATAGGCCTACATAACAATACAGAAAATAAAAGCATTTTAAAGTTAAACAAGTGGAAATCAAAGATACTGAATCTAATCGTTTATTAATATACTATATCTTATTAATTAAAGCAATTATAAAGATGAAATACAAAATAGCATATAGAAATTATATAACAAGATTATAGGCCTACATATGTATAGAAATGTATTATCCATCACAAGTATTGAACAACAAAAAACAGGGTGTGTGATCTCCCATAATATATTTTTCCCTATGTGGTATTGAATTAGAATCAAAGGATAGTTAGTTTTTAAATTGTAACAAACAAGATATAAAGAGTCAATATCCGTTGATATTGTTTACAAACCAACATTACATTTAGGCGCGCCTATAAAAGAAAATAACATACAACAGTAAATGCTAGGCAAGCAAATGATGATTCCCGTAATATACGAAATACATATATGGGTTACTTCATAATAGAGTTACTGGTGCTGATATTATAAAATGGCTATTAAAATAATGTACTGTACATAAACATCAAACAATATTACTGAATAGCGTATATCAAGTATTGGTTGTCAAAATCGCATTCAAACCTTAACTTTTGCTAGTGTAATTTGCTATTTTCTTTAACTCCATTGCAGTTTTATGTCCAGGTGGTATTAATTGTTTTTACCAATCAAATCACTTTAGTAGGCCACGTATATACCAAGAAAAGTAATGCAAGAAATGAATACCAATCCAACGGTAAAATCCCCTTTTCCATTATGACCTAATAATTCACTAGACAGTGTTGTTTCTATCATTTGTGTATCATTTGTAATCATTATCGTCTCCATTGGGAATTCGGTGAGTGTGTGATCCAATTCTTCAAATGTATTAATAGGTCTTTCGTCATGTGTGGTTGATAAAATAACAATATTCTCAGCAGCATTAGGTTCTTGTGTCGGCTGAAAGTTTTTAGATGTTTGCAAAAGTGTTGTTAGAGGTCTTTCCGCCATCGATTCTGTGGTCTGTTCTGTAATTTCCACGTACATTGCTGGTTGAGGAGTTGTTGATCGAGGTCTTTCTGCCATCGATGTAGTGGTTTGTTCTGTAGTTTTCTCAGACATCGCTGGTTGAGATATTTCTGTTGTCAGTGAAGTGGCCTGGATAGGTTGAATGGTAGTAGGTGTAGGTGTCGTACGTCCAGATTCTAGCACAGATACTGTAATAGTTGCCAATTTATTTAAGGAATACGTGGTCTTTCCAGTACTTATGGCAACACCACATCGGTACACACCTGATAAAGACGAAGTTGCATCCGTGACAATTACAGTATAATCCGGTGTTAGTGATACTTCGTAATTTCGAAACGGAGTGAATGTGCGGTCTTCAAGAGATACGAATGATAATGATAAGTCATTCACTCTGACCCAAGAACGACTTTCACTGCTCTTTACATCTGTGATTCCACAAGTTAAGTTAAATGACTCGCCAACAAAAACGTTGATGTCACTCGGAGCTTTATATAAAGTCGCTCCATCTGCTAGCTTAACTGATAATTTTAAGACAAATATAATAACCAAACTGTATAAGCTTTTTACGCGTAGCATATTAATAGGGTGTAACACAGTATTGTTCAATGTTTTACTGTCTTGCTCGGTCTGCACACTGTCGTTTAGTAGTAAAATTAATGTGCATGTACCATTTCTTTTCATTCTGAGCATGCGCTCTTCTATCAATATTAATTTATTGATTATAGGCAAATAGCAGGCGTTCATTGGTTACATTGATTGTTGACTAAGGGTATTAATGTCGGTCTTAAAAACTGTCGGCGCCTTATTATTTGTATTAAATTGTTACACCAGTATATTTTTTTATGTTTTGTGTTTGATGTATTACGGTACTGAGTATGGAACAACCGGATGTTCGTAAATCACGCCTACTCGATGTTATCGGTAAAGAAAAAAAGATACAAAAACAGGAAAATCGAATACAAAGACATTGTCTTTAATTGTTCCTGTTTTTAGGTAAATTGAAAACATAAGAAATTTGAATTGACACATGGCCTACGCACTTGCTTCTTTAATATTAAGAAACGGAGGCCACAGATGTTTTAAGCTAAGTTTTTTCAATCAGATTTACCTAATTTTTCAATCCAAACACTTTATAGGATGTTCATTCACTTTCAAATATTTTCAGAGTAAAAACATGTCATACGTTGTCTTGTGTTATCATCGTGAAAATTAAACTGTTATAACTCATTATATAATGTGAAAGTAAATCAAAATTCAAAAAATAAGAACAATTTTATTCAATCAAGATTAATCTATTAAATATCTTTTACCGTCTTTAGGCTTGTTCTGTTTAATGGAGATAGATGAGTGAATAATTGATACACAACCAAGCTTTGTCGAGAGTGTGGTTGGTCACTCACGGCAGAAAAGGAAGAATATGGATGCCTGCAGGCTTGAACATGGAGGAATGGTTTGAACAAGTCAATTGTTAAGTTGATTAATGAATGACGGTGATAATTCGTCTTTCAAAATAAGAATGAAAGTATTAACCCTATCAATGGACTAAAATGGATATTTTTGTGTTTTTTGGGGGTTTTTTTTGTGGGTGGGAGGTATTTTTTGTTATCATCCTTCTATACTTTTTGCCTGCAAATTTAGTTTGTTCGGGTTTTCAGAAGAAAAGATTGTTTATTAGGTACGGTCATATTCTCTGATAGGTTTGACACGTGGTTCTCTGAAACATTAATTCATCGTGTCAATTCGAGCTTCTAAACTGTATCTGGTGATGGGTATGAATCAGGGAAGAGGGTAGGTAGGTTTGAGTGTATTGAGTGACAAAAACATGTTAACTATATTGGGAATTCCGAAGGACCATACTTCCGCCCACATAAAAAATGAACGCGAGTTTGGTGTAATGGATATGTATATTATAGCTTCCCTTCTTGGAGACTTGCTTCAAAGTTTGTTAATTTCACGCTGCTGCTAAGCCCGCTACGTCACAAGAGATGACTCATTAATAAGCTGAAAGCAAGCAGCAGTTATAGTACTAGAGACTGACGTCTTTGCTAAAATGCATACTCAACAGATTGTAGAAGAATTTCCACTTGTACCAGGGAGTTGTAAAATAAGAACTCCCTGCTTGTACCAGCTTGAAGTCACGTAGTCTCTA
This sequence comes from Antedon mediterranea, assembly GCF_964355755.1. Lineage (NCBI taxonomy): Eukaryota > Metazoa > Echinodermata > Crinoidea > Comatulida > Antedonidae > Antedon > Antedon mediterranea. The sequence goes on along the minus strand of NC_092672.1, from coordinate 11,667,477 downwards.
GAGGGTATTCAGTTGCATGCCTACAGTTTAGGTTGAGGTCACAGACAAACAGGCTACTGCATATTAAAGTTCAAAATTGACCATATTTAAATGCCATTTTTGAATTAGTAAATTAATATTTGTTGGAAAATAATGCATTGTTGGAAAGGTACACATGTCTTCTTTCAAATGCTGTGTATACAATTAACTAGTAAAAAAATGGGCATGTGATTCATAATTAAAAAACTATCTGTGATGTGTATGTATCTTTGCGAATAAATTAATTAATTAATCAAAAGAACAATGATTAATTTTGAAATGTCGAGCGGTGTTTTTTGTAAGAAATATTTCTTGTTTGAATATTGTTTTCAATATTTATTTTGAACTTGACATCGTATTTGATCTTGCCCTTGAAAATCGAAATCGGTCGCAAACACAACCCCATAAACGGAGGTATTCAAAAGCATAACTAAACAGTAGCGACCACCACGTATGACATTATCAAATCTACGTTTTGTGCAGATGGTATTCCTCTGCGACAGTTATTTCAACAAATATGTGTTTGCATTGTGTCCACCTATCTCATGATTAATCGTAACTTATACATTATTATGAGGCAGATAGTTTTCTTTATTACTACTTTTTTATATTGAAATTTAAATAAACCGGTACATATTACTCAATAAAAAAACAATTGCAATATTTTCGGTTATTTATTGAAATAATATATTAACAAAATATCAGCTTTAACATTGATTATTGCTAAAGTTGTGGTTTGTGACAACCTTCCTGATTAAACTCTTCTCACTAATACATAAATACCTAAGCCTAAGCCTCCTATGTTTTAAATATGGCTCTAAAATCTATATATTAAAAGACTACATATTGGATCAACTTCATCTGAGTAGTATTATATATGGCATGTTGAATTTTGTAAATTTACCTTTGCTTCCTATTTTTTTATTAATTTTCTTACATTTTTCTATACTATTACAAAAGAAGTAAAGGTTTAAAAAGCAAATCAAATTTTAACACAAAGACGTGATGAATAGTTTAAAAGAATACAATTTGATCAACTTCCTCAATGGTATAGCATTTTGAATTTTGTAAATTTACCTTATATTCCTTTTTGATTAATTTTCTTACATTTTTTTATATTATACTTACAAAAGAAGTAAAGGTTTAAAAGGCAAAACAAAGGTTAACACAAAGACGTGATGAATAGTTAAAAAGAATACAAGTTAGTGAAAATGGGTCTTATTACCAAGGAAATCAAACAACATGATGCTTGACTAACGTTGAAACAGACCTTTGCTCTTAGATTGGCTGAGACAAGTTCGGATACTAGTTGCGATTTACAGTACCAAGTTTCTATTTTACAGTACCAAGTTTCTGTTTAGGGTCGTGGAACTGATCGTGCCGCAACCACAGAAGAGACATTTTGTGTTTAACAGAGCTCATGCATCATGTTGTTAGATTGCCTTGGTCTTACAATAAACAAAGTATTTGAAACTATAAAATAAAAAATAGGCTACAATGTAGATAGACAAAGTAAACACTAGTAAAGTGAGGTTGGCGATATCGGTTGTTAAAAATCCAAGCAAATACAAATTGTGAGTACTGATATAAAATATAATAAAAAGAAACAGCTTCTTTTTAATACATTTCTTAATAAAGTGAATTTAAATGATAAAGTCGTACTTTTACTATAACTTGAATAAACATAAAATATACGTTTTTAAAGCATACTTTTACTCCATTGATTTTATGTACATGTATGATATAGTGCCTTTTTAACTACTATATTGAATTTTATTGTTTTTATATTTTTACAAAAATGTATGTTTATTATATAATATATATTTGTAAATGGAATGAATAAATGTGGGTGACCCCCACGAAAGAGAGAAAAAAAGCCAAGCAATGTCATAATATAAATGAATCCCATAGCATTTATCAAGTATTGGTTGTCAAAATTGCATTCAAACCTTAACTTTTGCTAGTGTATTTTTTTAGTAAATCCATTGCAGTTTTATTTTCAGATGGAGATTGTTTTTACGAATTAAATCTCTTTAGTAGGCCATGTATATACCAATAAAAGTAATGCAAGTAATGAATACCAATCCAACGGTAATATCTCCTTTTCCATTATGATCTAATAACTCACTAGATGGTGTTGTTTCTATCATGTGTGTATCGTTTGTAATCATTTTCGTATCCGATGCAGTGGTCTGTTCTGTAGTTTCCTCCGACATCGCTGGTTGAGATATTTCTGTTGTCAGTGAAGTGGCCTGGATAGGTTGAATGGTAGTAGATATAGTTGTCGTACGTCCAGATTCTAGCACAGATACTGTAATAGTTGCCAATCTATTAAAAGTATAATTGTTGCCTCCGGTATTATTGGCAACACTACAGCTGTACACACCCGATAAAGAAGAAGTCGCATCTGTGATAATCACAGTATAATCCGGGATTAACGATACTTCGTAACTGCTATACTGCAAGTATGTGTGCTCCTCACGAGATACGAAGGATAGTTCTTCATTTTTCTCTCTGACCCAAGCAAGACTTTCACTGCTCTTTACATCTGTGATTCCACAAGTTAAGTTAAATGACTCGCGTTGTATTGATGTCACTCGGAGCTTTATATAAACTCGCTCCATCTGCTAGCTTAACGGATAATTTTAAGACAAATATAATAACCAAACCTTCTAAGGTTTTTACGCGTAGCATATTAATAGGGTGTAACACAGTATTGTTCAATGTTTTACTGTCCTGCTCGGTCTGCACACTATCGTTTAGTAGTAAACTTAAGATACATGTACCATTTCTTTTCATTCTGAGCATGCGCTCTTCTATCAATATCAATTTATTGATTATAGACAAATAGCAGGCGTTCATTGGTTACATTGATTGTTGACTACGGGTATTAATGTCGGTCTCAAAAACTGTCTTTAATTGTTCTTGTTCAAAAATACAAACCGAGAACCGAAAGATTTAAAAATTCACCCATCCCTACAATAATTAATATGCTAAACAATAGTTCATAGAGCCAAAGCGACAGAGCAATATGATTGTACCTTTTAAATAAACAAAAAAATTACATTCTAAAATAAAGCATCTACAAGAAAGCGATCAACTACACACATTTTCAACATCAAATTTATTTTTAAAATAAGTATTGAGATAACTACTACCTTCTACTATAATTTTAAATAGTTTACCAAGTGCTGGTCTAAAAGTAGATGACCATATAAGGAAATATTTTTCATAATTCTCAAAACGAAACAAGGAAGCAAGTATTGTATTCAAATCAATTGATTTTACAGAAATCAACTAAAACCACACCTTAAAAATTACCACAATTTGATAAATTTCTGGAAACTAATCGTCGGGAAGAGATTAAATTTGAAAATGTGTATTGTTATTTCATTTTTCCTTTGAGGAAATTATCTTTTTATTTTAAACTATTGAAAACTGCACAACTACAAGATAAACTATTTTTATCGAAAAAAAAAGAAAGAAATGAAGTAGTAATATGGGAGAAGAATAGGTTGTATTTATATAATATGTTAATCCATGCTTTGCATTGTATTGTATATTATACTAAAAACAAAATCAATCAAGAAAATTACAATTTTATAAATTTCTGATAATATATTTTGCCAAGTCAATCACTGCTTTTGCTCCACAGTCTTCAACTAACCTAAATCACTTTCTAATTTCTAATTACGATACGTGCATCATATCACAATATGGTGGGTTACTCGTCTGTTTACATTGACGGACTTGCTTTGATCAAATTTTATTCTGAATGGTTTAAATTCTGTTCCTTTGTCACTCCCATCGCAGAATGGCTGTTTTGACTCAGGGCGGGGTACCCGAGTATAGGGCTCGCTCATCTTCTCTTCCTCTTCCTCTTCCTCCTCTTCCATCTTGAAACTATTGAGCCAAATTTCAAGTCCTACTAGTTCTTTACGCGTCGTCTGTCGGCTTTGAAACATGGCATGCATAATAGGTGAACAAAGCTATAGAGAAAAAATGTTCGTACTTCAACCGGATGCAGAATTATGACGTCATAAACATGGTACCAATCGAAACAAGTGCGATTTATAAAGTATTACTCCTCCCTTATTCGTTGTAGTATTGAGCTGGGATTTGTCATAGGTATACTACAGGGTCATGTCCTCAAAGCTATAGAGCCGGATTTTTTAATTTCAAACCGGATGCAGCCATATGACGTCTCGAAGATGGTGCCTTGGTGCCAAACGATTTTCGTCGTAATATAGCCGTGTTTGATGTCATTTCAAATGTCTTGACTTGGAGAATAAGAATATATACTGTTATAATACTGCTCCCGTAAATAGCAAAAAATCACTTTGAGATTTCATTATTTACCGTAATTATGCCATTTCCGGTTATGTGACGTAACTTTTCGGAATATAGCCGTATTTGGTAGCGAGGTTAATGATGTGTATGTCACGTTACATCCCGTCTTATGACGTCATTACAGCTTCTTTTGCTGTACCCCGAGTATCGCACATTCGTGCTTGTTTACTTAAACAGCATGCACACCAGGAATATCGTTTGTTTGCTTCTAATTTCTTTAAAGCTGGTATTTTTTTGCAATGTATGTTCCTATGAATACACATAGGATTGTCTGAATAATGAACATATTCTTGGTTTTATTACTCAAAAAATTAAACCTAAAAGCTAGTGCCATACTGTAGTAGTATTTAAGTGTTTAAAAGGGAGATTCTTTAGGCTCTTCTCGTGTGACTTCTTTGTGCAAGAAGATGTACCGGTGCCGACATGTAATTTGTACTACTAATTTGCATACTTTCGAGGTGTGTGACAAAGATGTGATTTTGGGAATTACAAAGCGGTCCTTTGCCGACTATAGGAAACCTGTGTCAGAGTCATTTGAGGGCAAAACAAAGTACATACACACATTTTAATCGCATTACGTATACAAACATTGAAAAATGGGGTTGAGGGTCAGATATTGTACTTCCGGTCATTTTTTCGTAAATATGTCTCAATAGAGCAAATATTAATGTATAAATTAAACTGAATAAATCAGTGAAAAAAACTTTCTCTGACTAATTTTCATATCATCGGGATGAGTGACAAAGGTGATTCTCAAATTTTGATCTCCTCATCATATGTGACCATTTAAAAAAAAAATCTCTGTTTGCAATTTGTTTCACTTTGGGCTGTTTTTATAGATAGATTTCCTAGCCTAGTATAGCATTTTGAATTTTGTAAATTTACCTTGCATTCCATTTTGATTAATTTTCTTACAATTTTCTATACTATACTTACAAAAGAAGTAAAGCTTTAAAAAGCAAAACAAAGGTTAACACAGGGACGTGATGATGTTTTTCGGTTTCTGTTTAGGGGCGTGGAACTGATCGTGCCGCAACCACACAGAAGTGACATTTTTTTTTTAACAGAGCTCATGCATCGTGTTGTATTGCCTTGGTCTTACAATAAACAAAGTGTTTGAAACTATTATATAAAATAAAAAATAGGCTACAATATTATTGGTTAAAGATAAACAAAGTAAACACTAGTAAAGTGAGGTTGGCGATACATTATGACCAAACTGTCAAAGCTTTTTAAGCGTAGCATATTAATAGGGTGTAAAACAGTATAATAAAATATTTTACGTCCTGCTCGGTCTGCAAGAAAGCTTTGGTGAGTTTGGTTGGTCAATCACAGTAGAAAATGGAAGAATATGGATGCCTGCAGGTTTGAACATGGAGGAATGGTTTGAACAAGCCAATTATGAAGTTTATTAACGAAACACAGTGATAATTCGTCTTTCAAATATATAAGAATGAAAGTATTAACCCTATCAATGGACTAAAATGGACATATTTGTGTGTTTTTTTTGGGGGGGGGGTGGGGGAGGAGTTATCTTTTATCATCCTTCTATACTTTTTGCAGGCAGAATTTAGTTTGTTCGGGTTTTCAGAAGAAAAGATTGTTTATTTCTAGAGAGGCGGGCAAATTCTCTGATAAGTTTGACACGTTATAATGGTTCTCGGAAACTTTAATTCATCGTGTCAATTCGAGCTTCTAAAACGTATCTGTATTTATATTATTATTGTTCAAGAGACCATGAATTCGTTTTTGTCTGTTTGCCCGATTTGTAATATATATAATAGCCACCACAAAAGTGCGCTAAATCTGTTTTTATTACAAATACTCCGTCGAAAACATTAAACAAGAAAGTATGATTTAAGAAAACCCAGCAACGAAATCGTCGTGCTATAAAGCTATAACATTATCAAATCTACATTTGTGCAGATAGTATTCCTCTGCGACAGTTATTTCAACAAATATGTGTTTGCATTGTGTCCACCTATCTCATGAATAATCGTAACTTATACATTATTATGAAGCAGATACTTTTCTTTATTACTACTTTTATTATAATTGAAATTTAATTAACTACTGGTAGTATTACCCAATAAAATAACAATTGCAATATTTTCGGTTATTTATTGAAATAATGTATTAACAAATATCAGCTTTAACATTGCTAAAGTTGTGGTTTGTGACGACCTTCCTGATTAAAGTCTTCTCACTAATAATACACAATATAGGCCTAAGCCTCCAATGTTTTAAATATGGTTTTTTTTTTTTTTTAGATTAAAAGACTACCCAATTTGACCACATCATTTTAGAGATTTCATATAAATTCAAAGTGATGAACAGTTTCTCTCTATCCTATAAAAAGAATACAATTTAGTGAAAATGGGTCTTAATTACCAAGACAATCTAACAACATGATGCTTAGCTCACCTTGCCAACGTTGTAACATGATATTAGATTGGCTGCGACAAGTTTATACTAGTTGCGATTTACAGTACAAAGTACATTGTTTTTCAGTTTCTGTTTAGGTCGTGGAACTGATCGTGCCGCAACCACAGAAGAGACATTTGATCTAACATAGCTCATGCATCATGTTGTTAGATTGCCTTGGTCTTACAATAAACAAAGTGTTTGAAACTATATTATATAAAATAAAAAATAGGCTACAATATTATTGGTCAAAGATAAACAAAGTAAACACTAGTAAAGTGAAGTTGGCGGTACATGATGTCTTGAGAATGTCTCAACTTAAGGAATAGTTTCAACTTAACGTATAAAAAGGTTTAAATTTGATGGAAATCCTTACTATTAATTTGTTTCTACATTTTACAATAACCTGCTAAGAAACTGAAAACATCAAACCTCTGACGACACACCTGTACGGTGATTTCGACAATAAATAAAAGTACAAAATAATTTATCTTCATATGTTTAAGACATGAAAGTTATTAAATAATAATTATGTCATTATGAAAATTTAGATGATCATAAAACAGTATTACAATTACCAAATATAACGAATTTACAAATGTTTTACAAATAGATTGGTAACAGTTCATCCTCCAAAGCATAAGGCAAACAAGTTGGTTTTTTTTCAGTGACGACTACAGTTGAAATCCACCTTCGCCAAATTGTAATGATTGAAAACATAAAGCTACCTTACTTGTCATAAGACTTTGCATTCACTTTTATTTTACAGTATTTATTATATTCTACTTTTAATTTCATTTCAATGTATGCATGATTCAGAGAAACCAGACTAAAGAGAAACATGTAACAACATTAAAATATGAATAACATTACCTATCGAAAGAAATATAATAATTATAATACGTTTAGTCATACTGGTAATGATTTCTATAATTGATAGATGGTATGGTTGTATTAATAGATATCCCTGTTGTGCTTACTTAGAATTGGAAAAAATTACTATATAACTTATATTTAAGTCTGTAAGACTTTTATGTGCAGTTTTACATGGGTGAATGTTCATTTACTAATTAAACTATTTAAGCCAGAACTTATGTTGTATGCGTCTTTATTTATTATTCTATGAGTTTGTTAATTGCCGCAGTCTCCGAGTAGCAAAAGATAAATATATAATTTGCAAACAAAACATTCCAAATGACGAATCTTTTACTTCGCGACGAATGTTATTGTTGATATTCTTGTCCTATGTTCGCGAGATATCGGTTGTTATTAAGCCAAGCAATGTCATAATAAAAATGAATCCCATAGCATTTATCAAGTATTGGTTGTCAAAATTGCATTCAAACCTTAACTTTTGCTAGTGTATTTTTTTAGTAAATCCATTGCAGTTTTATTTTCAGATGGAGATTGTTTTTACGAATCAAATCTCTTTAGTAGGCCATGTATATACCAAGAAAAGTAATGCAAGAAATGAATACCAATCCAACGGTAATATCCCCTTTTCCATTATGATCTAATAACTCACTAGATGGTGTTGTTTCTATCATGTGTGTATCGTTTGTAATTATTATCATCTCCGATGCAGTGGTCTGTTCTGTAGTTTCCTCCGACATCGCTGGTTGAGATATTTCTGTTGTCAGTGAAGTGGCCTGGGTAGGTTGAATGGTAGTAGATATAGGTGTCGTACGTCCAGATTCTAGCACAGATACTGTAATAGTTGCCAATCTATTAAAAGTATAATTGTTGCCTCCGGTATTATTGGCAACACTACAGCTGTACACACCCGATAAAGAAGAAGTCGCATCTGTGATAATCACAGTATAATCCGGGATTAACGATACTTCGTAACTGCTATACTGCAAGTATGTGTGCTCCTCACGAGATACGAAGGATAGTTCTTCATTTTTCTCTCTGACCCAAGCAAGACTTTCACTGCTCTTTACATCTGTGATTCCACAAGTTAAGTTAAATGACTCGCCAACAAAAACGTTGATGTCACTCGGAGTTTTATATAAAATCGCTCCATCTGCTAGCTTAACGGATAATTTTAAGACAAATATAATAACCAAACCTTCTAAGGTTTTTACGCGTAGCATATTAATAGGGTGTAACACAGTATTGTTCAATGTTTTACTGTCCTGCTCGGTCTGCACACTGTCGTTTAGTAGTAGTAAACTTAAGATACATGTACCATTTCTTTTCATTCTGAGCATGCGCTCTTCTATCAATATCAATTTATTGATTATAGACAAATAGCAGGCGTTCATTGGTTACATTGATTGTTGACTACGGGTATTAATGTCGGTCTCAAAAACTGTCTTTAATTGTTCTTGTTCAAAAATACAAACCGAGAACCGAAAGATTTAAAAATTCACCCATCCCTACAATAATTAATATGCTAAACAATAGTTCATAGAGCCAAAGCGACAGAGCAATATGATTGTACCTTTTAAATAAACAAAAAAATTACATTCTACAATAAAGCATCTACAAGAAAGCGATCAACTACACACATTTTCAATATCAAATTTATTTTTAAAATAAGTATAGAGATAACTACAACCTTCTACTATAATTTTAAATAGTTTACCAAGTGCTGGTCTAAAAGTAGATGACCATATAAGGAAATATTTTTCATAA